>NC_090025.1:124850265-125465072 GCF_037176765.1 Anolis sagrei | reverse complement strand
CGAAGACAAACAATATAATCTACATGGTGGGTTCAATCATGAAAATAATAAAATACTAACACATAAATAAACTCTTAAAACATTACACACAGGCCAAAAAACACAATCCAATCCAGTCAGCCTTTATTGGCATAGGTAAAGGTTTTCCCCTGACAAAAAAAATGTACCCACCTGCTTGAAAAGCATACCCAAGTAAAGGTAAAGATAAAGGTTTCCCCTGACATTAAGTCCAGTCATGTCCGACTCTAGGGGATGGTGCTCATCTCCATTTCTAAGCCCGCCATTATCCGTAGACACCTCCAAAGTCATGTGGCCTCCATGACTGCATGGAGCACTGTTACCTTCCCACCCGAGCGGTACCTATTGATCTCACCATTTGCATTTTTTCGAACTGCTAGGTTGTCAGAAGCTGGGGCTGACTGCAGAAACTCACACCACTCCCCGGATTCGAACCTGCGACCTTTTGGTCAACAGACTTAGCAGCTCAGTGGTTTAACCCACTGTGGGCTCCTTTTTATTGGCATATACATAGCAAAAAAGAGTATTTAATACAGTACAAGCCATAGAAAAGGGAACTTCACATTTGCTACACATTCAGTTTACAGACTTGGTTCAGGAATCTTTCCACTGAAAGGCAGCAGTTAAAATCTTGACAGTTTAAAAGCATAATTACTTTATCTGGGTCACTATGGTTTTTCAAGGAATCTATAACGTGTGGTAGTAAGCTAGATCTTAGTTCCTGGTAAAGTGGGCAGTACAGAAAAATATGTGGGATGGAATCCAGCTGTCCTGTGCTATAGGGACAGAGCCTCTTATTGCTAGGTAGACCGTTGAGTCTTCCTCTATGGAGCAGAGATGGCATAATCTTAAATCTAGCCTGTAGTTGATTAAATGTCCTTTGACCAGTAGCTAGCCACTTGGAGTGCCTTTGGTGTTGCTGCAAGGAGGTCCTCCATTGTGCATGTGGCAGGGCTCATGGTGCATTGCAGCAGGTGGTCAATGGTTTGCTCTTCTCCACACTCGCATGTCATGGATTCCACTTTGTAGCCCCATTTCTGAAGGTTGGCTCTGCATCTTGGGGTGCCAGAGCACAGTCTGTTCAGCGCCTTCCAAGTCGCCCAGTCCTCTGTGTGCCCAGGGGGGAGTCTCATTTGGTATCAGCCATTGGTTGAGGTTCTGGGTTTGAGCCTGCCACCTTTGGACTCTCGCTTGCGGAGGTGTTCCAGCGAGTGTTTCTCTAGATCTTAGAAAACTATTTCTAGATTTAAGTCGTTGACGTGCTGGCTGGTACCCAAACGGGATGAGCTGGAGATGTCTCTGCCTTGGTCCTTTCATTATTGGCTGCTACTTCCCAGCGGATGCCAGGTGGTGCAATACAGGCTAAGCAGTGTAGTTTCTCCAGTGGTGTAGGGCGCAGACACCCCGTGATAATGCGGCACATCTACTGTTTTAGTGTGGTGAGATGTGTTCCACACTGGGCATGCGTACTTAGCAGCAGAGTAGAATAGCGCAAGGGCAGATGTCTTCACTGTGAGTAATAATATTTATTTATTTTTATTTATTTATCGAGTCATCAGCAACCAGTCACCAGTCAACCATCACCAACTCATCTGGTTGCTGATGAGTAATAATAATAATCTTTATTTATACCCCAATGGGGACTCGGCGCAGCTTACATGAGGCCAAGCCCAAATAACAATTACAATAAAGAAAAACCAAAACACAAACCGAAAATGCAAACAATAAACAATAACATCATAGTTACATAAAACATATGAATACATAACAATGGAAAAATTACAATAAACACAGGCACAATAGGCACAGTTAAGTCTTTAAGGCACAGTAAGTCTTTATTGGCATAGGTAAAGGTAAAGGTTTTCCCCTGACATTAAGTCCAGTCATGTCCGACTCTGGGGGGTAGTGCTCATCTCCTTTTCTAAGCCAAAGATCCGGCATTGTCCGTAGACGCCTCCAAGGCCATGTGGCCTCCAAGACTGCATGGAGCACTGTTACCTTCCCACCCGAGTGGTACCTATTGATATCACCATTTGCATGTTTTCTAACTGCTAGGTTGGCAGAAGCTGGGGCTGACAGCAGAAGCTCATACCACTCCCTGGATTCGAATCTGCAACCTTTCGGTCAACAGGCTTAGCAGCTCAGTTGTTTAACTCACTGCGCTACAGGGAGCTCCTTTTTTATTGGCATATACATAGCCAAAAAAGAGTATTTAATATAGTACAAACCATAGAAAAGAGAACTTCACATATGCTACACACTCAGTTTACTGACTTGGTTCAGGAATCTTGCCACTGAAAGGCAGTAGTTAAAATCTTGACAGTTTAAAAGCATAATTACTTTGTCTGGGTCACTATGGTTTATCAAGGAATCTATAATGTGATCGTAGTTCCTGGTAAAGTGGGCAGTACACAAAAATATGCGGGATGGAATCCAGCTGTCCTGTGCTACAGAGACAAAGCCTCTTATTGCTCGGTAGACCATTGAGTCTTCCTCTATGGAGCAGAGATGGCATAATATTAAATCTAGCCAGCATATAGGCTCTCCTGTATGAGGGGTTAGTAAGCACTGCAATATAAAAGTCTGGGTTTCCTTGTGTGAATGAAATTGCCATGTTCATAGGCAAGCAGGGTTTATTGGCCAAGCTCAACAGTTGGTTATAATCCCTTTCTAGCAGCCTCTTTTTAATAAGGGTAAAGATCTCAGTGAAAGTTAGCAAGTTCAAGAAGTTGCTATCATAGCCTAGTTCCCCAATCTTTGCTAGGACTGTTGCACACCATTTTGAGTGGTGCAGTTCGCTCAAGGTGAGTTGGGTCAGAGAGTTGCTAGGGCTTTGGTAGTGAATATATAGCCAAAATGTAATGATGTTTAGCCAGATGGTGGCCTCTATATAGTATTGGCTAGATTCTAGACATAGAACTGCATATGGGACGCAGTTTGGGACACCAAATAATTTGTGGAGGAATTTTGAGTGGAAAGATCTGATGACACTATTATTAGGGAGGTTAACCAAATGGGAGCCTCATAGAGTAGTTGCAACATTGCCTTTGCTTGAAAAACTTGCAGAGCTGGGGGATATATTGATTGTCCCTGGAGTGGAAAAACCTCCTGATAGCACTGTCGCTTGATTGGGCCTGCGCCAGTGTATATTTTAAATGAATGGACCATGATACGTTGTTATTGAACCAAAGTCCTAGGTATCTGAAATGCAAAAAAGACAATCCACATTGCTGTTCACTTCATAGCTGCCTATAGCCCTGTGCTACTCTCCAAACTCTTGGTTCCATAGCCATGTTTTTACTTGTTTCCTGAAGGTCAGGAGGGAGGGGACTGATCTAATTTCACTGGGAAGGGAATAATAATAATAATAATAATAATAATAATA
This sequence comes from Anolis sagrei, assembly GCF_037176765.1. Taxonomy (NCBI): domain Eukaryota; kingdom Metazoa; phylum Chordata; class Lepidosauria; order Squamata; family Anolidae; genus Anolis; species Anolis sagrei. Next base: position 125,461,669 of record NC_090025.1, on the reverse strand, counting down.
ATAATAACTATTTTTATACCCTGCCTCAATCTCCCTGAAGGGACTCAGGGCGGCTTACAGAGGGACAAGCCCAACAAAACAGGTTAAAATAAGCATTGAAAACAAGCAATATCAAACATCAATAAGCATAAAATCAGACCACATTATAAAAATGATTAAAAGCTATCATGACCGAGCAAATAAAGTGCTGAGTTCCACTGCTTAGGGGCTACTATTGAGAAGGTCTTGTCCCTCACCCCGTCATCCGCACCTGCCAAGAAGGTGGAACCAAGAGCAGCCTCCCCCTGCCCCCAGATCTTAGTGCCTGGGATGGTTCATGGTGTGATATGGGTTCGGACAGTTAAATGGGCCAGGACCACTTAGGGCAGTGTTTCTCAATCTGGGAGTCAGGACCTCTGGGGGAGGGTCACAAGGGGATTTTCAGAGGGGTCACCAAAGAACATCAGAAATATTTCTGATGGTCACAGGAACCCCTTTAGCAGAGAAGGCTGAAGATCTTCCGCCTATCCTCTTCCTTTTTGGAAACAGATAGTGAATCCTCCCACCAAAAGCCCTCCTCCTGCTGTGATTGGCTGGCCTCCTGCTGTGATTGGCTGTTTTTGAGACTCCAAGCAGGGAGGGTAGAGGAGGCATGCTCGGCGCATGGCAGCGTGGTACGTGGGCGAGGGAGAGCATGCAAGGCTGGAGGGTGTGGGTGAACTACAACTAGAAAAATAATGGGTCAAACCTCCCCAAGCCCCACCAGTATACACAGTTGGCCATGTTTGTCTGTGTGCCAAGTTTGGTCCAGATCTGTTGTCAGCTGAGTTTAGTGATCCCACTAGTATTCACATTTTGGCATATCAGATATTTGTGCCAAATTTGGTCCAGCTCTATCGTTTTGGTTCACAGTGCGCTCTACATGTAGGTGAACTACAGCTCCCCTAAATCACTGTCAATTCCTCCCAAATCCCACCAATATTTTATGTTGGTCAAAGATGAAGTACTTTGACCACATCATGAGAAGACAGGAAAGCGTAGAGAAGACAATTATGCTGGGGAAAATGGAAGGAAAAGGAAGAGGGGCCGACCAAGGGCAAGATGGATGAATGGGATCCTTCAAGTGACTGGATTGACCTTGAAGGAGCTGGGGGTGGTGACGGCCGACAGGGAGCTCTGTCGTGGGCTGGTCCATGAGATCACGAAGAGTCGGAAACGACTGAACAAATGAACAAACAAAAAACATGGGGGTTCTGTGTGGGAAGTTTGATCCAATTCTATCGTTGGTGGGTTTCAGAATACTCTTTGATTGCAGGTAAACTATATGAGTCTGCTATATAATCCAGTTCGAAGCACACAATTTGGATTTTATATAGCAGTGCAGATAGGGCCTAAAACATCATTGACTCTAAGGCCCCCTACACTACCATATAATGCAGTTTCATAATGCAGTTGAATTGCATTATATAGCAGTGTAGACTCATTTAATGTAGTTCATGGCCCCATCTAAACAGCTGAATAAAATCCATTTTCTGCTTTGAACTGGAATATATGACAGCGTGGATTCAGATAACCCAGTTCAATGCAAATATTGTCGGATTTTCTGCCTTGATATTCTGGGCTATTTGGTTGTGTGGAAAGGCTCCAAAATACAGGTACATTACATTATTAAACTCTTATATGGCAGTGTAGATGGGGCTAAAGGGACACACTAATTTCAATACCATCAACTGAAAAAAAGCTTTTCTTCTTTATATATTAAAAACCATCCATGATTCTAAAATGCACCCCATTGTTAGAAGAAAACTGTTCCTTGGAATCTAAGAAATACAGTAGATAGACACTCATATATTACATATATTATTCATGCACACACATATTATTCATATACAATACACTCTCAGTTAACCAGAACCCAGTCTTCCAGAACTCTACTGCAAGTTGCAGTGCTTTCAATTAAAAAGCCGTTTTTATCATACAATTAAACAGTTAAACTGTTGCATTGAGTTTATCTTTCTTTGCCTTAATTTGCTTTTAACTATTTAAGCATTAATATAAAAGCAAAACAGGGTTTACAGTATGATATAGATGGTAGTGGTAGCATGTTTTATTGATTAGCCCATTGGCCATATAAAAACATTTGACAAACACATTTAACACATACACATACAGCGTACAACCCACAGTACAGCATAAGTTAAAACAAACAAGCTGTTGCCCGCCTCTCCTAACACCTCAAGGCAGGGGACAACACTGTCAAAACATAACAACATATCAACATAAAATATATACAAGAAAACACATGATACAAGGATCAAAATATAGCGGCAATAGAATGCAAATCCAAAATTCATTTTTTCAAATGCGGAAGAGATGAGTCTTCAGTTGTGCCTTGTATTCTGACCATCCATTTAGCTGTCAAGATCTCTTTCAGCAGGCCATTCCACAGTCGGGCAGCAAATGAAATGCCTCCCTGGGGGACAATTGCCAGTTGGGTTATGGCTGGTTGGAGTAAGTGTCCTTCAAGGGATGTAACACAGCTGTATAAAATCCACATTGAACTGGATCGTATGGCAGTGTGGACTCAGATAATCCAGTTCAAAGCAGATATTGTGGATTATCTGCCTTGATATCCTGGGTTATATGGTTCTGTGAAAGGGTCCTCAGTGTCCAAAGGGGTGGGTTGTATTTCAAGTTTTGCTGTATAGATCTACTGGCATTCAGTATGCCATAGGCAAAAAGATTAATTGAAAGAGGTAGAAATACCTAAATTTTGCAAACCAAGGCAGTGTTCCAAGATCCTCTTTCACCCTAACCTGTCAGTCATCTCATGTTTTCTCTTTTCTCTATGTCCAGTTCATTAGTAGCCCAGAGCAAAATGGGAATTTGCTCTTTCCTCTTTATATTGGAACAGTCAGTAGATGCACAATTGTCCTTTCACTTTGCAGCATTAAAAGTCTTTCTTGAAGGGAATCTACCACCAAAGATTTTGCCTACTGCTTGTACCAATATTGTTAATGAATCATAACTGAATAATTTCTGAATTTCTGTTTCTAAAGAACAAACTGAAATAAATATGCACAGTCACTGTTGAAGGACAGTTTTAGTTGGTGTTACCACTACATGGGAATAAGAAGGTATTTTTAAAGCCCCCACAACTGCCACAGTCTCATTCCTGTTGCTACTTAAATAAAGAAGGCAACACCAAACAATGTGTTTAATCTAAATTGACCAAAGGATACATCCTATGCATATTTTCTGGGTGGCATACTTCACTGCATTGGCTTCTGGTTTGACATAAGTTTAGCAGTTAATGCTGATTTAGGAAACAATTACATGAATGCACAATAAAAATACATTTTAAAACCTATGCTTATTTATTATTACATCACAGTCATGCTTCCTAATAAGATTTCTGTTAGACCTTCCAATCACTAGCCGATAGCTCTAACAGACAGAAACACCTTAACTGCATTCCTGAAATGGACATGAAATCCATGAAATGTTTTGGACTTCAAATCCCAGAAACTATAGTAAGTGTAGGGAATGGAATATGGGAGCAAAATAATGAAAAGTCTTCCCATAAGAAATGCATATTTCCAACCAGCCACCTGAATGTATGTGAGGAGAGTGAATATGTATTTTATATTGGATAGTATACAGTCAGTCTTCCATATTGTGGGCTTGATTTTTTGTGCACTTGATTATTTAAGGATTTAAAAATCTCTCTGGTGGAATTTCTAGGTCAGTGTTCCTCAACCTTCCTAATGCCGTGACCCCTTAATACAGTTTCCCATGTTATGGTGACCCCCAACCATAAAATTCTTTTCATTGCAACTTTATAACTATAATTTTGCTACTGTTGTGAATCTTAGTGTAATATCTGATATGCAGGATGTATTTTCATTCATTGGACCAAATTTGGCACAAATACCTAATATGCCCAAATTTGAATACTGGTGGTGGTGCTTATTGATTTTGTCATTTGGGAGTTAGAGTTTCTGGGATTTATAGTTAACATACCATCAAAGAGCATTCTGAACTCCACCAATGATGGAATTGAACCAAACTTGGCAGACAACTCCCATGACCAACAAAAATACTGGAAGGGTTTGGTGGACATTTACCTTGGGTTTTGGAGTTGTACTTCACCTACATCCAGAGAGCACTATGGACTCAAACAATGATGGCTCTGGAATACACGAATACTCAATATGCCTAAATGTGAACACTGGTGGAGTTTTGGGACAATTGGGAAAACTGGGAGTTGTAGTTGTGGGAAAGAGCATTCTGAACTCCACCAACAATAGAAATGGGCCAAACTTCCCACGCAGAACCCCCATGACCAACATAAAATACTGTGTTTTCTGATGGTCTTTGGTGACCCCACCTCGCAACCCCCCCCCCAGGGGTCCCGGCCCCCAGGTTGAGCAACTCTGCTGTAGGACTACCAGAGAATCTTAGGGAGAACATAGATTCTTAGAGTGTACAACTTCCAAAGGAAGTTGACCACAGAGTCATGTTGGAGGACCTAGATTCTTAGAGAGAGTTCTCACTTAAAAACAATACTGTTTTGTATTTTAAGTTTCCCCACTTTTTCAGACGTCATGTGCCCCTAACCCCAGCAAACACAGAGGGTGAACTATATTTCCTATTGCAATAATTTAAAGCTGTGCTACAGATCTGTTACAGACTGACTGAAGCAGGAACTCTGAGGATGATTTCAGCTGAATTGTGGGATTATGTAGACTAAAGATATGTTCTGATATGTGCTTCCTAGATCATGAAGAATTTCAATGCCAAATTTGAAAGATCGTACTTTGGAATTAACATGAAAACATACCAGTTGGTGCAACACTGGCCAAATGAGTTGTTATCTGTAAAAGATATGCACAACAAATGAATTCATTGAAAAATCCACAAAATAGTTCAGCTAAATTAAACCACAAGAGAAAGCAGCATGTGTTAAGCCAGAACCAGCAGCATTTCAGATCATCTTTTCCTAGTTCTTAACACGATAAACATTTTTCACACAATGTTTTGCACTGATGTACATAGCATTGGAATGTTTCCCTGCTTATTTAGTTTTCCATTTATCATAGTGGTTAGCAGAAAACCCTAGTTCTCTCAAAAAAGAGATTTTCAACTAAATGGTGATTGATTTAGAAGTGTAGATCCCCACTGAAAATAAGCTAGAAGACATATCCCCATGTTGAAGTCATCATAATGACTTCAACATGAGAATATGTCCTCTCTTCAGCAAAATAGATGCTTACTAGTTCCTGCCAATTTGGTCAAGTTAGGACAGGGCAATATGTTTTTAGAAATAAGAACCACAAAGGGAAATTGGCAGGAATGCCACGTTTTTATTGTCATAAATCAACATAACCAATTTTAGGGAAGGGAATATTTTCCACTGTAATGTATTATGTATTACATTTTACCAGAGTCCCAGAAATAGCTTAAAATTGTATGTCGAAAACATTTTGTAAAGCAGACGTTTGTCCCAATCTAACAGCTGCTCTGAAAGTAAGTTCATATCCATACATGATTTTTGATAGGAACAATTGGATTTCTGTGGCCACAATTTTAATCAGCCTTGAAAACTGCTGCCTTCCAGGTGTGCTCCTATTGTGCTCAGCCAGCTGGCTGATAATGTTTTAGTATAGCACACCTGGAAGATGCCAGCTTCAGGAAGTCTGATCTGTGCTAACACATTGCAGCAAGTTTTGATTCACCTTGAGCTCTGTTTGGCATTTTACTTACTATTGTGTTTGACTTCCAGTTCAATAAAATGAGCTTGGCCTACCTTTTCTCTGCTATGTAAAGACTGTATACATAAAGTACTGGGAATTCCTACTGTAGTTACGCCTCTCATAATTTTTGAGGAAGGACTCACAGCCTTACATCTAAAATATGGTTGTGCTTAGCCTTAAAAGTGGGGACAAAAAATAGATCCACCTTAATAACTCCAACACTTTGAACAGCCCAGTTCATAGTGCTAGTTTTTAAACCCTAAATAGCTTCAGGATCTTCTGCCTGAATGAGTGTATTATCTCATATGAACCTACTAGCACCCTGGGTTCATTCTCTAGGTAGCCTTGCTAAATGAGTAACTATAGAGGAAAGGGTCTTTAGACAAAGATGGCCATTCCAGCTGAATTTTCTCTTATTTTGCAATCTTTTCAGTGATAAGTGAAGGGATTTGCCATTGTTCCTTATACGTTTTCCCAATTGTTCAATCACTGAGAAATTATTTCAGAATTCCTTTAAGTCTTAATTATTCTGTTCCGGAGTGATTTGATGTCACTGGCCAGCTAATCATGCTGAAGAAATATCGGAAATTTCACTGGAACATCTCACATTAAAAGAAACACACTTCTGGGAATGCTTTTATAGTTAACATTATTTCCTAATGTTTAAATATATAGATATATTTGAAAACTGGGCATGCTTCTCCACTGGGATTTGCTAAATCTCTGCCTGATCCTTTTCCTGCCAAGGATTTTGGGCACAGGAGATCTTCTTTCCATATAAGCATGAATACATAAAATTAATATCAAGAATTGGGGGGAGGGTTAGCTTAAACATCAAGAATCCTCCAACCATCATGGCTAATAGTCTGAGGATTCTGGCAGCTACAGTCGTAACTTTCCAAAATGTACCAGGTACTACTGTTTTGTTGTCAGAGGTGGCCCTAGTTAATTTTCAACAGTAAGCAAACAGTATTTTGACACTCCCCCCCCCCCCAACCAATCATTGATATATATTTTCTGTTTGTTGTGGGAGTTCTGTGTGCCATATTTGGTTCAATTCCATCATTGGTGGAGTTCAGAATGCTCTTTGATTTTAAGTGAACTATACATCCCAGTAACTACAACTCGCATATGTCAAGATCTATTTTCTCCCAAGAGCACCTCAGGAGTGCCCCTGGGCAAAATCAACTATACTGCAAATGCTTACTTTGCGTAATGGGTTGAGCCGCCCCTGTTTGTTGTGTTACTTGGTTTCTGAATAGTTTCCAAAAGGTGAGTTTCTATGGATAGAACATTAGAAACTGCCACTAATGCTGCATGTAGGAAATGCATCTGTATTCCCAAGTAGTGCACTGTGTGTGTGTTTGCATAAATGTGTATGTAGGATATTTTTTCAGATTCTGTAATCAACAACCTGCAGTTAAACACTAATTTTCTTCCATGGCTTAAACAGAGACCTAAATAAATTTATTCTTTCCTAATATTTTCCAGTGTAATGAGGATGCAATTTAAGTAAGCTACAGGCTGTTAATTATTCTGGCAAGTTTTCTGTTACTTTTTTCTCTGTTGAAAATGCAAATGTACAGTGAGAAGTGCAACACATTATTTGTCAAACATGGTGTTTTAATTGATTTATTTCTCTTTTAAGTCCTATTTGCCTCTTTGATTGCTTGGCGCAAACGATGATAATTTCAATTGCTTCATATATTGATGAAAAAATTCTTCATATTTTCCAGTCCTACCCTCAACAGCACAATAAAACATTGAATTAATCAAGTGAAAGATTGAGGGGAAACATTACTCCACAACCCAAAATGAAATAGTAACAAAACACTTTGCAATAATGAATGCTTGCTGTAAAAAATTACATGGAGTGCAATTACAATCTCTAGATAAATTATGTATTTTGTTCCTTTCCAATTGCCATGTTTACATTAATTAAAACAACTGTTGCAGTACATTTTTATTTGTCAAGTTCGTAAATGACGTTACTGGTACTTTGCTGTCATTCAAAAATATTCCTAGAAGAATAGCTTTTAAGAAAACTTACTATTCTAAAGTTAAAATCGTTTTTTAAAACAATACCTTTGAAACTGTTAATACTCTGCAAAGCAGACTGTCACAATGTGGGGGAGGTTTGGAAGGTACACCGATGTAGTGGAATAACAGCTAATTGGTAGAATGGGGAAACCATAAGGATATACTTCTATATATTTATGTTAAGTCTAAACATTTTAGCAAAAGATTAACTTGAAAACCTGGGTCGACCTATCCATGGATCAATGTGAGTACTGTATAATAACTCTTATCAAAAAATGAACCATCCCCTTCTCTGAATAGAGTGGTGACAGGGAAAAGTTTATCCCATCCTGGGAGAACCTAAAAGAAACGCCAAGCTCCTCTACTTCCTTCCACTGCCACACTGCTTCTAACCGTTTTGAATGCCTGGGATGCTTGGTTTATCCACAGGTCATATCAAAATCCATAATTTTGGCCCCCAAACCAGCCCTTGACTTAAACATAGGGTCGACTAATGATGATTATAAGATAATCATTATTTCTGAATACAGACTTCATGGAAAGACAAGGAAGGATGTACTGTATAAGGGTTGGTGTCACTCTGTACTTCAAAGAAGCTATAACAGGAAATCTCATGAGGAAGTCCTCCACTAATCCTGTGGATATCAAAACCAGGCCCTAAAGCAGTGTTTGTCAACCTGGGGGTCGGGACCCCTGGGGGGGTCACGAGGGGGTGTCAGAGGGGTCACCAAAGACCATCAGAAAACACAGTATTTTCTGGTAGTCATGGAGGTTCTGTGTGGGAGGTTTGGCCATTCTATCATTTGTGGGTTTCAGAATGCTCTTTGATTGTAGGTGAACTATAAATCCCAACAACTACAACTCCCAAGTGTCAAGGTCTATTTTCTCTAAACTCTACCAGTGTTCACATTTGGGCATATTGAGTATTCATGCCAAGTTTGGTCCAGAGCCATCATTGTTTGAGTCCACAATGATCTCTGGATGTAGGTGAACTACAACTCCAAAACTAAACGCCAATGCCCACCAAATACTTCCAGTATTTTCTGTTACTCATGGGAGTTCTGTGTGCCACGTTTGGTTCATATCTACCATTGGTGGAGTTCAGAATGCTCTTTGATTGCAGGTGAACTATAAATCCCAGCAGTTACGACTCCCAAATGACAAAATAAATCCCCCCACCCAATTCCACCAGCATTCAAATTTGGGCCAAATTTGGTCCAGTGAATGAAAATACATCCAACATATCATATATTTAATTACAATTAATTACAATTCATAACAGTAGCAAAATTACAGTTATGAAGTAGCAACAAAAATAATTTTATGGTTGGGGGTCACCACAACATTAGGAACTGTATTAAGGGGTCGTGGCATTAGGAAGGTTGAGAACCACTGCCCTAAAGTAATATTATTTTGCCAACCTTTCAACATCAAACTGATTCAGGTGAACTTAATATAAACTATAAAATTGGAGGCTGATCCAAAGGAACAGTTTTTTTTTTTTACTCCTGTATGACTTCATTTGTCTAATGCTCACAGCCTATTATGATCTATTGTCGAATTGCTTGTAAATTGTATTATCGAAGGCTTTCATGGCTGGAATCACTAGGTTCTTGTGGGTTTTTTCGGGCTATAGAGCCATGTTCTAGAGGCATTTCTCCTGACGTTTCGCCTGCATCTATGGCAAGCATCCTCAGAGGTTGTGAGGTCTGTTGGAAGTAGGAAAAATGGGTTTATATATCTGTGGAATGGCTGGGGTGGGGCAAGGAGCTCTTCCCTGCTGCAGTTAGGTGTGAATGTTTAGCTGATCACCTTCATTAGCATTTGAAGGCCTGCCTGAGCCTGGGAAAATCTGTTGCTGGGAGGTGTTAATCTGTGCCTGGTTTTTTCCTCTCTGTTGTTTAGCTGTTATAATTTTAGAGTTTTTTTAATACTGGTAGCCAGATTTTGTTCATTTTCATGGTCTCTTCCTTTCTGTTGAAATTGTCCACATGCTTGTGGATTTCAATGGCTTCTCTGTGTAGTCTGACATGGTGGTTGTTGGTGTGGTCCAGCATTACTGTGTTCTCAAATAATATGCTGTGTCCAGGCTGGTTCATCAGGTGCTCTGCTATGGCTGACTTCTCTGGTTGAAGTAGTCTGCAGTGCCTTTCATGTTCCTTGATGCGTGTCTGGGCGCTGCGTTTGGTGGTCCCTATGTAGACTTGTCCACAGCTGCATGGTATACGGTAGACTCCTGTAGCGGTGAGAGGATCCCTCTTGTCCTTTGCTGAACGTAGCATTTGTTGGATTTTCTTGGTGGGTTTGTAGATTGTTTGTATGTTGTGTTTCCTCATCAGCTTCCCTATGCGATCAGCGGTTCCCTTGAGAGTCAAGATGAAGATCCACCCAGAGGAAAAGTGTTCCTGCCATACATCAAGGGAACCGCTGATCGCATAGGGAAGCTGATGAGGAAACACAACATACAAACAATCTACAAACCCACCAAGAAAATCCAACAAATGCCCAGACACGCATCAAGGAACATGAAAGGCACTGCAGACTACTTCAACCAGAGAAGTCAGCCATAGCAGAGCACCTGATGAACCAGCCTGGACACAGCATATTATTTGAGAACACAGTAATGCTGGACCACACCAACAACCACCATGTCAGACTACACAGAGAAGCCATTGAAATCCACAAGCATGTGGACAATTTCAACAGAAAGGAAGAGACCATGAAAATGAACAAAATCTGGCTACCAGTATTAAAAAAACTCTAAAATTATAACAGCTAAACAACAGAGAGGAAAAAACCAGGCACAGATTAACACCTCCCAGCAACAGATTTTCCCAGGCTCAGGCAGGCCTTCAAATGCTAATGAAGGTGATCAGCTAAACATTCACACCTAACTGCAGCAGGGAAGAGCTCCTTGCCCCACCCCAGCCATTCCACAGATATATAAACCCATTTTTCCTACTTCCAACAGACCTCACAACCTCTGAGGATGCTTGCCATAGATGCAGGCGAAACGTCAGGAGAAATGCCTCTAGAACATGGCTCTATAGCCCGAAAAAACCCACAAGAACCTATTGCTTGTAAATTGTCACCACAGTCATCAAATTCAACATATATATGTAGACAGTTGTGAAGGAAGTAAAACACAACCATATTGGATTTCAAAACTAATTAATATAAGTAAGGTCAGAAGGACATTAAAAGGCAAAGTCAAAAGGGTCAGACATTTCCAAAATATGTAAAACTTAATCAAAAGACCAGTATTAAAAAAAGTAATGAGCACCACAGAGCCAGAAAGCGTACTATCCAACTCAAGAGAATCCCAAGATTCTTAATGAGCAATGCCAAGAAACATTTTAGAGACATGAAGGCTTCTTCCAGAAAACTGAAGTCTTTCTTGGATGAGAAGAACACAAAATAATATAACCTTTGGCAATAAAATAACAGGCAAACAGATCCTTAAGCATTTTTTTAAAAAACCCATAATGTCCCAAATGACAGAAGGGAAAGCAGCCATCACAGCAACATTGAGGAACCAGAAGGGATACAGGACATTTCAGGAGAGTTTGTGAAAAATGATGGCACATATGATTAAAATTAAATAATCAGGCTTATAAAACAAGCCACAAAAAGCAAGATTTGTTGTAAGTCCACTGATTTTGAAACAATCTTAATGCTGAACAGGGAATGGGACCTACTGATCTATTGTATGACCCCCATACCCAATGGTTTCACCTACTGCATCAGACAAAATATTTCTGTAAGAAGTTTCTAGGTCCTCCAGTCCATTCTTTAGTATTCATATGCTGGAAGATACCATAGAGTTGCCTTGATGGAACTAATACATTCTAAAGAGGATACCTTTCTAGGATTTTTCTAAATCCTCCAGGGTAACTCTACAAGAACTTCCAGTGGAGGTTTTCAATTTCAGTAGAGTTCTATATTACTGTATTTACAAAGTGAATTGCTACTGCTAGAATTGAATTGCTATTCCTGGTTTCTTCCTTTAAGAAGAAAAGCTTAATTTTTTTACTAGAAAAAAGTAGCTGTAGGGTATAAAACAGCCTTGGGGAGCCATAGACCTTTGAATTTTCATTGGTTTTCTGCAAATCCAAGTCTTGTCACTAACTTTCAGTAGATATGAATGATTATTAGTATATCACCAGTACCAAAGACCAAGATTCAGATGAAGCTGTTTGTCTTACTGTCTGAAATAACAGTTGGTCAGTAAGTGATAGAAGGAGCCCCAAAGTCCAAAGAACGGGAGTTGTGCATTCAAAGAGCCCCTATGTAACCAAGTTGTAAAGCTACAGTGTTAAACAGGAAATAACCTCTCACATTTAGAACAATCATGTACATAATGGCTTTTATCTGTTGTCAGTAGTCTACAGAGCCATGTGGAATATTTAAATATTCCCCTGTTATATGAATACCATGTGCTGTAAAGGCAGAAACTGGCAAGTCCACCTCTGTATCCCTTGCCTAAGAAACCCTATGACATTCATGAGGTCACCATAAGGTGACGGGCAACTTATAATCATGTGCATTGCTTGTCTATTGTAAAGCTTTTGTAAACATACCTCACCAAGTATTCATAAGTAACTTTGAAAGAAAATAACCTCTTAGAGATCAGTAACCGATTCAAGATTACATAGCAGAAAAAATGGAGAAAATGACATTTGTCACAATGGAGGAATCCCCTGCAATATCTGTACTGGGTCTGATACTTTTAACTTGATTTAAGACATAACCAGTGATCGCTGCAAGGTTTGTTAGAGACACTGCAGCATTGAAAATAGTTGAAACAAATAGGGGTTGCTATGGACTACCACTGTGGCAGAGAAAGGATAGAGCATTGGAATGGATTCTCCTGTGAATGCTACAGTCTATCTAGAACCGAAAATAACAAAGTGAAAAATCTTGATCTTGCAACAGTCTTGGGATGGGAACACCTGGCTGTGACACTAATTGTACATCAGAGGGGATGACTGAGAGGGTTTGATGCTCCAGTATCGCTGGACTACCACCTGCATTGCTGCAGATAGATAGATTCAAGAAACATATCAGGCTCTAGAACAAGGAGGAATAGAGTGTACCTTGTTATTTTCTCATGAGCAGAAGTAAATACATAATTTTTAGTGAGTGTTATTGCAAATCATCCCAGCAAAGAATTCCAAATTTGAAATGAGCACTTACAGAAGTCACAAACATAGTCAATGGTTTCATGGTACATTGCATATATTAATGAAAGAGTCCTTGCTTCTAACAAAATAAATGTTTGGATCCAAGGAAACAGAGGCCATATAAAATCCAGATTATCTGCTTTCAATTAGATTATATGGCAGTGTAGATTCATATGATCCAGTTCAAATATAATAATGTGGATTATCTGTTTATAATGTGGATTATATGGTAGTGTAGAAGGGGCCTTGGTTTTGGTTACTTTCATACATCAAAACTACCTAACCACTGTAAAGTTCTGAAATAATTGTATCACCTTTTGCAGCTCCTGGATCCTATTATATTCCATCCTACTTCCACTACTGTGTAAATATGCTTTATCACCTGAGTTTTAAATGTCACTTAGTACTGCACCTGAAGATGTAGGTTGATATTAATGAAAGCTCATGTTAAAATAAACCAGTTAATCTTAAAGGTGCTGCTACATTTCTTTTTCCCTCCTCCCTCTTCATCCTTTCTATGCTTCAATAGACTACTTCTTCAAAAACTAATTATGATAATGCAACTTGTAGGTATATCTTGAGGTTGGGTGCAAAATCTATCTTCTGAACTTTGTATAGGTTTCCTTCACCCATCCACAAGACCCCCTGATTACCATTCGAATTTTAGCTGCAGTTGTTTGTGGATAAACTTTTGTTAAAACAAGGCCACAAAAAATGACCTTTATGCAGACACCTATTAAGGCACTAAACGGCTTGGCTACATTCAACTCTGGCGTGTATACATAATGATCAGAACAATGATGGGATCAGCAGCTGCAAGAGGCCTGAATTGAATCCTTTAACAATGGCAAAGTTTTTCCAGGCCCAAAGGACATTTTAGGGGAAGGGGGAGCCGATTACCCAGAAGAAAGAAAATAATATGGGGGAGAAAACACAAGCCAACTTTGCAGCAGTTAGCATAGTGTTACCATCTGAAACATGTCAGTTTAAGAGTGGCCCACACTATCCATTCTTTGACACAACTGCAGCATTGAGGCCTCTCCTCCTGCACCCCGCCAATAATCCCAGATGGCATGCCACAAAATTTCAATTTGTTTTTAAAGCCTTCTTTGCTGTTATTATGCAATTGAGAGTGCAAAAGCAAGTTGCCATTCTCATGGCACTATTTGCATTGGCTATTATCCCCTAAAATCCCTTTTAAACAGCTACATTGTCAACCCATAGGCCCCCGTTTAGGACTACAAAAAAGTGATTAATTTGATCAAAGGGACAGCCAAGTACAAAATGCACTTTTCAAACTGCATCAGAGTAAGTTCTATTTACAGACTGCTGCGTAGAAAGACTAGTGCAGTAAAGTTGAGTAAAGCGACGATGGGGTAGCAAAAGAGGCATCATTTTGTTGAGGAATGGTAGGGAATGTTCCCATGATTCTTAGCAAATATAATTAAAATGGACTCTCTCAGAACTGAGATATAAGAATCAGTTTTCCATATTTGGCTTTCAGCCACCTTCTACCTGCCAACTCAGTCAACTGAAGTCATTCTTCATATATAGCACTTTGCTTGTCTTTACGGCAATTGGTTTACAGAGCTACCTTTCTTTTTTACACAAAGGGAATATATCATGCCAGTATCAATTTCTGAAAGCAGCCCATTTCTACGTGCTTAAGAAACCACTCACAGAACAATGTGCCATGGGTATGATGTATGTATATATGTTGTTTCCATCAGCCTTTTGAGATAAATAATTTCAATCATACCATTTAAGTCCCATTATTTGGGACCTTCTCTGTGATTTTCTTATGCGGTGCTTTTCCAGCAAGTTGATGTGGAAGACTGGCAATATTTTTTCTCAGCATTGAGTATAATTGTTTCTTTCTTTCTCGGATAATTGCCAGGGAGAGGCAGCCAAACATTCAGGAATCAGTACCAGTCCAGGTACTGAATAGCACAGCTCTGGTGAATGTCTTCTCTAGCGGCTGAGTTTCATCCTCAGAGGGCATCTGTGGGTTCAGGTAGCCATAAGGTAATGCATCAGATCAGTCCCTGGAGCTCAATTTCAAGAGAGCAGTTTGCCTAATTCCAGGATTTCTACAGCTCCAGTGATTTCTTATGTACTCCTAGGACTCCTCCAGATGGCCAATAATTCCAGTAAATATCCAGCTGTTATGTGTCTGGGTTATACAACTCACAGTGGTTATTCCCATTCCTGCTTGCAGTCACGTCATGACTATGTTCTGCTAGAGGTGTGGTGAATGGTGCTTCAAGTGATGTGTCATTGCCTTTCCGTATTCCTTACACAACAACACATCATCAGTGGAATGCCCACAGCTCCAGCAGAAATAAAGATAATGAATTCTGATGTAAGAGATTGCCTTTGCTTCTATCAGGACCCTGGGTTTTTGTTTGTTTAATTTTTTTTTAAAAAAAACCCTCATATTCTGTGTTCAAAACTTGTATTTGATCCAGTATACTTTCCAAGTAGTGAACACAGTCCATAAGTAGGACATGAGAGTTACGACAGCCTCGTGTCCATGATCCTTCTCAGTGAATCCACTGTCTCTGGTACATTATGTTATGCCTCCTGCCCTCTGTGTTGTGGCAATCTCCAGCTGTGACATGGGTCCTACCTATCCACTATCACCTGCAGTGACATCACCTGAGACATTGCAGTGCTCTGGGAGGGAAGAGGGAAGAGGAGAGGGTTCCTCCCCTCCCCTCCCCACTTCCTCTTCACCCTGTTGCCTCAGGAAGTAGACAGGTAGCACCCATTTTGCAGCTGAAGACCACTGTGACAGCTGAAGACCACTAGACTCCAATTCAGTGCCACTGGGCAGTCAGGATTCCCTCCTCCCTGTGTGACCTATACCCACGGTCAATTCAGTGTTTGCCCTGCCAGATCGACACTGAATTATTGGTCTGTGTAGATCTTTCCTATAAATGTTACAAATGGCTACCATGTAACCTGAAAGGGATCATCAGCTGGAAGGTAAAGCTCAATAGTCCAAATTCTATCCAAGCATCACTGAACGGATAAACCTTGCAAATGCCCACAGTTCTTTGCCGTTTCTATTCTTGCTGAATTTAGCAAAACAGATATTTTTGTGTGTGTCAGGAGTGACTTGAGAAACTGCAAGTCACTTCTGGTGTGAGAGAATTGGCCGTCTGCAAGGAGGTTGCCCAGGGGATGTTCAGATGTTTGATGTTTTACCATCCTTGTGGGAGGCTTCTCTCATGTCTCCTCTCATGTTACTTCTTGGGAGAAAAGCAATTACCAATCTCAATAAAATAGTGGAGAGTAGAGACATCACACTGGCAACAAAGATCTGCATAGTTGAAGCAGTGGCATTCCCCATAGTAACCTATGGATGTGAGAGCTAGACCATAAGGAAGGCTGAGTGAAGGAAGATAGATGCTTTTGAACTGTGATGCTGGAGGAAAATTTTGAGAGTGCCTTGAGCTGCAAGAAGATCAAACCAGTACATACTCCAGGAAATAAAGCCCAACTGGTCACTGGAGGGAAGGATATTAAAGACAAAGATGAAATACTTTGGCCACATAATGAGAAGTCAGGATAGCTTGGAGAAGATAATGATGCTGGGGAAAATTGAAGGAAAAAGGAAGACCAAGGGCAAGATGGATGGATGTTATCCTTGAACTGATTGGCTTGACCTTGAAAGAACTGCGGGGTGTCGACGGCAGACAGTAAGCTCTGGCATGGGCTGGTCCATGAGGTCACGAAGAGTCGGAAACGACTGAATGATTAAAAAAATATATTATTATTTCAGTTGATACAAGCAAAAATTTCTGACCAAAGGGGAGCTATCTTGGGGTAGCAGACCAACATAAACTCTAGTTAGTATACCAACAATATTGCAGGATGGGTATCCCTTATCTGAAATGCTTGGAACCAGAAGTGTTCTGTGTATTTGAAGAAAAATCTCCAAATTCTATCCCATTTATTTTCTTCTATTAGCACCCAAGCTCAGCCTCTTTTCTAAGAACCTTCAATAGGCCTATATGTAATGTCAATAATCATTGTGTAAATCTCAGAGGTCAGTCCCTTAATCCTATTAGTGGTATCACTGTAGTCTGTTTCAAAAGCTGCAAAGGAGTCTAATATAACCTAGAGGCAAATGTGAGAGTGTGCAATTTGTTCAGCTAGCCAAGCATATGTTCTGCCAGTTTTTCTACTGATATCTCTTCTGATATGGGTCTGCTTTTAAAAAAAAAATCCTTCAGCCTCTCTCTCTCTCTCTCTCTCTCTCTCTCTATATATATATATATATATATATATATATCTCCCTTTCTTTCAAGAGGCAAACTTGAAGACTTGGGTTTATTTGGGTTTATTTTGGACATCAAGGAGAAAAAAGAACACATATTTTAAAGTATTTCGGTTTTTTAAAAGATTGTCAATCTGCTTAGCGTTCTCCTGATACCTGATAAGAAGATATGGTAAGATAAGGATATGCTTGGGTTGTAACCACTTTCCATTTGTACACATACTATTTTCTCTAAGAGGATAAAATCCAGAGCTGACCCAAGGGGAGTCAGCATAGGGAGAAGCAGCTCATTATCTCCAGAGAAAACATAGGGCTTTGCTGCTGTTGCTCCCCATCTTTTTTGCTGCTTCTCTTCCTGGTGAACAGCTGTCAGCATCATCAATTCCTTCAAGGACTGGATCTTTTCAGGTACTGAAAGAGGTGCTAATAAACTGCCAACCAGACTTCCACCTTTCCCCTTTCTGTAAGGTGATAAAATCTGGATGCCTTAGGTAGTAGGATCGCCATCAATTGCTTCTTCCCTTTGAGGGAACCACACTGATATTGGAGCAAGGGCCAGTCCTCCAGTTAGGAAGGCTGGAGAGCTTGTTTGTTTGGCCTTTAACAGCATGCCTTCTAGCAGATGCAATGTTTGATATGGAGAACAAGATGGGACAAGCAAGCCATGAAGCATCCATAAATACAATAGTAGTAAAGAGACATACGGCATGGGGAAACAGTTACGTTACCATGAGGGAGGGAATGCTTCTGGTTGCCCCCAAACTACCCCTCACTTCAAATACCATGGATAGCCTTGGCAACCGTCCCTGCATTGAAAATGTGACTGTTTAATGCCAGGACTCATCTATGGGATAAAATCATTGATCCAGTCCTGATCCTGAATGTACCTGTTGACCTGGGGCACATCTACACTGACCCTTTATCCTAAAGCAGGAAAGGCGAAATAGCTCAATGGAGGCTGGATTATGCATGGAGCTGATTTGGGTTAACATGGCCCTGAACCATGTTTTAAAAATAACAGGTTGCCCCCAATTTTCCCTGAGAATCCATAACAAACTACAATTTAGGACCCTTTTAAGCAGTTGAGCCAAATCGGAGATGGAATCAGCAATAACAGGTTGCATAGCCATTCTTTATTCCCTGGGCTCCCCTCCTTTTTTCATTGTAATGGCAGCTACCAGGCATGACACAGCTGGTGTCCATCCCTTGCTAGCTGAAGTGACATCAGTGGGGGTGCAAGGGCAATTGGAGAAGAGAGGAAAAAGGGGGAACTCCTTCCCATCTTCGCAGCAGCCTGGGGACTGGCAGTCAAAACCATGCTGGAGTCAATCCAGATGTTGACACTCTGGATTGTCATCAGGATATATCAGGATATATCTCCGTGTAGAATTGCCCCTGGATTGTATTACAAAGGCCTGATATTGGCTGCGCTGAATTGGCATTACACACCTGAAATCTCAGGTTTGTAGCTTGGCCATTGTCTTCCTCAAGCCTGGAAGCTCAGGTATCAGCAGTGGCTTGAATGTCTATGCATAATTAAAATGAGTGCATCAGCTAATCTCAATCCTCAAGAAGTCAGATTTGATCACAGTAACACATTTCTTGGTTACATCCCATTTAGATTACTGTAATGCACCCTATGAAGCTACGTTTGAAAACTGTTCAAAAACTGCAGCAGATTCAAAATGTTTTAACTAGACTACTGACCCTGGGTGGCGGGTTAAACCGTTGAGCTGTTGAACTTGAAGACTGAAAGGTCACTGGTTTGAATCCAAGGAGTGGGGTGAGCTTCTGCCAACCTAGCAGTTCGGAAACATGCAAATGTGAGTAGATCAATAGGTACCGCTTCTGCGGGAAGATAGCGGCACTCCATGCAATCATGCCATCCACATGACCTTGGAGGTGTCAACAGACAATGCTGGCTCTTCGGCTTAAAAATGGAAATGAACACACACACACACAAGTCGGACACAACCAGACTTAATGTCAGGGGAAACCTTTACCTTTACTTTTGGACTACTACCCAGGTCTGGTTATAGGAAGCCCATAACTCTCTTGCTGAAACACCTTCACTAGCTACCTCTCTATTTCCAGACAAAATTTAATGTGCTGGTTATGAACCTATACAAGTTTTCAGATCTTCAGGTACGATCTTTGTCCTTGCTCCATCACCTTTACAGATATGGTTGGTGAGGACCTGTAAGAGTACCTTCTGAGTGGCTGATCCCAGGTTATGGAGTGCTCTGCCAAGGAGGTCTCAGTTGTTCCTTTCCCTGCTCCCCTTTCATCGGCAGTCCAGGCTCTTTCTATTTAATCAAGGCTTCAGTTTTTAATTGGTTAGGATGATATAATGGATAGTTTTTAATGTGCTTTCTGTTGTTTTGGATTAATGTTTTAAGTGATCTTGATAAAATATAGGTTTCCTGCCTAATATTTTGCCTAATAATTAAAATTTTAGATCAGACAATTCTTTCTATTTCTGTTCGTCATACAAGTACAAGTTGAGCATCCCTTATCTGAAATTGTCCAGATGAAAGTCTGAGACAGTGACACCTGTTTATAGTTTCATAATATTTCATTAGTAGCACACCAAATACCTGATATAAGAGTAATTGAGAGATTGGCTCAAGATAATCTGCATTTGTTTCTCACTCTCCATGGAGGTGATGATACAAAAGCACTTAGATCTCTTATAATTAATTTCCAGTCCCAAATGTGTGCAAAACCCACCCAGAAGTACTTTAAGTTTTAAGATACTATTTTGGGCTTTGGAAGACAAAGGAGGGTGTCATTCATGTAAAGGCTGAGCCTATATTCCTATTTTTACTGTCACGCCTATAATAACTGGCTCTCTGATGACTCAGAGTTGAAAGATATGTGGCATAAGGTCATAGATTATTACACAGTTTTTCCAGAAGTAAACCAATGTACAGGTTAAACTCCACAGGGCTTGGTTCAAATGAATTCCTATCTCTGTTTATGTAGCTATAATAATTAGCATGATTTCTTTTAGTTTTCTTTTTTTAAAAATAATACATATTGAAAGGAATTGAAAATTTGGCATGGAACTATCAGCAGGAATCTTGAATGCTTTGCTAGAATGTACAGAAAGACCCAACTAATATAAAAAAGGGAAACAGAAAAATAAAAATCTATGTTATAGATTGTTATAGATTCTTTGGGATGAAAGGAGGGTGTCAGTTCAAACCTGATTGTTACATTGTGTGTGTGTGTGTGTTTGTTTTTGTTTTTGTTTTTAAATGCATGCAGTAATCAGTTTATGCCAAGTGATGGCTGGCATTTCCGATGCCAGTGGAGTGGCGAACCTACTCTGAGCTTCAGTCCAAGCTTTGACGGAACTACCAAAATAGCTGAATACTATTTACAAAATATACTAAATGCTTTGGATTTTGTGTTTAATGTTCCGACTAAAACATGAAGTGCACAGATGCATCCTCCTGAAATAGACACTACCAAGTGGTATTCTTTATACCAAATTGTTGAGCTAAATCTTTAAATTTTAATTTTACCGAATGCTGGATTTTACTTTTTTGTATAACTTTCTTTGGAAATTTCCTTATACACAGAAATCTGCCCATTTTCTATGTGTATGTAGAGAACAGTTTTCAGTTGGGAGTCCATTCTCATTACATGTTTAAATGTACTCTTTGCTTTAACCTTAGTTTAACTCATGTCCCTTGGGAAATATTTCTCTGGATGCACTTTTCATGACCCGATTGACATAGAAGTAGACCACAGCAGGGAAAAGTATAGAATACCAATAAAACCCAGACTCATGTTTCTTTTAAAAAAAAAAAAACACCTGTTTTTGGAAAATCCACCCCTTGAAAAGATGAACTAAATTGTGTGTGTGTGTATTAGGCTTGTTTGATTAAAAAAATGGTTCAAAGCTCGTTACAGATGTAGGGGGCGCTGGTGGTTTGATTCTAAAGTCAATTCCGATTTTAACAAAAAAAAAATGTTCAAAACTTTTTGAAACTTCCGAGACTTCCGAATCCTTCCTTAATGGGTTGGAAGTGTTATTTCCTGTTTCATTGGATGGTCTTTACTTTGAAAGTAGTTGCTTTACTCCAGAAAGGGGTGGGGGTGGGAAGTAAAGGGAGGAAATGCATCCACTCTGGTTTAAAATGCTTCCCAGGCTTGAGACATAAGCGAGCAGAGAGGAGAGGGAGGAAATTCATCCACTCTGGTTTAAAATGCTTCCCAGGCTTGAGACAGAAACGAGGGGAGAGGAAAGGGAGGAAATTCATCCACTCTGGTCTAAAATGGCTTCTCAGGCTTGAGCCAAGGCCAGGGACCAGAAGCGGGGAAAAGCTTAATCTTTTCCGACTCACTGCTTCAAAACAGAAATGGCAAAAAAGGCTTCGGAAAGGCAAAGGGACTTCTGGGTTATATTTCATTTGGGATATATATATATATATATACACACCCAATATTAAAGTATGCTGAAGTGGGAATACCTAGATACGATCCAACACATCAGGGAAAATCTTAAATGAAATGTTACATATATGCTTGTAGAACTTTTCCATCTTCCCACTGTGCTGTGAGCTCACCCGAAGAGACAATGCTGGCAGGATCCCATTTCCTGAGGGGTTCCAGGTGTTAGGCCCGTCGCAAACTAGGTTCTTGCTGGAGAAACCCTTGCTAGCAAGTCCCTGACGTCATGAGCCTGCGCCTCTCTCCCCGCCCCTTTCTCCACCCCTTTCTCTTTGCGAGCGTGGTTTTTCCTTTGCTAGGGCAGCATTGCCCGCATTTTCTCTCAGTTGAATTCTGCCAACTGAGAGAAAATGCGGGCAATGCTGCCCTAGCAAAGGAAAAACCACGCTCGCATGGAGAAAGGGGCAGAGAAAGGGGCGGGGAGAGAGGCGGAGTCTCGTGACGTCAGGGACATGCTAGCAAGGTTTTCTCTCGCAGGAACAGAGTTTGCGACGGCTCTTAGGAACTGCCAGACACAAAGAGTACCCTGATGAAATCTATATACCTTCTATTGAACTGGTCATATTTACTCAGGGGCTCACCTCTTGGTGTATATTGGACGTAGCCCATAATCCTATCTTGGGCTAGTTTACATATTCCCACAGTCCATTTCGCCAGTCCAGCCCCTTCTCTGGGAATGGGCTCTCCGAACATCTCCGGCTTCAAACAGATAAATGGCAGCTATTTATTTTTCTCACTACAAGGAGGACTCCATCCACCTCTAACATCATGGGGATTCCCCAGCCAACAAGGATCCAGATCGTAAGCTGGCCAGTTTTTGGGCAACCAAGGAAAGACTTTGCCTGTCAAAGGGGATAAAATGTCTTGCTCCATACTATATGGTTATGTCCAAATTCCTTTTTAGTGGAGACTCTGTATCAGACATCCTTTCAGGCCTGAAAGTATTAAACCTCTGTTCTTGCAGCCTTGAAAACAGGTTTGCATGTTGATCTTGTTTAAAAGTAGCAGGCATCAGATCCTTATCCCACCCCCTTTGGCGGTTAGCTGAATTTGGGCTTCAAAACATTGACCTCAAAGGCCTTTGCTACATTTTTGGATCCTGGGACATTTTAGAAGCAGATAAGTCCTCTTTCCCCAACTGGAAACAACATGATAATGATTGCCAAACCCATCTACTATATTTAGCTCTGTGGGAGGTCATGAAACATTGGTGAAAAGTGAGTGATTGTTAAATGTCACCTAATTTGGTCTCCCTTAGTCTTCCTCTTTTAACCTCCTTTTGTCTTATTGAATGGCCTAGCTTGATCTTCTGTTTGCATTACTTGTTAATGTGTTCCTTTGCCTGTCTGTGAGTCTAACTGAGTGTTTAACTGGTGAATTTATTCTCCCCACCCCAACCACCCATATTTATCTGTTATATGTTAGATAAAGGCAGAAAGGCAGCCTAGGGCAGCAAAGAAAAGACAAAGTATTATCTGAGACCACATGAAGGCAGGCAGAAAATTAATAAGAGTAAATTGAAAGGGCTCACAGTGGCAACAGCCTGTGAACACCTTAAGAGATAGCCCCAAAGAGTATTGATCAGGACAGGCAGAAAACTCTCAGCAGGAAACAGTAGGAGCAGGATGCAGAATAAAAGAACAAAGAGCCACACCAGGTTTCTGTTTCTCTTTCCTGCACCTCCAAGAGCCCCAGGAAGGCAATTCAAGGCAAAGTGGCATGAAGGATATCTGATGACAGTTTTGAGTGATAGCAAGGGATCGGGAATTATTGCCCATTGATTGTGTGGTTACTAGAATCAATATCCTTTTTGTAGTTGTTGTTCCACAGTTGGTGCCATCATTTCCTTTTCTTTCTTTCTTTTTTTTTTTACCTAAGACTGCTTCCCAGATCCGAGCATTTTACATAGATGCAAGAAAATTAAAGTTGGCCCTCCAATAGTCAAAAGGAATAGTCAAAAGAAAATTCCAAAAAGAAAACCTTGATTTGATTTTGTCACAGTATTTAATGGAAATTGAGCATTCATGGATTTTGGGTATAAATGGTGTGGTTCTGGAACAAAACCCAACAGATACTAAGGCTTCACTGAATTTTTAACCTTTGATGAATATTCCTAAGAATGATCTACACTTTAAGTACAATCTGCTCTCCTTCTCTCCATTTTATTCTCATAATATCCTAGTGAGCAGGTTCATATTTAGAGACAGTAACTGACACAAAGTGACCTGGTGACTTTCTTAGTTCAGCAGGAACTTAAATTTGGCTCTCCCAAGTTCCAGGTAGCATTGCAAGCATTCCATCACGTGTTCACTATAATTGCTAGAGTTGCTTCCTTCTGCCTCTGAACTTGAGTTTCAGGTTGAACATCAGGGCCAGTGGGGTGGAAACCTAATTCTTTTCCCTCCTCCATGCTTAGCACTATGATCAGTTATGTAATAGGCAGCTTG
Source organism: Anolis sagrei (assembly GCF_037176765.1). NCBI lineage: Eukaryota > Metazoa > Chordata > Lepidosauria > Squamata > Anolidae > Anolis > Anolis sagrei. The sequence goes on along the minus strand of NC_090025.1, from coordinate 125,437,518 downwards.
AACCAGGTGTTAGCATCTGGAGGCTTTCCTAAAGACTTACCTTCATTCTAACCACTGATCCTCTGATCTTGCTTACTACCTTCACTTTGCCTGAGCTTAGCAAACAGGAGATGTACTGTCCATACTATGGAGGAAATAGTCTAATAGATATTCCATTGCTGTTCATACTGGAAGCAAGGAGAAGTATCCCTCATCTATGGTTCAGCTAGCGGGAAAGCTGTCTTCAAGACCTCTCTAGCAATAAGTATGGCAATTTGACCAGAAGCTTTGTCAGAGCCTTCTAGTGTATTACTTATATCAGGTACTCACTTTTGTTTACAATATAAGACACAGGGTAGTAAAAGTTGACCTTTTACAAAACTGGAATCATTACTTGTTTGGACTATAACCCTCAAACCCCCTAGCACAATGCTATTTTAGATATCTGATGTGGGATAACAACATTTTTTCCTCTCTTATGTGTCAGGGATTGGTACAATATTTGTTCCCTTAACTATAATGATGTTGCATGACTTACTGTGCAAGATTTTTTCTGACCGTAGGGTTGTCAAGAGGTTGTGTGGCCAGCATGACACTCTCACATGGCCCTTTGACCATTGGTGTGGCTCAAGAAGGAGTGGTGGAAATGTCTGTCCAGTGAATTCACACCTTACAATTTTAATTTTTGTTTAGAAAACTCCACCAGAGGAGGTTGGTGTCATCACTCTGGTCGGGGGTCAGCAATGTGGATCCTCTCCTGTTCTCCCATGGCAAATTTGGCAGTGGACCTGTTGATCCATAGGTGGATTGGTCAATGCCTGGATCCAGGACCCATATATGAGAAAACCCCATTCACCAGCTATAACAAATAAATTGCTGTTTGTTTCCAACTTGAGCTGTGTATGGGACCTGCATTTTTGCAGAGTTCAATCACCCTTAGACACTCAAAGGTACCGGTATTTTATTATTTAAAATCTCTCTATTCAACAGTAAATACTAGCTCATGGACTAGCACTGGTCCATGCATGACCACCTTTGAGCAGCATTGTCCTAATCAAAATGGCCCCTTTTTGTAGTTAACATAAGTAATATATCTAAGCTCTGGAAAATTAATGCCAAAGCTCTGGTTACAGCTCACACTAAGAGAAAAAGAGTAAAAGTGTTACTCTTTCTGTTACACTGTAGAAAATCCACATAGTTGATCATAGAGACAAGACTGATCATAGTTGATCATAGAGGCAATGGAACAAAAAACATTTGATTTTATGGACAAATGAACAAATAGAGAACATCACGTAAATTCCCTAGTAATCAAATATCTCACAATATGGTGCCTTCACAACATGCTAAAATCAGTTACCTATGGTAGTCAGCCTTGTTCAGACTAATAAATTTGGCTAATAAATTGTTCAGGCTAATAAATTTATTGTTCAGGAACAATAAATTTGGAAGACAGCCAAAGGGTCATCTAGCCCAATCCTGTTAGTGCAGGAATTTATCAATAAAGTCCCCAACATTTCTTTTTTTTTTTCCAGAGGAGAATCCACTACCTTTAAAAGATTCTATTCCATGGTTGAACTATCATGAAGTTATTCTAATGTTTACACAAAATGACCTTGGTCATACTAAGACATTGGGTTGGGTCCTGTCATGTGGAACAGTGGCAAACAACTTCATCCATCTTGCATATGACAGCCCTCCAGATATCTGAAAATGTTTATCACATTACCTCTCAGTCTTTTCTTCCTTATGTTGAACATACTCAACTCCATTAACTATTAATTTCTCATAAGTTTTGGCCTCCAAATATTTTACCACCTTAGTCACTTTTCTCTAGAGACATTCTAACATATCAATATTCATAAACTGTGGTGGGCATACTATTCCAGATGAGGTCCCACCAAAGTAGAACAAAAAGCTCTCTTTGAGGTGGACACTACAGTTCTGTTAATGCAGCCTAGGATTTCACTGGCCTTTTCCCCATCAGTATCACCCATCAGCGTATAGACTACCAAGATTCATTGTTGCTTTCCACATATATTGCTGTCAAGCCTGGTGTCACTCATCTTATATCTCTGCATCACTTTTTCTGTGAAATGTAATAAATTACATTACACTATGTTGAAATACATGTCACTATTGGTCCAGCTCTCCAATCTGCTAAGATCTTGAATTCTGGTTCTGTCTTCAGAAGTACCAGTTTCCCATTCCAGTTTAATGCCACCTGCAAATTTGATGGCCATGCCCTCTCTTCCATCTTCCAACATTTACAGTGAAGTTGACGAAAGCCGGACCAAGGACAGAACCCTATAGTTCGGTGGGGGTAAGTCTGTGTGCATTGACAGTCTGGTCCTCCAACACTTGCTTAGTTGACAAAATCACTCCCAATAGGAATTAGCTGTTGAGTACATCTATATGCAAATAAAAAGTAGGCACAATTGCACAACACTGCCGCTTAGTGGTATCTACTTCCCAGTGCTGCCAAGAGAATGCATATATTTACCCCATTATTAAAGAGTGGAAAAGAATTTCATTGCATTTGAAAGGTCTTAACAGTGTTATTTACAGCTTCCCAGATGTTTTATGAAAAGGATTCTACCTCATTGTGGAAGTTCCCATTTCCTTCTGGAAAATAAAATGCAACTAGTGCATACAACTGAATTTTAAAAATGCATCACTCTGCTTTCACCAGTGAGGGAAATGTGTAAACAAACAGATTGATCTAAAATGGATCTATAAATGCACTCACTTTAAAAAAGGCATAAAAAAGTATTTAAAAACCCAAAGTTTCTCAGCCTTATCAGAAATGTCTTAGTTATGTTGACTGCCTAATGGTCTAGTATTTTATATAAAAATACACAAAAATACTTTTTAAAGAGCCTGCAATAATAGGCCATTCCGGATCCATTCAAAACTCATATTGCCAAGATATTTTCCCAGTGTTTCAACTGCATCACCTGACAACATTTGTCTGAAAGGCTTGTTTTCTCAGTTCTGTGAAATAGAAAGACAAAAGGAAAAAATCATAAAGAAATATTTGTATGCCATGATTAAATTGTGTGACATTGCCAGAATTTAGATCTTGCCTCCTCTTTTTAAAATCAAAGAATAGCAAGAGTCAGCTGTTCATGATAAGCAGAATTCAGTATTTTATTTGCACTGAGAGAAATCCAAGTGTATGCATGTATGTTTAAACGATTTGTGTCCAAATCATCAGTAGCATTTTGTCACAATATGGGGAAATATATGTTAATTTTATTAAAATAGTTAGATATTATCCTGTATTTTAATATCCTATAATGATGTAGAGTAGAATAAATATGAACAATTAAATCCATCATTAACACTCAATCTAAAATAATAGAATCATCAAGCTGGAAGAGACCACATGGGCCATCTAGTCCAACCCCCTGCCATGCAGGAAAAGCACAATCAAAGAACTCCTGACAAATGTCCATCCGGCCACTGTTTAAAAACCTCCAACAAAGGAGTTTTGACCACAATCCAAGGAAGAGAGTTCCACTGCTGAACAGCTCTCACAGTCAGGAAATTCTTCCTAACGTTCAAGTTGAATGTCCTTTTCTGTAATTTGGATCCATTGCTTTGAGGTCTAGTTTTCAGGGCAGCAGAAAATAAGCCTCTTCCTTCTGACATCCATTCAAATATTTAAACATGGCGATCATGTCTCCTCTCAACCTTCTCTTCTGCAGGCTAAACATACCCAGCTCTTTAAGGCGCTTTTCATAGAGCATGATCTCCAGACCATTGATCATTTCAGTTCCCCTCCTCTGGACACATTCCCGTTTGTCAGTATATCTCTTTTAAACTGTGATCCCCAGAACTGGACACAGTATTCCAGGTAAGGTCTGACGAAAGCAGAATAGAAAGGCACCATGACTTCCCTCAATCTAGACACTATATCCCTTTTGATGCAGCCCAAAATCCCATTGCTGGCTCATGTTCAACCTGTGGTTCACTAGACTCCAAGATCTTTTTCATATGGACTGTTGTCGAATCAGGCATCACCCGTCTTGTATCTGTGCATTTTGTTTCTTCTGCCCAAGTGAAGTATCCTACATTTCTTCTTGTTGTAATTCATTTTGTTAGTTTTGGCCCAGTTCTCTAATCTGTTGAGGTCATTTTGAATTCTGATCCTGTCCTCTGGAGTATTAGCTATCCCTCCCAATTTGGTGTCATCAGCAAACTTGATAAGCATTAATGACTTCACCCAAGTCATGAATAAAGATGTTGAACAGGACCGAGCCCAGAACCAAACCCTGTGACACTCAACTAGTCACTTCTTTCCAAGATGAAGAGGAACCATTGGTGAGCACTATAAATCCATCTAATAGTATCATTATCTAGCAATTGTTTGCAAGAAGATCATAAGGAACCTTGTTAAAGGCCTTGCTGAAATCAAGATTTGCTGCATCCACAGCATTCTCTACAATTATCGAGCATTTACCAACCATATGAAACTACTCAGCATATCTAAATAATGCAAAATTATCAAACCCATGTCCTTGTATAAGCTTACTGTTGTTGTTGTTGTGTGCTTTCAAGTCATTTCCGAGTAAGGGTGACTTTGAGGTGAACATACCATTTTGTTCAGAGAGACTTGGTTAGTACTTGGATGGGTGATATAGACTATTTCAGAACAAGAAACTGGCAAAACCACCTCAGAATATTCCTTCCCTAAGAAAACCCTAAGAAATTTGGATGGCTACCTGTGTTTTCATACAACGGGGCCAGCGTGAGGGGAAGCTTTCCCTCGTGTGATGGGGAGGGTGGCGATGCATGCAATGCTGGGTGCAGGATGACAGTTTCCCATGCTGCTCCATGGACTTGCCATGCTGCCTGGTAAATTCCTCCACTGACGCCCATGTTAGGAACCTCAATATGATGAGGTCCTTACTGCCTCATTTGTTCTCTGTGTCACAGCGGTATCCAGCCACAGCTTGTGTCCTATCAGTTGTTTGTTGCCTTCAGTGATGTTGACCAGGGCAATGAGGCAATCAAACCCACGTCCATGTATGAGCCCTGGTCAATGTCACTGGATAAGAGGGGTGATTTCGCCTCTCCCCACTTTCCTCATCGCCCCAGCCAATGTTGCTGCCTGCAATGGCTGGCTGATGGGACCCATGTCATGACTGGAGACCACTGTGGCACTGAGAACAACTGGAATGTGTGCCTGTGTAACCCATCTCGAGCCTACCCAATGCACACCAGATCAGCCCCAATATAGCACTGTAGACTCACACTAGAGATTCCTAGAGAACTTTTGCAGGCTCATATGCCCCCATTCCCCACAAAAGTAGAGGGCCTATTGTATGCATTGAAAGAAGTATTTATTTTTACTTTTAAAGTTTAGTATATTTTCATTGTTGTTTTTTTAAAAAAATAATTATAAATTTTATTAGATACATCCCAACAATGAACAAACTTTTGCCATACAGGACTTATTTCAGTATACATTATTCCAAAACTAAATATTCCTTAAATGACATTTTTTACATTCCTTACATTCCAGTCTTGGGATTTTTTGGCTATTGTACTTATTTTTCCATTGATTAATGAAATCATTAATTATATATTCTGATAGATAAGCCCACCAAGTTTCTAAATCCCATTTTGTATCGTCTCTCCATCCTCGGGATATCGTGGCTTGTATTGCGGCTGTCATATATTTTAGGATTTCTGTCCAATTATTGTTATCTTCCTTTGAGAAAAATGTGTCTTATTATTACTTATTATTTTCCCACTTTTGCAGGCTCATATGCCCCCATTCCTCACAAATGTAGAGGGTCTATTGTATGCATTGAAAGAAGTATATATTTTTTACTTTTAAAGTTTGGTATATTTTCATTATTGTAAGATATTTTCAGTCTTTTGTATAGAAAGGCATCTAAGTAGGTCTAAGGAGTTTTCATTACCACAAGCTATTTTCTTTTTTAAAAAAACACTTCCCTATACACGTTCTGACCATCTTATATATGGAAGTTTCCGTTAGCATGGCTTGGTCCAAATTTAATAACGATAATAACAATTGGGTTGATAGAAAAAGCACATTCATTCAATACTGAATTATACTGTTCATGTGAGACCAGGACTGCTTTTCAAAAGAATCACAGTGGAATACGTTTCTTTTGAGGTGCTTTTTCTCCTCAGCCTTCCTGTCTGCCCGCCTGCATTCATTATTTTATAAAATGTAAAGGTTTCAAGCCTTCTACCCACAGGTGTTCACTTCAATCCAATCTATCAGCAATAGGGCACTTTCTCTTTTCAGGTGCCACACGACAATTTTCTGCACTGCCTTGCTGAGCAGCATTTGCGGTTTCAAAAGAGCAAACGGCAAAATGATGTCTTCTATTTCGTTTTCCTTTGTGGGGGCAACTGGTGCTCCGCAGCCAAACTCTCCTTATAAACCGCGAGTGGAAACAATGGATCCAATTTAAATTGAGTGACCATTATTAGGTTGCCGAGGAGAGCGGTAAAGAACCGGTCCAAGCTTATTTCTTTTTACCAAGTAGTAAAAGAAAGTCGTTTTAAAGGCTGGCGGAGAATGAACCAAAAATAATCATCCACCAGGAGATTTCATTATATGTAGTGTAGAAGGATTAGAAAAATGTTGGACACTTATCTTGGTTTTAACTTGGCTTCGTTGTCTAGATTTTTGTACAGGAATATATTTTAATAATGTATTTATAAAGTACTGTGAAGGCTATTTGTAGAAATGTAAGGTATAGATATGACACAATACAATCTTGCAAGGAAGTCATTATACTCAAAACAAAAATGTATAGTTGACAAACAAGGGTCATTTTAAATAACCCCGGGTCATTACTGATCATATGATAAACTGTATTGTAGAAGGCTTTCATGGACAGAATCACTGGGTTGTTGTGTGGTTTCTGGACTGTATGGCTGTGTTCCGGCAACATTTTCTCCTGCCATTTCGCCTGTATCTGTGGCTGCCATCTTCAGAGGATCTTCTGAACATCATATATGGTTAACTATTTCTCTGTAACAATCCATATTTTTTATACAGTAAAGTCTCTTATCCAACATAGGCTGGCGGAATGTTGGATAAGCAAAAATGTTGGATAATAAGGAGGGATTAAGGGAAAGCCTATTAAACGCCAAATTACATTATGATTTTACAAATTAAGCACCAAAACATCATGTTTTACAACAAATCGACAGAAAAAGCACTTCAATACAAACTAATAATGTTATGTAGTAATTACTGTATTTACAAATTTAGCATCAAAACATTGCAATGTATTGAAACAGCTGTGGATCCAGGCGGGAGGTAGACTGCGTTGGATAATACAGAACGTTGGATGAGTGAAGGTTGGATAAGCAAGACTCTTCTGTATTTCTTTGTTAACAATTCCAGACTATCAGAAAATGATAAGGAAGAGTGAAAAGAAAATGGCCCATGCTTCATAACGAGGGATTACATCCAAATGGCTCACCATACCATGATTTACAATTGCTGTCAAAGGTCAGTCATAAATGTATGCAGCGGTCTCAAGTTTAATTAATGAATGTACGTATTTCCAATAAGGAACAAGTTCGCAGGTAGGCTGTAGAATGTATTTAAGCTCTAAGTGTTTAAACAAATAATTTTGCTTCATTATATAAAAGGTGCGCACAGATTAAAATGGAGATACATTAATCTCCTTGCCAAATTAGATAACTCACATTGCCAAAATGATAGCAAGAGAGGGTCAAACTTGACATTAGGGGACATGCATTTCCCTGGCAATTAACATATAATTTCCCTCTCCACAGTGAGGGTTTCTTACACGTGTCAGCAATTAGACTTGCAAATTAAGCCCATATTTCTTTTCTTCAAATTACCAAGAATAACTGTGCTATACGTAAAATATGGAATTGTGGTCAATTGTGTGCTATAACAATCAAAGGTATTTTGCCACTTGAGCAATCACCTCTTCTAAATTTGGGCTAAATGTAATATCTTGACCTTGAGCTTCTCTTCTGTGAAAATCTCTTTGTCTTATTCCTCTTGGTTTCAAGTTGACACATTGGCTCAAATGTTAAAATTGAGTCAATGTATGATGAAATCTCAGGGAATCAATTGGTCCTCTCTAACTGAAATTAACAATAGAACCCAGGTTCTCACTTATTCTAAGGAAAAATATGCCTCATATCAGCTCAGATAAGTTATAGGTTCATATACACGACTCTTCTGAACTCTCTTTATTTTATGCATTATTGTTTAAAACAACTACACGTGTGCAGCTTAATTTCCATCTTTAAAAGCATTGTCCTACCCTTAATGATACATAGGTAATTTTCACAGCGATATAAATATTCCTTGAGGTTTCAATATACTTTTGCATAATTCCACCTTGTGTTTGATTCGATATACAGGTTGAGTATCCCTTATCTTGGACCAGAAGTGTTTTGGATTTTAGAATATTTGCATATACTTTACATAATGAGCTCTCTTGGAGATAGGACTCAAGTCTAAACTCGTAATTCATTTATGTTTCATATATACACCATTTATACATAGCCTGAAAGTAATGTTACAAATAATATTTATAATAATGTTATGCATAAAACAAAGTTTGCATGTATCGAACCATCAGAAAGCTATCTCCGTCACCCATGTGGACACTTTCGGATTTTGGACTATTTCAGATTATTTCTGGATAAGGGGTGTACAACCTGTATTCAGGGTTAAAAGTAGAGCTATGAATATTCATACATTATGTATTCAGTTTTAACATCTGTTGTGTGTGTGTGACATTATGACAAGCTTGGGTAACTAGCATTGCCTGGGTTATTTGAAAAAGTCCATTTTTAATTGTACAAAATGCATAAGGTTATGGGTGAACTACAACTCACATCATGCCAGGTTAACCCCAAAAAGCTCCATCACTACTTCAAGTTTGTTATGTTAGGCAAGTTTGCTCTAGATGCATCATTGGTGGGGTTCAGTATGCTCTCTGGCTGTAGGGTAAACTACAACTCCCACTATGGTGATTCAGTCCCCTCAAACCCCTCCAGTAGGTTGAGTTAGTCATGGATGTTCTGTATGCCAAGTTTAGTCCTGGTCCATCATTGGTGGAGCTCACAGTTTCTCTGGTTGTGGGTGAACTACAACTCCCAGAAAGGAAGGTCAGTTCCACCCAAGCCCGTCCTGTACATCTCAGTACCTACAACTCCTATCAATCATGGTGACTTCTTCCCTAACCTCTCTAGTCCAGCTGCTGATCAATTCCTCTGTTTGCTGAGTACCATAGAAAAGAATAGGAAGGGGTTAAGGGAGAGGCAGTGGGTGGGGTCATGCAAATTCCACAAAAATGGAGAGAATAAGAAACACTGGGATATCTGTGGTGGAGGAAACACATGAAATCTAAGATAAAATTGTCCCCCTTTTGTTCTTCCTGAGTAGTGGGAGCTAAAGCCTTCTCTTGGCTGGTGGGCATCATTGTGTTTGTGGAGGACATTGGCAGGGCTCTTGTACATGTTCATGGGACTCACTGTAACCTGCAGTGTCATTGGAGGGAGGACCTTTGGTGTCTCCTGAGTAGTAGAAGCTACAGCTTTTTTGGAGGCAGGAGCTTGTTGAGTAAGTGGACGCCTCAGCCACACACACATACATATTTTCACTTTTATTATGTATAGAGATATAGATATAGAACTGAAGACCTCTCAGTATGTTTACAGTTCTTATAATAGTCCACAAGATGGCAGTATGAGAGAAGGTATGGAATATTTTTGAATTACACTCTAGTTTTAGGCTGAGTTACCACTGTTTTGTGCCAGAGTTTTTAGTCAGTGAACTTGACTACTATATTCTATTCAGTGGTAGAGATTAGCTCACTGATAGTGTATTCCCAGTATCCTCATATGATTTTCCCAGCTGTATGATTTTCTTTCCAAGAATGGTTCTCTGAGTCTTTTTTAAGGACAGAGCATAGAAGTTAGGGAAGTCTATGAAATAATAATAATAATAATAATAATAATAATAATAATAAATGCAGTTGGATTTTTCTCCAGTTCATTAGGAGCAACCAAAATGTCAAAAATACTTTGATTGTCCTGATAAAAAAATATAGTTCTCCTGGGATATCTTTCCTAATTCATTTTTCTTGATTTTTTTTCTGTTATCTTTTCTGCTATTCTAGTAGCATGAAGAATTTATCAGGAAGTGAACAAAGTCACACCTTTTTATGGCTGTGTTTGTTTGTTGTGTATTTAAAAGGCCTGATCAATGGAAAAAATGTTTTAATACTAATAATTACTAAATTAGGGGGATGCTAATTGTTTTTAAAGTGTTTCTGAAATATCGTAACAGGTCTGTATTGTAACTATAACAATATAACGAAATTTTCGTTATGTAATTGCACAAGTGGGGAAGTGTCTGGGATTCCTTTCTCCCTCATTTTTAGAGCTATCGAGATGAAACTTGCTACAACTGTATAACACATTTACCACGCCTCCCCCCCCCCCCCAAAGTTTCAGAACGTTTCACATATCCACTGATTTTTGGGAATTTTTTAAAAAAATGAACAACATTTTTTTCCAAGAAACTGTCAAGAGCTATCTCATTGAATTTCTATTTTGAATGATACAACATAACCAGAGCATCACAAAGATTTGCACATCCACTGATTTTAGGGAATTTTAACCAAAATAATCTTAACAGTAATATTTTACTGGAAGACCTCAGCAGCCATCCAGTCCAACACACTTTTCCAGGAAGGAAAAGCACAGTTAAAGCACCCCCAACAGATGCCCATCCAGCTTTTGAAATAATAATAATAATAATAATAATAATAATGAATTGATTGATTTGGATTTGGTTTTTAACTGGCATGTTAATTAATTGTTTTTAATTAACTGTTTTAATGTTTCTAATGTATTTGTTGAATTTATTTATTTATTTATTTACTATGCTTATATACCGCTGTATCTCAAGCCCGAGGGCGACTCACAGCGGTTTTATGATGGTGATGAATGTTTTATGATGGTGATGACATTGTGGTGCTTGTTGTGAGGCCGTCCTGAGTCTCCCCCCCCTTAGTTCCCCACTGCTGGCAAGAGGGGGGCAGGCTGTAGGAAGGCGGGTGAGGTGAGGATAGTTGCCAAGGTCAAAAACGATAGAGAACGAGGCCAGCTGAGCTGCCCGGGCAGCTGGCAGCTGGCAGACTCAGAGTGGATCCCCCTTTACCCGCATGGAGGCTGCTTCCCTGAAGCCTCGCCTGGGCTGAATGTGAGGCCCCAGGGAGGAGAGAGACAGCAAGAAGAGAAGCAGAGTCCAGAGCAGGAGCCAAAGAAGGAAAAGAGGAAGGAAGGAAGGAAGGAAGGAAGGAAGGAAGGAAGGAAGGAAGGAAGGGGAGTGTCATTGCAATTCTCTGAGGGAAGAGCAAGAGTCTTGTTTTTATTCTTCCAAGCCAAAAGCAGCCAAGGTGTGTTGGATAATATGGAATGTTAGATAAGTGAAGGCTGGATAAACGAGACTCTACTGCAAGAGATCCTCAAACTTTTTAAACAGAGGGCCAGGTCACAGTCCCTCAGACTATTGGAAGGCCGGATTTTAATTTGAAAAAAAAAAAGAATGAATTCCTATGCACACTGCACATATCTTATTTGTAGTGCAAAAAAACACTTAAAAACAATACAACAATTAAAATGAAGAACAATTTTAACAAATATAAACTTATTAATATTTCAATGGGAAGTGTGGGCCTGCTTTTGGCTGATGACATAGGATTGTTGTTGTTGTTATGTGTTTCAGACTTAGGTTGACCCTGAGAGAGGGCCAGGCAAATGACCTTGGAAAGCCATATCTGGCCCTCGGGTCTTAGTGTGAGGACCCCTGCTCTACTGTATGTACAAATCTTATGAAATAAATCCAACATATGACTTTTTACACAGCCCTAGCATTTAAACATTCTTGAAAGAATGAGGCAATCCTAAATCTAAAGTAAACCTTACAGTTTTATAGAAACATGCTGAGCTAAATATTTTTGGAGCAGGCAATAGGGTATAAACTACCTCTAATTTCATGAGCGCCTTACAATCTATAGCCCATATGCAATCCCTAGGTAGTGTAGCTGGAATCTGAGCCTTGGCATCTTTATGGGGCAGACCTTGACTAAATTTATCATGAGCCAGTCTATATCAGAGCGGTAATTCTCTTAAGCAAGGCTAGAGTGAGCTGAGAAATTGGATTATGAACCAATCTGATCTAGAGAAAAGTCATAATGGCCCAACTCAGGAGGAGATGAGGTCTAACCTTGCAGCAATGTGCAAAATTATTCAAATGTGTGTAGGCAATGGGCACCTTTCCACATAGCTCTGGTCTGAATTATACACCTGCTTCCCTAGTTAGCAGGGCAAAGCAGTAGCATCTAGTAGATAACATGGATTGAAATAAAGAACATGATAAATCTTTTGCTTAATTGTATGACTAATGGCTACAAACCACTGATTATCTACTTGGCTACAGATGTCACCCTGTGGGTTATCACCTCACTTCCAAACCTCTAATTTCCCTCATTTGTGTCAATTCCACATTCTTCCATTAGTATCACCAACTCTGCATATATTTCACAGAATCATGTTTTTCACCTAATATTTATCCTAGGAGTGATACTTCAGAGCAACGTTGGCAGTTAACACTATATATGAATACAGAAAGAAGTAAATAATTTCCCCATATTCACAGGGAATGATTAATATCTAGAGCTAATTTAAGGGGTGATCACAAATGCCAGCTTCTTCATGGAATGCATTTAAGATTGGATGGATTTTGCCAGCTTCCATTTTAAGAATATGTAGCTGTTACTATAACTTGTCACATAAGATTTCTAAGCAAATGATCAATTTTACATAGCATTAATACAAAAACGTATTCCTCCAGAATGGAGATCTTAGGGTATGTAGACAAAGATACAGGTTTGGAGGTAAATTTCCCAAGTGCTGAAAACATTTTCTGAGGGACAGGCACAGATTCTTTTGCTGGTTTGTGTGTGTATGTGTGTGTTGTGTGTCTACAAGCTGTTTCTGACTTAGAGCAATCCTAAGGTGAATCCATCACAGCGTCTTTTGGGGAAAATTTGTTTAGAGTGAGGTTGCCTTTGCTTTTCTCTGAGAGTAACTTCTCAGGGTCATCCAGAGGAGTTTCAAGCCCTGGTCTCCAGAGTGTGATTTATTGCTCAAACCACTATATACCACACTGGCTGTCTTGTTGTTTATTTCTTTCCTTAAATAATTTTAAAGTGGAAGGTTACAGCACCTCCAGGGTACTTGAAGTTCATGTATGGGCTTACAAGTAGAAGAGGAATTAGGGAAATGGCCTTCCTCTAGCCCAGTGCTTCTTAAACTTTTCCATTCAGGACACAATTTTGCCCAAGATAATTTTATGTGGCCTTAGGTATATAGGTAGGGACTGCAGTGATGCAGTGAGTTAAACTGCTGAGCTGCTGAACTTACTGACCGGAAGGGCGGAGGCTCAAATTCACAGGACAGAGTGAGTTCCCATTGATAACCGCAGCTTCTGCCAACCTAGAATTTCAAAAACACGTGAATATGAGTAGATAAATAGGTACTGCTCTGGCAGGAAGGTAACGGCACTCCATACAGTCATGCTGGCTACATGTCCTAGGAGGTGTCTACGAATAATGCTGGCTCTTCGGCTTAAAAATGGAGATGAGAACTACCCCCCAGAGTCAGACTCAACTCAACTTAATATCAAGGGGAAATCTTGACCTTTAGGTATATAGGTATATAAAATATGTATAAAAACCAAACATTTGCTGAAAATAAACTAGCATTTGCAAGACTTGCTAAGCAGGCTGATTTTCCTTTTTATGAAGTGTAGCTGAAGGATTGTCTGCAGAGTCCACTGTAAACACTGCACAACAGATCCACATAAATGTCTAAAATAGCTACTAGGTGAAAATCCGAAAGATATTTGGGGTTGCAACCTACAGTTTACAAGCCCTTCCAGACATGCCCTAAACATAGGATCTGACTCGCTTTTCTCTGAGCTGTCCAAACAATGGCTTGGGTAAAAATGAATTAATGTGGAGAAAACAGCAACCTGCTCTGGCCTCCTCCACAGGGGATTCAAATACCTCCCCCCCCCCAACAAACACACACACACACACACACACACATTTGCCTGATGGCTGTGGGTGTTGTTGTTGTTGTTGTTGTTGTTGTTGTTGTGTCAGAAGCAACCTGAGAAACTGCAAGTCGCTTCTGGTGTGAGAGAATTGGCCGTCTGCAAGGACGTTGCCCAGGGGATGCACAGATAATTTGATGTTTTATCATCCTTGTGGGAGGCTTCTCTCATGTCCCCGCATGAGGAGCTGGAGCTGATAGAGGGAGCTCATCCACCTCTCCCCGGATTTGAACCTGCGACCTGTCGGTCTTCAGTCCTGCCAGCACAGGGGTTTAACCCACTGCACCACCGGGGGCTCCGCTGTGGATGGTGCAATTAGGAAGGAATGTACCAGTCAAAACCAAATGTATTGCCAATTGTCATAGAGGCATCAATCTGGTTTATGCACTTTGAGATTTAATACCTTTAATAATTTTTTGGTAATAATAGTGGGGCTTATTACCAAGAAATTTAAACAGCAGTAATAATAACAGTGCCAGTAGTGGTTACATCTACTGTTACTCAACTAGCATGAAACACAAAGAATCTTTTGGCACTTTAAGAGTCACAAGTCTTACTTGTCATAAGGTTTTGTGGACTGCAGCCCATATCTTTAGGTACAATCCATGGAGGGTTACGCCAAATAAAACTTGTCAGTTTTTTAAAAGGCCCTCGGATTTTTGGGTAATTTTTTGCTGTCAGAGACTAACACAACTACCCTCCTGGAAATAATATAATGTGATTAGACCTGCAATATATTGCATTTAACTTATCATAGTTATTGTCTGCCACCATCTGCAACTGCAGCACTAATTTACCCAGCTATGTAAGCAAAATCATGATGGACAACTCCTCTGTGCATTTTTACAGTCAATTTCATTGTGGCAGCGCAGGTTAGAAAATGTTGTCAGTGCTTCTTTTGGAAACAGATTTATGGACCATACAATTGCTCTAAAGAGGTATGGCAACTACTGGCGTGGGCTGGTCCATGAGGTCACGAAGAGTCGGAGACGACTGAACGAATGAACAACAACAACTACTTCAGCATGTAGCATCCCCAAATCACACTGAAAGTCCAGTAATATCATAAGTAAGAAATTTAAGGCATTTCCATCTACAAAAGCCACATCTGCTATTAAAATTATCAGCAAGAAGATTATGGACGTACACAAGGCCCTTCCAGACAGGCCCTATAACTCAGGTTTTCTGTTTATCCCAGTTTATCTGGCAGTGCAGGCTCATATAATCCAATTTAAATTAGAAACCTGGGATCAGATTTTGGGATATAGGGCCTGTCTGAGGGAGGTTCCACACAGCCCTTTAACCCGGGGGGAATCACAACTCAAATACCATCAAGCCGTCCCAAGAATAACAACAGATTAGACACCATTGAAATAATATTTGAAACAAGAAAAGATGAAAATGATAATTTAAAGTGAGGGAAGAGATACAGGACAATAACCGATATAAAGAAAAAGGATGGGAGGAGTAAAATGAGTAAGACATAGAAACAAATAAAGACTTATTAACCTTGATGAAGAAGATTGGAGGTCAAACCAACCCCTTTCTTTTTCTTTTTTCTTCTCCTTCCCAACCACTCCCTTAGTTTTCCCACCCATATTATTAGTAATAGGGTCGCTCTCTTTTCTTTCTCTCCTCTTTACTTTCTTAGTTGTCTGTTATCCCACCACACCCCTTCCTTTCCTTCTCTACCCCAGTACCCCTCCATTTTATAAATTTGTAATATAACTGATATCAACAAAAATAAAATTTTGAGAAATGTTATTATTCCTGAGTTTAAGTCCACACATACCTCAGAAAGCACGTGCTTTTTGGGGGCAGGGGGGGGTCCACATGCCCTACCGAGATTTCCAGCAGGGCACCAAGACACAAAAAAACTCTCTAAAAGCCTTTTAAAAAGGAAAATAATTCATCCGGCCACCATTTTCCCTTCCTGGGCCTTACCAATGAGGAGCCAAGAAAAATGGAGCCAGGAGCAATTTTCCTCCCTGCCCCCCTCTGCCTTCTCTTGGCACATCATTGGTATGACCCAGGAGAACTCTAGAGAAGGGAAAATGGCAGGAGGGTGAGCTATTTTCCTTTTTAAAGGCTTTTTAAAGGTTTTTTTTGGAGGGGGCTGTCGGCTATTTTGGGTTTCTTGGGCTCCAGCGAGTCTTTACAGGTGTGGGGGCTGTCTTGATGGGATCGGGGATTGCGCTGCGCAACTTCCGGTGACTATCTACAAACCTGTCTTAGGTTTCTTGGGTTGCTAGAGCCCAAGGAACCTGAGACAGGTGTGTAGATAGGCACCAGCAGTTGTGCAGTGCAATCCCCAGTCCCATCTACACAGCCTCCACAACTGGAAAGACACAGATCTTCTGAATGATCTGATTCTTTCCAGCAGACAAATTACCACAGCACAAAGCAGGGTTTTCCTGCTATGTGCCAAAAGTATTCGTTTCCCCCCGAAGAATTGTCTGGATGCCCCAGGAGAAAATGTGGGAGGGTGTGTACTATAAGTGCTGTCTGGATGTGCTCTGAAAGGGCCCACAGAGAGAACAAGAGTTCTACTGGGTCAGTGAAAAGAGACAATCTAATGGCAATTCAAGTGCAATGTGACTATTTGCGAGACATGATATAGTACACTAAGCTCCATTCAAACACGTTTTTATTCTGTCATAATTATGCTCATGTGATGAAGTCTCAGGTGCTAATGAGTTGTAATTATTGTTAGCAAAATATCTGATATGTATTATCCTTCAGCTCCGATTGAGAATTTGATTCCTTTTCCTTTTAATTCCTGGTTTCATTTCCTCTCCCACAATTCTGCCTACATTCAGGTTATCCTTCATTTCCTAATCACTTTCTTCTTTTTTTCTTCCCCTCCCTATCATTCCTTGCTAAATATTTGTTTTCTTTCCCTTCTTCCTCTCCCCACTTATCCTAGTGGCAGTCACTTCTCCATCCATTTCTAGTCCCCCTTTACCCTTCTCAGCCTCTTTACCCTTTCCCACCTTCATTGATTCTCCACCTACATTTGAATTCTGCCTCCTTATCAATTCTTCATTTTTTCATCTATCATTCCGTTTTCTCTTAAAACCCCACTTCTCATTCCTGAGCTATTATATTAAAATTTGATGTCAAATATAGATAGAGTGGGCACGTGTCCTTTATGAAGAATTATCCTCTGTTTGATTTGGGATGCCCTTCACCTTATTGAGACTGGAGAATGCAGATCTAGCAGGGGTGGCACATACCTGAGTTACATCATGTCTGGATCACTGCAATATGTTCAGTGTAAGACTGTTAGTGAGCATCACATATAATAAATATGACTCCTTCATTGAAAACAGCTGCATTGGCCTCTGATTTGAACTGTGGCCAAAAACAACCTGAGTAGTTTATGGCAAGGATATTTGAGGAAATTCCTAGGGTTGTTAGGTGTCCCTTATAGTAAGGGAGGTCACTTATTTAACGGCCATAAAACTTCTCCTATAGGACTCACAAGTGGTCCTTATTATTAGGAATGTCATCTGTTTATTTGTATGTTCATTTTACTGAGAAATACATGGCTAGATTAACTGAAATCAATACTTTCCTTTGTTATATAGGCAGAATGCAAATTTAGTAGTAATTTCCAATTTCAATTATTATTCTTAGTATTATTATTAATAATAATATCCCATTTTTCCCCAGGAAAGTGCCTAACAATTTAAAAAGCATAACAATTGAAATTTACAAAAAAGTAAATATTAAAAGATAATTAAACCATTGCAATTACAAAAAGAAATCAATAAAATATAACTATGAAATAAATTAGAGAGCTGTTAAAAGCAATTCAACTAAAACAATGCAACAACCATTAGCTTATTTCTGTTTTAAAAGCATGACTGAATAAAAGGGTTTCAGCCTCCCTCTCCAATCCGGCCTCTCTGGGAATGAAGTTTCAGGGCCAAGGGTAGCCAATGAGAGGGCCTTCTCTACCGTCCCCACCAACTAATTTTATGATGCTGGTGGGACAGAGGAAAGTGCCTCTCCTGAAGATTGCTAACGCTACATGCCATGAATTTCAACTCTTACTTCTGTTTTGAAGACCCATTTTTTTCCAGAGGCCTACCTAGTCAACTTCAGCTTATGAATTTTAATCCACATTTAAACCTATATTTTAATGGAGCCTTATCTCATTGTTTTAACCATGTTGCACCCAACCTGATCATCTGAGCAACTGTGTTGTACCTCTGCTTGTAGTGCGAACTTCTTGCAGCAGTTGAGTATGTGATCCATCATTTTGTCTGCTTCCTTGCAGAGTCTACACTTGGAATCTGTCAACAACTTTTGAATTCTGGCTTTGATGGCCTTGGTTCTAATGGTTTGTTCTCAGGCTGCATGAATTATTATTATTATTATTATTATTATTATTATTATTATTTTGAAAACCTGGCAACACTAAATCCAACATAGGTCCACCTACATACTGGGCTGATCTTTGAAGGTCTTCCTGTACAACACACAGGAATATGCTTTGAGGCAAATAAAAAACAAAGTACTTCTTTCAATAGTCAAAGTCTCATTTTCTTTGTAAAGGGAAATCCATCTTACATCTCCAAATGGTGTTTAGCAAACTGATTTTTTAGTAGGCATTGTTAGCTATGTCAGTCTTTTGTCTCTATTAAAATATGTATGTATTGTACTAAAATGAACTATACAAAAGTAACAGTGATTCAGAGCTCTCAATTCTTTCAAAATATAGTACTTCTACCCATCTTGATATTTTTCCCACATTTCTATAGAAACCCCTCCACCTGTGTTTAAGATCTTTGAGATTTCTAGTGGAGCCCCTTTATAATTGTCAGAATCTCCAGCTGTTTCAGATAAAATAAAAAAGCTGTCAAGTCTAAATGCATCTGGGTCCCACAGATGGTGTTTCATGCCAAATCCTTCATTTCTGAGAAGACAAAGGGTGCTTCTCCGTGCTTCTTCCTCCCTTTCCCCTCCTCAACCTGTTTTAAAATGCTTGGCTGGTTTCCTTCGAAGACAAAGCATCAATGCTATAACTATATTCGGAAAATGCAGCATGAATATAAGGAAAAATCCTGAACTATAAATCATTTGGTTTCCTTCTGCATTTGCTAACCTGCTTCATTGTGGAAGGAGTCATGTGAGAATGATTGAGTGGTCCCAAGTGATTGAAGGACCTTTGAGGAGGCAGCTACTTTATCTCCTGCCAAAGAAGAGAAGAATAGGCTGCCAGGTAGCTCTTATTTTAAGGGGAACCTCTTACACTTAAAGCCCTCCAGCTTCCAATATAATTCAGCACTGGTGTCCCCCTCGTATAATAATAGGCATGTATTTTGGACTATAAATGAAAATGAAACATTTTCTGCCTGTTGCACTTTAGCTACTGATTCAAACTCCACACCGATGCTGGCAGAACAGTGGGATTTATCAAGTAGGGTTATAGATTGCATACTTTCCAACATTTTGCAAATGAAAAATGGGAGATGTGTGACCAAGCAACATCAGAATGCTGACAAAGTGGCAAAAATAATTAATGATGAAGAACAGATAGAGTAGTGTAGTGATTTCAGGAAGGACCATGGGTAAGAGCATCCATGCCTGGTGAGTATAAGTTAAACCAGATAGGCCAGGACATAGAAAACACCAGGTTGAAGACAAGCCACAGAAGTGTATTAAATTTCAGTCAACAGATATGCAAATGCAAGCAATTTGCTTCAAAACGTATGGGCATAAATATACAGGGAAACACAAGACAGCTTATATAACTCTGACAACCATTCAAACCTCCTGCTCTCTCTTCCGATTGGCTGGAAGGGAGTTTGGTCAGGATCTGTGCTGTGATTGGCTGAGAGCTCCATTGACATCACTACCTCCAGGCAGGAAGTTCCTTTGTGGGGAGAATAAGGGACCAATGAACAAAGGCACCCCCAGGGGAAAAACAGTACAGATATGCTGATGGGCTTTTGATTAGCTAAATGTCAAGTTCCATTCCAAACAAAGATATGGAGCTCAGAAAACAAAGGTGGAAGACTCAAGAGACAAAGGTGCTGATCCTGGGTAATCAAGAGCTTGGCTGTCAATAAAACAAATGCATATACTGTATATAATGTAAGCCCCTGTTTTCATGAAGGAGTGGTAGACTCGACCTCAGGTGAATTATACAAACATCCTGGGTTTATCTAACTGGCAAGGGAAACCGACCATCTTTACATACACACAATGAATCTGATAATGGCTGGACTTGGGAAATAGCTAGAGGGACTTGCCCAACCTTTTCCATTCTCATGATATTATTTTTAACAAAGTCATGGAGGGCTGGCTTCTAGGCTACAATTTGATATGTTTCTAAGAAATGGTTTATTTACATTTCATTTAAGAAATACCTACAATACCTACCAAGTTCAAAATATACAAGTTACACAAAAACCATTGATTAAAGGGCTAGGTACAATATAGTTCATGGAGGGGTAGAGCCGCTGTTCGGTTTATTCCCAATCTTCTAAAACCTCAAAAATGCATAATTCCAAACCACTGGGAAAGATATTTAATAAAAAATCATAGATTTGTTTGTTGTCTCTTGGTAAACTATACATTATTTGGGGGGAGGGGAACTGTTGTTCTATAACAGTAGGAGAGGCTGCCTCAGTTTGCCTATATCTGAGCCTATTGAGAAGAGCACAAATATGCCGTAGTCTCCCTGCTCCTGACTTGAGTGGAAACTACTTTTTTTCTCTTTCAATTCAGTTTTGCAACACCTAAAGTCAGCCAAGGACAAAAGTGGAAAGTGTGGGTAAGAGAAAGAAACTGAAACATTTTAAAATAAGCTTTAAAAATGAGACAACAGAAGACCAACAGAAGGACTACTTCTGTTAAATTTGGTCACTTCAAGGAGATAAGCTGGTCTTTGCAAGACTATAAAACAAAATCTGTTAGGATTTTTCTAAGTGAAGAAATGTGGGAGTTGGGATTTCTGTATTTGTGGGGAAAGCATACCATACATGAATATTATACAAAATCCATGCAATCCATGCAGTGTGGTGTTGGACGATGATTCTAGAGACCAGGGTTTGCATCCTTTCTCAGTCATGAAAATCTACCGGATGGGCTTGGGCATGTAACACATGCTTAGCCTCAAAAAAAAAAAAAACAACAACAACATATAATAGATATAATAGGGTGATATTAGGCTTGCTATTAATCAGACATTACCTGAAAGCATACAACATTATCTACTAAACATTCACTGTCTCTCACAATTAGCCATCCTAATTTGCTGATATATTCTTACACCCTGTGAACCAAGCTGTGTTCACGAGGAACAGATAAGATAAATGTACAAAGGTTACACTTACGCCCAACATTCAGTGTGTGTATTTTTTTTTCTTGCTGTCAGGCCTCTTGGCAGAACTACCCTTTGGGGGCCATTGCAGGGAGGGGGCAGAAGCGTATTGGAAATCATGTCTTGCAGCTGCGGGCTGAGAGTGTATGACTTTAATAATTAAAATCAGCTGTAACATTACAACCCAGATGCTCTAATGTAGGTGCTCTGCGTTCAATCAATTTCACTACAAACATTTCGCCTCATTTGGCTGGCAGCAGATAACTCGGCAAACTCAATCGATAAGGGAGACCTTTCTGCACAGTGTGAGGCCAGACAGAACCACTGAGCACAGCAGACAGGTTAGAATCCATACCATTTCCCGAGTAACATCCTTGGAAGTGATATTTTGTTCAGCAAAAAGTTGGGGAAGCAGGATTTTCATTCCCCTTTGCAAATAAAAAAATAGGACATATACTGGTTTTTCAGGACATTAGTAGCCATTTCCCTAGCTATTTTCCCCTTTTCTGCAATGCCTATCAACAAATATGTAAAGCTTAATGTCATTCAGTCTGTTGGATCCTTTGTTCCACCCCGACCTTAATGAAGTTAGGACAATATCTTGATATTATGTTCCTAGGAGCCATTGGCGGTGCTATCAGGAGTATTCCACTAAAAAGGTAACTAACAGCAGCCATTCTCTGAAATGCACCTTTTCTGCCATTAAAAACCTTAACTTATAATATAGGGGCTAGACTGAGGCATATTGGAATTGATGTTTTTGTGGAGCAAAATCCAAGCCCTACAGACCTTAGCAATATCCCACATGAGCTGGCTGCATGAACTGGCTGGTAAACACAGAACTCTTCAAAACACAGAGTTGTTCAGTAAAGAAATAATATTTTCTGAGTAGGACATTTTAAAGCCACAGTTCTGCAATAGGTGGTTCAGAAAACATCTGGTCGCAGCACTCTACTCTGGCGATTACCACTACGATTTATGGAGCACAGCCACATTCCCCGGATGCTTTGTACATGTGTTATTTTGCAAGGCTAGTACACAGTGCTGCATGTGTACAGCACATGTAAATCAGACCTCCCAACATCAGCCAAAACCATGTGATGAGATTTGGCCCAGTGCAAGAAAAAAGATGCCTTCCTTCTGGCAGAAATACAATGGAAGGAAAGAGATCACAGGTAGAGCAAAGGCTAGCTCAGTGAGTCGAAATCCCATAGAGACTTGTAAGAATATCTTTTATGGAGCAATATGAAACTCCTATGGTTTTATGTATACTCTGATGTAACTGACATGCAGCTTCCATTGGCCTGAGGATGACAAACCTGTACAGTCTGTTTTCTTTCCACTACTAGGCGAAGACATTTTTCTTCAGGCAGGCCTTTGGCAACGGACTTCACTTGCAGTCAAAATGAGCTTTTAACTGGATGGTTGCTACTTTTTCTTTTATTGGTGTGTTTTCACATTGTGTTATAATTTTTATCCCTGAGAGTTTATTCATTTTGTATTTTGTTTGTTCTGTTTAATAGTATGCCACCTCCAGTCCTATTCGTGCTGGAAAGAAAGGCCACACCTTTAATAAATGAATACATTCCCATAACACACACTTTCAATCAGAGTTCTATGTAAATGTTCATCACAGCTATTATTATTATTATTATTATTATTATTATTATTATTATTCTGACACAAAAGCACAGTATATCACAGCAAACAAGATCTATATCTTCTATATCTAGGACTGTGTGATGTATTTTGAATGATAGGCGCAGATCCAAATAAGGTGGCCTTTTGCAGTTGACAGATCGTGATTTTGTCGATATTTATTGTTTCCAAATGCCAGCTGCGATCTTTTGGCACGGCACCCAGTGCGCCAGTGACCACTGGGACCACCAGTACTGGTTTATGCCAGAGCCTTTGCAGTTCGATTTTGAGGTGTGCATTATTCGAAAATACATTACACAGTCCTAGACGCTTGGAAAGTGTTCAACTTCTGATTTTAAAAAAAATGTTTCAGATTTTTTTAAAAACCTGGTTTACTCATGAATTTTAACTGGTTAACCAAATCCCCATGCTAAGTCTGTGAGATGCAAAAAATTAAGAGTCCCTCCAGAATTGCAAGAGTCCCTCCAGAATTGCAGGCAAATATTGACAGTTTATTCACACTGTCATTACTTGCAGCAATAGCCGATGTAGTGAAGCAACCAAGTTGAGGGGGGGGAGGGTGTTGAATACTCTCATTAAGGAGGCCAGACTTGGTGGAGGTGGTTGACAGGGGCGGAGCTGCAGGCTATTGCAGGCGGCTCTGCCCCCTGCTGTGCTCTTTGCTTCAGCATGAGCTAGGAGGCAGGTTTCAACCCCCCCTGCGAAATTTTCAACCTCCCCCCCCCCCAAATTTCAACCCCTCCCAATTTTTTTTTCTGGCTACGGCCCTGCATGTATGACAAACATTCAGTGCCCTTATACGTACAATTCACAAAGACAGACAGTACATAAACAGAGGCAAGGCTTCCCTCTTTTCCTGTCCAGCATCTGGCCGTGCCTGACTCGGCCATGGAGAGGTTGTTTCATTTTCCACACCGAGGAGCCTGTTGTCCATGGATGCCTTTCCTGGTAGGATTTTTGCCAGCATGCTTTTGAGGGTGCCTTTTTACCTCCCTGATAAAGCTGTACGTATTTATCTACTTACATTGTAGTTTTCGAACTGCTAAGTGAACAGAAGCTGGGCTGATAGCAAAAGCTCACCCTGACCTGGGCTTGAACTGTCAACCTTCCGGTTGGCAGAATCTTCTATAGCAGGAGGTTTAAATCATTGTACTAGCCCAGCACAGGAGTAAAACTGAAATCAATTCCTTCCCTCTCCACCTTTACTTTCCATCTCCATACATCTACTAAAGCAGGGCAGACCATTTAATGCAAGTACAAATCAGTATTGAAAAAGGTGGTTTTGCTATGCAGAGTTAAATATGCGTAGGAAATCCTGGACACAATTTGAAGCCCAGATGGTGATTACACAAACCACAGAGCAATAATGCACATTAAGGGCTATCTTTCACACTCTTTTGTAGGTGTTTGTTGTCTATCCACCACTATTTGCAGCTAGCTTTGAATTGCATTAGATGGTCAGTGTAGATGGAGCCCTGGTTAGGTTCAGGATACTAGTTGTTGGTTGGCTCAAATAGCAAAATAACTTAGGCCAGCTCTGGATTGTTGCAGTAGCACTGCTATCAAGCAATCCACAATTCTTAGGAGCCCCAGCATTTGGATCACTACTGAAACAGCTGAAGAGAAGAATGATGACTCACCAGCCATTGAGAAAAAGGATATTGATTATGTTATCTTCTCATTCTCAACATAAAGATATCCTAAAAAGCTGTCAGTTAAGACTGGAAATAAGCCAAAGCCAATTCTGAATTAACCCAGTGGGGTGTTGTCCACCACAGCTTATATCATGCTGGATCATTTCCATTTGCAAGTTATTCTGTGAAGATGATGATGAATCTTCGTGTGTGAATCAAAACCTAATGAGTGGGCAACAAATCTGACAAACATTGTGTCTGAACTGACACAATGTTTGGTGTTAAATCTGGAATGTCTCCCTTACTCATGTCAATCATTACTTGGTGCTGAAGTCCTCTGGCACATAATGCGCGAACCAACTCCTGAACTCAAATCTATCAAACCATTCTGAGTAGCATTGGCAGTACAATGACAGTGTTGTTATGGCACTGTATGCCATATCTTACCACCTTTGTCATTCTCTTTGCTAGCTATGGCCTCAACTATCGACTTCTCTGAAAATGTCTTTTCTAGGTTCTCTGGGAATTTTAATTACTGCCCCTTGTTCTGTGCAGAATGCCAAGACCTGCTGAAAAGGTCGGATGACAAAAGAACGCAATCATCATCTTACCTTTTCCATTTCCCACTTTCTACTGTATATTGAAGATAGAAAAACTCATTTGTTCTTTGCAATATAAGAAACAATGGATGGAAGGAAAGTATAATTAACGGCTTAACAATATAACCACATTAAGCTGTAAATGTGTTCATATACAGCAAGGCTGGGCTTTTTAAGAGAGCACCTGTATGGGGGAAAAAATGAAAACTTTTTATTTTTTTATCAAAAGGTGGCTGGTAGCAATAAGCCCTAACAAGATGGGAGGAAAGGAGCTTACTTTCCTTTTGCAAAATCAATTACTCTGCTGTTTAAGGTGTGTTTTTTTTAACATGGTACTTAATTACACATTTAAATTAAGAGATGAAGAGTCATCATGAAATGTTGAGTTTGTCAGAAGGCTAAAACATAGATATGTTACATTCTCCTTGAATTTACCTTCACAAGGAAACCAGCTATGTCTCTATCCTGATATGCACAGGAGCTGACAAATAATAACCCAGAGATAATGATGCATATTAGCTTGCTGTAGGTTTTTTCGGGCTATATGGCCATGTTCTAGAGGCATTCTCTCCTGACATTTCGCTTGCATCTATGGCAAGCATCCTTAGAGGTAGTGAGGTCTGTTGGAACTAGGAAAATGGGTTTATATATCTGTTGAAAGACCAGGGTGGGACAAAGGACTCTTGTCTGTTGGAGCTAGGTGTGAATGTTTCAACTGACCATCTTGATTAGCATTTGATAGCCTGGAAGTGCCTGGAGCAATCTTTTGTTGAGAGGTGATTAGATGTCCCTGATTGTTTTCCCTCTGCTGTTTTGTTGTTTCAATTTTAGAGATTTTTTAATACGGGTAGCCAGATTTTGTTCATTTTCATGGTTTCCTCCTTTCTGTTGAAATTGTCCACATGCTTGTGGATTTCAATGGCTTCTCTGTGTAGTCTGACATGGTGGTTGTGAGAGTGGTCCAGCATTTCTGTGTTCTCAAATAATATGCTGTGTCCAGGCTGGTTCATCAGGTGCTCTGCTATGGCTGACTTCTCTGGTTGAAGTAGTCTGCAGTGCCTTTCATGTTCCTTGATTCGTGTTTGGGCACTACATTTGGTGGTCCCTGTGTAGACTTGTCCACAGCTGCATGGTATATGGTAGACTCCTGCAGAAGTGAGAGGATCCGTCTTATTCTTTGCTGAACGTAGCATTTGTTGGATTTTCTTGGTGGGTCTGTAGATAGTTTGTATGTTGTGTTTCCTCATCAGCTTCCCTATATTATTTATTTATTTATTTATTATTTGCACTTGTTAACCGCCACTCTCAGCCCGAGGGCGACTCGTGGCGGTGTACAAAACATAGAACATAGAAAAGACAACAGTTTACAATAGATCAAGACCAACACAACATCTTACGAATACACAACTAATTAAGCTAAAAATCCGCTTCGTCTTGTTTGGGGTCATAACAATCTCATAGTCGTAGTCCATTCCGGTGGTCATTCCAAAAACATAGCACTTAATTGAAGGCCTTTTCGAAGAGCCAGGTTTTCAGGCCCTTACGGAAGGCCATGAGGGAAGGCGCCTGTCTGATTTCAGCAGGGAGGGAGTTCCATAGCCGGGGGGCCACCACCGAGAAGGCCCGCTCTCTCGTCCCCGCCAGGCGTGCCTGTGAGGCAGGCGGGACCGAGAGAAGGGCCTCCCCAGATGATCTCAAGGTCCTCGTAGGCTCGTAGGCCGAGATGCGGTTCTCAAGGTATTTTGGGCCGGAACCGTTTAGGGCTTTGTAGGATAACACCAGCACCTTAAATTGGGCCCGGTAGCAAATCGGCAGCCAGTGGAGCTGGGACAGCAAGGGCGTTGTATGCTCCCTGCGTCCCGCTCCGGTTAACAACATGGCTGCCGCGCGCTGGACTAGCTGGAGCTTCCGGACCGTCTTCAAGGGCAGCCCCACGTAGAGAGCGTTGCAGTAGTCGAGGCGGGATGTGACCTATGCGGTCAGTGGTGCGCTTGATGTATAGTAAGAACACTTTCCCTCTGGGATGCATATTGTATGTAATAGGACCCATCTACACTGTTTGAAACTGCATTATATAGCAATGTAGATGGGGCCATAGTCAGGACAAAGATCACTTAATTCTGAGGCTCCAAGTAGATGACCCATTTTTAGCAATGAAGCACCCTAAGTAGTAAAATACCTCAGCCTGTCAGATTACATATTTGTTTTCATCTTTGCATATTAAATGTCAGATGAGATGACATGATCAAGCTCCACATTCAGAAGGATGATAAATATATCTTTCATGACAGAAGTTTTTCCTCACTTCTGCATTTTGTAAATCACAAGGTATTGGCTATTTTGAGGAAAGCACAAACTTTATTTGCAAGTCTAATTGCTCAGACAGGAAGGTCTGAAGGAACCACTTTGCTCAAGAGGAAACATGCTATCGCCAGCTAATTACAAGCTTAGTGTCTCCTGTAGTTTGGTTCTTATTGTACATTGTTTTGAAAAGTAAACACAGGCATAATTTGCAACTCTGATTGCTAACACAAACATCTCTGAGGAAATCTAGTTGGAAGAAAAATAGGAATACATATTCTTCTTGAAGTCTAAATTGACCCTTTGTTATCATTCTGCCTCCCCCCCCCCCCCCCAATTCTATTCCACTTCATAATTTCATGTATTTTCAAGGCAGGTGATCATAAAATATATTGCAATAACAGATGAAACAGTTATACAGTAAAATGGAAACTAAATTTTGCAACAGTAACTTCAGACTAAGCATTAATATCTTTGATTATATTAGATCTTTTTGTTTTTATATATTATTATCCTGGGTACAGAGAACCAGAATGGTGTAATGGTTTAAGCATTGGACTAAGGACTTCATCACACAAGTTGACTAAAGTGCAATTACAACAGAGTAAAAGCATCTGTTGGTGGGTGGGTGTCCTGTAGTTTCATTCTGCTTGAATCATTATTGGATCACCTATTTTAATTGATGGGGAAAACCATAAATTAATCCAACATCACTGTAGTTCTGCCACTCTTTCTTGTACAATAATTTCCTTCTGGCTGCAGTTCCAGTATTGTGAAGCAGCTGAAGGTCTCACAAGGATGACAAAATTGCAGAAAAGAACAGTTTTACCAAAACAGGGAAGTAGGATAAGAAAATTACAAAAAAACAAAAACTCTATGTATATGTATGAAGTAAGGATGGATATGAAACAAGGTTGTGTGGAAGTGTATGATCATGGAAAAGTGCATCCAGAAAATGGCAGCATTGCACAATTACACCAAAGTGGGAAAGAGATCATTCTAATAGTTGTGATTTGCTTAATCTATGGCAGTGGTTCTCAACCTGGGGTCTCCAGATGTTTTGGCCTTCAACTCCCAGAAATCCTTACAGCTGGTAAACTGGTTGGGATTTATAGGAGTTTGAGGCCAAAACACCTGGGGACCCACAGGTTGAGAAACACTGATCTATGGGGTTATGACAAGAGTGATAAAGTCCTATCATTCTGGAGATGAAGGTCTGGACCTTCACTCAGTCATGGCTACCCACTACGTGGCATGGGGTATGTCACTCTCTCTCAACATCAGAGGAAGCCAAAGGCAAACTCCCTCAGAACAATTATTGCCAAGAAAACTCTTTGACAGGGTTGCCATAAATCAGAAATGACTTGAAGGTACTCAACAACAATAAACCAGGCAATTATCTCCTGGGACAACCTTTTAAAGACCAGGAGGGTGTCAGGACAGACAACCTTTTGTCCTGTCACTACCTGCCTATGCATGATGTCAAGGGCATTTGAGAAGGACAGCTGATGAGATCTTAACAGTTCATGTAATAGCAAAAGATAGTACTTGAGATATCCAGGTCCCAAGCTGTATATCTGATGAGCGTATAGATCCAGACAGATGATTGTTAAGTAACAGTGGCAGCATTGTTTGGGAATGCATTGTTAAATTACCTTTCAAGGGAGAATTTAGATAAAATGTGCAATGGATGAATCAGAGGAGTGAAGTCAATAACCTAATTATTTTTACCTTAATCCTTCTCTTCCAAGATCTCCTGCAATTCTAGTGACATGGCTGGTTTCTTGAAAACACACAGCAGGATGACATTACTCTAAGTGTTAGTGCTTATTGATTGCCTTCACTAGGTTTTGTCATAAGACATAAATAAGAACAGTGCTGTTGAAATTGATCACATCAAGTCATTGCCAGATGTCTGAGTTCTGAAATCTGATTGAAAACTTTTTAAAGCTGGCTTCTTTATGTAGTTAACTGGAAAAATTGGTTCCTGGAAAAGTTTCACAAAGAAAGCCATTGTGCTATGTGTGTATGACAAATTATTTGTTAATAAAGTTGAGTCAAATGAATTTGGAACTCTGACAAAAACCTCTCTGTTTCTGATGGTTGCCCTTTTATCCAAAACTGAAATGAAACACAATGTGCAGTTCTCTTTTGGTCTCTCCTTTTATTAACCAAACCCATAGAAAGAGGGCAAAGAGAAAACATTCATGTTTTTGTGGATTTTGGTGGTCATGAATCTTTATGACTCATCCATACATATGACCTCTATTTCCACAGGGAATACTTTTCAAGACCCCCCATGGATACCTGAAACCATAGATACTAGCAAATCTATATTTTGACAGTTTTTGATCTTGAAGCATACTATAAACACATACTATATCCCACACTTCTGCAAGTGGGAGGTATTTTTTAGTATGGGTATTAAACTGGTAAATAATAGAGTAATTCGATATAATAAGATTCTCAAATAAGTGAAAGAGAGAGAATGGATTAATATAAATGAATAACTACAATGAAATCCTCAGAGTATGTGTACTAATAGTCCTGATCTTAAAGCAGCTTCTTTCTTGATGGTGACCAGAAGTCAACAACTATGGAAAGAGAGTGGGGCACATTAAGCCCATGAAAGATCTTGGAGGGCTATGCCTTCATATCACATCCACTTCCTCAAAAATCAAATATGCCTGTTGTGTAATTTCAACTTCTGCAAGAACCACTGGTTCAGAGTCTGATGTGTCTATCATTCCAGAAGGCCAAATGAGACACAGACCGGTTGAAGGCAAAATCAGAGGTTTATTTCTCAAAGGGCAGAGAAGATATCAGTGAAGAAATACTGACATATTGCAATTGTGAATACAGAGCATATTTATTACATTTGACAGCTAGTCAAGACTCTCGTGCTCATCTCTGATTGATTCAGGCAATGTCCAGCTAAGATCCACTCCGTGGTTGGTCTGGGATTCCCTCTGACATCATTGCTGGTTGGTCTCCTGCATGGTGGGAAACTTTAATAAACTGTTACTGGATTATTTTGAAGAATATATCCATGTATGCATCTGTCCATAAGAGGGGCACAATCAGAAGGGAATGCAGTGGGGCAATCAATCGTGGGTTTACTATTCTAGATCTGGTTGGTACAATGGTATTAATCCAGATAAACAATGAGTACTTAAGATGAAGTTCTCCTCAATGGGTGTTGCAATGGTGGATTGTGCTTGGGTCATAGGAGAGTAAATGTTCCTACAGATAACCAAGGAAAAGGGACTCAGGTGCTCTTACACAAGCCCACTGTGTTTTCCCCCAAGTCTCCTGGTTTGTTATGAAAGGATTATGATAATTTGGGGAATCCAAGTTGTGATGAAGCAGTATTCCAAAGGAACTCATGAGAGGATATTACAGCATAAAATGGAAAAGGCAAAGCAGAAGCGCTGTATGTCCCCATGGAGTCACATCTCATAATTCATAAATTTGGGGTCTAATTTTTTGATAACATGCTCTCTAGGGAATGTGGGGAGCATTTCCACCAACACAAATATAATTGCCTCAGTGGGCCGTTTCTAATTTGAGTTATCAATTATACCTAGACCTATGGAAATGTCGGACAGATAATAGTAGTGGTCAAGATCATTTTTAAAAGGGGGGGGGCATAGTTGCTGCCATTTTCCGTTTTCCTAGTGGTATTATATTATTCAGAAATAAAATATTCTAATTCAGAATGAATTTAATCTTATAAATGTAATGTTGTAATTAGGCTCCAAGGAAACTGCCACATACTGAGCTAGGTTATTAATTGTCCACACAAGGTTGGATGACTCTAGATTATCTGGGAGCAGTGCCTGATTTATCATTGTGCTTAGGTGTGCTTAAGCACAGAACCCCATTAGCCAGTGGGCCAATCTTCCTGCAAAAACAAAAATTGGTTACGATGGATTTTGCTTAAGTCAGGCAATTCTAAATTTGAAGGCATTCTGTTTTGGAACAATTCCAGACATAATGATAGAGTTGGTAGGCTATGGAAGTGTGCCACAAGGCAGACAATGTAGGCCTACTAGGCCTACTACCTTCAGGGTCCAAGGAAGAGGCCTCACAACATAATTAGCACAGAGTCCTATTTGTCCTAAATCCAGCACTTTCTAGAAGCCATGTTTAGCTCTGCTCTGGACTCTGTTTTGAAAAAAAAAACAAAACATTTTTCCACAGAAAATATCTTTGCAGGTGACAAAGGAGCTACAAAAATCCTTCTGAGTTACATGCCATACACAGGCCATTTGATTCCAACCCCAATCTCCATTGGCTAGTAGTGGGTCTTCAGAGAATCAAGCTGGAGTATTTATCAGACCTACCAGAAAATACCA
The DNA here is from genome assembly GCF_037176765.1 of Anolis sagrei. NCBI lineage: Eukaryota > Metazoa > Chordata > Lepidosauria > Squamata > Anolidae > Anolis > Anolis sagrei. The sequence goes on along the minus strand of NC_090025.1, from coordinate 125,405,479 downwards.
TTGATTGAACAGGGACTCAGAATAGCAGTAGCATGTACCTAAAGGTTAAGGATAGGACATTTCTCCTTCCAAAATTTGGAAATTTTATTTACTAATCCCAGCAGCCATGCTGACCAGGAGATTCTGAAACTCAAGGTCCAAAAAGGTAACTTTCCCAAGTTCTGCCTTTTTCATTGAGGAAGAGTCACTATGTCCTTGAACATTAACATATGCAGGATTTGGGAGAATAAAGGGACTTCATGACAGCAGGTAAAATTCCAGGTTGAATCTGTGGTTAGTTGGAAAACAAGTTGGAGCTATCTTGTGGAAACATGCCAGATTGAGTTTTTCACAATGAAAAAGCAACACAAGCAAAGCAGTGAGAGCTCCCTCATTTAGAACTTCTACCATATGCTCAGAAAGCTGTTTGATGGTCGTGGATCTGTTCATGTTCAGCCAACACCACTAATAACTTAGTAAACTAGGCCAAATGGAATTTATTAGCCAGGTGTCTACTACTGTATTCTCTGCAGAGAAGAAACTTTGACCTTGAGAAAAGTCAGATTTTCCAAATGACTTATCTCAATCATTTTAGCCTTAAAATCTCTCATTTAACACCTATTAAACAGGTTCAAACTTTGAATCATTTGAATTTTCTTCCCTACGATCCCCACAATTGTATCTCCATTGTGTCAGCTTGCAGACAGTCTACTCAATTTCCACATTTAAGTCTCAAGAGCTCAGAATATCAACTTTTACTACTGCTAGCACATGTTCTGGTTTTAATAAACTTTATTGTTTAGTCATTTGCTTCTGTTTTTTGTTTTAGTTCAGTCAGTTGTACCAGGAAACAAACATCTTGTCACTTCAGGAAAAGTTCCCAATTATCTTCTCACTTATCCAGTTTACAGTTTTATTTTCAGACTAACTCAACACCTGCTCACAGATTTAGTGGCCATTTTTCTGGCAAGGCTCCCACGCCTGCCATAGTTATATAACAGGCATCTGGTGAAACTGTTATTATTTGCTTGGTCAGAGAGACAGAAGAAAAATGGTTGGCTAGCCCATGCATATAATACTTACAAGATACCAACAATGTTACAGCTCAGGATTTATCAATTTAAGACAGGGGACACAGGGCAATGATCCAGAGGACCACCAGAAATGATGAAAGGGTTGCCAGATTGCTTACTGTAGGAGCCAGGCTACTATATTTACTGGACTGTAATGCACACATTTTTGGCTGAATTGCTTAATCAGTGTTTCTCAACCTGTGGGTCCCCAGATGTTTTGGCCTTCAACTCCCAGAAATCCCAACAGTTGGTAAACTGGCTGGGATTTCTGGGAGTTGTAGGCCAAAACATCTGGGGACCCACAAGTTGGGAACCACTTGCTTAGCCAAAGGCAAAGTGCATGTTACATATGATGATGCATTAGAATCACACACCTAAACCCACCTGTGTCCCTCCTTCAGGTAGAGGCAAGCAAACTCACCAGCCTCAACCTGATGGAGGAGCACCAGTTTGCCAAGTGGCCTCATTCTGGCCATGAATGAGGCCAGTTGGTAAGATGCGTTCCTCCCCCAAGGAGACAGGCAAGGGAATGGGCACATTCAATATGATAACAAATCTTTGGTTTCATAATGCTTGCCTCAAAATTGAGATGTGCATTGCAATCAATGGCACACTAGACTCAAGTAAATATGTGATATATAAATCCTGTGCATTTGATGTGTAGGGAGAAACTTTAAAAAAAATCAAGAAATTGAGAGCCATCTGTTGGCTTAAACAATTAAGATGAGATAGTATTGGTGGAGTACTAATAGAAGTAAACATAGGAAAGTTCTTGTAAAACATCTCTTGGGAACTGAAACACAGAGTTGATGTATCATCATCATCATCATCACAAGCCTGAAAAAGTTACAGAAAATGAACATGTCAAACTACTCGGGGACTTCTGAATTCAGACTGACAGAGTTTTGGAGCACAATACTCCTGATCTCATGATCATGTTAAAAAACCAAGTATGGATTGTCGATGTTGCAATCCATGGCAACAGCTGGATTGAAGAGAAACAACTGGGAAAACTGACATGATATGAAGATTTAAAGATCGAATTACAAAGCCAGTAAAGGTGGTCCCAGTGATGATTGGCATACTGGGTGCAGTGCCTAAAGACCTTGGCCTGCACTTAAAAACCATCGGCGCTGACAAAATTACCATCTGTCAGCTGCAAAAGGCCACCCTACTCGGATCTGCATACATTATTTGCCAATACATCACACAGTCCTAGACACTTGCGAAATGTCCGACATGTGATCCAATACAACAGTCAGCAGAGTGACCTTGTTTGCTGTGTACTAATCTTTTTGTGTTTCTAATAATAATAATAATAATAATAATAATAATAATAATAATAATAATTTATTTTTATCCCACCCTATCTCCCGGAAGGGACTCAGGGCAGTTTACAATAAAAGTTGGCAAACATTCAATGCCAGGAAAAAACATAGCAAAACACATCAACTCATGGACAAACAAATAAACAACATCAGGGTATATTTCTAAAACAACTCCAAATAACAAGTTAAAAATTTAAATATACAAATAAAGCAATTGGGATACATTTCTCTAATGAATCTAATAATAATAAGCAATCAAATGTTTAAAACATGTAGTGCAATTTACAGCAGGCCGCCTGGGCTGAGTAAGACTCCAGTAGCCAAGTGAAGGTTTAATAAAATGCTATATCTCTGGCCATCTGTCAAGGGTACTTTGAATACACTTTTCCTGCATGGTAGAGGGTTGGACTAGATGGCCCATGCGGTCTCTTCCAACTCTATGATACTGTGATTCTATACAAGCCAAAAAAAACCTGTCATCGCTGAGAAATCACTCCTGGGTGTCTATATAACACCCAGGGATGTCTGGTCCTTATTGCAGGGGAAACTGGGTTAAACTGTTTTAGTTCCACAGAAAAGAAAATTGGGAAATGCTCTGTAGTTTGGGTGAGCAGCCACTTACTTCAGGAACAGTATGACCAACTGTCATGTGGACCAGTCTGCTGTTCACACTGGTCATAACATGAACTTGTGTCACCCTCATTACCACTGCCAGATGGATCTGCTGGGAGAGGTCATCCAGAGTTTTGGAGTTCGGTGCCATCTCTATGCAGATGACACACAACTCTACTACTCTTTTCCACCTAACTCCAAGGAAGCCCCTCGGGTGCTGTATGAGTGCCTATCTGGATGAGGAGGAACAAGCTCAGGATCAACCCCGACAAGACAGAGGTCCTCCTGGTCGATTGTAAACTGGATCAGTATAGGGTGGCAACCTGTGCTGGATGGGGTTACACTCCCCCTGAAGTCACAGGTCCGCAGTCTGGGTGTCCTCCTGGGCTCATCACTTACGCTTGAAGCTCAGGTGTTGGCGGTGGCCGGGAGGGCCTTCACACAAGATTAATGCGCCAGCTGCAACCGTACCTCATGACGTCGGATCTGGCCAGGGTGGTCTATGCCTTAGTCACCTCCAGATTGGAATACTGTAATGCACTCTACATGGGGCTGCCCTTGAAAACAGTCCAGAAATTTCAATTGGTACAACAGGCGGCAGCCAGGTTACTAACTGGTGCTTCTTACAGGGAGCGTTCAACTCTCCTGTTTAAGGAGCTCGACTGGCTGCTGTTCATTTTCTGGTCCCAATTCAAGGTGCAGGTTCTTACCAACAAAGCCCTGAACGGTTTGGGACCTACCTACCTGCGTGACCACATTACTATGTACGAACCCACATGATCTCTTCGATCATCTGGAGAGGCCCTGCTCTCGCTCCCACCTCCCTTGCAGGCGCGATGGGTGGGGATGAGGGAGAGGGCCTTCTCGGTGGTAGCCCCTTGACTCTGCAATTCACTCCCTAAGGACATCAGACATGCCCCAACGCTGGCAGTCTTTAGGAGGAGCCTGAAAATGTGGTTGTTCCAGTGTGCCTTCCCAGAATAAGGTAAACTCTTAGCAATATGTCCTCAAATGCACTTTAATATTGATTTAGGATTGTCTGCGCGCCCTCATCTTTCTCTGAAAACTCTATCCTAGCTTACCTTACCTTGTTCATGTCCAGCATTTTAAATTTTAATTATTACATTTGGCCCGATCATAGGTTTTTAAATTGTTATTGATTATTGCTTATTGTGTATTTTTTTGTTTTTGAGTTTTATTTATTTTATTTTATTTTAACTGTTTGTTTTGATTATTTATTATTGCCTTTGTTCATTGATGTGCTGTGGGCTTGGCCTCATGTAAGCAGCGCCGAGTCCCTTGGGGAGATGGTAGCGGGGTACAAATAAAGTATTATTATTATTATTATTATTATTATTATTATTATTACTACTACTACTACTATTATTACTATCTGCAGGTATCCAGCAGTAACAATGGCATCGGGGAAGGGTCCAGCAGGGCTGAGCCATGTAGACTCTGCTACATTGTGGGTCGGGAACCCTTATTGCTCCAGACTATCTGCAGATTAAGCATCCAAAGTAGATAAGACCAAAGAGAAGCAGGGGAAGCTAAAGATAGTTACAGCTTTAGCACTGTACAAAATATTGGAAGCCAGAATGCAGAAGCAGGTGAAGGCTTGTTATATCCTTTTCCCCAAGGGTCCTAATTTGTTTCTATTATTTTAAAAATGCTACAGTCACTTTGTACTGCAGAAATCCCTGTCATAAATTGACCTGGGCATATAATTGAAAGATGGTATAAATACTTCCTTTTAAGTAAGTAAATAAGATGTAATCCTTATCACTCTGCTTCCACTATCAGAGAAAGTGAGGGTATCTTTTTCTGACACTGGTTGCCCTGTTCCTGGATGCTGTGGTAATTATGTGGATGAAAGGTAATGTTCAAGTGGATTACAGCTCGGCTGCTGGTGTGGAAGCTGAAATTCCTGCCAGCTTCTACAAAGCTAAGCTTCAGAGGGCAGCCAGCAGATCGAAGAGAATGGAAGGCTTCCTTTGGAAACAGCTAGCATCCTTTTCTGATGACAGTCGGCTGATACTAGGGTCTAGTATACTGGAAAACCACAGCCATTCAAAAAGTGTGGGTTCTTCTGGCATCAAACCACATTTGGTGCCTCAATTTCTAGGTATTTTGCTTTTCCGAAGAAAAATTATACATGCTTAGCTAGCTGTAACATGCCGGCAGACTTCTCAACCTGGGGCCCTTGCATACCACACAATTATAGTGCTGTATTTCATTATATTGCAACATCCCAAGGAATCCTGGGATTTGCAATTTAGGAAGGTCAAGAATTCTTCACCAGAGAATTCTGGTGCCATACCAAATCACAATCCCCAAGATTCTGTATGGTGTTGATATAGCAGTTGAAGCAGAATAATAGCATTATAAGTGTGTAGTACGGAAGGACTCCTAGACCTGCCTGAACAACTGACAATGGCTTGTTTATTCATTCAATCAATCGCTTCTGACTCTATGTAACCTCATGGACTAGCCCATGCCAGAGCTCCCTGCTGACCATCACCACCCCCAGCTCCTTTAGAGTCAAGCCAGTCAAGGATACCATCAGAGGTAATTTTCAACAGTAAGCAAACAATATTTTGGTGCCCCCACCCCCCACCCCAACCAATCACTGATACATATTTTCTGTTCGTCGTGGGAGTTCTGTGTGCCATATTTGGTTCAATTCCATCATTGGTGGAGTTCAGAATGCTCTTTGATTGTAGGTGAACTATACATCCCAGTAACTACAACTCGCATATGTCAAGACCTATTTTTCCCCAAGAGCGCCTCAAGAGCGCCCCTGGGCATAATTAACTATATTGCAAACGCTTACTTTGCGTAATGGGTTGAGCCGCCCCTGGATACCATACATCCATCTTTCTCTTGGTCGGCCCATCTTCCTTTTTCCTTCCATTTTCCCCAGCATCATTGTCTTCTCTTAGCTTTCCTGTCTTCTCATGATGTGGCCAAAGTACTTCATCTTTGCCTCTAATAACCTTCCCTCCAATGAGCAGTTGAGCTTTATTTCCTGAAGCTTGGACTGGTTGGATCTTCTCATGGTCCAAGGCACTCTCAGAACTTTCCTCCAACACTACAGTTCAAATGCGTCTATCTTCCTTCACTCAGCCTTCCTTATGATCCAGTTCTCACATCCATAGGTTACTACAGGAAATATCATTGATTGACAATAGCTAGTACTGTAGAAATCAATAAGAAAAAGAAAAGTACAATTGATGTGTGCAGGCATAGAAGTAATAGGGCCACATCACTTAAAACAGTGGATCTCAACCTTCCTAATGCCGCGACCCCTTAATATAGTTCCTCATGTTTCCAAAATGATTCAACAAGTACAAAAGTTGCTTCTCTCCTCTTTTAGTGTGGCAAGTGAACTTTAACGCATCACTTTTAAAATGTTGCCTGGGGGTGACACTGAATGGTTTTTAGTCATTTTGCATGTGTATATTTTAAAAGTTCACTGAGAAGTGTGATATCGTGAATGTGCTATTAATGCATTATTACAGAGTGCTTACTCCTGGTTTAGACCCCATCTTGACATTCTATTCTCCAAAGTAATAAATCCAGCCATGGAGCTGGACCAGGGCACAGTCCAGGTGCAGGTGATCAAATCCCAAAAAGCGGTCCTTGATTTTGGCATTTTACATCCCGTTGTATATAATATAATGGGACATGAACATCCATAGATTTTGGTATCCGCAGAGAGTACTAAAACCAAATGGGTACCCAGGGCACATTGTACAAGCAGTTGCGTTTTCAGAGGTAAGGGCACTGTCTTGATCAAGGTTGCATAAGTGTGTTACAGTGGTTTAAAATTGCATAAATGGTTGTGCTGTTAAAAATATTATACACAAGTGCCCTTAGGATAGACAAGCATCTGCACGCAGCCTTGTGAATATCTGCCCAATTTTTGCTCAGTGGTGCAATCTAGTATAACCCCAAGACAACTACTAGCATAATTTTCTGCTGTACAATCAATAAACAGGATCATAGTGTTCCTGCTATGTAAAAACTGATTATCTTTCATAATGCACTTCTGAAGGCCATTGCTCTAAAAGGCAGCATATATATTTGTTGTCATTGTGAGCCTTCAAATAATTTCTGAACTTTGAGAAGGCATTACAGGATTTTCTTGGCAAGATTTGTTCAGAAGAGGTTCACTACTGCTTTCCTCTTGAGGTTGAGAGAGCGATCTTCAGAGTTGTAGTCCAATGCTCAAACCACAATCCCACACTCATGTATACATTACATTAAATAATATTCATTAAGTAATGTTTATAGAAGTTTTTTTTAATGTCAGGAGCAACTTCAGAAACTGCAATTCGCTTCTGGTGTGAGAGAATTGGCCTTCTGCAAGGAGGTTGCCAAGGGGATGCCCGGATGTTTTACCATCCTGTGAGAGATTTCTCTCATGTCCCTGCATGAAAAGCTGGAGTTGACAGATGGGAGCTCACCTCACTCCCCGGATTTGAACCGCTGACCTTTTTGGTCAGCAGTCCTGCCAGCACACGGGTTTGACCCATTGTGCCAATGGGTGCTCCTGTTTATAGAAGGTAAACAGAAGCAATAGCTAAAACTTAAATAAAGCCTGGAAAAATTAGCTTAATTTATTCTTTATGCTCTTGGTGACATGTGGGATTTTTAATGCTCTGCTTTTAATGAAATTGATGTTTCAATAAATAAGAAAATGCATAATGTGCTCATTTCCAGCAACCAAGTAATACCACTGGATGTGGATAAATGAGAAGGACATCCTTTAACTATAGTATTAGAAAATAAATGGAAAAAAATAGACCAACTGGTAATGAGGAACATTTTAAGTGCAAGTAGATTAGAAAATCAATATAAAATTAGAACTGCATGTTATTACATCAATGGAAAATTTAAAAAACTATTTAATTTACAAAATGCCAGAAGCATGCTTTTTAAAGGGTACGTTACAGATGATTGGGGAGTTTTTCTATTTATATCATTATTAATTTTTTTGGCAGAGAATGACACTTAGATGAGTTTTTAAAATCTATATATTATGCACCTGTTACAGACAGAAGTGATTTCTGTGCATTATATACACACACACACATATATATAAGAGCATAACAGATCTGTTATTGCTCAGTCTCAGATATCTGTGCACCACTTGTCCCTCTAAGAATGTATTTATTTATTTCATACGCTTCTATCCCACCCTTCTCCCCACAAGGGGGACTCAGGGTGGCCTCACAAAGTTGGATGATGACAGCTTTGGGTCACATAACTAGTTAGCATGCATAGGGGTGATAAGGAAATATGATGTATACACTCTGCTTTATCAGTTTTATCATATCTTATCAAATTTATTTACTGTATTTTTATAAGTGTTTTATTTTAACTTACTACATAGAATACAATCAAGTCTCATCAAGCCTTGTTGTATGGTTTGGTATTGTGATATGGCCTAAGGGCTAATAAATAAAACTACTAGTAGTAGTTAGCATGCCAGAGGCTCATTCGTTATTCGTTATTGGAATTAACCAGACAAATTGCTCCATCAACTAAGAACTGCCATGCACCAGGCCCGTAGACAGGATTTCGATTCCGGGGGGGGGGGGGGGGGGGGCTGAGTTTGTTTAAGGGGGGGCTGAGTCCGAGTGAAAGAGGGTCTACCCTAGGAAACCTTTTGTATCGTTACCCCAATACCCCCATGCATATGGGATATATTGAGTAGGGTGATCAGATCATGATATGAATAAACATAACAGTTTAAATAATGCATCAGTAAGGCCTTTTCGCGAACCAACGTGAGAATTTGGGGGGGGGGGGGGCTGAAGCCCCTCAAACCCCCCCCCCCCCAGCTACATGCCTGCCATGCACCACCACCCACCGAATTGAGAAAGAGCTCTGTCAATCCTCTCCATGTCCACGCCAGGTAAGGTTTCCTGTGTTGAGTCCAATGCTCTTCCATCAAATCCTTTAATTTTCAACTTTGCAACCATACTCCTCTTGGAACCCAAAGACTTTGGTTTCCCAGAAGTTGCCCTGTGGGTCATGGGAATAATGCAGTTGGATCGCTTGTTAACATTGTTTATGGTTGGAACTACAACAGTATCTGCTCGTCTTCCAACCTCCAACTTTTATTCTTGATTAATGAAAACATTCTTGGCAAATGCTTTCACTCTAGTTTGTCCTGTACTGGTCCAAGAATTTCACCTCTAGCGGTACAATACAAATGCCCCCGGCCGTCCCTTTTAATCATGGCCCCAGTTCTGAAAACCAACAAAATAGAACCGGAGTCCTATTATTATTCCTAGCTGCATTAAATTGAATAAATACAGAAAATATGATGTATATACTCAGTTTTATCAGTTTTATCCTATCTTATCATATTTATTTATTGTATTGTTAGAATTGTCTTATTTTAACTTACATAGAGTGTAACTAAGTCTTATCAAACTTTGCTGTTTGGTTTGGTATTGTGATATGGCTTAAGGGCTAATCAATAAAATTACTTACTTAGTATAAGAATTGACACAGGATGCTGAAATACTATGTTAACAAGGACAAAATGTTATTTCTGAAATAAAAGAAACAAACTCGGTTTTGCTCCATGGTTTTATAGCTTATAAACATATGAAATATAAGCAGTGTAATGGTTTTGCTGATGCAATTTCTGGAAGTTTTATTATTTTTAGTTAAACGAGATCTATAAAACCAATGTTTTAAGAAGTCTTTGTCAGAGTTGTACAGTGCTATAATTATTTTGTCTGACCATCATGGACTTCATTCAAGTCATATTTTCTTGCAGAATCCATATACAACTAGACCTACACTGCAGGCAGTTTGCAGCATTTACAACAACAGCAGCAAATAATGTCCACAAGTTTCAGCCACTTGTTATATTGAGGTTTTTAGGTGTATCCACCTTTTAGGTGTAGCTACACTATTCATTTATAAACATGACAGGAAGATTATTATCTTGTTTACTGGCTCCATGCAATGGAATTCTGGCGGTTATAGATTGATGGGGTGCATAAAATTCCTTGCTACTGAGCTCTCATGTTTAGCTCTGGCATTTTATCAAACTACAACTACTGGGTTTTCATAGGCCAGCATGATAGCACTTAGAATGGAATAATTGCTATATTTGTACAATGTGGATAATAATAATAATAATAATAATTATTATTATTATTATTATTATTATTATTATATATTCCGCCCTTCTCACCCCGAAGGGGGCTCAGAGCGGATCACAGTACACATACACAGCAAATATTCAGTGCCGCTTTGTATAGACAATACACAGACAGACAGAACACAAGGAAGTGGTTTGTTTCAGCTGTTTTTGGTGCCATGGAAGGTTGGGCCCAAGTCCAGTGGGTGCCGTTGCTCTTCCTCTATGACGAAGAGCCATCAGGACTTCCTCCTTCCTTTTTGTCACCCAGCATTTTCTGATCTTCTTTCTTTTATGGCATTGTAAAACACTTCCTCTGCTTTTAGCAGTATCTAATTTCTCTAATCACAGCTAAAGCTGTTTTCAAATTGCTTAGGTAAACAATGAACTAGGCTGACAGTTGGCAGCTCACGTCAACCCGGGGCTTCGAACTTGCAACCTTTTGGTTGATAGATCTTATAATTGCTGATGATTTACCAACTGTGCTAAACCTCCAGCCCTTATGTCTCAACACATCTATTGTTTTTCTGTTTTTGTCTTAGCTAATGTAACTCATTCAAATGAAAACAACCCATGGAGTTTTTCCCGTAAACAGGCAAAAATTGGTTGTCCTTTGATTGTCAAAGGAATCAAAACTTTTTTTTAAGTGTATGCTAAAGCCTAAACCCAGTCTTGGGTGGCAAACTACTTAAAATCAATTCAGTTATCAGTTATGTTACAACTTCTCAAATGAAAAGGGCAACTTGATTAAAATATTACCTTATTGAGTTATTTTTTCTGACTTGATTAACTTAAATTGGACTTTTAGCATTAATGCCAGGATTAATTTATTCATTATGCATTTTACAGTTCCCAGCTGGTTTTTCAATAAACACAAATGGATCTAGAAATCTTTAACTCCTTTTGTTTTGTTTTTCAGAGTTAGATTATGGTTCTTTAGTTAATTCCAAAGCAAAAATCTTTCAAAGAAAATAGCAGTAAAGTCTCTCCCAGGGCTTTCTTTTGACATCCTCTCAAGTTTTTTTCTGTGTCAGGAGCAACTTGAGAAACTGCAAGTCGCTTCTGGTGTGAGAGAATTGGCTATCTGCAAGGACGTTTCCCAGGAAACACCCAGATGTTTTGATGTTTTACCATCCTTGTGGGAGGCTTTTCTCATATCGTATGAGGAGCTGGAACTGACAGAGGAAGCTCATATGCACTCTCCCCGGATTTGAACATCCAACCTATTGGTTTTCAGTCCTGCCAGCACAAGGGTTTAATCCATTGCGCTACTGGGGGCTCCTCCTCTCACTTTGAGAGTGTGTGATGTGCCCAAAGTCAGCTTCTGGGTGAGCAGTGATTTGAACTTTGGCCTCCAGAGTCAAAGTCCAATGTTCAGACCACCACACTACACAGGCTCTTCCCAATATGGCTTACAAATAATTGATTATTAATATTATTTATTTATTTATTTATTTTTAACCTGCTTTTTTCCCACGAGTGGAACTCAAAGCGGTGAACAGTTGATCTGACAGTGCCCTATGCTCCGTTTTATCATCTAAATGAGATAGGACGCACAAAGAAAAGGGGATTGCAGCAGGAGAGAAGATTACATCCTGCAAATGTAACATTTCGCTCGGAGTCCAGAACAGCATCAGTTGGAATCTGGAAGGAAAATTTTTACTGTGTGATATTGGTTTATTGGTTTGGTTTTGCATTCTCATGCTTTTCTAAATATTTTAACTCTTCCCTAGTAGTTTTTCTATCCATTCCTAATCCTGACTCTTAACTACAAGCTCAATGTTGACACTAACACTTTAGACTACTTCTTGGGATGAGCAAAACTCTCTCCCTCAACTTATTCTATGCATGTTTAAAACAAATCCCCATACCTCTTTGGTAGGAAGGAGAAAAATTATATAGAGGAGGGGGCATTGTTTTAGAAAAGGCAAGCAAATCCTTTCCCTATCCTTGGAAACAATTCTATTTAATCATATACACAATGTTTCATTCCTATGGCAAGGGTCAGCCCAAGACACATGGTCGCCTCAGGCAGAACAGCAAATGGCAGACCCCATGTCAAGGTGAACAGTACTCCAGCAATACATGAAATATTCCACAAAGCGGAAACAGCCTACAATCATCTCTTCATATCCCTGGCAGGAACTATATGGGGTCAGATGTCACCTGTATGTTGATAATACACATTTCTATTACTACTTCTCACCTAATTCAAAAGAAGCTCCTTCTAAACTGGTGCCTGGCCACTGTAATGGGACTGGATGAGGACAAATAGTCCCCACAGGGACTCTCCTACCTGTTGCAGTCACCCCATCTCAACCATCTTCTGTGCCATGACAGTCTCTGGTCATAGCACAGGCTCTACCTATTTATTGTCACATAGCATAACTTTGGACAAGGCAACAGGGTGCTGGGAGAGGAGGAGGGGAAGTAGTCCCCCATCCTCTCCTAATGTGCTTGTCATCCTGGCCAACATCATAGCACATGATGGCAAACAGGTAGAACCCATCTCATGTCTGGAGATAGTTGTAACATGGGGGGGGGGGGGGGCTGACATCCATATCCTGTGCCACCCAAGCCTGGGAAACACAGGGTAGTAGTGGGGACAATTGTAACCAGTTCCATTTGGGAACCAGCCTAATAGTTCCAATTGCTTTTAAGACAGAGGGAAATCCAAATTCTGGGTAATGTACTGCATTACCCTGGATCAGCCCCATGTGGAATTTAGCATCCATAGGACCGATCCTCGTCTACAATAACCTAAGTGACCAGTATAGATCAGCAGTCCCCAAACCAAGGCCCACGTGCCAACTGTGGCCCTTCAAAGTCATTTCCTCAACCCCCACCTTAGACTTAGAGTCGCCCTAAATCTGAAATGACTTGAAGCCACACAACAACAGAAAACCTAATTAACCTGTCTATCTCATCAGCTAAAAGCAGACCCAACCTCTCCAATGAAATACTGGTAAGTTTATGCTGGTTAAAATTGTTCTTCATTTTAAATATTGTATTGTTCTTTCTAAAGGATTGTGAACCTCTGTTTAAAATGTTTCAAGACCCCTGGTGTAGATGAAGCCAAAGCAGATGTTCTCCTAGTCAAGCAAAAGACAAATCTAGGAATAGGGATTCATTTTGTGTTAGATGGAATTATACCCCTTCCTCCTCCAGAAACAGGGGTTCACTATTTGGAGATACTCCTGGATTCATTCATGGCTGCTCCTAAAGAAATTTTTTTTTTTTACATTGGCATCATTGATGATGCTTGAGAGAAGAAAGCATGTCTCTGCTGAACACCAAAGCAGACTAACTGTCCTTATTGGTTTGGTGAAGTGAGAATCATATAACCGGGATGCTGTAAGTTTTTCGGGCTTTATGGCCATGTTCCAGAAGCATTCTCTCCTGGCATTTCATAACCTTCCAGATGTTAAGAGTACAAAAGTGCAAGTCCCAGGAACCTTAACCAAAGTTGCCAGAGATTACTATAGAGTTCCAATCCAACATCTTAAGGGCCATTTGGTTCCCAACGTTGCACTAGAAGCTAGGATTATATAACAAATGAGGGGATAACACACAAACATAATAAATCCTTATCCTGGTTGCTTGGGGAAGATCTGCCGCTGCATGATATAGAAAGGAATAGTACAAGTCTGTTCAGTCCTGTCAAAGTGTCAGCTTCAATAGTCACATTTGCCACCTTTTTGGGGATACAAGTTCATGTGTCCATGGCACAAATGTCTTGAAGTTTTATTTTAAAACATGAAGAAGAAGAAGAAACAGGCAGCAAGAACTAATTTTTGTGAAAGTAATAAGCGAATTTGCAGAATAAGCAGGTACTATTTTAAGCACCCTATTCCGCATTTTAACTTGAAGGGTTTTTACTTCAAAGCTTTTTGCAAATCTTCATTAATAGACATCCAAATACCTAGCATATACTTTATCTGTCACCTCCTTTTTACCTTACATACCGTAAGCTGCCTACGAATGACTTTTCATTGTTGGTTAAAAGGCACTGCGGTTTAGAAGTAGTTTTGAAATGGCTTTTTCAAATTCACACTGGATTCTTTTTTTATTATGATTTTCAAAATGGACCTCTAAGACCATTTCTTTCCTTCCTATTAATAATTTCTCTCTCCCTACTTGCTTTTTTTTGTGCTGAAGCAATACAAATGCACACAACTCTTCTGGCCTTCTCGTAAGCTCAGATAAAACATTCAGCAACTGTTACATCCATGCCAAAATAAAAAGGTTGTAATGTTACAGTGGCGGTCACATCTTGTGCTGATTTCTATTGATCTACAAATCAGAAAATAGGCCAGTTCACTCCCCCAGTATTGTGTTGACGTTGCAAGACTGGTTAGAGGTAAAAATAGCAAATAATTGCTCTTTCCATTCAAGTCAGCAGAACAGTTTCTCCACTACATACCAAACAGATCTAGTGAGCATGTCCATCTCATTTTTAATTCCAAATAGATAGGAAAACAAAACCTTGAGCTGTATAAAATAAAGAAATGCACTGTTTTTGCCTTACCTCTGAGTCATATTCAAAGGAAGCAGGAAAAATAATGAGCACAAAATTGTTATGACAGATACTGTTTTGGAGCGACAGATTAATGCCCTTCCCCTGCAATTTATCTGAATTTTATGTACATTCCTTCACCATTTGACAATACTCCTATTTACTCTCCTAGCTTCCTTAGGAGTGTAACCTAAATTCATTTGTTTTAGCCACTGAAATCAGGACTACAGCTGCCTTCTTATTGTCAAATGTTGGCTGGGTTCACTTTCTGTATATACTCATGTATAAGTCGATCTCGTGTATAATTCAAGGACAGGTTTTCTGCTCAAAATGAATGGATTTATTTATGGCCTATGGAGAAGTTGGGGGGTCATTCTGCAGACAGGGGAAAGCATCATTGTCAATTTATGGGACCAGCCTTTCCCAGAAGTTGGTGCCATTTTCCCACCCAGGCATTCGAAAAAACTGGAAGCAGCACCATGGTGGAGAGAGCAAAAGGGATTGGTGTTTCTTTTAGGTCTTTCCAGGATGGACTAAGCTCTCACCTTCCACCATTTTTCTAAGAAAAGAAGATGGGCCTTTCTTTGATAAGGTATAGGATTCACATTGATCCTTGGATAAATTGACCCAGTTCTTTGAGTTGGTTTTTTTACTTAAATTCCCAGATTTCCAGTGTATGAACCTTCAAAAGAGACAAAAACTCAGTGGGATCATTGTCTCACTTGAATGGGAACCACCAACTATATTACCTTCTTGTTATATAAATACCCACACAAATTGTTATTAGGGATTATTGAAGAAATTAAGCTTGGAAAATTGTGATATAAGCTAATTTGATCCAGCCAGACTGAAATGTAGGTATTAGGCCTGTGCGGTTTCGTTCGTTAATTCGTCAATTCGTTAAACATTCGTTAATTTTTGCATATACGAAACGATAACAAAACATATTTTCAAACCCGGAAGGGTTTTTAAATATCGAAACGGCAACCCCCACAGTTTTAACGAGCTTTCGCTTGTTTCGTAAATGGGGCGGGCAGGGGCGAAGGGGCGGCGCGAGCGCGCACCCAGTGAGCCAAGCCCCGCGCCTGCCTGTTGGGCGCGAGCGCGGCTCCCGATTGGCCGGCCCGCGCGCGCTCGCCCTTAGGCTGAGGCCCTCTTTGGCAGGAGCTTCCCCCTCAGCGGCAGCAGCTTCCCCCTCGCCCCTTTGGTGCTCCGTGCTCCTTCTTCCCCAGGCTGGGCGCCAGGCTTGGGAGCCCAGCCCCGGGAAGGAAGGGAATTTTTAGCCACGGAGCAGCAGAAGGGCGAGGAGGAGGCTGCTGGCGAAGAGGGCCTCAGCGGCGGCAGCTTCCCCCTCGCCCTTCTGCTGCTCCGTGGCTAAAAGTTTCCTTCCTCCCCGGGCTGGGCTCCCAAGCCTGGCGCCCAGCTTGGGGAAGAAAGAGGACGGAGGAGCAAAGGGGCGAGGGGGAAGCTGCCGCCGCTGAGGCCCCCTTCGCCAGTAGCCTCCTCCTCGCCCTCAGCGGCAGCAGGCTTGGGAGCATTTCCAGAGGGCATTTCCATTTTAAAATATTTTTTTAATATTATTTTAATATTATTCTTAAAAAATACAAAAAAAATTCTAAAAATTCGTTAATATTTACAAAATTTCGTAAATACCGAACTTTTTTTTTTGGAAAATTTTGTAATTGTTTTAAATATCAAAACAAAAAAACACCCCAATTACAAATCGATTTTAGAAACAATTTTTTTCTTGATCAAACAGGCCTAGTAGGTATCCTTCAGATTTGTACTTGACTAAGTCTTGTGATTGTTGACTTATTTATTGTATTTATGATACCTTTACACCACTATAATTATGCCTCTTACAAGTTTCAAAAATGCAACTGTCATCTTGAAAAAATTGTTGAAAAGCATCTAGATACGAATAACATATGTGGAGGAATGTTTACTTTATTTGATCAGAAATGTGCATTTTGTAGTTGTATGAAAAAAATGTATTCAAATAATAAAACTGTATGCCTTCAAGTAATTTCTGATTTCTGGCATAACTGAGATTGGTGTTCCGGGGGGTTTTCTTGATAAAATTTATTGAGAGGAGGTCTGTCATTGCCTTTCTCTAAGGCTGAGAGAGTCTGACTTGCCCAAGGTCGTGAAGTGGGCTTCTACTGCTAATCAGGACTCTGGTTTTTCCAGAGTCCAGAATTCAAACCACTACAATGGCTATCTTGTAAATAATACCATAACTAACATGTAAACAATTTAATAGATAATGTTTAAGCAAAGATCTTCATGGAGATTAAAAAACAGATAAATGCAGAAATGGGATGAGTGTAGATCAAAAAATTAACCCACATGAAAGTGAAATAGATTGGAAGTAAATGGTTTCATTCATAGTACATCTGTAGCTAACTTCAAACCAAGATTGATAATCCTGCCTTATCTTCCTAAAGCATAGATAATTATAACCACAGTTCCCAGTTTTTAAAGAAAAAGATAGCTAAGGTTAGTTAAAACAAAAGTGAACATTTCTCATTTCAATTCATACCAGAGAAGGAGGGAAGGGAGGGAACTCCGTCACTTCGCAGGCTTAGCAGCAACTATGGTTGGGTGATATATCTGAAGGTAATAACTTTCTCTAAAACTAATTTATCCTGTGTGTTTGTGTATGGAAAATTTTCTAATCCCACGTAGGGTGCATATGACCAGGGACCTCATCCCACAAGGATGTGGGCGGAGGGGGTGAGTGTAATCATTGCCTTCTTAACACAGTGTTCTGTGGTGTTCCATTTTAAAGAAAACAGCAAATTTAACAACAGTTTCCACTCCACCTTAAAATCCAACAGTTCCCATCCCACCTTAAAATAACCTTTTCTGTGTGCAGGAAGAACAGTGGAGTTGATTCTTTCCCAACTTTACAATCTGTTTCTATACACTTTAAAGACAGAATACCACGACAACCCGTGGACTCGTTTAATGGGCTCCATTGACTTCCATTTTTAAAGTGTATGGAAACAGAGGGGACTCTGTGTCTGATGAAGTCCCAGATGATTTTAAAAGATAGTTTTAAAAATATGGCCAGGCATTTATCAAATATATATCAATGTTGATTTTATGCACTCCCCAACTTGATTTAATGACTCCCCTTAAGGTTTAAGGATCTCTAAAGCAACTGTGTTTGGCAAATGTATTCTGTAAGCAATAAATCATCAAGCCTGGACATGTGCCCTCCACAGTCATCTCAGTTTTGATGGACAACATGCCCCATCATTCCCTACAAATATCTAAAGTAGTATGTCCCCAGATGTTTTGACCTTCAATTTCCAGAAATCCTAACAGCTGGTAAGCTAGCTGGGATTTCTGGGAGTTGTAGGCCAAAACATCTGGGGACCCACAGGTTGAGAACCACTGATCTAAAGCAACAGCCATATCCCATTGCTAACTTGTCCTTTTTCATCCTTCAATAAGATGTCTTTCCAATGTTACATATAATGCAAAATATCCTATACAGATGCCACTAACTTCACTGATAGATGTGTCAAGCAACAGGTAGTTGAAAAGAGGAAGAAAACGCCATTTACCTGGCAGCCTATTCCCAACAATGTCAAATCTTCAAGAAGCATGCTGTGTAGCTGGACAGTACCATCTATACATGGCATTTTTCAGAGTACAATAAAGAAAAACAGGCAGCCCTCTGCTCCCCTGAATGTGTACAATTTAGTGTAGACAATGGAGAAAATAATGATGTAGAGGTTGCTGCAGGAAGGAATAAGAATTAGCAAATACATATAACTCAAAAAGCATATTCATGAATTTTCAATGTGATTTGCTTGGTGTTGAATACAGGTCTCTCATAGGCTATATGGGACTCTGTCTTTAAAGTGTATAGAAATGGAAGGGACTCTGCATATTTTACTGGTATGGCTCAATGATATTAAATCCTGGGTTTTGTAGTTCAGTGAGACATCAGCATTCTTTGGTAGAGAAGGCTAAAGGCATTGGAAAACCACATCTCCCATAATTCCATAGCATTAATCCATAGCACTTAAAGTGCTATATAGCTGCATTAATTCTACATTGTAGAATAACTTACGTAGCATTTATGTTATCTACTACACTTGTAGTGCCTTGTAAGCCGTCCTGAGTCCCTTTTGGAAGATGATGGCAAGATATAAATAAAGTTCTATTATTATTATTATTATTATTATTATTATTATTATTATTAGATGCACCCTCAGACTCTAATATACTGACCATAAGACAGAAAAGTAAGGAAAGAGGATGACATTTGCTTACTTGCTTGAGTGGAAGAAAATGGTAGTGTATCTGCTGGCCTTGCTTGTCATTCTGAAAACTATATTGCCTATATCTGGAACCAAAATCTGAGATATTCTCCAATGGATGATTATGGCATCCATCAAATCAAATGTCCTATATATTACTGGCGCAGTCCATTTACTACCCCTACTCCCTGGTTTCTGTGACAGAATTGCAAATGGCATTTTCTATCAATAGCTTTGAGGAACATTACTAATATTGGATGTCTTGAATACGAATGGGATAATTCCCAATGTCCCCACTCTTTTACATCATCCCCTCAGGTCACATTAGCATACAGATGGCCTGTAACAAATGAGGCATGAATGATATAGGTTTGAAGAGCCAGTAGCTGAAACCAAGTCTTTAAATTAGGTAGTTTTCAACAGACAATTATATATTTCTTGGAGTGTGGCAATGGTGGAGATCAATAAAATTCTCTCCAGCACCATCCCCACCAGTCGGAAGATGGTCTGACATCAATGTCTTGGCATCAGTTTGCCTTTCTTTTAAAAGGAAACCATGACAATCATCTGCTTCTCCATCTCTTCTTCCTGTAATTTCATAAATTTTCAAACTGTCACATGGATCACTTTCCCAAGAGGCATGCATATTTAGACACAAGAGACCTGCGTTCTAAAATATGGATGTTTCACCTTCTTTTATTCGTGTTATATCAGTTCAACAATTTTCTTTTAAAAAAAATAGCTCTCCAGTAGAAAAGCCTAGATTCTATGGGGCTTGCTGTCTAAAATGTAGGTTGGTAAAGGTTTTCTCCTAATATTAAGTCCAGTGGTGACCATTACAGGGGGTTGGTGCTCGTCTCCATTTCTAGGCCATTGTCCATAGACACCTCCAAGGTCATGTGGCCGGCATAACTGCATGGAGCACTATTACCTTCCTGCTAGAGCGGTACCTATTGATCTACTCACATTTGCATGTTTTTGAACTGCTAGGTTGGCAGAAGCTGGGCCTAACAGCGGGAGATCATGCCACTCCCCGGATTCGAACCTGCAACCTTTTGGTCAGCAAGTTCAACAGCTCAGCACTTTAACCCACTGCGCATGACTCCTAACAAAATAATGCATGACTCCTAACAAAATAATAATGCACTTTAATCTGCAGCCCTGTAACCATGGATCTGAGAGTAAACCTCATTTAACTAAATAGTGCATCCCTTTGAATAGGCATGAATAGGATTACAATGTGTGACAAGTAGATGCATAAAACTAAACACAGTCTGTAGAAACAAGATCACCTCTAAGTTTACAGAAACTAAACAATATGGACACAATCCAGGCATTTTGTAGCTTAGTGCCATTCAAGTTTATTAAAGTTAAATTCCCTTGTCCTGAGTGACCTTCTCCCAAGTAAATGAGCATTGGATTATAGCCATATACTACAATCACATGCAAAGTAACTCAAAATGAATATACACTGTGTTCAATAAGAGTTACTGCCAGGCATGATCAATGGCACATATTCTCACATCCCTCTGGCCCTCCGTTTGTGTATTTGTGAGTTTGATGATTTGCCACATTATTTGCGCTTCTGCTCATTATATTTTGAAACAACAACCAAATTCTTGGGATATATTCTGTCTTATCTACACTCCCACAATGTTTCAGAAATAATATTCTATCACCTACGTAATACTAATTCTATGGTAACTCACAAGGTTTCTATTTTCACCCTGGCAGTAATGAAAATATGAACAAAATTTATTGTTAGTATTGCAATTGACTGCAATATGCTCTTATCTAATGTAATTATAGTTGTTTATATTTAATGTGTTTTGATGGTACTGTGTTTTAATTGTATTGAATTTTCTAATATGCAAGAGCTATATGCCAATTATTTTATATAGTACTTTTATATTGTTGCACTTGGGGGCCGCAGTGGTGCAATGGGTTAAACCCTTGTGCCGCTGAACTGCTGACTTGAAGGTTGGCAATTCAAATCCGGGAGACAGGGTGAGCTCCTGTCTGTAACCTTCAGCTCCTGTCAACCTAGCAGTTCAAAAACATGCAAATGTGAGTAGATAAATAGGTACCGCTTCGGCAGGAAAAGGCAAAGAGACACTCCAAGCAATCTTTTTGGCCACACAACCAGGAAGTAACAACACAAGCTCCTCGGCTTGAAACTGGAGAAAAAAGCACCTCCCCAGAGCCAGAGATGTGTTGTGTGGCCTCCAGAAGCCGGAAAGGAAGGAGATGCCTCTGCCTTTGTTTCTGTTTGTCTGTCCCATTGTATATGATTGTAAAGGCATTGAATGTTTGCCTATGTATGTAAGTGCTGTAATCCGCTCTGGGTCCCCTAGGGGAGAAGGGTGGAATTGTTGGGGATTCCTCATCTTCGGAAGAGGAAGGGGAGCAGGAAAGTGCTCAGGAATTGGAGGGAGAAGAAGAATCAGACATTTCTAGAGCGACAAAAAGAGACAGAGCACAGACACGGTTCAGCCAGAATAGCTGCTAAGAACGTTGAGCTAATTAGGAGATGCCCTACCTCCTGCTGAATGGGGAAATCAGGGCTATAAATCAGGGGCAGGTTTAGTCAGCTTCTGCTGGTAACAACAACCCTGATAGTGCCGTTTTTACTCCTATGGAATCTGCTTTGTGTCTGCTGCTAAGAACTAGTTGTTCGTCTGTTGTCTGATGGAAAACTGGTGTTTCTTTTGAGGACCTTGTAAGAGACTTGAATTTGTGTCTGGATTAAGACTTCCTTGTTTTCTTTTGCACTTTTCAATTGCATTTTGCTTATCCTTTGTGTTTGCTGGAGTAAAGCATTTTTCGTTTACTTTCAATATTGTCTAAAGGATGTTTTTGAAGGCAATTCAGAACAGGAATATAAATAAAGTGTATTGGTATTATTATTATTATTATTGCATATCATATTTATTTATTTTGTATATGAATGGCTTATGGTCTAAGCATTAATAAGTTATCTTATATACTCATGTATAAGTCTAGAAATTTTAGTAAAAAAATCCACACAAAAAATCTGGACCAACATATCCAGGGGTCAATGTAGGACTGTAACTTAGCTGTCAAAAAAGGAACTCCCTTCTTGTCTGAATATAGTGGTGAAAGACAAAAGTGTAATTTGTCTTGGGAGAACCTGAAGGAAGAAGTGACCCTTTTCTACCATCTCCACTGTGCTACCACTTTTAACTTGTTTGAATATTTGGAAATTGTGGTGGTCAAGGACGGCTGGTCTCCTGAGGCAGCATTGGTGTTTTGTCTCACCATGACATCAACTTATCCAAGGGTCGTATCAAGATCTATATTTTTGACCCAAGAACCTGTCCTTGTCTTATAAATGAGGTTGACTTATACATGACAGCTGTGTTAGCACCTAACTTTATAGGTGCTATTACACCTATAATTATAGTCTTATAAATGATGTTGAATTATATATGGTACTACAACAACAACTATTATTACTACTATTGGCAGGTAAATATGTTTGGGATTACATCTTGGATGGTAAGCCTATACCCACTACACTGAAAGCCAATTCTCTGAAGCTTACTATTTGGGAGACATACACTGCACTGTTAAAAACTGCATGCACTATTACTGGAAAATTAAATCCTGGACATAAAAATCCCAGTGGCTTGATGGTTCTAAATCACAGCCCAATTGTGTCATGCAGCCACAGATCTTTTGAATTAAACTGCACATTTGTAAGATTTATGGGGAGAATTTGAAGTGATTATTTGCTTAATTTTATGCTTACATTCTTCTCCCTCGCCCCCTTTCAAGCTGAAAACAAATCATTTTTCTGCTGTGGCTTTTTCAAAATGTGCTTCTGCGAGCATTGCCAGACTGAAAACTGGGCAGCCTTTTTGTACCTTAAATGGTTGTGTAAAAGCAGCAGTTTCAATGAATTCGGTTTGTTTCCTGGTTGCATGACAGGAAGGCAGAGGTCCTCCAGGTCAGTCACTCTGCTGACTGGGGTATTGGGTGGCAACCTGTACTGGATGGGGTTGCACCCCCCTGAAATCACAGGTCCGCAGTTTGGGCATCCTCCTGGACTCAACGCTGACGCTTGATGCACAGGTGTCGGTGGTGGCTGGGAGGGCCTTCGCACAATTAAAACTTGTGCAGCAACTGCAACCTTACCCCATGAAGTCTGACTCGACCATGGTGGTCCATGCCTTAGTTACCTAGCCTTAGTTACCTAGTTACTTAGACCGGATTACTGTAATGTTCTCTACGTGGGGCTACCCTTGAAGACGGCCCGGAAACTACAACTTGCCCAATATTCAGCAGCCAGATTAATAACTGGGGCAACCTACAGGGAGCGGTCAACCCTCCTGTTTAAGGAGCTCCACTGGCTGCCATTTATTTTCCGGTTTCAATTCAAGGGGCAGGTAATCACCTATAAAGCCCTAAACGGTTTGGGACCCGCCTACCTTTGTGACTCTATCTCCCTCCATGAACCACCTCGGGCCCTCCGATCTTCTGGGGAGGCCCTTCTCTCGCCCCTGCCTGTTTCACACGCTCTCCTGGTTAGTACAAGGGAGAGAGCTTTTTTCGCTATGGCTCCCCAACACTGGAACTCACTGCCTGGAGAAATTAGGAAAGCCCCTTCCCTAGAAACTTTTAAAAAGAATCTCAAAACCTGGCTCTTTCGCTGCGCCTTCACATTATTGCTCAGCCTCAAGTTCTGTCATCGGAGTATTTATCCCCCTTCATGGGAAAGCCTGCTTCCACACCCCCCCCCCCTATAATTGAGCTCTCCTCCGCAAATTACCTGCTTCTCTTCTTTATCTCGCCAGAGTTTTTAATTAGTTTTAATCAGTTTGTCTTTTAATCATTACATGTAGCCCACCCATTATTATTGTGTCTGTGCTTATTGTAATTTTTACATTGTTATGTATGCATATGTTTTATGTTAATATGATGCTATTGTTTATTGTTTGCGTCTTCGGTTTGTGTTTTGGTTTTTCTTTATTGTAATTGTTGTTTGGGCTTGGCCTCATGTAAGCCGCTCTGAGTCCCCATCAGGGAGATGGTGGTGGGGTATAAATAAAGATTATTATTATTATTATTATTATTATTATTATTATTAAGTAGCTTTTGTGGACACCTATTACAGGTATTATTCTAGTGACCCTAATTTCGACCAAAAAAAGGGAAATAAATACAACTTTCTGAATTCTGTGACTAATACCTTCCTCCATTTTTGCAAAAGAAATAATGTGTTCACTGTGAATGCCTAATATTATGCAAATGATTTTCACATTTCCTGAAGTTTCCCCATATTAGTGTAATTGAAAGATTTCTGTAAATAAATAAATTAGTAAAAGTGGCCCTTTTGATGTCAGAGCGTTTATTTCCCTGGTTAGTTTACCGACATCAAACCAAACACTCTTAGTTGTACTTTACCATCCATTTAAGGAAACAAAAAAAATTAATTACGAGAGCTTCCGTAGCTGCAAAGCAGCTACTTGGTTCACCTCATCAGATTAAATTCTGCATGTGGGGAACATCTTTGAAGATGAAAGTGGCTTTTTAATGAGTCCAATATAATGATTTGAGCATACCTCGTTATTTTTTAAGGGAGACTGCCAAAATGGAAAACACATTCCTCTTTAAAATTCTGAACTAGTATCATTTAGGTGGTCCTGAAAACTACACTGTCTGAAACATCAGAGGGGTTCAACTTATATTTCAGATAACTTTTGCCAATATTAAGTTTTCAGTTCTGTTGCACAAACCTAGTCAAGGTGGATTTGCTCTGGGGAAAGCTTGTGCATACGTGATTTTCTGTCCTCTCCAATAAGTATGAAAACATCAAGAATAACACTTTATTCTCCATTTCAGAAATACAGTAAAGTCTCGCTTATCCAACCTTCGCTCATCCTACATTCTGTTTTATTCAATTGAGTCTGCCTCCTGCAGACTCAATGTCTTGGTGCTAAATTTGTAAATACAGTAATTACTACATACTGTTACCATGTATTGAACTGCTTTTTCTGTCAATTTGTTATAAAACATGATGTTTCGGTTGCTAATTTGTAAAATCATAACGTAATTTGATGTTGAATAGGCTTTTCCTTAATCCTTTCTTATTATCCAACATTTTCATTTATCCAACATTCTGCTAGCCCATTTAGGTTGGACTCTACTGTATAATTAACAGATTTAGCTGAGAAGTAACCTCTAATGCCAAAGGGAATTGTGGAAAAGCAAAACTGGCACATATAGAACATTCATTTGTATTTTCCCTTTTCCAATGATATTTTGGGTTCTAGTATGAGTAATAATGCTCATACTAGATTGCCCACATGGGGTAGTGTCTGAGTGTTGGACTACAACTCTGGAGACCAGGGATCTAATTCCTGATTGGTCATCAGTCCTGAGTGACCCTGGGTAAGTCACATACTTTCAGCCTCTGAGGAAGGCAAAGGCTATCCTCCCAGAAGAAATGTTGCCAAGGAAACTTCATGAATAGTAAGGGTTGCCATAAGTCAGTTTAGGAGTCAGGTAGCAATTGTCTTGAGAGCTCATGATTAGCACAGAAATGGATAAAGGTGCTTATTTACACGTGGGATGGGAACTGTCCAATTCCTCCACATTAGATCATTTTAGTAATGTTAAAGAATGGCAGTTCCTGTGGTCGGTCTCGGCCACAGGAACAATAATAATTTATTTTTCAGGAATATCAGAATTTTGATATATCACCACTTCACTGTGGCTGCATTTTCCCTTTTTAGACCTAGATTTGTATTTATGCAATTGTGAAGTTTTCCTTTTAAAAAAAGAAAACAAGGAATGGGCTGGGACTACACTCACCCAGGTGATAGCTCGGAACATGGAGGACAAAAGTACATTCATGGGATGGAGGTGAATACATTATCTGTTTTGCTTATAAACAGAATGGAATGAAACACTGTGGTAAGAAAATAACTCCCCCACTTCCTGTCCCTTCATGGGATGAAGTTCTAACTGAGTAAAAATGCTAGTACAGCTGTCATTCCCTTTATCACCATAGGGCATTGGAACACAGCAACACCCTGAGCATGGTGGGTAAATGGAATGGTAATCACCCAGATCAGCTCTGCTGCTTCTTTTGCCATGAAAAAAATCAATAGAAAATCAGAAAGCAGGAGACGGTGGCTTCACCATTATTCAGAAACAGCATACATGGTAGAACACTAGCTTCAGTCTACAATTTATTGTTTTCTAGCATTCATCTACACTGTAGAATTGATGTCCACTGTAACTGCCTTGGCTCAATGCTATGGAATCATGGGAGTTGCAGTTTTGTCTGTATCAACATTTTTGGCAGAGAAGGCTAAAGATATATTAAAACTGATTCCATAGCACTGAATGACCCTTACAACAATAGTTGGTAGATGTTTAGAAGTCTTCATATTGTTACCCTTCAGAATGGATAAAATGTTTTCTTAGAGATAAAGTTTGAAGTGGTAAAAGCAGCTTATAGTGAAGGATAAAACAAATCTGATGTCTACAGATTCATAATGAGATGAATATTATTTAATAATAATAATAATAATAATAATAATAATAATAATACTTTCTCCCCATGGGGACTCAGGCAAACATAAAACATACAAGGTAGAGATTAAAAATATAAACTTAATCTATAAACAGAATCCTATACATTGACATGACCGATTCAACATTATTCCATTTTGTACAATGAATTACCAATGGCCCTACTTACAAATAGGGCTGGACGGTTTAAAAAAGCTGGTTGGGGCTCATATAGTGGTAACATAGGTCGGGGAATAAATAAAGTTCAAGAAGTGGACCTAATTAATGGCCAGGATAGGGCCTGGGGCTACTTATTTCCAGGGCCACCTGGCAATTTTGAGAAGAGGAAGTGGGGAAGGAGCGGGGAACAGGTAAGGTGCTGGCTGGGCCCTCAAGGATGACCGGGGGGCTTGGGTCTAAGACTAATCATTATCAAAGGCCTGATGAAACCACCAGGTTTAATACTTAAAATACATTGAGTACTAGAATGGAGCAGTGGTTGGGATCCAGTGGGCTCCTCTTTGCTCAGTAGAATCATTCTAGGGAACTGGGCAAAAAGTCACATCATTTACACTGCATGGAGTGTTACTCATACAGGAACTGGGCATATTGTTTATATACTTGAGTAAGAAAGTACAAACTCTGATCTAACAAGTGGCCCTAAAATAAGCAGCCTCATTATGACAGAATTCTCACTAATTTTAGACTCATGCTGATATATATGGCATGTTACCAGGGGTATGTGTGTGGGTGTGTGGAGACAATCTCTGGTATTTTTGTTCCTCGGGCTATGAAAAGTGTGGAAATCGTAGGAGGGCCCATGGCCTCCTGTCTTGACTTAAGTAAAAATCCTCGTTTGGATTTAATAGGAGTTCTGCCTGAGTGAAGATTGAAAGGTCATACTCAAAGGTACAATGTGAACAAATGAAAATCAAATGTGTTCGCAGTTAATGGCGGAACAGCGAAATGAAAAACACCCTGCTCTCTCTGTTTTTTTCTGATTACTCCCTCTAGTAGAAAACTCATAAAACTTTACGGATGGAAACATATTACAGATTTTATTAAAAGTTTGGAGGTGTTATACCGCTCCCCTTTCCCCAACCTAAATTTTATATATAATCCACATTCTTGCATGCACAACCTGTCTCTTGGCCATTCTGCACTGCAGTGGGAGATTGTATTCCGCACCTTCATCCCTTGGTCTTTGTTTTGTCTGAAATATCAGTTCTAAGGCAGTTGTGTTCTCCAGGTTGTTAACCACACTAGCTGGAGGCACATGATAATTATTACAGGGAGCTGGTTGTATATAAAAAAATGAGCAGTGCTCATAGCGCATCCTCCCATCCTATTGTTCTTTATTTAACTGATTTTCTACTTCTTTGTCGTAGAATCATACAGCTGGAGGGGGTCATATGCCTTCCAGTCCAGCACCCTCATCTATGCAGGGAATACAAATAGAGCATTCCCAGCTTGTGTCCGTCCAAATTTTGATAACTTTTACAAAGGAGAACTTACCATCTGTCTAAGTAATCAATTCCACTGTCAAGCTACTTTATAATAATAAATAATATTAAACTTTATTTATACCCCACCACCGTCTCCCCGATGGAGACTCGGGGCAGCTTACATGAGGCCAAGCCCTATAACACAATACAATAAAAGAAGTCAAAAACACAAACAATAGCATAATAAATTACATAAAACATAAAATACAGCAAACAATATAAAATTTAAATAAAATCATAACACAGTAACAGTGAGTGGGCTGCATGTACAGAATAAAATACTAAAACAAAATCTGTTTTTTCCTGTCAGTTGAATTTATCTGGTGTAGTTCTGCTCCAGACAGGCTACACATACCCTTCCAAATTTACTGCATTGCCAGGTTGGAGTCTACACAATCCACATCAGCCCCATTGGATATCATCTGTGTCACCATTACTGTTCAAACTGCACTAAAACTGCAGGGATACTCTGGAGTTTCAAGCAAATTCCAAGGCATCACCAAACTTTTACTAAAGTAAGGAAAAACAAGATTAACCCAATTTAAATAATGATCCAGAAAGTGAAGAAACATCATAGGGACAGCCAGGAGCCAACTCTGAATGAGTCTGGGTTTTAATGCTTATGTCAACAAGCCCTGGGGCAGCAGAGAACAAGTTGTTAACTTCTGTGTGACAACCCTTTTTTGTGGTTCAAGAACACTGTCATTAAATCCGTTCAGGTTTGGCAATCTTATGTTGTCAACCTTTCCACATAAATTTGACTTTCCATACCTCTTAGTGCAGTAGGTTAAAGGTTTAAGCTGCTGAACTTGCTGACCGAAAGGTCGCAGGTTCGAATCCAGGGAGCGGTGTGAGCTCCTGCTTTTAGCCTCAGCTTCTGCCAACCTAGAAGTACAAAAACATGCAAATGTGAGTAGATCAATAGGTACCGCTCCAGCAGGGAGGTAATGGTGCTCTATGCAGTCATGCCAGGTACATGACCTTGGAGGAGTCTACAGACAACGCCAGCTCTTGGCTTAGAAATGGAGATGAGCACCAACCCCCAGAGTCGGACACTACTGGACTTAATGTCAAGGGAAAACCTTTACCTTTACCTTTCCTCTCACTATAGTCATTGCTTTCATCTGAATTTGTACTCCTTCCAGAAGTGGACTCTTCTCTCTCAGCAATTGCTCACCTCTGATATATAAATAGCCATGACACTGTGATAGCACTTTGAACTTCCTTTTTAAAAAATGACTATGGGCTGTGTCTCAACTTTAATCTGATTTCCTATGCAAATCTTCTCAATTTTATCCAAGTGGAAGGAACAAGCAGGATTACGCATGTGGTCCCCACTCCCTGTTTCCTTCTCATCCAATGATCTCTATCAAATCAAGACTTGTACAACTCTGTATCCAGAGTTCCCAGTCTCCAAAGAAAACCCTATTCAAGGAAATCTCATAGAGTTGTTGGGCAGATTGTGGAGGTGTGTGCAAATTTGTAGCTGAACATATGGCAGTAAGGCGTGAGTAGGGGACGTACACTCATACCTCCTGCATGATGTTAAAAAAAGAGTATGTCAATCATGCTTTGCAGACCAATGCAGCCACAGCAGTTCCTATTATTGTTGCTATTCAGAGCTTGGAAATATTACTTTCTTGTAACAACTCCTCATATGATGCACACACAGGGCCAATGATTTGGCTATTTTAAAACCATGATAATAAACAATTTCTTATAATTACTTTGAGTCCCCCTTTTAAGAGAAAAAAGTAGGATGCGAAGAAGAAGAGGAGGAGGAAGAGGAGGAGCACCAGCTTCCTGGCACCTTTAAGTTCCATTTTGCCAACAGATTTCAAACCACATTTAATTTCTACATATGTAGTAATTTACATGGAAAATGGAATAAAATAATGAAATGTATGTCACTTTAAAAAATAACAAATTGATTATGTCTTAAGTGGAGGCGGGGAGAGAGAAATAAATTGCAGTTCAATTAAAGCAAATTCTATAATAGGTTTGGTTGGTTTTAAGGTAATATATGACTCTGCTGGGCTTGTCTGATAGGGGGTTTCAAATCATCTTTCTGAAATAAAGCAAAGAAAATCCATATAAGAAAACAACCATACTGGATAGCTAGCTAAGGGCCCTTCTACACAGGCTCAAAACCTGTGATACGTAACAAGTTTACCTGAGGTGTCCAAACGACACCTCAAGCAAACCCGGATGAATCCAAAGTACAGTGTTCCCTTGCTACTTCGCGGTTCGCTTTCAGCAGACTCGCTGTTTCATGGGTTTTTGAAAATATTAATATAAAATATAAAATATTTACGTCCAGTGGAGGCCAGGGACCTCAGAAGTGTGACGGCCTGATGTGTGGCGGGGAAGGCCTGCCTCCCTGGCCTGCTGCTGCCTACATGGGTCTGAAAGTTCTGCCGGGGTCTGCAGAGGCCAGGGAGGCAGGCAAGTGCCCTTGGAATGGGCTGGGAGGTGGGTAAGGAAGCGAAAATAAGAAAATAATATATAATATATATAAAATAATGTATAAATATTTAATATAGCATCCCTACTTCGTGGATTTTCACTTATTGCAGGTGGTCCTGGAACAGAACCCCTGCAATAAGTGAGGGAACACTGTAACCTGGATTTTCCCAGTTTACTTTGGATTAATAAAACACCTCAACAAATCTGGAACCTACTGAAAGGTCCAGATCTGTTGGGGTGCTGAGCCTGTGGGGATTTACTCTTGGGACTGCATTCTTTGATTCTGGGGGGTCAAATCCCACAGCCATGCTGATTCTTCAGGCTCCTGGAGCCCAAAGTAGTGGGATCACACCCCTCTCCCCCATTCCCCCTCATTCCCACATCCTGATGCATCATTTTCAAGCTTCAGGAGGACTCTACGGAGGGGGCTGCACTGTTGGAAGGTCCCTTGGATAAGTTGGAGAGGAATGGGAGGCTGAGGAGTGGCTAGATGCCATCTTGAGTCAATCTATGGTTGACCCAGGATGGCATCTAGCCCCCACCACCCCCCCCCCCCACCTCCAAAGGAAAACCCAGGGATGGGGACTGGAACTCCTGGATTTTAGCTAAGTGTAAAGGGCCCTAAGGGGGGGAAAGAATTAAAAAGCAGATATGGAAGTTAAGTCAGTTGTCATTGCATTGGCCACCACAAAAGTTTGGCCAAGAGCCATTATATAGGTCATTCCAAAAGTTATTCAAGGCTCCTTCTGTTCCAGTGAACTGTCTAAGGTTTCAGTTAATTCTGAACAAGGAAGCCAAGAATAACAGAGTACTAGTGAGCAATGAGAATGGAGAAAGCGTTCCATAATTGATACTTCAGATGAGCCACAGACTTTTCTTCTAGTGCTTCCCCTTTCTGGTTCTTTCAAATCATTTTTGTTACTCCTCCAGATCTTTAATGATGAACAGCCTTGATATTTTCTGCCATAGTTTTGAAAGAAAAGAGTTCTTCATTTTTAAGTGAGAAATTGCTGGCTTTTAACAACTTATATTGAAGGGGGTGCCTCAAAGGCAAATTCAGTTCAGTGTCAGTTTATTTGTTTCAGCAACACGTAAACACACCAGACATTGGATGGATCACAGTCACATGAGACAGAACATGGCTCCCATAAGCTAAGAAAATTGTTTTGATTTATTTTCCCTTTCCAAGAAGAAAAACTGTGAGCCAAACCCAATAGTTGTCTTACCTATGGAAAACTCACTTGTCCCATCGTTTTTGATGGATCTGCTCTAGGTTGGAACACTGCTGGATTTATCCCTGACTTTCTAAATTTGAGCCAAGTGGTGCCTGTGATTTTTTTCCCTAACAATATCCTGATCTAAATCAATTTCTATCCTGAGACAGAGAGGTCAATCAAATAAATATTGTAACAAGCTCTCATGTTTGTTCTAATAAACACAAAGGTATACATTTTGAATTTTGTATTCATAATAATAGAAATACATGTTGAGCACCCCTGATCTAGGGACCCCAGGTGGCACAATGGGTTAAACCCTTGTGCCGGCAGGACTGCTGACCAAAAGGTTGGAGGTTCAAATCTGGGGAGTGGAGTGAGCTCCCATCTATCAGCTCCAGTTTCTCATGTGGTTACATGAGAGAAGCCTCCCACAGGATAGAAAAACATCCAGGCATCCCTTGGGCAATGTACTTTAAGATGGCCAATTCTCTCACACCAGAAGCAACTTGCAGTTTCTCAAGTTGCTCCTGACACACAAACAAACAAAAAAACCCTCTGCTCTGGAATTCCTAAATCAAAATTGCTCTGAAATCCAAAATTATCCACATAGCAGTATTAGAAATAGTGATACTTTTCCTTTCACTGTTCAACAATTTTGTTTTCATGACCTTTTTAAAAAAAGTTGTATAAATTACCTTCAGGCTATGTGTATAAGGTGTATGAAACATTAATGAATTTTGTGTTTAGATCTGCATTGCATCTCCAAGAGATCTCATTATGTGTGTATATGCAAATCCAAAACAATCAAAAATCCAGAACAATTCTGGTCCCATGCATTTCAGACAAGGAATGCTAAACTTGTAAAAATATGTGTATATATTATTTACAAACCTATAAATTATAAGCAAGCATTTTGATATTTAACCTTTAGCACAGAAGCAGTCATTAACTAGCAACTGCGTATAGTGAAAGCTGAACTCTAGAACAGTTTTTTGATTTTGATCAAGCCATCTTCCAGTTAATGTATATTTGAATCATGTTTATACAAAGCATACCGAGGAAGAATCTTGATTTTGTTTATGACTGTAAAACATGTTGAGGTCTGTTCTGTGGTTTCTAAGGCCCCTTCAACACACCTATATAAAATCCACATAGAACTGGATGATATGGCAGTGTAGACTCAGATAATCCAGATCAAAGCAGATATTGTGGATTATCTGTCTTGATAGTCTGGGTTATATTGTTGTGTGGAAGGGCCCTGTGAAGAAACTGTCTTCCAAGTTTGACTGAAATGATGGTAGTAGGTATTAAGCAAACTTTCTGAAGCTGCGTTTGATGCTTCATAATATATTTAAAAGATTTAGCATGGAGAGCCTCTTTGAAGACATATGGAGGCTGGATCTACACTGCTATAAACTTACTTACTTAGGTGATCCCTCGTTGTCTGAGTATGATGGCCTTCCAAGCGTAGACTTGGTGACTGTAGAACCCTATTCTTGATCTACATGTTCTTCCACAGTGAGGACATCAGTTTCCAGGTGGAAGGCAGTCCCAGTCAGGGTTAGCTTGATGCGCCTTCCTCTTGGCATGTTTCTACTGTATAACCCAATTTTTGAAACCAGATTATCTGTTTGAACTGGGTTATGAGTCTATACTGCCATATAATCAAGTTCAAAGCAAATAATCTAGAATCTGGACAATATGACAGTGTAGATGGGGCCTAAGACAGCACCTAAATGGAAAAGGGCTCTTCCTCTTATTTTCCTCCCAAATGAATCATTATTGTCCATTTAGGAAAGCCTAGAAAGTAAAACCTTGCACCCAATATTTTAAATAACATCTACATATCAAGACTGTAAAGTACTTGTTAGATTTCAGAAGTGATGGTAGAACCAGCGGGCCCTTCCACACAGCCCTATATCTCAGAATTTCAAGGCAGAAAATCCCACAATATTTGCTTTGAACTGGGTTATTTGAGTCTACACAGCCATATATTCCATTTCAATGTAGATAGTGTGGGATTTTATTCAGCTGTGTGGAAGGGGCCTGCATTTCACCTGATACTTACCAGAAACTGACAGTTCATGAAGTTTTCGAGCCAGCTTTCAGTCTCACAACCCTGAAATTTCTGCATCGGCTCAGAGAGCTAAAAAATAAATAAATCCAAAACAATCATAAATATTGATAGATATTAATCTGACCTTCTGTTTGTTGTTATTAAAAACTAGGCTTTCTGGCCCATTATGATTTTATTCATAATTGATCATCAACATAGATAGAATCACAGAGTTGGAACATGTTGTCTTTTATATTACTGCAAATTACAAATAACATTCTGAAGTCAATCTACATAGTTTATAGGAAACTATACCGGCCTGATTTGATTTATACCAAAACAAGGCTGTAATAAACGAACAAGCAAACATGCCTTCACGAAATGATAGAAATAGAATGTAATGTTTCAGACAATGTTAATGCCAATAGCTATTGTACTATTTGTACCATGCGTGCTATCGTTTGTAATGGGTGGTAGCAGGTGCCTCAAATGCCAGTGGGGCAATGAATGCATTCTGGATTTTGTTCCAAACTTGAAATGAGTTATCCAAGGTGCTGAACCCCATCCAAAAAAATAAGTAGAGCATTCAGCCAAAGTTTGGATTAGAACCAAGAGTAAATTCATTGACCCATTGATGCTAGAACTACCACTTGCCAGCAACGTGCAAACAGGATGCAGTGTATTTTTTCTGTTCTAAACTGCCAGGGAGGAGGAGAGAAAAATCCTCTCCACTTAAGCCAGAAACAGTTTCCTTAAGGCAGAAGTTTAAAAGGAATGAGGATATTACTTAGCCTTGTTTGACACTCTAGGGTCCCTTTTGCACTTTGTAGTTATAGCATTAAGATTCCACCTTAAATTACTATGATTGCATCCTATGCAACTCTGGGATTTGCAGTTTAGAGAGAAAGATTTTGAATCCTCAGCCAGAGAGCTCTGCTGCCTTCCCAGACTGGAAATCCCAGGATTCCACAGGATGCAGCAACAGTTGTTAAAGTGGAATCGCAGTGTTATATTTGTGTAGCATAAAAAGGCCCCAGATACCCATTGAGAGCCTGATCTTCGGTGAAGTGCCTATAAAGAGCCACATGGCTTAAACAAAGCAATCCATCTGCACAAGTGAAAACACATTAGAAAGTCAGAAGCCTGTATGCTTACGCCACTGTTTATCTCCTATTATAAATCTGCAGATAGGATGCATTCTTTGCAAACATCCCAGTCATAATGATAATAGCTGCACTAGCCATATTTGGACGGATTAAACCTGTGCTTGATTGTCTTCAATGTATGAATGTGTTCTCCTAGAGGCATAATGGCAGGCAGGTTGTGAGAGTGTTCACTTTACGAATGGCTTTCAATAGGATTTATCTGAAAGAGTATATAGTACACACGCACATTTGATCCTGTTTCCTTCCATTGTCGGCCGTTGAGAGCGCCTAGAGCTTTTATTTTCCTGCTCCTATTACTAAAAGATGCTCTGTTCTGAGAATACCCACAAGACAAAGCCATTATTCTCCAGACAGTACAACTGGGAATGAGAAAAAACAACAACTAGATTTGACAGGCCACAACATTTTGTTGGGTGGCGGGGATAGCTTTATGGGCCTTAATGCTGTGCTCTTTCTTCTGTCTTAAAATATGATCAATGTTTCTGGTTCTTCCACCTTTTCCTTCCAGTTTATGTTGAAATGCAAACTGCTTCAACAATGCACAGGTGGCCATCGGTTGCTAAGAAAATGCTGAACTGAAATGCACATATTTCATTTCGGCCAGATTGCAAGCCAGGGGGATTTTTATAAATTGCTCTGCTTATCCAGCATCTTATGTGAAACAATGCCAGGTGACATCACAGATCAACCTTAGGCTGTCATTTACAAGGACAAAATCCCCATATGCTATACCGATGGCAAACTCATTACTCATATTATAACAAATGTACGGTTTTGTCCATCAGTCTTCAATGGCCAGCTGGATAACTGTCCCTGGTTAGCAATGTAGACTCTTATAGACTCATCCATTTTGTACAATATAATCTCTCCTCTGTATTTTTCCTCTCTTTTTCTGTTTTCTTGGGGAAATCCCACTGCTTCTACTAGAAGTGACATTCTTTCTACCTTCTCCGTTTCTTCTTGCACCCCAAAACATTATCTGGCGGTCTGGGAAGTCCAGTAGAGCAGCTTGAAGGACCACAAAAGAAACTCTGTAGTGAAGTATTTCCCTATTCTCCAGCCTTTGAACAGAGAAATACATCGGTAGACCATGGCCTTTGACACAAGGTATTCTGAAGGACTGTAATCATTACAGGAATTTGCTGCACTTGCAAAAACTGCAATTCTGAGACAGGTAAACTCACACAACGAGGAAGTGCTTAGAAACCCAAACGTTTCCATGCATCTATGCACTGCTTCCTCTTTTTTCCCTCTCAATTTGATCTTTGAATATCTAATCCAGAATAAATCCTTCAAAAGACTACATTGTAATTCAGAAATACAACAATTAATTGATAGTTGGAAAGAAAGCATGATTTTCTGCGCTTTGAAGTATTCTATCACATAGGTAAGCATTTATTATACATATATATATATTCTCTGTCATTATCTAGGACAGTATTTCTCAACCTGGGGGTAAGGACACATATTACTCATGGTCTCAGGAATCCCTTTGGCATACTCGTTTGAGTTCACCATGCTCTCTGGTTGCAGGTGAACCACATCTCCCCTAAATCACTGTCAATTCATCCCAAATCCCTCCAGTCTTTTCTGTTGGTCATGTGGGACGTTTGGCCCAATTCTATTGTTTGTGAGGTTCAGAATACTCTTTGATTGTAGGTGAACTACAAATCCCCGCAACTACAACTCCCAAATATCAAGGTCTGTCCCCCCCCCCCCCAGCTCTCACCAGTGTTCACATTTTGACATATTCAATATTTGTACCAAGTCTGGTCAAGATCCATCATTGTTTTGAGTCCACAGTGCTCTCTAGTCAATGTCCACCAAAACTTTCCAGTATTTCCTGCTGGTTATAGGAGTTCTGTTTGCCAAGTTTGGTTCAATTCCATCATTGGTTGAGTTCAGAATGCTCTTTGATTATAGGTGAACTATAAATCCCAGCAACTACAACTCCCAAATGACAAAATCAACCCCCACCCCCAACCTCACCAAAATTCAAATTTGGGCGTATTGGGTATTTGTGCCTAATTTGGTCCAGTGAATGAAAATAAATGCATCCCACATACCAGATATTTACATTACAATTCATAACAGAAGCAAAATTACAGTTATGAAGTAAAAATGAAAATAATTTTATGGTTGAATGTTACAACATGAGGAACTGTAGTAAGGGTTCGCAGCATTAGGAAGGTTGAGAACCATTATTTAGGAGTTTCTTCAGCACTGACATGCCATGACTGTTTTTCCATGCATTAAAAATGTGTCGTAGGTTCAGCTGCTGATATCTACTGCCAGTACCTTGCAGTCATGAAGGCTTTTATTGAAGGGATACTTTCCAAATGCTCTGAAATGAAAACTGGAAAACCAAAACAAAGCCAGCTCAAAACTTAATATAGTTCAACTTTTATTTCTCTGTGACGAAACTGACAATACACATTTTGGATGTCTCCAACCCAGCTATACTTCATGTGATTGGGAACATGAGGAAGAAGGCAACTTCATAGCACATCTTGAGAACTGTCACTTCCCAATTTTCTTCACACATAATTTCAGTACATTGTTTGAAAGCTATGAGAGATGACAGCTGTAATCCAACTTCCCATTTTTTCTTCTGTTTTATAGTTTCTTTTTTTTAAAAAAATCATTTGGACTGAATGTGAAACAATATGTAGAGAGCCTGCCCATGCAGTTTTGGAAGGCAGAAAGCCATGTGAATCAAAACATATGGGACGAGGAAAAAGGAAATGCATTATGAGCCAAAGTAAATATGAAGTGAATGTATTTTAACATAATTTCACAGAGAGACTGGCCCAAGACATTTTGGTACCTGAAGCATAACAAAATAGCAAACCACACCACGTTCATCCAAATTCTAGATCCAGGATCCTATAATGTTCATAGCAGAAGTGGTTTGGCAAATCACCATGGACAATAACATCAATTCAGAGTGAAGACCAAAGCTTCTTGGATTTGTCATATCGAAGGAACTAACCAGTCAGATTGAACATAATTACAGCATATTTATTTATTTACAGTAGAGTCTCCCTTATCCAGCCTTCACTCAGCAAACGTTCTGGATTATCCAATGCAGTCTGCCTCCCGCCCGGATCCACATCTGTTTCAATACATTACAATGTTTTGGTTTGAAATTTGTAAATACAATAATTACTACATAAGGTTACCATGTATTGAATTACTTTTTCTGTTGATTTATTGTAAAACATGATGTTTTGGTGCTTAATTTGTAAAATCATAACGTAATTTGACATTTAATAGGCTTTTCCTTAATCCTTCCTTATTATCCAACATTTTCACTTATTCAATGTTCTGCCAGGCCATTTAAGTTGGATAAGCGAGACTTTACTATACTATATCTACACCCCACCCTCTCCCACCCTGAAGGGGACTCAGAGTGCCATATACAGTCTGGCTTTAGGCCGGGACATGGCACTGAAACAGCCTTGGTCGCCTTAATAGATGATCTACCCCGGAAGCTAGACAGGGGGAGTGTGTCCCTGTTGGTTCTGCTGGAACTCTCAGCGGCCTTTGATACCATCGACCATGGTATCCTTCTGGGATGCCTCACAGAAATGGGACTTGGAGGTACTGTTCTGCAGTGGCTCCAGTCTTTCCTGGAGGGTCGGTCTCAGAGGGTGTTACTGGGTGACACCTGTTTGACTCCACAACCATTGTCTTGTGGAATCCCTCAAGGTTCAATACTGTCCCCGATGTTATTTAACATCTACATGAAACCGCTGGGGGAGATCATCCGGAGTTTCGGAGTAAGGTATTATCTGCATGCAGATGATGTCCAAATCTGTCACTTCTTCCCACCTTTCACTAAGGAGGCTGTTCAGACCTTGAACCGGTGCTTGGCTGCTGTGTCAGACTGGATGAGGGCTAACAAATTGAAATTGAATCCAGACAAGACAGAGGTACTCCTGGTCAGCCGAAAGGCCGAATAGGCCATAGGGTTACAGCCTGTGTTGGATGTGGTTACACTCCCCTTGAAGATGTAGGTTCACAGCTTAGGAGTGATCCTGGACTCATCGCTGCGCCTGGAACCCCAGGTTTTGGCAGTGGCCAGGGGAGCTTTTGCACAGTTAAAACTCATGCACCAGCTGCGCCCGTACCTTGGGAAGTCTGATCTGGCCACGGTGGTCCATGCTCTGGTTACATCCCGAATAGATTACTGTAATGTGCTCTAAGTGCAGCTGCCTTTGAAGACAGTTCTGAAACTTCAGTTAGTTCAACGGGTGGCTGCCAGATTACTAACTGTGGCTGCCAGATTACTAACTGTGGCAGCCAGGGGATTGGCAGCTCCACTGGCTGCCGGTCCATCTCCGAGCCCAATTTTGGGCTCGGAGTTTTGACCTATAAAGCTCTATACGGTTCAGGCCCAGCTTACTTGTCCGAGCGCTTCTGCCCCTATTTCCCACCTCACTATTTAAGATCATCTGGGGAGGCCCTGCTCACTCCCGTCAACAGCACAAATGCGGCTGGCGGGGACAAGGAGCAGGGCCTTCTCTGCTGTGGCCCCCCCGCCTATGGAACACACTCCCAAAGGAGGTAAGATCTGCTCCCTTGCTCCTGACCTTTAGAAAAAATTAAAATCATGGTTCTGGGACTAGACCTTTGGACAATAGATGTATGCAGCTTTTAGTGGGACAAGGACTGGAACAGCGACTCGACTGATAATATTGTTTTATGGTTTTAATAACTGTTTTGATATTTGGTGATATACTGTTTTTAATATGATTTATGTTTAAAATGTGGTTTTACTATTATAGTTGTAAGACATTGAATTTTTGCCATTATCTATGTGTTAACCGCTTTGAGTCCCCCTAGGGGTGAGAAAAGCAGTATATAAATACTGAAATAAATAAATAAATAAATAAATAAATAAATAAATAAATAAATATACTGCAAAGCAAAGCAGAGGTCGTTATGTGCTACTATAACTGAAGACTAAAATGCTAGTATAGAGAAAAGGAAACTTGGCTGTCAAGGAAGAACCTGCATGGCCAAAGCCACTCATGTTGGCGAAGGAAGGAAGCAAATTCATCCAGCTCCCTGCTGTGATTCTCAAATTGTGTGACATAACAGACTTGTCTTCTTGGACTGGATATGTTTTGATCCATTTCCAAATTTAATATTGTAGGTGTTCAGTACTTTTAGAGTGAGAAACCAGAACCTGTATCAAATGCAGCGTAAAATGTGTGGCTGCCTTGAATCCCTTTTTGGAAAAAAGGTGGGATATTAAATAAACAAAATGAACAAATTTATGCAGTCTCAGCAGCAGTGGGATTTCTTGTAAACAACTTCACTGAAACCTGCCCATAATTCATCTTTGAACCAAAGTCTTGTTCTTAATCTATTGCTTAAAAATTTCCTTTATGACTACAGAATATTATTTTCTTTTTGTTTGCAAAAACATATTTTAGATAAGGCTTTTTAAAAAGGCAGTATGGATGTCTGGCATTGTGCCGTCATGACATT
Organism: Anolis sagrei; assembly: GCF_037176765.1. Lineage (NCBI taxonomy): Eukaryota > Metazoa > Chordata > Lepidosauria > Squamata > Anolidae > Anolis > Anolis sagrei. Next base: position 125,365,075 of record NC_090025.1, on the reverse strand, counting down.
GGTTTCGCTCTAGACAACTTTATTCTTTAGTGGAAAATTGAAGCAGAGACAATATTCCATGATGGTGTGAGAAGATCATTTTTAAAAGTATGTGAGAGCATTTGTGTTTAGGTATGCCTCGCAAAATGGCCCAGAAAATCCTTTGGGTGATACTTCTGTCTGGAGCACTTGATAGTTGATTGTAATGGTGGAAGCTGATGATGTGAGCAATTTAATATAACAAGTCCTTAAAATGACACCTTACAAGGAGCAGAGAGAATGAAAACACTGGCCTACAGAGCTCAGCTATGTGTAACACCATCATATTCAATGTAATGTTATACATATTTACTCAGACGTAAGTCCTGCTGTGTTTAGTGGAGCCTACTTCCAAGTCAAGGTGTATGGGATTGCAGGTTCAAAGAGGAATTTGCTCTTCTCGGGTCAGGATTTGTTCAGTCGCGGTGCATCCCCATGTTGCTTTACAAAGACTACTGCCTCTATCTTTGGCATTCCAACAAAATTATTTCCATTTATTAATTCATGTATTCATTTATTCATTCAAAGATTTTTATCTCCTGCTATTTTTAATCAAAAAGAACTGAAGTGTCACGCAATCTTCACAGCAAAATGTAAGAAATCCAACCTCATTAAAACACCAGATCAAATAGATGAGATACAATTAAAAACTCCCCACTCTTCTGAGTGGCAGGACATTACATAGATTACACAATGTCTGAATGAGAGTGAAGACAGCGGCAGATTTATTATTACTACTACAACTACTGTTCATTTATATCCCGCCTTTTCCTCGAAAATGGGAATCGAGGTGGCTCACAATTTATTAAAAATTATTTTTAAAATAACTAAAATATATAAAAATGTGATTTTTTAAAAAATGAACTTCTGATGAGTTTGAAACTATTTCAAAGTCATTAAATAACCACATCACTTGTTTAAGATCAACAAACAAACACAGCACAACATTCAAAGCCTGTCACAGTTGCATTCTAAATGCCTATTGGCATAGGAATGTTTTTTGCTTGCAAAGGAAAAAGGAATAAGGAGGGAGCCATTCTGACCTCCCCAGGGAGGCAGATCTGAAGTCTGGGAGCAACCATCAAAAAGACACTCTTCCTACCAAACTAGTCTGAGAAAGTAATGGGACAGAAAGAAGGGCTTCTCCTGATGATCTTGGGTCTTTACTAGGGAGATACAGCCCTTCAAATAGGCTGGACCCAAGCTGTGTTGAGTATTATCGATCATCACCAATGGAGCTGTATGACAAAAACAGTTGTCTGCTCCCTGTAGCAGTCTCAGTTAACAATCTGGCTGCAGCTCTTTGGGCCAATTGAAGCTTCTGAGAACCTTTCAAAGGCAGCCCCATGCAGAGTGCATTGCACTCATCCAAACAGGATGCAAGCAGATATAAAAACAGAGTATAAGCAGAGACAAAGAAGCATCCTGAAAAGCAGCTGTTCACCAGGGACAGGCACTTCCTCACAACAAGATCTTTCACCTCATGCAAGCTGCAGGTCTCTTTCTCTCCCCCACACACACATTTTGTCTCTATGCTTACTCCCTCCTTCCAGCTGGAGTGCTATTAACTTTCCTATTAGGGTGGCCAAGTGAACAAGAAAAGAGGGCTCTTGCTTCTGTCATAACCAAGGTGGTGGTGAAATTATGGGCCACCTAAATTTCCCACAAGGCTAAATGGGATGCAGACTCCTTCCCATCTTGGAAGCTAAGCAGTGCTAAACCTGGTTGGTATCTGTAAGGCTGAGTGACAAGTAATACCAATTGTTGTAGGCTATATGCAACATGGAAGCAGTACTTACCAAAGAAAATCCTATGAAATTTAGGAGGTTGATAGGTGACTTGAAAATGCATACTTTACTTTGCCCACAGTGGCAACTAGAGCAGTTTCTCAAACTGATGTTTTGGACTTCAGTTCCCACAATTCATAACAGCTGGTAAAATGGCTGAGATTTCTGGGAGCTGAAGTCCAAAACACCTGAAGAAACACTGACCTAGAGAAACTTCTTCTTTGACATAATGGTTAAAAGTTGCAGGATCCTTGTGTCCTTTTGCATTTTGCTACCAGTGCATTTACAGAAGGTTGAGTATCCTTTATCCAAACTGGTTATAGGACCAAATGCGTTTGGGATTTTGGGTTGGGAGGTGGGTGAAAAACCTGTATTTGAATATATGTTCAAAATCAGCTATCTTGGAAATGGGACTCTAAACATAAAATTCATTTATTTTTCATATATACTTTATACATAGCCTGGGGATATTTTTGTACTCCGTTTTTGTTAATTTTGTGCAAACTATGAAATGTAGGCACATTGGAGATAAGAAAGCGAAGATGTCACTATCACAGCCACCCTTGAGGACAATTCTAATAAGGGATGCTCAACTTGTACTTGGCCCAAGAGTTTCACAAGTTATAACCAGAATTAAGAAGAGAGTCCCTGTCTTCCAGCTACCATAAAGGGACATATAACTGAATCAAAACTAGTGCTTGCTTCATTTGAGACCAAGGATGAAGGGCTTATGACTTTCCTCATGTTGTTTGATTGCAAGCACCATCTGTCCTAGACAACATACCTTATAATTGGATGGAATGATGAGAGCTGTAATCCTACAACATGTAGAGTTCCAAAAACTTTTATCCAAAATACATTGCCCTATCAATATTTAGTAACATTGCGTGCAAATGTAGGGACACTAAAGTTAGGCAAATTGGATATCAGCTAGGAGGCTGAAGTACATACTTATACCTGGCTGTTACAATAAGGTATATATAAACATAGTAAATGTTGTGACCTTACATTTTGTATGTTTAAATAAAAAAGCAGGAAGGAGAGAATAAACCATACCACAGCAAATCATTGACAGGACTGTACCTATATATTGTTGTTTATTCGTTTAGTCACTTCCAACTCTTTGTGACCACATGGACTAGCCCATGCCAGAGCTCCCTGTCGGCCGTCACCACCCCCAGCTCCTTCAAGGTCAAGCCAGTCATTTCAAGGATAATATCCATCCATCTTCCCCTTGGTCAGCTCCTCTTCCTTTTTCATTCCATTTCCCCCAGCATCATTGTCTTCTCTAAGCTTTCCTGTCTTTTCATTATGTGGCCAAAATGCTTTATCTTTGCCTCTAATATCCTTCTCGCCAGTGAGCAGTCGGCCATTATTTTTTGAAGTATGGACTAGTTGGATCTTCTCGTGGTCCAAGGCACTCTCAGAATTTTCCTCCAACACCACAGTTCAAAAGCCTCTATCTGCACATAATTTAATTTGAAACGAAGGTCCACCTATATATAAAGATGCTTATTTTGAAGCACATACACACACACCAAAAAAATTAGTGCTACCTTCTCTTCAAAAGAAGAAGTGGTCTGGATACACCAGACTATACACAGCTGTCACTGCCAAAGCCAAAAGGTATAGGTAAAGGTCTGGGGGTTGGTGCTCATCTCCATTTCTAAGCCAAAGAGCCAGCGTTGTCCATAGACTCCATGCAGTCATGTGGCCAGCATGACTGCATGGAGTGCCATTATCTTCACACTGGAGGGGTACCTATTGATTCACTCACATTTGCATGTTTTCGAACTGCTAGGTTGGCAGAAGCTGGGGCTGACAGTAGAAGCTCACATCACTCCCCGGATTCAAACCTGCGACCTTTCAATCAACAAGTTTAGCAGCTCAGCAATTTAACCCACTGCACCATCAGCCAAAGCTAAAATCTGGATCTAATCCAAAGATTTATTATAACTCAACTGTAAGTGTTTGGGTAACATTTCCTGGAGTATGGACTGTTTCCTTGTGCTATTCACTAAAGTTAAAAGGAAAAGTCTTATATTGTCTCTGTATTTGCTGCATTTTGAAATCAGAAAAGATGGAATTGAATTCTTCAAGGTCATAAGCACCCTAATTGGTTCTGGTTAACAATACAAAATATAAATAGATATGTTCATTCATCTCACATCTATGCCTAGCCAGACCTTGGATATACTTAACACCTGCACTTCTATGTTTTCTTTGTAAACTGTAAATCATTTTTGTAATTATCTTCCAGTTATTGGTTATAAAAGTGGACTGTGGAAGAAGAGAATAAGCAGGCAAGTGCTGTTTCCTCCTTAGTCCTACACATGGAGATGTTTTTGATGGGATTCTGATGTGGAAGCTGCTGAGGTTAAGAGGATCTACAAAGGACATATTCTGCCACTCTATTTTCTGCACATCATTCTCTAGATCTAGCCAATAATATTAAATCCTTGCCTCACACATTAAAGGGAACTTGAGCATCTCCTGCAGCATTTTCATAGATGAAAACATGGACACACGTGGCAAGTAACATTAGGGGTGGTCAAGGTAGCAAAAGAAGAACACACAAGCTAGGAGAAATTTAAAGGTTTGCTTTAACCTAAGCCTGCTGTCTCGTACTGTCACACTGAGCAAATGCACAAGTGAAGAAGGAGGGAAGATCGGGACACCTTAAAATCGGCTGAAAAAGCAGGATGACAGTATTAATTGGGACCCTGTCAATTTGGGACACTTGGAGGGCATTCTTGAGGTCTCAAGTTTCCTGCATGTACATATACTGGCATACCTCAGGAAACATATCCTCTGACTATAAATTCCTTTTTACAAAGTCTTTTTATGCTTTCAACATGGATTGTGAATTTGAATACACCATCTTCACCAAGACCTCTTGTCTTTCTTGTCCTTTCTCTACTGGATATGTTAAGGACCAATGGGACTGTAGGATGTAGAAGGTGGGCTGAAGAAACACAGAATTTTAGAGTCAGGCCACAGAATGCATTCATTAAATAATGAAAAAAAAAGTTTGAGCTGGGAAAGATTTGATTATGCTGTAGGATGGACCTACAATGCAATATAATCTAGATTATCAAAGCAAGAAATCCAGACTATCTGCTTTGAACTGAATCATATTAGTCTACACTGTCATATAATGTAGTTCAAAGCAGATAATCTGGATTTTATATGGCAGTGTAGATCCAGCCTTAGATGATGCTACTGTAGTCATGTGTGCCTGACTAAAATAGGCAAGAAAAACAGCAGCTGCCTCCAGAATCCTTATTGAGATGGGTGAGTAGCAAAACAGATAAAATGGGAAAGTATAACAGAATACTTGATGTGCAAAGATTGCAACACACGCATTCTGACCTGGTATGGTCTGGTCTGTGAACTCTGATGTGGGCTGGTTCATGAGGTCAAAAAGAGTCAGAAGCAACTGAACGAATAAACAATAAAACATTCTGACCTTGGATTGGATCCAGCCAAAAACTCCCCAAGAAATTCAGTGCCAAGAACACTTGGTGTAAAAGTACATCTTATTGAATATTAAATGACACAGCTCATAGTTCATAGCATAGTATAAGTTATCTACCAACTATATATGCTGTGAGAACATAAGGATTTTGTGAAAACAGGATAGCCCAGATGGGGTTCCACATATTCCAACCCATTCCTAACCCAGGGGAGGAAAGCTGATGCTTGTAAACATTTTGCTCTTCTCTTCTAGAAGTCCCCAGCATCATAAGCAGTTTTCTTCTTCTGAGGGTCCTTCCATACAGCCCAGAATCCCAGAATATCAAGGCAGAAAATTCCACATTATCTGAGTGTGGACTTCAAAGCAGATATTGTGAGATTTTCTACCTTGATATTCTGAGATAAAGGGGTGTGTGGAAGGGCCCTGAGGCTCCTTCTACACTGCTGAATAACCCAGGTTATCAAAGCAGAAAATCCACATTATCTGATTTGAACTGGATTATCTTAGTCTACACTGCCATATAATCCAGGTCAAAGCAGAGAATGTGGATTTTATACAGCTGTGTTGAAGGGGCCTGACTCTCCCAAGCAGGCAGAGATGAAGAACTAAAACTCTCTCATGTCTCCACTATCAGCATGTGATGCTAATGAGTTCCCAGGTATATAATGGCATACTTTCTTTCCATTTTGTGCTCCGTTGTGGACAATCCATAGAACACATGATGTTTTTCTTTCACATAGTAATATTTTCCGACGTTGAATTGTTATAATGGGTCATCCATCGGGTCAAAACATATGGATGATATTAGTTGGAATATATTCATGTTGACTGAGAAGCCACAGCCATAAATCTGTTGATGTATTACAGTGTTACTATCTAGAAAGTTTTCTCAGCCTTACCTCATCACTTTGGCATACTCTTGGGAGGAAAAATAACATCAAGGAGCAGCATAGTTTGTCCATTATTTACAATATGTGAGTGTTTATGGGGAATTGAGGTAGAATTAATAGAGATAGTAAACTTGTTGAAAAGAAGCTCTTTCCTTATTTGCATTTGATCATTGGATATGCATGAGACCATGTCTTCGCCAATTTCATTATGAATGCTGGTGAATAGATGAAGGGCACTTGTCTAAGGACCCTTCCAAACAACCATATAACCCAGAATATCAATGCCGAAAATCCCTTTGTCTGCTTTGAACTGGGTTATCTGAGTCCACACTACCATATATTCCAGTTCAATGCAGAAAATGTGGTATTTCATTCAGTTGTGTGGAAGGAGCCTAAGATTATATTGAGAGATCTAAGCATTTCTTATATAGCCTTGTTGAAATGCTTTGCTGAATTGCATGGGGAAAAGAAACCCCAAGCAACATTCAATTCACATTTCCCCCTTTTTTTCTAGCCCCTGAAACGGAGCCTTAGCTACTTCCCCTAATTCCTTTCTCCAAGTGCAGTGAAGAAGAAACCCATGAGAAAACCTCAACTGATGTAATGTTGGTGAATGAACTGTAATCCTGGAAATAAAAACACACCATTCAATAAATCATACATAAGTATATAAGAAAGCTACAGCTATTTATTTTCTATTGGATTTGCTACTACTGCTCTCATCACCAAGAATGATGGACTCTTCCCATAAGCCCATTACTCAGTAAAGGAAATTTCATATCCTCTGAAAAATTCACACTAGCTGTAGGTGTTCCCAAGGAATAGTTTGTGCTAACCCTTGCTGAAAAGTGCCACATATTTCACAATATAAAGCAGGCTGATGGGTTATACACTGTAATAAAAACAGATTTTAGTATATATAGAGAGAATATATATATATATATATATATGTATATATATATATATATATATATATAAGTGTGTGCCACTGTATTTCTGTATTGAATTTTAAAGGACTTTCTTGCATGCAAGTATCTGAATTACCTTTAATCCTGGGGAGAATGTTTTTTCAATTATATATGATAGGATATAAATATGCTATTACAAGCACGTATCAGCAGATTGAGCAAAGATTGTTCTGGAGCTTGAAACTATTGAGTCAAAATTATAGGTGTACCCTGAAAAATGCTTTAATTATCATCTGCAAATTATTTAGAAGACTCCCCACAAAGTGCCGAGCTATATCATAATAATAGCAGATGAAGTAATGTCATTCTAGTGCAATATTATTTTTGACAGAAAATATTCATGAAGTTGAAACATCATAGTAATCATATTCTCTAGGTCAGTAATTCCCAAACTTTAGTCCTCTGGGTTTTTGGACTTCAACTTCCCAGGTGTCCCAGCTTGGCCAACAGTCAGGTATTCTGAGAGCTAAAACCCAAAACGTCTGGAGGACCAACATTTGGGAATCACTGCTCTGGTTTTTTTAATTGATATGCTTTTAGATTTAATAATTCTGAATAAATTATTTCTATAATTAGGCTTAATTTCATTTTTTTTGTCCCTTTTTCATCTCAATTTGTTCCAGTCTACCTTGAAGCCTAGTTCTATGAATCAGGAAAGATAGAAGTCAAATAAGCAGTGAGACGGAAATGAAAAACAGTCTTTCTAAGAAAGTCCTGTTGAGCTAATAGGACCTACATCTGGGTACACATGTGTGGGATTGCCTGTGTTATATTTCTTTCAATCATAGCTCAAAGTTGGCACCTGCATTTTGACCAGAAAAAATGCCTCTAGAACATGGCCATATAGCCCGAAAAAACCCACAAGAACCTAGTTATAGTTCTATTTTTCCTCCTGTTCATATTTCAAACATTAATGTTACCTGCTGTTCTGCTGACTTGTAATCAGTACCATCTCCACCAAGAATCATAGAGTTGGAAGACCACAAGAGCCATTCAGTATAATACCCTGCCATATAGGAATACACCATTAAGCACTCCCAACAGATGGCTATCCCGCATCTACTTAAGAAAGAGACTCCACTACACTCCAAGGCAGCATATTCCACTGTCAAACAATTTTCACCATCAGCCAGTTGTTCTTAATGTTTAGATGGAATCTCTTTTCTTGTAGCTTAAATCCATTTCTTTGTGTTATATTTTGTGAAGTAGCAGAAAACAAAATTGCTCCAGCCTCAGTATAACATTCTTTCAAATATTTGAACAGGCTATTATTATGATAGTATCATGTCAGTTCTTAACCTTCTCTTTTCTAGCAGGCTTAAACATAGCTCTCAAAGGATAGTTCTACATTTACTACTGAAGTGGGCTGAGGGATGACAGGTCAAGCATGCTTGGTGGCCTGCTTAGATCTCCCTGAGCCACCTCAGGAGTAGCAAGGGGTCTCCATTCCCAGCCACACCTCACACATTGAGTAGAACACATACACCCCAGTATTGTAGCAGCCAGCATGTTGGTCGCTTATGCCCCCACCCCCCCACACACACACACAATCTCCCTATCAAAACAGTGTCAGGATGGGAATGGAATGGCTGTTCCCTATATCCCTGGACTGCCTGAACCCAGGGAGCACCAGATGGCCATCAAGACAGCTGTTGCTGATTCTGATTTGGAACTGAGTCAGTCATTCTAACACTGTCCAACAACTGCTTCAGGGTTTGGTTATCTCACGAGTTAGTTTCATCCAGGGGCCCATCCAGACAGTACCTTTATTGTGAAATCTACCGCAACAAAGGATGGGCTCTCCAGACAACATTCTGGACAGTCTCGAAGTAATTCACTACAAACCAGGAAAACCCTGGTTTGTAGCAAATTAATTAGATAGTGGGTTTATTCTGCGCCTTCTTGAAAGGCATAGGATAAACCCACTATTTCTGGTTCCGGACTGCAGAATACTACAGTCCAGACAGTATTCCCACAATTTTCCTGGCTAAATTAGCCCAGAAAACTGTGGGAATCCTAACCCCCTCCCCGAAAGCCCCCCTAAACTGAGTAAAAAAAGAAAAGAAGTCACCCAGCCTTCCTGGGATGGCTGATGGAGTTCTCCTGGCACATACAAATGAGAAGAAAATCACTCTCTCCCCCCGCCCCTCCTTTCTCTTGGCGCGTCATTTGTACATGCCAGGAGAACTCCAGCAGCCATCCCAGGGAGGCCGGGTGAGTTCTTTTCTTTTTTTATTCAGTTTAGGGGGGTTTCTGGGGAGGAGGGTAGTGTCCCAATGTTGTACTGGGAAGTCCCAGTACAACATCTGGACACCCACCCCAGAAAGCGTGGATGCTCCTGGGATAAAAGGCTGTCTGGATCCATCCCAGGTTAATCTGGATGAGCCCTTTGCAGTGCTTAGCCACAGTGGAACTGCTTGGCCATCACACCAACCTAAATGGTCAATATAGATGCGCCCTACATCTTTCTTCATAGGGCATGATTACCATTTTGGTCAATCTCCTCTAGACATGTATCACCTTGTCAATATCTTTCTTGAAACATGGTGCTAGAAGTGAACACAATATTCTAGCTGAGCAACACAGAACAAAGTGGTACTATTACTTCCCTCAAAACAAGACACCACACTGAGCCCCTGACACCTCATGTTTTGTATTCCATCATCCTATGACTTGCCAAAATTGCCTTGCATCATCGGGGGGGGGGGGGGGGGTGAACCTGGCATCCCACACCCTGCATCACCAGGCTCCTGTTCCAGCTGATCACATGGGGGAGAATTGTGGACTGCGTGGCTTCCCCCCATTGCTTCTAATGACCACTCAGAAAGCCTCCCATGTTGCCATCGAGGTGGCAAGCACCGGCTCTGCCCTACATCACCCATGGAGCAATGCCGACGTCATTTGATGGAAGCTGGCAGAAGTCATGGGTGATGTAGGGCGCTCTGCGTATGCCGCCAAAATCTGCCCTTGTGATTAGATCTCTAGTCATTTCTAAAGATGCGGAATAGCATTGAGCCCAGGGCAGAATGCTGTGACACCCCACTAGTCACTTCTCTCCAGGATGAAGAGGAGCCATTGGTGAGTGCCCTTGGGGTACAGCCAGTCAGCCAATTATAATTCCACCTAATAGTAGGTCTATCACACCTAATAAATGTCTATCACACATTTTACCACATGGTTTGCAAGAATATCGTGGGTGTTCTTGTCAAAGCTCTTACTGAAATCCAGGTATGCTACATCCACAGCATTCCCTTCATCTGCCAAGCTCTGTGTGTGTGCAAAGAATACTGTCTTCCTCCCCCATATAACTCAGTTTAAAGCTCTAGTATTATGGTGCTTTCTGATTACTCTAATAGCATGAGGGTGGAAATGGTTTGAACTTGTCACAGTTCCTTGATTTTAGTTGCAGCAGGATGACACATAGTACAACTTTTTCTTTTCATATATTTTCTCCTATATATTTACTTCATGTTTGAGGAAACATTGGAATTGCAGTTTTTAAGACAATTCATGGTTATGCACATAATTAACAGTGTGTTTCAGACAGATAATTAATGTATTTGTATTGTAAGTCTTCTGCTAATATTTATGAGACCACACAGTGTTTTCTCATCTCTATTTTCCCTTGTTTGGTCTGGATAGATTCTACTTTATCCATGTTTACAACCACTAGCCCATTCTCCCTTATTCATATTGGAATAAATGTCTACCATTGCTTCATTCACTACTAATACAAAACTAGTTCCTTTCCTAGCTAATGTATTTTAAGCAGATGCTAACATGGGAACTTCATGATCCCAGAAATTGATTTAAAGTTCTCACCTCAAGGCTACTCCTCTTTGGGGTCATGCTATGCATCAATTTATCAATCTCTAAGATAATTTCTCAAACTCAAATATCTTAGAAAAATACAAAACAATGAGTCTTAAGCTTCGGGGAAAGGCTTCACAGAAAGCCTCCAATGATTCATGCTAGAATAGCAAAGGACAATATTCAAAGGAAATAAAATAAAATTGTGGAACATCTTGACTCAAAGCTTCCCTTCCTGATTCAAGATTTCCTTTTGATTTCTGCTGCCTAGTTCAGACATTTCTATTCCAGAAAACATTTATTTTGATGGTTTTAGTATCTCAGTCTTAAAACTATTTTATCTCTTCTGTCCCTTTCTTTTATGTCAGTGTTTTTTGACCTGAGAGTCAGGATCCTGGAAAGGGGGGGGGGGGTCGTGAGGAGGCTGTCAGAGCGGTCATCAAAGACCATCAGAAAACACAGTATTTTCTGTTGGTCATGGGGCTTCTATGTGGGAAATTTGGCCCAATTCTATTGTTAGTGGGGTTCAGAAGGCTCTGTAATTGTAGGTGTACTATAAATCCCGGAAATGACAATTCCCAAGTGTCTAGGTCTGTTTTCCCTCAAACTCCATCAGTGTTCACATTTGGCATATTCATGCCAAGTTTCGTTCAGATCCATCATTGTTTGAGTCCACAGTGTTCTCTGGATGTATTTGAACTACACTCCAAAACTCAAGGTCAATGCCCACCAAACCATTCCAGTATTTTCTGTGGTCATGGGAGTCTTGTATACCAAGTTTGGTTCAATTCCATCATTGGTGAAGTTCAGAATGCTCTTTGATTGTAGGCTAACTATAAATCCCAGCAAACTACAACTCCCAAATGACAAAATCAATCTCCTTCCAACCCCGTCCAGTATTCACATTTGGGCGTATTGGGTATTTGTGCCAATTTTGGTGCAGTAAATGGAAATACATCTTGCATATCAGATATTTACATTACGATTCAAAACAGTAGCAAAATTACAGTTATGAAGTAGCAATGAAAATAATGTTATGATTGGGGGTCACAACAACACGAGGAGCTGTTATGGGGTCACAGCACTAGGATGATTGAGAACCACTGTTTTATAGGTATATTGTATTGGCATACTTAATTCAATGATTTTGTAATTTGTTTTGTAATTGAATTCTTTCGTAATTGCATTAAGCCTTGTATTGCGACTTATAAAATTGATTTATTTAAACATCACCCATGTAGGTAAAATAAAATCATGGGATGTAAAAGCACTTTTATAAATAAAGATGAACTGCAGCATTGGATAGCTGCTCCTTAAATGTTGAAAATGCAGTGGTTGCTTAATATGGTCACATCATTGCCCAAATGAGTCACTGGAAGCAGTATAGAGGCAACCAAAGAGGCAACAGCAAATAAACTTCAAGTGAGGCACAGACAGCTTGTGATAAACTACAGCTAAATGTGTGAACTGACAATATTGGAAAGACTTACATCTGAGGAGATGTAAAGTGAAACAGAAAATTCCACTAGGGTGTATGATATGTGATGATTCATTTCACATCTTGATGTTAACTTTAAATACTAGTCACCATTTAACAAAATGTAATAGATAAAACAGCCCATAAATTTGTACCAAAAACATGACAAACTCAAATATCTTCTGTTTTTCAGCAATCCTTCAAATGCCTTTTGATACCTAAGAATGTGTCAAAGGCAAACTTAAGGAATAAAGGAAGTTGTGGTGCTTCCTTGCACATGTAAAATCAGGGAGATTGTCCCAGAATTTTGCTTTCCTTCCTTGTTTAATTACACAGACCCTTTGACTATCTCACTTACAAAACATGGACCATCTACAAACATCATTCTGAACTTCTGGAATGATTCCATTAGCGTTGCCTCCAAAAAAAAAAATCCTGCAAATCTCTTGGGAAGACAGACAGACAAATCTTAGCATGCTGGAAGAAGCAAAGACAACCAGCATTGAAGCAATGATCCTCCACCATCAGCTTCTCTGGACTGGCCACATTGTCCACATGTCTAATCACTACCTCCCAAAGCAGTTGCTATACTCTCAGCTCAAGAACTGAAAATGGAATGTTGGTGGACAGCAAAAAAAGATCTAAAGATGGGCTTGAATCTAACCTTTAAAAACTGTGGCATAGACACCAAGAACTAGGAAGCTCTGGCCCTCAAGCATTCTAACTAGAGGTCAGCTGTTACCAACAGTGCTATGGAATTCGAAGAAGCATGAATGGAGGTCGAAAGGGAGAAACATCTCAAGAGGAAGGCGCATCAAGCCAACTCTTTTTGGGACCACCTTCCATCTGGAAACAGATGTCCTTACTGTGAAAGAACATGAGGATCAAGAATAGGTCTCAACAGTCACCTATGGACTCACTGCCAGGACCCTACACTTGAAAGGAAATCATACTAGGCTACAAATGATAGCCTATGATGGTGGCAATGGCTTGCTTTGTGTTGCTGTCTCACTATACCCTTGACGTCTACAAGTATGGACTGACTTCACATACAACATTTTCTGATCCCTTGTTGGTGTGTGCTTTCAAGTGATTCCCAAGAGACTCTTAAGGGGACCCTATCATGTGATTTTCTTGGCAGGACATGATCAGAAAGAGTTTGTATTGTCATCACCCAAATAATAAGTTATGTGTGACAATTTCTTGAAAACAGAGACTTCTTGTAACTAGGGAGCAACAAAGTTACAAACAAGAATGAGCACAAAGGTAATGTATTGGTGTGGTGCCTAAAGTTTCAAAAGTTGCCTTTAAAGAGAATTGTAATTATTTTTTTTAGGTTTCACGCCATTCTATTTGTCAATTCTAAATCCAGCAAAGTTACAAAAAAATAATAAGTAATGGGTTACTGTAATGAGCATGAAACAAATTACTCTACATACTTTAAAATTATATTAGACTCTTGGTTAACTGACGTCCATGTGGATTGGTAGATGCTTAATAAAGGTAGTTTTGGGTTACTTGTGAGTTACTATAAAAAATGCAACTAGATAATACTACACCCTATAGCAGTGGTTCTCAACCTTTGGGTCCACAGATGTTTTGGTCTGCAACTCCCAGAAATCTGAACAGCTGGTAAAGTGTCTAGGAGTTTTGGGAGTTGTAGGCCAAAACACCTGGGGACCCACAGGTTGAGAACCACTGCCCTATACCATAACCCATTAACTTAGGACTTAGTATTAGTATTGAAATACTGTAATTCAAAACAAATTAAGACAAATGTAACTTGTATTATAAAAACAGCTTTGTGAGTGCACTATTATTTATTTAATTTTTGCCAGATGCTTGAGAGTTCTGGTGGCTAGAGTTCTGGTTGATTGAGAGTCTTCTGCAATTGCCCAATTTCTTCAAATTCATTTTCTAATGATAGATTTTTATGTACAACAGTTTATTGTTAAGGTGTACTTAATCTATGGAGGACAGACAAAGTACTGGGGCTGTCTTTGAAGCCTTACCAGCTCAGCTGAACATGCCAGAACTTGCATTGCCCTGGCATAGCCTTCAATGACCTAGCAAGAGAAAAACTTCATGGAAGTGGATCACATGTACATTAAAATAACGAACTGTGCCCAAATAAGCCTTTTATTAATGATTACCTCAGTTATGCCTATATACCAGATTCTCCATTCCAAGTCAGGAACAGGAATAATGGTGTAAAGTGATGATTGATTAAATGATTCTTCAGCCAAAAAGTCTCCTAGTGTGGGTTACAAATCATTAATTTGACAGTTTCCTGCCATTAGGCATACAATCTAAATAAGACATGACACATAAGGGAAAGGGCTTGGCAATGGGGGAGGAGATTAAGCCCAGCAGATGTTGGCTTAGAAGCCAGGGCAATGGCAGTTAGGATGTGGAGGGCTACTGGGTCAAGGCACAAAGGACATGTGCCCAGCTGCTCCTCTCTCTCTCAGGTGCTAGAGCAATGGCAGTTGGAAAGAAGGAAGGACCTCTCACCAGGAAATGAAAATATAGGGTTGGATATGGGTTTAGGTATGTGCAACTGGACTGGCAGAAGCATACCCTTCTGCCTTTTTGAATGCCTGGGTGGAAAAATGGCAGGGATCAAGGGCAACTAGCCCTCTGAGTTGGCACTACTGCTTTCCCTTCTCTATGGAATGACCCTAGATGTATCCATGGGTTGTATGAAAATCCATACATTTGCTCCCTACTTTCTATTGACTTGTACATGAAGTAGGCTTCTACATGAGTATATCAAGTACTTCATTACCTTTAATTCTTCACTTTCATTAAAAAGCAAAATTTTAAGAGAGGTTTGGAAGAGAAGTTTGTTTTTTTTTTCAAAACAGATATTGACTCCTGTTTTTTCCAGCTACTGAATGTTAGACTCAGTCAGTCAGTCAAATCTTCCAGTGGGTTTTGCATTACATTTATTATGATCAGTGCAAATCCGTGCTGAACAGACCTAGTTAATGGCTAATACTATTTCCCTGATTTTTTGGCCATTATGTTCAGAGCGTGAAAATAATATGCCATCTTCCACATACAATGAGTGTGATTGTAACACAAGCTAGCATAAATCTTTGTGACAGGCAGTTTCATTTTTATTACCTGCTCATACGTATTGAAACAAGATTTTATTAAATTTGAAACCCACAAATCCTGCTAACATTAAGTACTCTACTATAGAATCAGATATCATGTTCCTGGCCTGTTTTGAATAGATTTCATCTGGTAACATTTCAGGTTTGTGTTTTCTTTCTTAAATTCCAGGAAGCAGATTTGCATTAAACCGATTATAAGTTGTGCCAGAAGTTTTTTTCATGCATCTGAATAACTCAACATCTTTGTCATCCCACATGTTTTCTGTATATTTATTTTTATCCAACGAATTTTTCATCCCTTTCGCCTGTTTGATGTCATGCTTTCATTTCTGCCTTCTAATAGGTAATCCTTAAAATAGCAGTTGTCTGCAGTAGTAGAATTATTATCTACTTTAAATGTCAGCTTGCCGAAGTTAACACAATTAAATCAGGATGGAAGTAGCTGTCTTAGGGCCAAGCTTGTAATGACAGTCTCCGTTCAAGAAATCTGCTATGTACGCCATGCTTTCAATGAGCTCAGTGGCAAGACAAAAATGATCACATATCATTATGCTTATCAGTGATCTTAGGTAGATTTTTGTTAAAGTAATGTTCACTAATCTTTTGGAACTGAAATTACTCAAACAGGAATGGCAGGTTGTCTCTGCTTGGCAACAGCAAAAAAGATTTAATGTCACACCATGGAAAAATTGAAATTCAGGTCCAGGCTTGGTGAGAAACACAGAAGTAAATTGATGGTCAGAGTGCAGAAGCTTGTCATACCTGCCAACTTTTGGCAAACCCAAATGAGAGGAGAGATAGCTCACACATACATGTTCATCAATTGGTAATGGCAACATCAAGTGATGACTTATATGTGTGAATAAATCACAGCTGTGACATCCCACGTATCCCTTCAAAAACAATGGTTTTTCAGAGGCATTTAGTTAATAGAATCAGGTGCTGCTGCTCATCAAATACTGAAATCGTTTTTTCAACAAGTTTTAAACCAGAGCACTTCACCACACCAACCCATCCCTGAGAAAATGGAAAGGGCAAAAGCAACTGTATCTTTTAAAATAATAATAATAAATAATAATAAAACTTTATTTATATCCCCTCACCTTCTTCCTAAGGGGATTCGGGGCAGTTTACAAAGGCACTCCGAGGGGCAGCATATAATAAAAAAATATTACATAGAATTTATAAAACAAATGCTATCAACACATATAATATAATAACCCAGGAAGTATGTTACTCTGTCAAGTTGTGTAATCATTAATGCTCACTATCATGTGTCTCCCTCCATCACACTATAGGTATCCTCATCACCAAACTTTCTGAGCACTAATAAGAGCTCATTCCTGGGCCTCCATTAACCACTTGATGCTTAGTTACTGAGAGTCATGGTAAACACAGGTCCCATTTTCCTGACATCTATACTAAAGACAGTGAGTGATCACTAAAAGTACATTGTCAATGCTTCTTAGTCACAGTGCAGCAGCTTTCAAGCCTTAAGCTTTATTGCCAGGCTCCACAAATCAATTAATTAATGTAATTAAGTTCTCATTGTGGCATAATTACATTCTCTCTCACCAAGTTTTTGAAGGCCTTAGTAATGTGACTACCATAACACTGGCCAACACACATTTTGGTGCCTGTTACTGGTGATAAAAATGGCACCAGTTTCTCCCTATCAGCTATAGTTTTTAAGATACATAACATATGCCATCTACCAGTCACCATCTTCTTGCCCATAGAAAACCGTGACAATCGTATCTAAGTAACTAGAGCTGATGTGGTCTATCCAATGAAATTTCTGAATAAGTGCCCCAAATAACCCCAGGAACAACTCTAAAAGCCAAGACACCAAGATTTTTTTTTGTTGGACCGTGTAATCACAGTTCAACAGAGCAGTACAGAGTGTGACAAATTTGGTGTTCCTCTTGCTTTGGCTGGTCCTGTACTCCTCACCCTCCTCTTAGAAACATAGCAAGGCATAGCGGTGAAGTCCAATCACACCTTCCTCCCAACAAAGAAAGTAATAGCAACAGAAGATAAATAGTGGCTTTCCTGTGTCTGTGCTGTTCCAAAAGACAAATCTGTACAGAACTGGATTATTCTTGCAATAATAAAGGGAGCCTTTGGTGTGGTGGGTGCAGCATGTCCACATGTTCCTCCTTATGGCAGGAGGAAAGACCAATTTTGTTTTATTTGCTGGGATGGGACATTGATCTTGGAATCTTGAAGATTTTTCAAGGACGGAGACCTGAAACTTGCACTTTCTATTGATCTAACAATGTTGTATCACTAAAGCCCTTAGACAATTGAGCCATCTCAGGTATTCCTGATCAGAAGTCTACTAAATGATCAAGCACTAAGACATTTATTGTCATTGATCCCTCTCAGGAATAATAAAGTCTGCTGGCAATCTAGCCTACAAATACTAACCAGGGAGAAGGTCACACTGAATTCAGGATGGAGACTTGTAAGTACTCATTGCATTTGCAATTTATTTGAGGCGACTTGAATCATAATGGATGGAAGAGTAATTTAACTGCCATGCAGGATGATGCGATGGAAAATTATTTTAATGACGAGACTCTGAGAACTGTATTTTAGGATTTTAATTGTTTACTGTTTATTGTTTTTATACAGTTTATACTATATGTAATTGTTTTTTATTGTATTTTATCTTGTGGGGCATTGATTGCCACATGTAAACCGCCTCGAGTCGCCTCCGGGCTGAGAGGGGCAGTATACAAGTATAGTAAATAAATAAATTTATGGAAGCAGGCAGAATTCATAAAAGCCTTCCTACCAATGCTGAGCCCCTCCTTCATATTACAAAATAGGCTCTGGCAAGGAGGGTCACATGTGCCACTGTTTCATCCTTCTCCTCTTTCTTTGGTGTGGACAGGATGCGGATGGTGCTACAATGTCATTTCTTTCACATGTTTTCAATCCCAGAAAGGCTTGTCTTAAGGTTGCCATAAGTCCGAGATGACTTGAGGGCATATAACAAACCTTTGACTGAAGCCACACTCCCATAAGACTGTAAAACCAACTAAACAGTAACACTAAGATTAGGAATGAAATTGTCCCTTGTTACATTACAATAATAATGTGGTGTGATTATACTTTCATTCAAGTAATCAATTATTTGGAAGTAGCTCTGGTTCTGAGACCACATGTTAGGCATGTGGATCAGGCTAGCATTGTTGTAAGTCCTTCATCATGGTGCCCTCAATTTGCTCTCAGTTCCCAGCAGTAGGTTTTCCTGCCTGATCATAGAAGACGGCACTTATAAATGTAAATGCAGTTTGCTAATCAAAGTATCCTGGTTCTATTGTCAACGCTTCTGTTTGTGACATTCTGTGGGCTATGGTTCAAGTATGCCTAAACACAAAGATAATGTTTCTTCTATAAAGCAGTGCAGCAGTTGTTCAACAAAGAGGAGGTTGAAATGGCAAGGCGTTGGGGACTGTAAATATTTCTTCATGCCATAAACCACACATTTGAATGTTAGCACAATGTCAATATGACAGGCAGTAGAATGAAGGGGCTCTTGTGTTTGACAAAGCTTTCTTACAATGGAACAGTGTGACAAATGGTGAACAAAGAACGTTGGTGAGAAGTGGGAGCCCAGCCGAAGGGAATAGTGTAAGCCATACTGTTTATGTTACTATATGGGGGGAAAACTCAGAGCAATTTTGATGAAAAGTATCTCGATCTCATACATAAAAATATATAATTAATTTATGATCCACTTTTCTCCCAATATGGGACCCAATATGGGACCCTATTTATGATCCACTCTTCTCCCAATATTTGGGTCCCAATATGGGACCCAAATATAAAATTAAGACAAATATAAATTAAGACAAAAATGCTTGGCACCAGAAATGTTTGGGAGTTTGGATTTTTTCACTTTTTAGAATACCCGTATTTGCATATATGTATATAAGGAGATCTCTTGGATGTGGGACCAAAGTCTAAACACAAAATTCATTTATGTTTCATATACACCTTTTACACATAACATGAAGGTCATTTTGTACAAAAAAAACCTTAATAATTTTGTGCATGAAACAAGGTTTGTGTACCTTGAACTCAAGTGGACCGTTTCAGATTTAGAAGTGTTTTGAATTTCAAATTTCTGGATAAGGGCTGTCCCACCTGTATAACTCAGTTAAAGTAGTTGTGCTCCTAGGTATAACTTCTTTAACACAATATTTGGGACCAGAGGCAGAAATAACATGGTAAGAATAGAAATAGTTCCCAAGGTTTTTTTAAAAAAGGGGGAGTTCAATGTGGCTTAAGGAACCTTTTATCCAAAACTCACAATATGTACATATGAAATAAAAAACCTAAGTCAATAAAACATTGTACAGTATAAGTAATCAAAAATTCTGAAACTTTTAGAGATCACTAGAAAACCCCTCGCAATATTCAATAAATGATTCTGTAAGCAGCTGCTGTTTACCTGATTTGTTGTAATCGAACATGGAAAACTACAGAGTGACAGAGTGGGCAGGGGCGGCTCAACCCATTACGCAAAGTAAGCATTCGCAGTATACTTGATTTTGCCCAGGGGCACTCTTGAGGCGCTCTTGGGGGAAAATAGACTTTGACATGTGCGAGTTGTAGTTACTGGGATGTCTAGTTCACCTACAATCAAAGAGCATTCTGAACTCCACCAATGATGGAATTGAACTAAATATGGCACACGGATCTCCCACGACGAACAGAAAATATATATCAGTGACTGGAGGGGGGGGGGGCAAAATACTGTTTGCTTGCTGTTGAAAATTACCTAGGGCCGCCTCTGAAAGTGGGATCTCATTTTCCCCCAGCTTCAGACTTATTGCATTGTTTACTGCACTACAGTTGCTCCACCCTCACATTCTGTGTTTCTGTAGACCTCCTTCACCTGCTTCCCAATGCTAGTGGTGTTAAACAAATCTTCCAGCTTCCATTTGTTAAACAAATCTTCCAGAGGACAAATTTTTAAAAGACTTTGCTAAAAAAAAAAAAAGAGCTTCCAAAGTATAAAAACCATAAAACAACTAGTTCATTTAAACCAGGGATCTTCAAACTTTTTAAACAGAGGGCCGGTTTATGGTCCCTCAGGCTGGGCTAGACTATAGTTTGAAAAAAATTAACAAATTTCTATGCATGCTTCACATGCCTTCTTTGTAGTGCAAAAAACGAAAGAACAATGCAATATTTAAAATGAGGAACAGTATTAAAATAAATAAATAAATAAATAAATAACTTTATTTATAACCCGCCCTATCTCCCTTAAGGAACTCAATGTGAAGTGTGGGCCTTTTGGCTGATGATAGTCAAGTTAACTAGGATTGCTGTTGTTGTGTGCTTTTAAGTCATTTCAGATTTACTAAGATCCTAAGTCTAAAGCAGGGGTCCTCAAACTTTTTAAACAGAGGGCAAAGTAATAGTCCCTCAAACTGTTGGAGGGCCGGATTATAATTTGAAAAAAACATGAATGAATTCCTATGCATACTACACATATCTTGTTTATAGTGCAACAAATTTAAAAACAATTCAATAATTAAAATGAAGGACAATCTTAACAAATATAAGTTTATTAGTATTTCAATGGGAAGTGTGGGTCTGCTTTTGGCTGATGAGGTAGGATTGTTGTTGTGTGCTTTTGAGTTGTTATAGACTTAGGTTGACCCTGAGTGAGGGCCGGGTAAATGATCTTGGAGGGCCGCATCCTGCCCCCGGGCCTTAGTTTGAGGACCCCTGGTCTAAAGTTTAGGGCAAGTACCAGGTAAATGACCTTGGAGGCTAGCACCCGCCCCTTGGACCTTAGTTTGGAGTGCTCCGATTTAAACCATTAATCTAAAACAATTACAAACATTGTCAACACACACAACAGCATAGAATTATAAAATAGTCGAGTCGGAAGAAATCATAAGGTCATCCAATCCAACTCCCTGCCATACAGTGATACACAGCCAAAGCACTCCCAATACTCAATAAAAGTTAACATCTTTCATCCCAAACCACTTAAAAGCCAACGGAGGAGGAGGTAGTGGTGGAGGAAGACATTGGGACAAGGCTGTGATGCAACTAGCTGATAGCATTAAATCACTACTGACTGAGAGGTCATGAGTTCGAAGTCAGCCTGGGTTGGAATGAGCTTCCGGCCATTAGTCTAGCTTGCTGTAGACCTTTGCAGACTGAAAGACAGTTGCATCTGTCAAGTAGGAAATTTAGGTACCTCTTTATGTGGGGAGGCTAATTTAACTGATTTACGACACCATAAAACCGTCCAGCAGCGTGCAGAAGAATGAGGAGGTAGTCCATCAAAGTACTCGGTGTCACAAATGGGCGGCAGCTCCCCCTGTGGCTGGAATCAAGCCAGAATTGAGCATACCCTCATGAAGCCAGAATAGCTGGAATGTTAAGTTGCCTTTGGTTCTGTCTATATATGTTGTATGTTTAATTACCATTGAATGTTTGCCATTATATATGAGCATTGTAATCTGCCCTGAGTCCCCTGCGGGGTGAGAAGGGCAGAATATAAATACTGTAAATAAATAAATAAATCCACATGGTGGTGGATTAGTGGGAGCGCAGATGTAGGAGCAACAGTCTTGAGTTCCCTAACCCTAACCCAACCTGCTTCTTATCAGTCATACAATTTTTCAATGATTTGCCCACTGTCAGCCACAAGGCCAGTAGGAAGATATGGAGAGTCTTGCACACCACCCTGAGTCACCTAAAGAAAGGACACAATAAATAAATCAAATGAAACAGGCAGAAGAAAATAGTTGCAAATGTGCTAATCTACACACACTAAAGCAACCATATCATATGCATTCTGAGTCAAAAATCTTGCTGTAGTTACTTCCCCCCCCCCCCCCCCCCCCGTCACCAATGTTTAACCAATTACTTTATTGAAGAAAGAAGCTCAGTTGCTTGGCCATGATTTGATCATCAATTCATGTTAATGGCTAATCATCATTCCATTGTCCTCTAGGTTACATATTCAATGCTTTATCATCTGCTCTGGCATCTTCCTCAGCATACAAGACAAACCAATGAGGCAGTAAGGCTTTACCTCTTCCTGTTTCCCTTTCTTAATACAGTAATAAAACCCACCAAACCCCAAGGCTGTTTATTCCATCACTGCCAATTTTCATTTCTTTTAGTAGACTAGCAAGATGTTTCATATTATGAACTCAGTTATGGAATATACTCTAACCACAGTCAGACATGGTTTGCATACATAGAAAAAAAATACTAAGTCTAGGATAGATGGAGGAATTCAAATTAAACACCTTCAAGTCAAACCCATTTTGGAGGTAATAATCTTGCATTTTTTTGCAGACATTAGTGGCCGGGAATGCTAGTGATGCACTATACTAGCAATTGCACTTTTCTCAGTTTTGTACAGAGCTGGTAAGGAAAGACAGACAAAAGCTATTGGCTCTGAGTGCACTATTTCTCCAGTGTCTTGGCACCTTCATGGCTGCTGTGCCCATGGGCTTTTTTTCTCCTGTGTGCACATCCGACTCTGCTACAGTTATGCTGGCACAATGCACCAACAGATGTAATATTTGGAGTGCAGTAAGACCCCCATATCTGTAGGGGATATGTTCCTGGACTTACTGTGGAAATGCAAAATTGTAGATAATAGCAAATCCTCTTGAAACATATGAATTCTGATTTATTTATTTTTTGTCATGTCAGGAGTGACTTGAGAAACTGCAAGTCGCTTCTGATGGAAGCATACCATACAATTGGACTATAAGGCCTAGAAAATGCCTAGAGTTTTTTTTTCAAGTGTGAATAAGTGCAACCACAGCTCCCAGTCCTATATACACTGAGGCCATATTGGATTATGAAAATCTAAGAAAGAGGTCTTGATGCAAATGCAAGAGAATGAGATAGTGGAATCCTTAGGTGGTAGAATAGGTTATGCCGGTTAAGAATCTCCTATTCAGAATTCAAAAATCTGAAATATTCCAAAATTACCCATAGTTGGCTGAGACAGTGACACCTTTGCTTTGTGGATGGTGTGATGTACACAAACTTAGTTTCATAACCATTTTTTTTAATTATATAAAATTGCCTTTAGGGTATGTGTACTAGTTATATATGAAACAGACAGATTTCGTGTTTAGACTTGAGTTCGTCTCCAGTATATTTGATTATGCACCTATATGCAAAAACTTTGTTGCTGTTTATTTGTTTAGTCATTTACAACTCTTCATGACCTTATGCACCAATTCACACCAGAACTCCCAGTCAGCAGCGGGCACCCCCAGCTCTTTCAAGGTCATGCCAGTCACTTCAAAGATGACATCCATCTTGCCCTTGGTTGGCCCCTCTTGTTTTTTCCTTCCCTTTTCTCCAGCATCATTATCTTCTCCAAGCTTTCCTGTCTTCTCATTATGTGGCCAATGTATTTCATCTTTGCCTCTGATGTCCTTCCCTCCAGTGAGCAATCGGGCTTTATTTCCTGGAGTATGAGCTGGTTTGATCTTCTTGCGGTCCAAGGCACTCTCAGAATTTTCCTCCAACATCACAGTTCAAAAGCGTCTTTCCTCCTTCGCTCAACCTTCCTTATAGTCCAGTTCTTACATTCACAGGTTGCTATGGGGAATACTACTGCTTTAACTAAGTTCTTTAACTATATTAATGTTTATCTATATGGCCTCTCTGGGGCCAGAGCGAAGAGGGGGAAGTTCTACCTTGCAAAAACGAGTACTCCAAAATTTGGAGGGGAGGGGGAGAATCCAAAATCCAAAACACTTCTGGCCCTAAGCATTTTGGATAAGGTGTACTAAGCCTGTACTACCTAAGACTTCAATACTTCAATTTTTCAATACTTCTTTCTTTGATTTAAAAAGTCAACATGAACTTTTAGGGGAAAGGCCCTCTCTCAGAACATTCTAATTCTCTTTTTTTTTCACTTGCAAGTTCTTTAAACAGTACTTCAAAGGAGGATTTCCTACCTTCAGTCTGAACTGATATAGCCCATGCCATCCTTTCGGACATCTCCTTCCTCATTTCATCCATATTCCACCATATTATACTATGTAACACAATGTTTGTTCCCGAGTTATAAATGTCATTTCCTAATTTGTTCTATTATAAAAACATGGAAAAAGTTTATTAATCCAGAAAAACTTTGAGTTTGCAGGACATCTGAAGCACATCTTGCTATAGTTTTTCAATAAATATCTCATCAAGTCTCAACCAGGAGCCCCCGATGGTAAAATGAGTTAAACCCTTGTGCCAGCAGGACTAAAGACCAACAGGTTGGAAGTTTGAATCTGAGGAGAGCACGGATGAGCTTCCTCTGTCAGCTACAGCTTCCCATGCGGGGACCTGAGGGAAGCCTCCCACAAGGATGGTAAAACATCAAAACATCCAGGCGCCATCCTCTGGGCAACGTCCTTGCAGATGGCCAATTCTCTCACACCAGAAGCAACTTGCAATTTCTCAAGTTACTCCTGACACACACACACAAATCAAGTCTCAACCAATTCAATATAGTTTATGTCACAAAATCAAAGTTTCAGAAGTAAAACAACTACTTTCAAAGAAAGTAACACACATTTAAGCAGGAATAATACTTTCAAACCAGTAACATATTTTATTTCAAAATTTGTTACATAGTGTTGCAGATGAATATCCACCAGTAATATATACAAACTAGAGTGGGACTTTCAAATATCATAGACATTGTCTAAAAACCAATGGGAAATTGTGAACTTGACCTTCTCTTTTTCAACCTTTTGAAAGATTGAAAGAAAACAATAAGCTATGTTAGAAAGAAGGCCATTTGCTAATGTAGTGCAACTATAAGGTTTTGTCTTCTGACGGCCTGAGAACAGAATGTTTTGCTTCAAAAAAAAGTGAACAACATTAACTAAACAGGCTGCCAATATCCCTTCACAGTTGACTGCTTTGGTATTTTATTTAAACATACACATTGAGCAACTGTGCACAGTGGATGACATGGACGGCTTATGAAGGATTACTGATTAATGAGTGACAATGTAGGTACATGCTACGAAAGCTTCCTCTGAGCTTTTATTATTGCCAGGATCACCTATGAGCTAAATTCCACTGCCAACATTGATTTTGTCAAATAACCTATCTGCAGCTCTATGAAGGAATGCCTATGGTTTTCACACTGCAGAAGATAAGTTAAAGTTAGCTTAAATGGCATCCAGAGCCCAAAGGGAAATTAGAATAAATAAAGGCTAGCTTTTCTCCCCCTAAGTTGTTTGTTTTCATCTGCAAACATGGAAGTTTGGGATCCAATCCAAAACCCTGTGAAGGCAGCACGTTCTTTCACACAGCTGGAGCTGCATGGAGCAAAATATGATCTTTGGGTGAATGGTAACATTTATTCCAAATTTTTAATATGCCAATGCACATACTTGCTGGTCAAAAACATTTATTGCCACCCATATATGGCCACAATCGCCTTTTTCTGACTGTTACATGTCTGTAACCACACCCAAACATCTTGGACATAGGGAAAGAGTTCCAAATCCAGGGGGTCTCCTGGAACCCCACAGTTCTTTTATTATATACCAAGCAATGATCCAATTCAAAGGGATAATTTTGAGGTCAAATGGAACCCTATATGAAAAAGCTTGCCTTGTCCCGAAGGCTTACCCTCCTAATGTTAACATAACTGAACCACCCTTTGCTTCACAATCAAGCATAAACCCTTACCTAGAAAAATCCTCCAAGACCCTTTGTGATTTGGAAATTCCACAAACCCACAGGAATATTTTAAATGCTGTCTCTGGAGCGACATCTGCTTCCCCCACATTCCTGACCCCAGGCTTCCCGCAGTTCTCTTTAACTTCTCTGCAGGCTCTTTCCTGAACTACTTAACATGCTGGTTATTATTTCCCAGCCTCTGCAGTCCAGAACACTGTCCGTAATCCCTCCAGCTTTCTGCTTAACGTCTTCATCCCTGGTGGTCACATCTCTGCAGTATTCCTCACTGTGAGGGCAAAGGGAGACACTTCCTGCCTTGCCTCCCTGCCTCCAATATTTGATGAACAGATTAGACTTCATAAGATATGGGATATTCTTCACAAGCTGAGAGACTGAAGAGATAAATCTCATTACATTTTCCTTTCTCCCCTCTGCAACTGCTACCATTTGGCTGAAACCCCATCCATGGTCCTTCTAGCATACCTCACCCCATACTTACTTAAATGTCAATTTGCACAAAATCTGTTCACATAGTAGACAAGGGATTCCACCCAATGAAGCTCATCCATGTTCACACAAAAAACGAGGAGTCATGGTAACAAAATGGGTTAAACCCTTGTGGCACTGCTGGCTGGGTGTCAGCTGCATTAAGATCACTACTGACCGAAAGATCATGAGTTTGAAGCCAGCCTGGGTCAGAGTGACTTTCAGACCATTGTGTAGCTTGCTGTCGACCTTTGCAGCCTGAAAGACAGTTGCATCTATCAAGTAGGAATTTTAGGTACCACTTATGCAGGGAGGCTAATTTAACTAATTTACGATGCCATAAAATCTCCAGCAAGCAAGCAAAGAATGAGGAAGTACTCCATCAGTGTCACAAATGCATGGTGAAGCGACAGCTCCCCTGGTGGCCAGAATATCCTCACAAAAGCTGGAAAGTTAAATAGCCTCTGTGTGTCTGTCTATATATGTTGTGTGTCTATGGCATTGAATGTTTGCCATGTATACATTGTAATCCGCTCAGAGTCCTCTGCAGGGTGAGAAGGGTGGAATATAAATACTGTGAATAAATAATTAATAAATAAGACGAGGTGAGCTCTCATCTGTCAGTTCCAGCTTCTCAGGCAGGGACATGAGAGAAGCCTCCCACAGGATGGTAACACATCTGGGTGTCTTCTGGGCAACATCTCTGCAGACAGCCAATTCTCTCACACCAGAAGTGACTTGCAGTTTCTCAAGTCGCTTCTGACATGATAAAAAAAATGTGGTGACATCAAGGCAATGCCAATTTTGGGTCCATGAGCATTTGGCCCTCCATCTATTTCCCAATGTTGTAAATCTATTTTTCAGAGTTCTAAGTGTCCATTGGTGTTATTGAAACATTTTTTCCTTTCAGCTAAATTGCACTCAGGGGATGATTTTCAAGGCGAATCACATCTTGAATCCCAGACCCTTGTGGCAATTAAACAGAAAAGTATCTCACATTCATGGCAATTAGATACTTTCCCCACTAAATTGGCATATGAGAAAAGATTCTAAGGGAGGGCTTGCCATTTGAGATGAAATGATCCGCCCACTCTTGTCCTCATGCTCCTGCACAAATAATGAAATTAAGCATATAGGACAACTCCCTGCTGATGCCAGGAAAGGAAGGGTGACATGGGAACTAGGGAGGCAGGGAGAAATATATGAAGGGACAGAAATAAATTAGTGAGAAATGGGGAAATGCTACCTATAGCCATTTTTAAAAATGTGAGCTATCTGAGCAGAAGATGTTTTCCACAGAAGAATATTACATCCTTTTCATTAGTGGATGGGTGCTGCTTAAGTCTACCAGTGTGAAAATTGTAGGAATGTCTGTACCTTTAGTGGTTGTGTAGAAGAGTAGATTTTAGAAGATACAGCTTATTATCTGTTTAATAGATGAAAAATCTTCCGCTCACTCTTCTACGGAATTATTAAAGATACAGGAACCCACTCTAGTTTTCAGCTTGGCAATCCTAGAAGTGGGATCTTTCTCATATTTGTGTGCTGTATTGTGTTGCAGAGATAGATGTTATTTAGTGTGAGGTTCCATATCCCTATTCAGTGTATATTTTCCTCAGTGTATGCATTCATTATACATGCATTTAAAGCAGTGGTTCCCAACCTTTTTTTGACCAGGGACCACTTGATCAGGGATCACTTTGACCAGGGACCACTTTGACCAGAGACCACTCTCCACTCTCCAACATTAGTACTAAAAGGGTTACAAATCAGTTTTTGGTCAACTTTAGATTCGTTTTGGGGTGCTTATTCAGAAAATTGCATTGGATAGACTTCATCAGCTCTAGTTTCTGATACAGAACATATGCTATGGTCAGTGACAGGGAAGGAGTGGCAGGCCACATAAAAGGAGTGGAAATAAAATAAATAAAATACAATAAGAAATAAAGAGGAAGGAGGTCGTGGACGAGATTTTCATCCTTGCAGCCACTGGTGATCCACGGCCCAGTGGTGATCTGCAGCGCACAGGTTGAGAACCACTGATTTAAAGTCTGGGATGTTTGTCATAAGTCAAAACAAATACTTTTAAACTCCTGTATGCATTGGAGATAAATTTATTTATTTATTTACCATGTTTGTATACCGCCTTTCTCAGCCTGAAGGCGACTCAAGGCGGTTTACAGTCAGCAACAATTTGATGACCCATTAACATAAAATACAATTAAGCACCGTACAAAACCAATAAAAACAAATTCCAAAAACACATGTAGATACACACAACCATGGATAATTCTGTTGAACTGAAAGATCTCTGGCTGAAGAATAGTATTGAACTCCCCTGGAGAACTTAAAATGCCTTGAGGGAACATATTTTATTGGATGTGCATACATGAAACTGCGGGTACTAGTTCCATGAAACTGCAGGCCAGGAAAAAAATACCTTCATCCTGCCCAGTTCTTTGACTTACTCTGACTCTTGGTTCCAAACCTTCTGTCTTCTCTCTTCCTTTTAGCTTTTATTTTACCTTATCTTCTTAAGCTGTTCTTTTCCTATTGGCTCAACCTCATCTTCTCTGTCACTCACCAGGCATCTCCCCCTACACTTAAATGGAATTATATAGCATTTCAGGTTATTTTTAATGGATAGGTGCAGGTTGAGTATCGCTTATCCAAAATGCTAGAGATCAGAAGTGTTTTGGAATTCAGATTTATCTTGATTTGGAATATCTATAGTTGCACATATGCCCATAATGAAATGTCATGGAGATGGGACACAAGTCTAAACAGAATGTTAATTTATGTTTCATATTCACCTTAGATACATAACCTGGTTAATTTTATACACGTTTATAATGATTTTTAATATGAAAAGACATTTGTGCACATTGAATAATCAGAAATCAAAGGTGTCACTATCTCAGCCAGTTATGTGGACAATTTTGGAATTCCAAAACATGGATGCTCAACCTGTAATATGTTTCAAGCAAATGTGATGTAGGTAGTAGTTTGAGTGGCTAGGGTTCCTAGAGTCTATGATTCAAATTCCAGCTCACTTTTGGACACACACCGAATGACCTTGGTTAGTCAGATTCAGAGGAAGGCAAAGTCAAAGTATCCTTTGAATAAACCTTGCCAAGAAAACCTTAAGAATCAGGTCAACATAACTTAGACTCCTTATTTGGTCTTTCAATTTGCTTCCTACATCTATTTTTTTCAAAGCCCATTTTAATGCTATAGTCTAGTTTTAACCTCATGTTAAGGGTACCAACCGAACAGCACTTGTTTCACTCCTGTTTTGCAAAATAATTGTAACTGAAGAGAAGCTACTGATTTGGGACAATCCAAGGTAAGGTGAAAATTATGTGGCATGATTTTGATGGGAACGAAACTAACTCACTTTGACTTCCCTGAAGTGTATTAATTATTTGTACATTTGCATATATAAATTAACATGTGCAATTTTGATGCAGGTTGGTGTTGTATTGGCCTGGGCCCCAGTCTTTTAACAGCTTGGCAGCATGTTGGTGGAGTAGTCTAAAACTAAATCATATACTAGGAGGCATACACATACAACTACTGCGCCATCAGGAGGGAAATAAAAATGTGTAAACTTTTCTAGCATTTTTCATTAACCTGGATATAACTTTTCATGTGACATCCTCCATGAATGCACACACAAAGATGAAGGGAGATGGAGGAAGAACTGGGAAAATTTATCTCTCCATCCAGAATTCCATGAACAGATTGGCCACTGACTCTGCTGTGGATTCTGGGAGTTTCAAAACTATTTTTCTTTAGGTCCCTATACCTATACAAAGGTTATCTGGAAATTAAGGTTACAAGATTTTTTTTAATTACGAAGAATAAATATATTTTAATAAAACTTAGATGGTTTGTAGCATAGGTATTGCATTATTTTCCACATAATCACCATTCAGTTCAATACATTTTGTCATTAATGGGACGAGTTTTTAAAGCCTGTGTCATAGAAGTTTCCCGATGACATTTTCAGCCAGTTCATCACTTTGATTTTCACCCCGTCGTCGTCAGAAAAGTGTTTTCCACTCGGGTGTTTCTTCAATTTAGTGAATAGATTATAGTCACTGGGTGTGAGATCGTGGCTGTGAAAAGCCAACAATTCTTGTGTTGCATAAGTGGTAGAGGGACACATGAAGAAGACAGACCTCACCGCCAGCATCCCACGACGTTTGTTTTGGATGGCTCTGCGAAGTTTCTTCATGGTCTCACAATATATTCTGTACCCATTTTGTCACATGTTGTCTTGACATTACATCCTCTATAAACTGAAACAATTTCACGATGAATCACAGTGGCGTTCATGCCCTTAGCATTTACAGCGCGAACTTCGCACTTGGAGGGAAATGGAATGATGATGCTCAGCTCTAACCTTCACCACAATGCCAGTCAATGAGCTACTGACGACTGGCACTGTTCGTTCACTTCCGCTGGCATCCCGCTACACAGCAGTGATACCAGCTTCCCCTGAGAAAATTCCACGCAAGAGTTATGTGCCTTGTAACCTTACTTTCCGGATAACCCTCATACAAAAAGAACTATAGACGACTTTACTTTATTCTTGAACCAAAACTTCTGCAGCTTTTTTCAAACACTTCAAGTGCTTCATTTTCAAGGATACTCTTCCAGTTCAATGCAATGCAAAACACTTCAGAAATGTTGCTTATTGACATGTTTGCAAAAAACCTGCATCTATCCCTTAAGTGTTCATAAAGCATTTTGGAATAATTGATAAATTAATACAAACACACCTCGAGCCTGTAAACGTTTATTCACTTACCTCGAAGTAAGGAATTGAATGGTTACTTTTTACTGCTACATAGACATGTACACAGTTATCCCGTTCATTGTGGTCCCCCTCCCACTGTGTTGGATTTATTCTTACACTGAATCGTTCCTGTGTTGAATTTATATTTTGATTCAGGCATAAGTATTTAAAATAAGTTAAAGCAGGCAGACTTTTCTGACACACGGGCCATGTGCTGAATGCAGATGGAGTCTGTCACATTCAGTTGCCTCCAGCTGTTGTTTCTTTGTCTGCCTACCCCAAGACCAGGATGAAGGAATTTGAATGATCTCTGTTGAAAGGGGGCCATACCAACAGGACTTCCTATACAGCAGGCTTTCATTTCCCTCTGCTTATGGCGCACACAAAAGACGAGCCTGTAAGCGCATCACCATTTCCATTGGCTGATTCAGAAACCGAGGCTACAGCTCAACGATAATGATGTGAGAACAGTCCTTTTCACCCTACCATCAAATCACTTTTTGAGCCAAATGTCTCAGAGGGAATAGAGAGCCATTTCCTCACTATCTATAGTGGAGTGATTCAGCGTCCACTATACGATATAGCATCAACTCTCTAGATATAATATAGCATCATCTCTATAGAATTTAATCCTGCTCTACATTAAGAATGCAACTGATCACAGTATGATATTCAGCCAAGCTGAGAAAAAGCTCCTTTTCTCTGATGGAAGCTAAGGGCATTTTTCTTAGTGCTCAATATGCTAGAGAGCAAATATATCAACAGTTGTCACTGCAGAAAGAATCTTTTATTTGGGTCTTTTATTCTTATTGGGAAAGCTTCAGCAGAAATCTCAGAAATGGTTCCTGACTCCACACAGTTCTTGATAGTCTTTTCCACTGCAAATCCATACACATGAATATGATAGAATTGCACTAGATGGAAACCAGATTGGTATTGTGGGTGTCGGGGGGATGACGATAACAATTTCAGTTGTGGTATGGAATGAAATTCTCTGCAGGTCATAGCCTCCACACAACAGCCACAAAGTCTGTGCACACCCAGCTGCAGTTAACACAAAATCATAGAATCTTAGGACTGGAATAGATCACAAGGGCCACCCAGTTCAACCTCCTGTCATGCAAGAACACACAATCAAAGCACTCCTGACAGATAGTCATTCAGCCTCTATTTTAAAACCCTCAAAACAGCATATTCCATTGTCAAAAAGCACTTACCATCAATAAGTTTTTCTAATGTTTACGCAGAATCTCTTTTATTTTAGTTTGAAACCATTGCTCCTTGTTCTGGATGTTGGAGCAGCAGTCCATTCTGTTTCATATGGCACCATGACTACATATATAGAAAGCCAATTACTAAACTAATGTGTACAGAGAGCACCAGACTGCTTATAAATGATGATGCCCACAACTTTGACTCCACTTCTCCATGTCTTCATCTCTGGAGCAGCAGAAAAGAGGCTTGCTCCCTTCTCAAAATTTAATATTTAGCTTTAGCTATCATGTTCCCTCTTAAACTTCTCTTCTCTAAGCTAAAAAAAAAAAACAGTTCTCTAAACTGCTCCTCATAGGGCTTGGCTTCCAAATCTTTGATTATTTTGGTCACCTTCTCTAGACATGTTCCAGCTTCTCAATATCCTCCTTCAATTGTTGTGCCCATAACTAGACACAGTATTCAACTATCACATTTTAAGGCAGGCTCCCACCCTGCCAAATGAAATCTCCAGTGGTGCAATGGGTTAAACCCATGTGCCAGCAGGACTGCTGACGAATAGTTCAGTGGTTCGAATCCAGGGAAAGTGGATTGAGCTCCTTCTATCAGCTCCGGTTCCCCATGCGGGAAATGAGATAAGCCTCCCACAAGAATGGTAAAACATCAAACATCCGGGTGTCCCCTGGGCAACATTCTTGCAGACAGCCAATTCTCTCACACCAGAAGCAACTTGCAGTTTCTCAAGTTGTTCCTGGCACAAAAAAACCCATGCCAAATTTATCATATTAAACAGCAACATCTGGACCTACCACTATGCAGAATGGGGCAATCACTTCCCGTGGCACATAGTGGGGGGCAGCAATGACAGCTCTCAGATACTCCTAGCCTCTTCTTAGTTCTTGTGAAGTGTGCCATACAGCTTATTCTGCACTCCCAAACCGACCTGTTGCCCTCGGATGTTCTGAGGTACGCTCCCCCACATCCAATGTTGAAATAAGACCATCTGGTCAACAAAATGTCTTAGATTAGTCATATATATTGCGAACACGGTAGATGTCCTCATATCATCGCCATACCCACGTATTTGCTCTGACAGAAGGATTTATTTGGTAGTGTTCTGCTTGTAATTGCTGTTGGGGAAGACATGACAAGATCTGAGTGAGATCAGCCTGGACTAACCCTTTCTCACCACCTTCCTGACCTCTGTTTGCCAGTTGCAATTCTCCTGCCTCTTCCTCTGCTACAGTACGTCTGCCTTTTTCTGTCCTGTCTGTTCCCGATTCCTTATTAGCTGGCAGGAATGGGGGCAGATGGCAGCAAGTGGCTAAAACAGAGCTGTCACACTCTGCTTTTGCTGGAATGCAGAAAGCTGCATAGTTCTGCTGACTATTGTATTCACTCTGGATTGCAGCCAACTTAATTCTGAGTATTTTTTTAAAATCCCAAATATTATAAAGAAGTATAGATGACTGAGGTCTGGAAAATGATATTTTCCCTTTACCAAGTGGGGGGTTTTCTTGGTAAAATTCCTGCTGTCTATTAAAAATGATGCATGTAAATTTGAACCAGGTGTACAAAGAATGCAGAAGGCAGAAGAATCTCAGATATGCAGCCTCACAAAATTAGTGGAACATTATCCTCAGTGCTCGATTGTGCAACGGACAAAGAGAATTCAGATCCCCCCCCCCCCAAATTTAGTTTCAATCTACATTTATAAATCAGATTTTTTTTCCAGAAAGATACATTGTCTAATGAGAAAGGAAAGCAAGGATTGTATAAACTGTGGTTTTTAACAGGAAAGATGGACATACAAAAGAAACCTTGTGCATTGCTAGAAGATGCAATGTGTCTTTCATTAACAGAAATGAAGCCGTTTGAATCCTTTTCTCTGAGGTTTTTGGTATTAGTGGAGAAAATATGTTTGGCAGCCCTTTTTCCCCTGAAGGAAACCTGGTAAAATCCAACAAGGGACTAATAGACAGAATGTAAAGTACTGAATTCTTGCACATCAAAGATGAAGGCAGTTGGCAACGGGTTACATGAAGTCAAGGAGTTCTCTGTCTTGCTTAATGCAACATTAAAGAAGCTCATCTGGAATTATCAGTTCTTATGCTTTGGAACTTAGGAAGTTGCCTTTTACTGAGCCAGACTCTTTTTGTCCATCTAGCATTATCAACAACAGCTCCCTGGCTTTTCAGGCAGGTTTTTTCCCCCAGTTCTGCTGTTAGATGCAATGATGAAACAATCTGGTGGTAATGGTAGAGATAGACTTTATTGATATTCCACCATTACAGCTCACAAAGGAAAATGGGTACAATACAATGAAAACATACAGAAGGTTAATATAGAATAGTTATTAAATATTATCAGGCAATGCAACACCTCTAATTACAAATACTTTTAAAAACAATTTGAAAGCAAAAAGGCAGCACAGTACCCTTTTCCAATCTATATCTTTAGAAATATTTGATCCTCAAAAATCAGAAAATTGCTGCCCCAGAAGGACAGCAAAAAGGACACCTCCCTAGGAATGGATTTCCACAACATAGGAGCAGAATGCTTTATTTTGTTTTCCCCTAAAGCTATGCCTAGGAAGATAGTGGAACTGGGATAAGGGACTCTCTTGGGGAACTTGAAGTCCAGGCATGCTGTGCCAGATAGCTTAGAGCTAAGTTATAATTAATGATTTCCACTGATTGGCCTGCAAAAATAGGAATATAGTGGCTAGATCCAGGGAAGTCATGTTACCCCTCTATTCTGCCTTGGTCAGAGCACATCTGGAAAACTGTGTCCAATTTTGGGCACTGCAATTGAAAGGAGATGTCGACAAGCTGGAATGTGTCCAGAGGAGGGTGACTAAAATGATCAAGGGTCTGGAGAACAAGCCCTATGAGGAGCAATTTAAAGAGCTTGGCATGTTTAGCCTTCAGAAGAGAAGGCTGAGAGGAGACAAGATGTATAACTATGTGAGGGAAGTCATAGGGAGGAGGGAGCAAGCTTGTTTCCTGCTGTCCTGGAGACTAGGACATGGAACAGTGACTTCAAACTACAGGAAAGGAGATTCCACCTCAACATTAGGAAGAACTTCCACACTGTGAGAGCTATTCAACAGTGGAACTCTCTGCCCCAGAATGTGGTAGAGACTCCTTCTTTGGAAGCTTTTTAAATGAAGTCTGGATGGTCATCTGTCAGGGTGCTTTGAATGTGATTTTCCTGCTTCTTGGAAAGGGGGTGGACTGAATGGCCCACAATATCTCATCCAACTCTATGATTCCATGATAGAGCCTAAAGATCCAACAAACGTGAAATGCAGTGTTAGATATGGGACTGCTCTGTCTCTGAAGGATCAGTTTCATAGCTTGTAAGTGCTCTTGGACCTAACACTTGCTTCAGCCCCTGAGGGTGCATTTGCCCAGTTTCAGGTAATGCATCAGATGGATCTTTTTTTTGAGGAAGGCTGATCTGGCCACAGTGGCTCATGATGTACTTACCTCCAGATCCTATCTGAACTTGGATGGGAGGCTGCCAATGAACACCAGAAGCTACAGGCTCTATTTCAGATGATGGAACTGGCAAAGCCACTTCTCAGTATTCCTTGTTTAAGAAAACATTCAGACATTCATGAGGTCAATATACAACTTGGAGGCATATACACACACATTTAATTCACTCCACATGAGACGGCCCTTGGAAAGTGTTCAGAAGCTGCAGCTCAAATAATTGCAGCTGTCAAACTGATGTCACGTATGTGTTTTAAAAACCATATATCACCTGTCTTACAGGAACTGCATTGGTTTTCAATGGGCTGTCAAGCTCAGTTCAAAGTACTGGTGATGACTATTAAAGTTCTAAATTACTTGAAAGCAAGATAACTGAATGTCCACCTCCTATGGTATGGATACAAGCCTACCAAAAATTTGAGATCATCAGAGGAAACCTTGTTGTGTGCCCCAATACCCATGAAATAAGGTTAGTGAGTGCACATAGTAGGGCTTTATTTGTAGCAGCAACCCGATTGCTGAACTACTTACTTACCCAAGGAAATTAGGTTGGCCCCATCTCTTTTAAGCTTCCAGGGGCAGCCAAAACAGTGTGCTCCACATAGTAGTCAATATCTGAAATTGCTGTTCTAACTGTTGCAAAACTGGATTCTAGGATTATTTTTAGACTATTTTTAGGATTTTTAAAGAGCAATTAAAGGTATTTTTTGTCTTTGTATTGTTTTAGTTGGTTTTTATTTGATCATTGCCTCAGGGGCCCTTGTAGGCTGCAGGGGCAATATAGAAATATCATACTTTAAATAAATAATAAACGAAGTGATCCCCATTTCCCCTGTTCACTCTTTTGTGCACCCCCATCCAAATCTCTACAAAGCAGTGAAATTTCCAGAAACAAGATCTTTTACATGGCCATGCTAGATCTAGTGTCACATTGGATTACGGCCAAGTCATTCTCTGTGGATTAGGCTCTTCCCAAAGCATTCAGTGTGAGGCTAGAAAGTGATAACCCCATTTTATGTGTATGTGATCCCATAATTAAGCAAGAGCATGTGGGCAAAGTCTAATTTTCATGCTTATGCATCATCATACCTCTGAATAGCAAAGCCAGCCTGAAGAGGAATTAGTCACTTCAACATCAGAGTGCACATACAAGTAAAATCCTCCCACTTGACACACACAATATTAGTTTCTCAGATGTGCAACTGAGATTAGTGAGAGTATAAACATCTTCAAAGTAGCCAGGTAATAATTTATTGAAAGAGACAGGTGAATGTCAGTGAAAGGTGACTTCAGAAGTATTAAAAGAAAATAATATTCTCTGAAGCACAAAATTTAACACCAGTTGGATCTTATGACTTTACCATTAATCTGGATCAAGCTAAACATTATTCCACAGGAAAATAGTATGATCCACATACTGGGGTAAACTGCATACACGAGTTTACATTTACATCTGATTATAGATCAGAGATTTTAATAGCTTCATTTAAGAGTGGGAGGAGGAGGAGGACTTCTGTTTTCGATTTATGTGAAAGCATGCCAAAAATGATGGCTGTTCTAATCATACATATCACCCAGAGTTCTCCTGGGAGATCCAGAGTTACCAACCCCCACTCCCACAAATCCCCAGATAAACATCTTTAGCCAGCATTTTCTTTTCATGCACCAGTCCTCATTCCTTATCTCACCCCATTTGTTGAACAGATTGCAGGAGCACTTCAAGAAGTGCTCTATCATGTGAACAGAGCTGAGGAGGCATGCTTCCATTTCCCAATGAATTAAATCAATTCCTGTTCAACCAAGGCAGCGGGAAATGAACTGACTTGCAACACTGCCATTGTGCTGCTCCAAAGGCTATACCAATACGAAATCATAACTGAATTGTGCCCTGTGTCGTCATGCCACTTTAAGAGTTGGACTTGTCCTTCACCTTTTTTATCCCTAGGCTGGGTTCCAAATTCTAATAGCAGCATTGTAAATGGCTTACTGTGGTTCCATCACATGATTGAATCTAATCAATAAATCATGTGTCATTTGTTGTTCCGCTTGTCATATAGCTATATTTCACTGTCTACGTTTACAGTGTTTAAGGGATTTTGTTGTTGTACCTTTTCCACCTCATTAGCTTTGCATTAAAGTGTGGTTATTCTCAGGTCAAAGTAATTGGGAGAAAATCAAATTCCATCTGTTTCTGCCAAAAGAGTGCAACAGAATGAGGTAATTCAAGAGGAAATTTCAATCATTAGGTATCATGCGTCTCCTGGTGAGATTTAATACCTCCTAAAGTTTATTGTTGTTGTTAATAACGAATTGATG
The DNA here is from genome assembly GCF_037176765.1 of Anolis sagrei. Classification (NCBI taxonomy): domain Eukaryota; kingdom Metazoa; phylum Chordata; class Lepidosauria; order Squamata; family Anolidae; genus Anolis; species Anolis sagrei. The sequence continues at coordinate 125,326,503 of NC_090025.1, read as the reverse complement.
GTGGTGGTGGTGATGGTATTGATGATGATAATAATGATAATAACAGTAATAATACCACCATTTGTCAGAATTATTGATATTTTATTCCTTTAGAGAGATCGGTTTGATTCCCACATTTAAAAAATGTAGCAACTTCACATCATATTTTTCAAATTGATATGTAGTATATCCAGATCAGTAGAGAAATTGACCAAGCTGTCGAAAAGCACTCTTAAAATAATTTATAAGTATCTTCTGCATCACTTAGCTTTTGGGTTCCCTGATTCTCAAATGAAGACATAACTTTGTTAGCAAAATGACACTCTATAAAACTAACACATTACACAATCCTACATATTTACCTGTAAATAAATCTCACCATTTCCAGTGGGGACTAGCTTCATTTCAGTGTTTTAGGATTGAAACCTATAGATGTTTGCCGCAACCTGCTTCATCTCATCCAATGCTGTTGTGTCCCAAGGAAGCAACTAAGACAGTCTGTACTGAAATAGTTTGTGTGGGTGCAAGAAATATGGGAAGGAAACCTTATAAAGCAATGACTGTTAAAAGCAAATGTTTGTTTATATATGCATGATTTTCACCACTTTATTTCCAGAAAATATTGCTAAGAACTTCATGCACACTTAGGTGTTGTCCATACACTCTAGATGTCTTTGATTTGAAGTAACGTGTGGCACAGGATATATATTATTTGGATTGACCTAAAACATGATGTTGGCAATACTAACTAGAATTAATGAGAGCTGTAGTCTATTACATGTGGAGTGTACTGAGTTAGCTTGTTTTATTCATTGTTACTGTACAGTAACTATGGATAATAGATATAGTGGATAACTCAACCCATGGGAACCTTCTGTGCAGAACATCAGATCCAGCCTATCATCACCTTCTAGATGTCTCAAATGAAGACATTAGCACACCAATTATACCTAGCTCTGCCTCCTCAACCTGTTTCTGAATTCGGGACGTACCTAGCATTTTAGGTTCTGGTGAAAGTGAGGAATATAAAAATAAAAGCTTAGTACGACAAAGGTTTTATTGTTTATTTCTTCAGTTGCTTCCGACTCTCCATGACCTCATAGACCAGCCCACGCCAGACCTCCCTGTTGGCCATCGCCACCCCCAGCCCCTTCAAGCCAGTCACTTCAAGGATAACCTCCATCTATCTTGCCCTCTTCCTTTTTCCTTCCTTTCCCCCCAGCATCATTGTCTTCTCTAAGCTTTCCTGTCTTCTACTTATTTGGCCAAAGTACTTCATCTTTTCCTTTAATATAATTCCCTCCAGTGAGCAGTCAGGCTTTATTTCCTGGCGGATGGACTGGTTTGATCTTTTTGCGGTCCAAGGCACTCTCAGAATTTTCCTCCAATACCACAGTTAAAAAGTGTCTATCTTCCTTCACTCTGCCTTATGGTCCAGCTCTCATATCTATAGGTTACTATGGGGAATACCATTCCTTTAACTATGCAGACCTTCATTGTCAGTATGATGTTTCTACTCTTCACTATTTTATCAAGATGGTCATATCCCTACTCCCAAGAAGTAAACGTCTTCTGTTTTCCTGACTGTAGGCCATGCCTGCAGTAATCTTTGAGCCTAGAAAGACAAAGCCTGTCACTGCCTCCACATTTTCTCCCTCTGCTTGCCAGTTATCAAATAGTCTGGTTGCCATAATATTGTTTTTTCTACAACAAAGGTAGATAATACTATTCTTATAAGCAGATACTATTACGCTTATATCAGATTCTGCATCACATTTCTTCCACCAAGAAAACAGGAGGAATTCCCAAAATTGCAGCCCAGTTTCTGAAATATTCTGGCTAGAAAAATTCCTTCTTCTCCTCTGATTCTTCTTCAAATTCTTCAAACTGCTTTTAGATGCTTTACTATTCTGACCTTGTGTTTATTGATTTCTTGTGGTAATAATTCATCACAAAACATTTGCAATCAAAACAATAATGTGTAGCAAACAACATTAATATAACAAATGATAGCACTTTAAAAAAAACATACAATTTGTTCATTCTGTGTGAATGAAGAGAGTTATTGGAGGATTGGTTGTTTAGCAAATGTTTAAGCCATCTCTCAGTTGCAGTTCTGATGGGCATCACATTACAAAGGCTTGAGAGAGAGATTGCTAGTTATAAAGGTGGAAAGAGTGTGCCAAAGTATTTTTAAAATGTTGCTTTTTGAGAGCTATGAAACCTCAATGAGAAAAATCCCGTGCTAATGAAAATCTTTCCAGTTTATGACCAATTACGTATAGCTTCTTATTATACAGAAAATGTTATAATTGAAATTTACACTACACAAAACACACATGTGTTTGATTAGTATAAAAACAACATTTTCTTCATACAGAAATAACATTTTCTGCAGAAAAAAGCTGTTTCCTGTTCAGAAAAATGCAAAACAACTATATGCAAATTGTGTTTTCAAAGGCAACACAACAGAACTGCTGAAGAATTCAGCCACAGATGCAGGTAAAACATTAGGGGAGAATGTTGCTAGAACATGGCCATATGCCTGAAAAACCCACCGCAACCTATATGCAAATTTTACTGAGATTAAGTTCTAAACTGAGAATAAACTTCTAAAACTCTGCAATTTTGAAGACTTTCTTGCAATGGGAGAAAATTCCTAAAAATACATATTGCTTCCTTCAAGAAGAAACATATTCAGCAATTGTGTCCCTACTCATCAATCAGCAATCTAATATTAACTCCCACAATGAAACATCGCTCATGATTTAGGTGGCATGGATAATTATAGTACGGTAAAGTGAATGTAGAGTTTAATAATCATTTTGTGATTATAAGAATTTTAAATAAATATAAACCCAAATTGGACTGAAAATGCTTTTATGGGTCCCAGCACGAGAAGCTCATTACAGAAGAGCAGCAGCGGGTAAAGAAAAATAGTTAACATATCAAGATATTTTGGAGCAATACCAAGAAAAATTAAATCAAATGAGTAGTTACTTGCAAAGGGATATGATTTTCAATGCTTTTCGTATTTACAGTTATTTTAAAAATTAAACATGGATAAAAAAAGTTGTGGTTTTGAACAAGAAAAATCAGAGTTGGACTTGCAAATGTGTATAGATGACAAACATGGGATATGTAAAATGCATGGACTTTGCTAAAATTTGGTATGGAAGTTGAATAAGCAAAAGACTGCATGATAAAATAGCCTAAGAACTTTGGATATAATATACAGATTGATAGTGGTCATTGACAGAAATAAAATATCGTTGTTGTTATACCCAGATTCAACAACGGAGAAAAGTGTAATCAAAGGTGTTAAAATTTGCATGCTACGATCATGATTTTTTTTAACCAACGGATGTATCGTTGGTATATGACTCCAGAGAAATTGTCTAGAGAGTACGTAAGGGAGATTCAAATATATGTTGGAAACATGAACAATGTGAAGGGACATTTTATTATACGTGGAGGATATGTGAAAATGCAAAAATGTTCTGGATTCAAATACATATTTTGCTGCAGAAGATTCTAAAGGTTAACGTCCAATTAAAGCCACAACTAGTTATTTTGGGATATAGGGGTGAACATTGAATTTATCATTATCATCATCATTTTATTTCTTACCTGCCTCTCCTCGTGGCTGAACACAGGTTACAACATAGGTGAAATTCAAAAGATTAAAATACATGAGTTTAAAATTAATGATTAAAACTGGCTGGGCATGACCATGATAGCAAGCTTATGTATGCACAAAAATGGAAGAATTTGATATTACCTACGAGGGAGGAATGGTTGTTGAAACTGTCTAATTTAGCAGAAATTGGCAAATTATGTTTTTTGATTAGATAAAAATCACTGGTGTCATTTTTGAAAGACCGGAAACCCCTTGTAGGCATTTGGGAGGGGATGACTTGGTAAGTTTTGCTTCTATTAATTATTATGATTTGATTATGTGAAGAAGTGAATGTGTAGTCTTAGGCCCCTTCTACACTGGCATATAAAATCCAGATTATCAAAGCAGATAATCCACATTATCTGCTTTGAATTGGATTATATGAATCTTCATTGCCATACAAACCAGTTCAAAGCAGGTAATCTGCCAGTGTAGAAGGGGGTTTAAGGCAATTACAGACAGCACAAAATTGTGCGCTTTAATTAGGGGCAAAAATAAAACATGACCTGTGAGCAGGTCCACACAGACCTATTGGTCTCATGATGTCTGACTCAATAGTCCACACTTCCTCCTTTGTCCCTGGATTTTGCAGACCCCAAGATGGCCACCGCAGGACATCTGCCGGAACCAACCAATCAGAAACAGGTATCTGAAACCCAGGAACAAATCCAGATTTTAAAAATCTCATGTTTTCTGAGTGCAGGGTCAGACAGACATTCAAAGATGCAATTTTCAGCTCAAAATTGGAATATTCCCGCACCTGAAAATCTCATGTCTTTTGTCGTTTGTAACTATTGCTTCTGCATTTACAGGTAATGGCATTTGGCCACCCTCCTGTTTTCTGAAGGAGCTCCTGTGATAAAGGTAATGTCTGGACGGGCCCCCAGAGAAAGTTTTAGGCCCTTTCTACACTGTCATATAATCCAGATTATCAAAGCATATAGTCCACATTATCTGCTTTGAACTAGATTATATGAGTCTTCACTGCCATGTAACTCAATTCAAAGCAGATAATCTGGATTTTATATGGCAATTATATATACATGTATGTTTAATTAACAAAAAGATGGTGAGAAACCATTTTCTTTATGTATATATCCCTTCTCTTTTTCTTTCTCTTCATTTTTTCTTTCCTTTTTTTTGAATGTTTGTAGGTTTTTTTATTGTGTTTGGGAAAATCTTCAATGAAAACTATAGGGAAAAGGAGTCTTATTAGGAAAGACCGTTTTGTTGTGAGATCAAAGAGATAAGATGATCAAAGAATGTGTTTCAAGTGGAACAATGATGATTCAGAACTTTCTACTCATTTTTCTTTAGTGTAAAACAGAGCAGGCATGAGGAGAAAATGAAGACCTTTAGATCTAACCTTTTGTTGTTGGTGGGCCCCCACACAAGTGGAAAGCCCTACAACTCTCCTTATCTATTTTTTTGCTTATTTTATTTATTTATTCTATGCAGAACATCAAAGAGTGTATCTACACATCAAAGACTGTATCTACACTGCTGAATTAATGTAGTTGGAGTTCACTTTATCTGCCATGGCTCAACATTATAGAATCATGGGAGTTGTGGTTTCAAAAGGTTTTTAGCATTTTCTGACAAGGAGTGCTGGTGCCTCACCAAACAATACAGCCCATGGTTCTGTTACATTGAGACATGACAGTTAAAGTAATGTCAGAGTGTATTAAGTCAGTGCAGATGCACCCTGAGATTCTTGTGAGGATGCTGTTTCTTAAGAATTACTTTTTTACTTTGGGTTGTTGTGAGTTTTCCAGGCTGTATGGCCATGTTCCAGAAGCATTCTCTCCTGATATTTCATCTGCATTTATGGCAGGCATCCTCAGAGGTTGGGAGGATGCCTGCCATAGATACAGGTGAAATGTCAGGAGAGAATGCTTCTGGAACATAGCCATACAGGCTGAAAATATATGGCATATGAACCCTTTGTAGGACAAGAGGACATATCTATATGAAAAAAAAATACATGATTTCATTAGTTCCTCTTTGAGTGTATTTGGTGAGAGAAAGTGAAAGCTATTGATTGTTTGTTTGTTTCCTTGCAGGCTAAACATGCCACTTCTTGTACCAGGCAATATCCCTCTGCTGCTTTTCTCATTTGCCATCAAATCTAGTTCAATTTATGGCAACTCCATGAATGAAAGACCTTTATAATACCTCGTTATCAGCCACAGCCGTACTCGGGTTTTGCAAACTCAGAGGCATGAATTGCTTCCTTGATGAAATCAATCCACCTATAATGTGGTCTTCCTCTTTTCCTATTGCTTTCCTCTTTAGCATTTTTTCAATGAATCATGTCATCTCATGATACGTGGAGAGATGATAGATTAGGTTTAGTATTTTCAGCTTCTAGGGAGATTTCAGGCTTGATTTGCTCTTAGAGCCCCCCTTCCAGACAGACCCTATATCCCAGGATCTGATCCCAGGTTTTCTGCTTTAAACTAGATTATATAAGTCCACACTACCAGATAATCTGGGATAAACAGAAAGCCTAGTATCAGATTCTGCAATATAGGGCCTATCTGGAAAGGGCCATGGACAATTTTAATTTTCTTTATGGCAGTACATGGCATCAGAAAGCATTCCTCTAGCATGTTTCAAATGGGTTTCTGTTCCTCTTGTCCACATTTTCCAATGTCCAACTTTAAACCCATACAAAGAAACTCAAAATATTATTCCATGGACAATCCTAACTATTGTGTTTAAAAACATAGCTTCATACTTGAATATAGTTCCAGGCAGGATTCCTGAGTGTAATAATAATACTTAGAGCTGCAGTCTTAACACATAAAGTCTAAAGTCACCCTAAAGGTACTAGATCACATCTGAACTTGGGACAAAACATGGTCAGCTTTGTCTAGTACCATATGAGGTGTAGGCTATATTTCAGGGGAAGGAAAAAACACACCACCTTTGCACCTCTTGTCTAAATTCAAGCAAGTGATTGTCTATTATGCTGTGCCTTTGTGCCTTCAAGTCATTTCTGACCTATAGCAACCCTAATGCAAAGTTTTAGGAAGCTGGGAGTATGTGACTTGCCCAGAATCACCCAGTGGGTTTCCATAGTTCAGTGGGAAGGCAAACTCTGGTCTCTAGAGTTGTAATCTGAGGCTCAAACCACTATGCGAACACTACTTCTTGGCTTTAGATACTTCTGGCATCAGTGCTGTATATTTCCAAAATAGACAAGCCCAAGATGGTGCTGAGAATGAGGGACATATTCTAAAGTTCCTTCCCACTCCTTAAGTGGGATTTCCAATGACAAAAATAGCCTTTCTTCTCAGAAACTGAACTGCTTTTTGTTTGCTTTTCCTGTGGTGAAGCATCACTGTCTCTAAATGCCGATCTTGCCCTTCCTACTCAGGAAGGGAGAAGACTGGCTCTAGACCCTTGGCTTCCTTGCCCACTCTGTAATAAGGACAAAACAGAAAACACAAGAAAACAGAACAAGAAACCCTGCTCATACCCACCAAGAAGTTTAATTTTGTCTCAGACTCTTTGCTGCTGAATAAAGCTGGCTCATGGGCTTGGTAGAAGGAACATCTAAAAGTGTATGAATGCAGCTTGACACCACTTTAATGCCCATGGCTCAATGCTATGGAATCCCAGAAGTCTTTATACTTCTCTACCAAAGGATGATGGTGCCTCCCAAAATTGCAGCTCCCAGTAGTCCACAGCGCTGAGCTATGGCAGTTCAAGGTGGTGTCAAACTACATTAATTCTACAGTGTAAACATAAATGCACCCAAAAGGCATGGTTTTTAAAACAGATAAAAACACAATTGGGAAAAGAAGGACCAAATGGTGGCTATAGAATCATAGAATCAGAGTTGGAAGAGACCTCATGGGCCATCAAGTCCAATCTCCTGCCAAGAAGCAGGAAAATCATTTTCAAAGCACCCCCAACAAATGGCCATCCAGCCTCTGCTTAAAAGCCTCCAAAGAAGGCACCTTCACTACACTCCGGGGGTAGAACGTTCCACTGCTGAACGGCTCTCACAGTCAGGAAGTTCTTCCTAATGTTCAGATGGAATCTCCTTTCTTGTAGTTTGGAGTCATTGTTCTGCGTCCTAGTCTCCAGGGAAGCTGAAAACAAGCTTGCTTCCTCCTCCCTATGAATTCCTCTCACATATTTATACATGGCCCTCATCATGTCTCCTCTCAGCCTTCTCTACTTCAGGCTAAACATGCCCAGCTCTTTAAGCCGCTCCTCATAGGGCTTGTTCTCCAGACCCTTGATCATTTTAGTCGCCCTCCTCCGGACACATTCCAGCTTGTCAACATCTCTCTTCAATTGCGGTGCCCAGAATTGGACCCAGTATTCCAGGTGTGGTCTAACCAAGGCAGAATAGAAGGGTAGATTGAACTGAGTTATATGGCAGTGTGGACTCAGATAACTCAATTCAAAGCAGATATTGTGGGATTTTCTGACTTGATATTCTGGGTTATATGGCTGGGTGGAAAGGCCCAGAGCAACCCTTTCCCTTCTTTTATGCGAATGAGGAGGAGGAGCCTTTCTTTTCCTCCTCCTCCCTCCCTCCCTCCGCCCTTGAGTGACAGGAAGGCGAGGCAGCGCTTCTTCCCAAGAGGCAAATGCTGGAGCTGGGAGCGCGGCTTCCGGCTCCCCAGCGGCGCTCGAGTCAGGCGGAGCGTGGGAAGGGCGGGAAGCCGGGCGGAGACGGAGCAACCTGGAGCCCAGGCAGAGCTCATCCTCCTCCCCTTCCCTCCCCTCTCCTCCTTCTCCCAGGAAAAGGGCGAGGCGTCAAGCAGGCAAAAAAGCGCTGGGAGGAACGCCGCCGGGCTGTGGAATAGGAAAGCCCCGGAATGAAGAGCAGAGAGGGGGAAATCCTCCTCAGCAGAAGCAACAAAGGCAATGAGGAGGAGCCCTAGTAGCCTCACAAAGGAGAGCCGCTTCCCTCGCTCTCTTTGGCAAGGCAGCCCTTTCACAAAGAGGTCGGCTGCCTGTCAAAAATTGAACCCATTTGGAGTTAGACCAACACGTGTCCTGGCCAGGGAGAGGAGAAGAAGGACATTACTCCTGGGCCTTCCCACACAGCCATATAACCTAGAATATCAAGGCAGAATAACCCACAATTTCTGCTTTGAACTGGGTTATCTGAGTCCACACTGCCATATATTCCAGTTCAAAGCAGATAATGTGGGATTTTATTCAGCTGTGTAGAAGGGGCCTGCATCTCCATAGCTTGTTTCACCTTTATTTCCACTTCCTAGCTTGTTTGTAATCATCCCCAGATCCACTTCTTAGTGTTGTTCATAAACACCTACTTACTTACTTACTTACTTACTTAGGCAATCCCTTGTCCGAGTAGGATAGTCTTCCAGAATCAATGTACTGGCGTTGGGTCCGTAGGTGACTGTGAAGCCCTGTTCTTGATCTGATCTTCTCCTGCAGTGAGGGCATTGGTTTCCAGGTGAAAGGCGATCTCGGTCAAGGTTGGCTTGACGCACCTTACTCTTGGCACATTTCTCTCTTTCGCCCTCCATTTGTGCCTCTTCTACAGCACTGTTGGTCACAGCTGACCTCCAGCTGAAGAGCTCATGGGTCAGGGCTTCCCAGTTCTAAGTGTCTATGCCAGAGTTTTTAAGGTTGGCTTTGAGCCCATCTTTAAGTCTATTTTCCTGCCCACCAACATTCCGTTTTCCATTCTTGAGTTCGGAGTAGAGCAACTGCTTTAGGGAGACAGTGGTCGGGCATCTGGACAACGTGGCCGGTCCAGCGGAGTTGACGGCGGAGGACCATCGCTTCAATGCTGGTGGTCTTTGCTTCTTCCAGCATGCTGACATTTGTCCACCTGTCTTCCCAAGAGGTTTGTAGGATTTTCCAGAGGCAGCGCTGATGGAATCATTCCAGAAGTTGCATGTGATATCTGTAGACTGGCCACATCTCGCAGGCTTATAGCAGGGTTGGGAGGACAATAGCTTTATAAACAAGCACCTTGGTATCCCTAAGGATGTCCCGGTCCTCAAACACTCTCTGCTTCATTTGGAAAAAAGCTGAACTCACAGAGCTCAGGCGGTGTTGTATTTCAGTGCCAATGTTGACTTTTGTGGAGAGGTGGCTGCCAAGGTAGTGGAAATGGTCAACATTTTCTAATGTTACACCATTAAGCTGTACCTCTGGCATTGGAAAAGGATTGGCTGGTGACTGCTGGAACAGCACTTGGGTTTTCTCGATGTTCAATGACAGGCCGAGCTTCTTGTATGTTTCTGTGAAGGTTTTTAGAGTGGCTTGTAGGTCTTCTTCTGAATGTGCACAGACAATGTTGTCATCAGCATATTGGAGTTCTGTAACATTTTGCTGTGACCTTGGTTTTGGCTTTCAGTCTGCTGAGGTTAAATAGCTTGCCATCTGTCCAATACATGATTTCCACTCCAGTGGAACAAACACCTACTTATAAACACCTACTGTACCGAAGAAGGAACTGCCATGGCTCAATGCTATTATGGAAGTTGTAACGGGTTGCTGTGAGTTTCCCGGGCTGTATGGCCACATTCCAGAAGCATTCTCTCCTGACATTTTGTCCACATCTTTGGCAGGCATCTTCAGAGGTTGTGAGGTCTTTTGGAAACTAGGCAAGTGAAGTTTATATATCTGTGGAATTTCCAGGGTGGGAGAAAGAACCCTTGATTAGCATTTAATGGCCTTGCAGTACAAAGTGTTGGTCTTGACCAGGCTTCCTCAAACGGCAGCCTCCCAGCTGTTTTGGCCTCCAACTCCCAGAAGCCCTAACCAGCTTGTTCAATGATCAGGAGGCTCAAACAGCTGGAGGGTTGTAGTTTGAAAATGTCTCGTCTTGACCTTTTAGAGCCCTACATCAGTGGTTCTTAACCTGAGGTCCCCAGATGTTTTTGGCCTTCAACTCCCAGAAATCCTAACAGCTGGTAAACTGGCTGGGATTTCTGGGAGTTGTAGGCCAAAAACATCTGGGGACCCCAGGCTGAGAACCACTGCCCTACATAGTTTGGGTGCAGGTTACCTACAGAATCTTTCTCCTGCATAATCCACCCTTTAGGACACTCTGGTCCTTGGGAGGATGTTTAATAATAATAATAATAATAACTTTATTTATACCCCACCGCCATCTCCCCAAAGGGGACTCAGGGCGGCTAACATGAGGCCAAGCCCAGAATTACAGTACAATAAAATAAAATACAAATAATAACATAAAAATAAAAAATATATATAATAGAAAATGAAATAAACAGATGCAAAATAACATGATGAAGATATAAAATAAAAACATGGTGGGCGGGCCAAATGCACAGAATAACATTGATAAAACCCTGGGTGAGATAAGTAAATGGAGAAGTATGTGGCTGTGGCTCAGACGGGGTAACCAATGGAATTGAGCCTTCATTAAAGACAAGGAAAAGTGTGTCATGAGGACAGAACTATAGTTGGAATGACCATGATATGGGGATATGTGTTCACTCGCCAAAGGCATGCCGGAAGAGCCAGGTTTTTAGGTCTTTCAACCAGCCAGAACCTGACTGGTGACCATCACCAAGAGGACCTTTTCATCAGCCGCCCCAAGACTGTGGAATGACGTGCCTGCTGGAAGAGCTTCCCATAGCTGAATGAGCGATCACAATTTAAGGCCTTAATTCAAGCCTTCAACAACAAATCAAGACCTATCTCTTCTGTCAGGTTACACAGTCAACTTTGAGTCAGGAGTTTTGAATCTATATTCTATTACTGCTATATGTGGATATTTGTACCCTGTGTTTGGTGTATGTTTTTATAATGGTGTGTTTTTATATATGTATTTTATTGTATTTGTTTTATGTTGATATGTTTTAACTTTGTTGTATCCTTCCTCGAGCCATTAGGATAGGCAGGTAACAAATAAAATGTATTATTATTGTTGCTGTTATTATTATTGTTATATTATACATAATTAATCCCAGACAATTGATCCAGTCAGGAATGAAAACAAGACGTAGGTATTAGATTGGGACAGGGAAAGTAGCAATTGCAATGAATTGTAATATTTATTCCTAGCTGATATTTGGACAGCTTGAAGGGAATGTAGTACCAATTCTGCTTGAATGTTTGGCACTGTGGGGATACCAGTGGGCATACCATGGTTATACTACATAACTGCAAAATGAAAGACGGGTTTGTAAACACATGTGTGCTTTCCCAATGAATCAACAATTTCCCAAACTTTGGATTGATCAACCCTATCGGGATGAGGTGGATTGGCTGCTCTCGTGATACGAGGACAATGATGTGGTTCTTAACATCAATAAGACCAAGGAATTTATGGTGGACTACAGAAAGAACAGATCAGAAATCCAGCCATTGGTCATAAATGGAGGCCAAGTGTAGTGAGTGGCCAGTTTTATATTCCTGGGTGTTAGTGTTAAGGAGGATCTGACCTGGGGCATTCATACAGCAGTGTTGGTTAAGAGGGGGTCCAGCAGAGATTGTGTTGTCTAAGACTTCTAAGGAACCAACAACTGAATTAAAAGACTAGTGATTTTCTACTACTGTGCTATAGAGAGTGCCATAACCTACTGTATCTGCACATGGTTTGGTAACTGCATAGTGGCAGATAGGAAGGTACTCCAAAGGGTCACCACTTCTGCGCAAAGAGTCATTGGTAGCCCTCTCCCCTCTTTGGAAGAACTTTATAGGTCCCACAGCCTTAAGAAAGCTCAGAGCATTCTTGGAGATCCATCTCACCCAGCATATTATGTTTTATTATTGCCACCTGGCAAATGGTACAGGGTGACAAAGAGACTGAGAGATAGCTTTTATCCTAGAGCTGTGGCTCTGTTGAACTCCATGGTTTTGCATTGATGTGGCATTGTGGGCTATGCGATGGTGGTTGGGGTATGGAGGAACAGGCGTGTTCTTTTGTGATGTGTGCTGGGAAAGGCATTTGATTTTGTTGTGCAATAGTACAATGACAATAAAGCTATTCTTTTCTATTGTGTTCTATTATGGTGCTCTTTATACCACCAAATTTGCATTGCTCTGGGTTTGCCCTGATGCTCTCACTTCCACACATGGCGGTGACAGCACTGATGTATAAGGACAAAGGCAAATCAAACAGTATTAATCCTGATGTGTGAACCATGATCTTCACATCAGCCACCAACTCACTGCCCTTAAGCAAGCTGGCATTTACCCAGCTTCAATCCCTCTCCCAAATTTAATATACTGACTTGCCTTAGTAAGGCTGTTGTGAGGATTGCTGGGATAATATATGAGAAATGCCTTCAACACTTACAAAGTACTTGATTTGCTACCTATGTATTATTATTATTATTATTATAGCTTTAGAAGTCTGCATACATAGGTAAGAAAATGGGTACTAGATGCCCATAAATGTATACCTCCTTTTAGTAGGCATTGAATATGTGAGACTGTAAGTACTCTTACAATTCCATATTATGCATACTTGGGAATTGAGTGCCACTTAATTCAACGAGACTTACTTCCACATGTGCTCATAGACTGCAGCCTGAGTAGCAAGGATGCCCCCATTGCAATTAGTTGGATGGTTTCTGAGTAAATATGCACAAGCGCTTCCCTGAAGAGGAAAACGGAGCAGAATTTGTATGCTGCCATATGAAACAAAACAAGGGAACATGCTTGGATTAGTGAAAAGAAAGAAGAATGGAATCTACAAGTGCATCTGCTTGTAGTTTGACACTACTTTAACTGCCATGGCTGAATGCTATGAAATTATAGAGGTTATAGTTTTATGATGTCTTTAGCCTTCCTTACAAAAATGTTCTGGTGTCTCTTCAAACTACAACTCCCGGGATTCCATAGTATTGAACTCTGGTAGTTAAGGTGGCGTTGAGCTTCATTCCACTTTATAGATGCACACTACATATTATAGGGTTTTTTTCCCTTCCATATTCCTGAATGTAATGGTCGTTCTAGATTATTTTAAATTTGTCATACTTTAATTTGTGTAGTCTCCCCATGTTTGCTCAGAAATACAGGTGGAGTATCCCTTATTTGAAATGTGTTTGGAAATACCTGTATTTGCATATATGGATATAATGAGATAACTTGGAGATGTAACCCACATCTGACATGGATGCAAACTTGTACAACATTTTAAATCTTGTACAAAGTTTGTGTATACTGAACCATCAGAAAGCAAAGCGGTCATTCCCAGCCAGCTATGTGGACAATTTTGGAATACTTTGGTCTCATTACTACTGAATTTAAACTTTGCCTTCTATTTTCTGTAGCTGTAATGCAAAATCGGTACAATATATCAGTTACGTTAAGTAAAAACACAAAAAGGTAATAGGTTATCACAGCCTAGAGTAGGACTTATTAGACTTTTTCCCACTTGCAACCTCTTTCTACCTAAGAAAATTTGTCATTGGGTATATAAAACAGTCATAAAAATCAAACCTTTACTGACAACAAATCAGCATTTTAAGGCTTGCTAAACAGGCTGATTTCTCTTTTTGTGGAATTCAGCTGGAGCATTTTCTACACAGTCCACTGTAAGCATGGCATGTTGTTGCTAACAGATTTGTATAAATGTCTAGGTGGCATTCAGGAACCCACTTACTATTACTGAATTTTTCAGGACCTCAACGTTGAGCTAAGGGGACCCCCATTTGGCGATCAGGAGCCACAGTTTAAGAAGTCCTGGGCTAGAGGGCCTCCTTTACACAACAATCACCTCAGCCACAGCCAGCACATAGTATTGGGAAAATAATCACTAAACAAACTCTACAGATACCTGGGCTGCTTCATGGATTCTGTCCTTAATTCCTAATTCCATGTGGGTTTTGATCATAATGTTAAAAACAATTTTAGACTGTTCACTAAAGAATTTGAAATGGACTCTGCCCATGGACAATGGTCAATCAGCTGCCAGTCTTTCTGGGGAAAAGAATAACATCCCTACCACAACTTGGAGGTTGGAACTGTGACACAGCTCCATCAACCAGTTTCTGGGGCTTCTATTTAGACCTGATCTACACTTTCATATAATGTAGTTTGAAACTGAATTATATGGTCATGTAATGCAGTTTAGTGACCATATCATCATCATTGGTGATCACTTGGCCGGTATGATTGTTTTCTAAGTGCAGAGTCTTGGTGGTTAGAATCTTGGTGAAGACTAGCCTATGAAGACCTATTCTTCATCCACGTGGTCTGTCACATTAAGAGATAAATTTCCAGATGGGAGGCAGTCCCAACAAGGGTTTGCTATACATGTCTTCCTCTTGACACATTTCTCTCTTTCACCTTTTATTTGTGCCTCTCCAAAATCCATAGCACCGTTGGCTGCTGACCTCAAGTTGCAAAGCTTCCCAAGTTCTAGCTATATGGCTCATGCTAACTAAAAACAAGATATTATAAGTCATAATTGGTGGGTTTTTTTCCTCATGTTTCAGATTATAGCATCTCCTAAAGTTTTACACTACAACTCCCATCAGCCACACCTGCAGAAAAGTAGGTATTGGAAAAAATATATCAGCAAAACAGGTATCAAATCAAATTAATGCTGTTTTACAACCATTCAACTGCCATGGCTCTATGCTGTAAAGGTCTTTAAAAAAAAGCTTTATCTGCCAAAGAGTGCTGATGCCTCACTAATCTACAGCTCTTAGGATGCCACAGCATTTAGCAATGGCATTTAGGGCAGACATAATAATATCCATTTGCAGTTAGTCATTTTGTCTTGGTTGTCAAACTGAAGTAATTCCACCCTGAATCCCAATTCCGACTAAAGTGTGAACATAATTTTGAAAATAAATATCTATATTATGAATCATTCTGGAGATCAGGTCATAAGAAATAAGATACAAATGCTATATAGCATACAGGATGGAAATGTATAAAGATAAAGAAATAATGATTGTCTCAAAAAGAAATGAATATGTGAAAGATAATAATCCTCATGTTGGTGGTGGGAATTGTAAATGTTTTGTGTGTGCAAGGTATGTATTTTCTGTATTGTAAAAATAAAAAGTTAAAAAAAAATTTTGAAAATAAATATTATATTTGTTTGAATCTAACACTCCTCTTTTTGGCTAAATTACCTTCCCAAAATTAGGGAATACATAACATGGTAATCTTACTGCTGAGCCAAAGCAAAAAGGCGAAGCTACTTCAGGAGCCCCCAGAGCTCCTCTTTGAAGGACTTCATCTCTAATTTAATTGTCATGGCTCAATGCAATGCAATGCTAGGATCTGTAGTGTGGTGAGGCATCAGTCTTCTTTAGCAGAGAAGGCCCAAGATCTTGTCAAACTACAGACCGCATGACTTCATAGCATTGAGCCAGGGCAATTAAAATGGATTCATTCTACAGCAAGCACGGGCAAACCTCATCCCTCTAGGTGTTTTGGGCTTCAACTTCCAGAAATCTCAGCCAGCTTGCCTTCTTCTTTCTAAGCTATTTTCCCAATGGAGGGGTTATCATTGTGACTGTTGTTTCCACAGGGCGTTTTGGGCATCTTCCGGTCTCAGGTTGGCAGTACGCATGCCTTTGTTGATAGTGTCTATCCATCTTTTCTTTGGCTGTCCACGTGGTCATCGTTCCACAATCTCCAAATATAGTGCTGTTTGTGCTACTGGTGCTGGTTCTAATATCATGACATGGCCATACTACCATAGTCTTGCTTCTTGCATTTTCTTGCAAATTGCTTTTATTCCTAGTCTTTGACTGATGTCCTCATTTGGCACATGGTTAAGAAGTGTCAAGCCAAGTGTCCATCTCAACATTTCCATTTCCATTGTGTTAAGGGCTTGTTCATGTTTCTTTGTTGCTGGCCTCTTAAAGTGCCTCTTAGCCTTGAGTTGTTCAGGCATTTTTGTGTCACACAGAATGCTAGTAGTTTGCTGCCATATGGAGCAGGCTGCATTTATTCATGACCGTATGTCTGTGGAGACCAGTGACCCTAGGTATTTAGATTGGGTGGCCTTCTTTAGTGCTTGCCCATTAATTTGAATTGTTTTTCCAGTTTGAAGGCCACATTCCAGATACCCATGTCTATTCTACAGCAGAGGTGCACATCAAGAGTTTTTCCCCCCATTGATGGAAGCTTTGTTGTTTTAACACTTTTTGTTTTTAAAGAAGCAATTCTAAGCAGGCAGCCACTGTAATGAACACCTTGGGGGGGGGGGGGGGGGCAAATTTCAAAGAGGGAACTTTTGCCACTACACAAGTCAATTCACCAGCAAATGCTCTCTTTTTTTGTTTCAGGGTTTTGAAAAGTGAGGTGCGAATTAGATTTGGATACAGATCTGAAGCAGCAAGGAGTACAAGCAGAGTGCATCAACATCATCCAAGCATGCTATAGTGAATGTACAACAACACTAATGCATTTCAAACAAGAAGTTGTTATATCTGTAGAAAAAGGTGTATGCCAAGGTGATCCCAACCTTTTTCCTGCTGCTCTGGAAAGTGTAAAAAGAGGCTGTAATTGGTTGAACAAAAGTATACTCATCGATGGGCACAGGCTTAATATCATGTGCTTCATCAACGACATAGTTTTAATCATGCATACAGAAGATTCAGAAGCCTGCAGCATGTTTAGCGAGCTTTGTAGCAGAAGTCGGTCAACTGAATTAAAGATGAACACACAAGAGACAAAGGTATTCTGAAACAACTTCGCAGATGCTGCTGCAATGACAGTAGATGGCGTCAACCTCGAAAATGTAGAATATGTCTACCTCGGAAAGCTGTTAACATCAAGATATGGACTGAAGCCGGAGTGGAACAGACACAGGAAAGCAGGATGGGTTGCTTACAATTCCATTAAAACTGCTATGGACTCAATTGAAAGTACATCTGTATGAGCTCAATTGTTCGATCATGCTACTGCCCCATGCTATGGTGCAGAGACATGGACAATGACGAAGGCTCTCTCAGAACAACTATTGGTCACACATGCCACCCGCAAAAAATGGCTCATTGGGATGTCTCATTGAACTCAGAGAGAACATGGACTGCACAATGAGGATGTTCAAAAAATATCAAAAGTGAAAGATCCTCTACGTTGCCCAATTCAAACATCGTTTTGCAGGACACGTGATGCGCAGAACAGGTGCCATGACAATATGGTACCTGTGGGGATGGAAGAGACCTCTTGGTTGTCCTCCCACCTGATGATCTGACTCATTCTGTATGGTGTATAATGTGAGGGATGAACATGGTTGCACAATGGTACACTGGTCAACTTATGCTCGAAATAGATGTGAATGGAGGTGATTAGAGAAGATGTTGTGATCTTCTGTTGCAGCAGCTCCACTGGCTGCCAGTCTATTACCAGGCTCAATTTAAAGTACTAGTTATGACCTTTAAACGCCTAGGCGGTTCGGGTCCAGGATATCTGGCTGACCGCATCCCCTTGTACCCACCTCCTTCGGCCCTGAGATCTTCAGAAGAGGCCCCTTTCTTGATCCCACCTCCATCTCAAGCTCAATTGATGGGAACGAGAGAGTGGTCTTTCCTTCTCGGTGGCTGGCCTTTGACACTGGAACTCCCTTCTTCCCAGGGAAGCCAGAAGGGCCCTCTCTCTGCTGTCCTTCTGGTTGCAGGCTAAACCATTTTATTCAGACAGGCATTTAAAGATTAAAGTGTTTAAGATCTAGTTAGATGGTGCTGTGTAAGATGTAAGAAAAGTAAGATGGTCTACATTTCCTTGTGAATTATTATTAGTCAGAGGGTGCTGTGGTTTTTAACTTTGAATATGTTTTGATATTCAACTGAATATATTTGGTGCACAGCCATCATTGTTTGAGTCTGCAGTGCTTTCTGGATGTAGGTGAACTACATCTTCAAAACTCAAGATCAATGCCCACCAAACCCTTCCAATGTTTTCTGTTGGCCATGGGAGTTCAGTGTGTCAAGATTGGTTCAGTTTCATCGTTAGTGGAGTTCAGAATGCTCTTTGATTGTAGCTGAACTGTATATCTCAGCAAGTACAACTCCCAAATGACAAAATCAATCCCCCCAACCAAACCAGTATTCAGATTTGGATGTATTTGTGCAAAATTTGGTCCACTGAATGAAAATATATTACAATTCTTAACACTCGCAATATTACAGTTATGAAGTAGCAATGAAAATAATTTTATGGTTGGGGGCCACCACAACATCAGGAGCTGTATTAAGGGGTTGTGGCATTAGGAAGGTTGAGAAACATTGACTTAGGTTGTGAATAAGGGAAGAGACCACGTGGTCCAGAGAGAAAGGAGGAGAGGGTTAGGATAAGGTTTGGGGTTAGGGTTTGGGGTAGGGTTACGATTAGGGTTAGGGGTTAGGTTTTGGGTTAGGATTAGGGTTTGGGTTAGGGTAAGGTTTAGGGCAAGGGTTAGGGTTTGGGTAAGGGTTTAACCATGAAAGAACTCTTACATTCCTTCTATAATATCTGTGTTCCGTTCTGCATTGCGCAAACAGTACTCCCGAAGTGGAAACAGTGTAACCTTCGGAGCAGGCCCGTAGCCAGGATTTTGATTCGGGGGGGGGGGGGCTGAGTCTGAGTGAAAGAGGGTCTACCCTAGCAAAGCTTTTGTTTTGTTACCCCAATGCCCCCATGCATATGAGATATATTGAGCATGGTGATCAGATCATGATATGAATAAACATAACAGTTTAAATAATGTACCAGTAAGGCCTTTTCACAGACCACCATGAGAATTTTGGGGGGGGGGGTGAAGCCCCCAAAGCCCCCCCCCCCCCCCCGCTATATGCCTGCTTCGGAGCTTCCGGACCAGCTATCATACTATCACCCATTGGTGGAAGCCCCTGGTGGCAGGACTGAAGATTGACAAGTCGCAGGTTCAAATCTGGGGACAGCACAGATGAGCTCCCTCTATCAGCTCCAGCTCCTCATGTGGGGACATGAGAGAAGCTTCCCACAAGGGTGGCAAAACATCCGGTCCTCCCCTGGGCAACGTCCTTGCAGATGGCCCATTCTCTCACACCAGAAGTGACTTGCAGTTTGTCAAGTCGCTCCTTACACGACAAAAAAACAAACCTAATGGTGGCTTGTTCTTGGTCTTGCAGCTCTTCTGATGCCTGTTTTGGAGTACCCATTGGCCTGTAAAGCGCAGTTCAGGCGGTTCAGTTCACCTTGGAGGAGGTGGGGTTCGCAGGTTGTGTCTTAAAGGGAGAGAAAGTGGGCTCTGCATAGGGCTAACCACTTAGCATCATAACGTCACTGTCACAGTGTGGGCACACAGGTCTTTTGGTCGGTTTCTGAGGCTCCTGCTTGGCCTCAGGACCCCATTGTCCCTCTCTCCCTTTCCACGTCAGGCGAGGGGAAACGAAACGGTGCGGTGTGAGGCAAAGGAGAGCGCCTTGCAAGCGTTGGGGACAAAGGTCTTTCTGAGGTGGAAGGAGGAGGAGGGCGAAGGCAGGGAGGAGGCGTGTTTGTCCGCTCCGAGCGCTGCCTTTGTGGCGGCGAGGCTACAGGTGCGCCTGGGCCCGCCTTTTTTCCTTCCTTCCTTCTCGGGGCAGGGCTGGCAGCAGAGAGAGAGAGAGAGAGAGAATGGGGAGAGAGGCGGGCCGAGCCGTCATGTGATGCGCCCAACGCGGGCTGGGCGGCGTGCCTTCCCTCCTCCTCCTCCTCCTCTTCCCTCCTTCCTTCAGTCTGAGCCTTCCCTCTCCTCCTCTCCGCCGCCGCGGTTCCTGCTCTCCCTGCGGCTCCTCTTGGATATGGACAGCGCTTCGGCGGCGGTGCTGGCCGGCGCGCCTTGCCTCCTTCTCCGGGGGCGGATGCTCGGCTGAGGAGAGACACAAGGAGGAAGAGGAGGAGGAGGAGAGGCGGCTGAGGCTGAGGCAGCACACAAAGGCGCCCCCTCCCTGCCCCTCAACTTGGGTAAGTT
This sequence comes from Anolis sagrei, assembly GCF_037176765.1. Classification (NCBI taxonomy): domain Eukaryota; kingdom Metazoa; phylum Chordata; class Lepidosauria; order Squamata; family Anolidae; genus Anolis; species Anolis sagrei. The sequence goes on along the minus strand of NC_090025.1, from coordinate 125,305,981 downwards.
TCCCTCCCGCTTCTCTCTTCCTTCTTCCCTTCGCCCGCCTCTCTTCCCACCTGTTGAAAGGCTTTTTGGAAGGGGACGAAGGCGTGCCCCCCTCCCCAACATACAAACAGCCCCCCCCCCCTTGTAGGGCTTGCGGAGGGCGACTTCCAGCAAATGGCGAGCGAGGGAGTTGCCCCCGAGTGAGTCCCTTCTTGCTCTCTGGAAGGAGGCCCGAAGTTGTGGCCACTGCTCGCCTCGTTTGGGAGCGGATTCCCCACTTTTCTCTCCCTGGCTTCCTCTCCTCCTTCCCCGGCTTTCCCCCTCCCTCTTTCCCCTCTATCTCTCCCTCCACAGCCAACCAAATCGGAATGTCTTCTTCCTTGTTTGCAAGAGCAGATGGTTTCCATTAAGGGTGAAAGAAAAAAAAAAAAAAAAAGGAAAAGAGAGCCCTTTGCCTCTCTCTCTCTCTTGGGCTGAACCAAAGCCTGTGTTGGCGAGCGTTACTTAGCAGCCGGCGTTTGCAAAATGTGAAACTTTCCCATGGATTGTTGTCTGGTTTTCCCCCCTCTTCTGATCGAGCTAGTATCATTTTTTATTTCTGATCTTTTATTATCTGTCTACAATCGACACTGGTGGGTTGCTGTGAGTTTTCCGGGCTGTATGGCTATGTTCCAGACGCATTCTCTCCTGACGTTTCATCCACATCTATGGCAGGCATCCTCAGAGGTTGTGAGGTCTGTTGGAAACTAGGCAAGTGAAGTATGTGTATCTATACACCTCTTTTGTTGGGAGGTGTTAGCTGGCCCTGATCGTTTCATGTCTGGAATTCCCCTGTTCAGGGCCAGCTAACACCTCCCAACAAAAGAGGTATAGAGATACACATATTTCACTGTGTTAGCTGGCCCTGATTGTTTCATGTCTGGAATTCCCCTGGTCCAGAGTGAGAGAAAGAACTGTTGTCTGTTGGAAGCAAGTGTGAATGTTGCAATTAATCACCTTGATTGGTATTGAAAGGCTTTGCAGCTTCAAAGCCTGACTGATTCCTGCCTGAGGGAATCCTTTGTTGGGAGGTGTTAGCTGGCCCTGATTGTTTCATGTCTGGAATTCCCCTGTTCAGGGCCATCTAACACCTCCCAACAATAGATTCCCTCAGGCAGGAATCATCCAGTCTTTGAAGGTACAAATGCCATTAAATGCCAATCAAGCCGGCCAATTGTAACATTCACACTTCCAACAGACAAGAGTTCTTTCTCCCACCCTAGGCATTCCACAGATATATGGCCATGTTCCAGAAGCATTCTCTCCTGACACTTTGCCCTTCATCTATGGCAGGCATCTTCAGAGGTTGTGAAGTCTGTTGGAAACTAGGCAAGGGAGGTTTATATATCTGTGGAATGTCCTGGGTGGGAGAAAGAACTCTTGTCTGTTGGAAGTGTGAATGTTACAGTTGGCCACTTTGATTGGCATTTAATGGCCTTTGCAGCTTCAAAGCCTGACTGATTCCTGCCTGTGGGAATCCATTATTGGGAGGTATTAGCTGGCCCTGAGCAGGGGAATTCCAGACATGAAATAATCAGGGCCAGCTAACACCTCCCAACAGAGGATTCCCTCAGACAGGAATCAGTCAGGCTTTGGAGCTGCAAAGGCTTTCAATGGCAATCAAGGTGATTAATTGCAACATTCACACTTGCCTCCAACAGACAAGAGTTTTTTCTCTCACTCTGGACTGTCCCTAGATATATAAACCTCCCTTGCCTAGTTTCCAACAGACTTCACAACCTCTGAGGATGCCTGCCATAGATGAAGGGCAAAGCGTCAGGAGAGAATGCTTCTGGAACATGGCCATACAGCCCAGAAAACTCACAGCAATCCAGTGATTCTGGCCATAAAAGCCTTTGACAAGACACTAGTGGAGCTTTTCTGGTTTGAGCAATGTTAAGGAAAGATCCTGCCTTGAAGGTGGGGCATGGGAGAGAGACAGGCAAAAAGGGCACCCTCTCCTTTCTAATACCAGGCTTTTTTGAAGTGTTTTGGGAAGGGAATCCTCTTTCAGTTAGTGAGTCTTGAGACAGACAAGTTGGCAAAAATGCTATCATCCCCTTTTAGTACCATCTCAAATGCAGAAGTGTTGGAGAGAGATCATCCTTTAAGTTAGTGTCTGTGTTCCAGAGAGGCAGACAGATAGACAAAAATGCCACCCCACCTCCTTTGAATACCAGGCTTCTGAAATATAGAAGTGTTGGCAAGAGATTATCTTTTAAGTTTGTGTGTGTGTGTGTGTGCGTGTGCCAGAGAGGCAGGCAGATTGACAAAAATGCTACCCCCACCTCCTTTTAGTACCAGGCTTCTGAAATACATAAGTGTTGGCAAGAGATCATCTTTTAAGTTTGTGTGTGTATGTATGTGTTGGAGAGGCAGGCAGTTAGACATAAATGCCACCCAACCTCCTTTTAGTACCAGGTTTCTGAAATACAGTGGTGTTGGCAAGAGATCAGTTTTTAAAGTTTGTATGTATGTATGTGGCAGAGAGGCAGGCAGATAGACAGAAATGCCACCCCCACCTCCTTTTAGTACCCGGCTTTTAAAATATAGAACTGTTGGGGAAATGTGATCTTTAAGTTTGTGTCTGTGTGCCAAAAATGCCCTCTTTTAGGACCAGGATTGTGAAATATGGACTTGAGTTTTGTATACCACGCTATGACTGTATCCTCAAGAGTTTCATAATTGCCCATGCACCATTCAGATGATTAAAACCCAAGCACTCACAACCCATTTGTTTTCTTTTGTGGCGTGTGTGAATGACCCTCCCTTAGTGGTTGCAGTGGCATTTGGACTGGCGCTCTCAGTTTTGAGGACCTCATTTGGGGCTTGAAAGCCAGTCCGGTGTTGTCTTGCCGGGAGACAAAGGCGTCACAACTTTCTCATAAAACAGCTCTGTGGAGGATCTGCACACTGCAGTTTGCTGCCGGCAGGTCGGGCTCGGTGTGTGAGTCACTCAGGTTTATTTGCTTTGGAAGGGTGTCGTTTTGCCTTTTTAGGGGGCTGGGAATGTGACTTTTGTGTGACACTGCCAGTTTGGGTGAGGGCAGGCATACCTGGCTCATGAGTTCATCCCGGACCAAAGGAAAGCTAACCTTCTCTTTCCCTCCCACATGGACCAAAAAAAGTAAAGTATGCCTCTCATTGCGCTTGAATAATTCATAAACACACCAGGAATGGCACATTAATAGCCCATTTGTCATTTTTAAACCTCAATGATCTCAAAGTGTTCCCCTTTCTTTTCTGAAGTTCAGCAAGACTAGAAATTCTTGTTTTTTCTTAGCTACCTGTTTATGACCTTCTCTTACTTGTGCTCACCTGTTGTTTGTCAATATGTAAAACTTAGCTGAGGTAGCTTCTATTGCTAGAGCCAGGGAGAGAACTTAATGTTTGCACACCTTTTGGTGGGAGAGAATAGCTGTCTGTCCTGGTATGCTTCACTGTTGCAATAATGTGAACGGGACAAACTGTTTCACAATATTTCAGGATGCTGGAAACTTTGAGAGCAAAAGTCATGCACTCCCAGGCGCTAGGTATGTTGACTCAGAGCAGTGTTTATTGCTGAGATCAGTGTAATTGATTCATCCCAACTGGAATGCACAGCAGAAACAGGATCAAAACTTTTAACTTCTTGTTTTGTTTCCCCTTCCTGCTTCTCCCCAGCCAGATATTTGATATCTGACAGTTTTGTTTTAATATAGGATCAATGAGTTCATTTCATAATGTGGAATTTCAGCAGGGTCATAGATTGTTATGCACTAGAGGATAAAAATTGGCCTGTAAAATAAAACTTTTTTCTTATGCTGAGTTTTTAAGATTGTGAATGAATAAAGAATGTGCGTACAAGGATGAAATGGCACTATAAATTAATTTAAAAAGGCATTGCCCCCAGAGCAGGGGTCGAGGAGGCAGTTTTTAAGTGCCCCTGTAAAACTAGACTGGGGGTAATCCCCCCAATGATCTGGAATAATTGGGCTATCAAAATTCCTATGCAGTTTAACCTCCTTTGGCATTCATGAATCAGAGGTATACTGAATAATCATAAATATTAAGACAGTTAATGAGTCCTAACAAGAATATGAAAGTCTATCTGCAGTCTATCCAAGACTCCGTTGAGAAAAATATACACTATACTGTATGTATATATGTACATGTTGTGCTCTCAGGAGTCTAAATGTTTCAGGATATTTGAATGATAATGGATGGGAAAAATAATTTGCCCTCTCGGAAAACACCTGAAAATAGACAAAATTAATAACCTTTCTGCCAATATTGAGTTTGTTGTCGAAGGCTTTCATGGCCGGAATCACTGGGTTGCTGAGAGTTTTCCGGGCTGTATGGCTATGTTTCAGAAGCATTCTCTCCTGAAGTTTCACTCACATTTACGTCAGGCAACCTCTGAGGCTGTCTGCCATAGATGTGGGTGAAACATCAGGAGAGAATGCTTCTGGAACATGGCCATTAGCCCAGAAAACTCACAGCAACCCAATACTGAGTTTATCGTACCTTAAATTAGTTCCAGAAGTATTACAAAAAGGGTGGAGAAGTTGTCAGTGGAGGCAAGAGGGAGTTAACATCTGGAGAGGGGCACATACCAAAGCTCCATATTGCACTTCATTCATTAGCTCTATCTTTTAATGCTGTGGCACCAGATAGCTCACCTACAACGAGACACCTAATTTTGCTATTGGTTGTCGGTTTTGATGTTCGTTTTGTACGTTGTTTAATGTTATTGTTTTTATTTTGTTATATTGCTTTTGTTATTGTTTTGTCGATATGCACTTCAATGTGTTATGTTTTAACTATTCTGTTGGGCTTGCCCCCATGTAAGCTGTCCCGAGGAGTCCCTTTGGGGAGATGGAGGCGAGGTATAAAAATAAAGTTATTATTATATTATAAAATATTGACATAACGATTCATAACAGTAGCAAAATGGTAGTTGTGAAGTAGCAACGAAAATAATTTTATGGTTGGGTGTCACCACAACATGAGGAACTGTATTAAGGGGTCACAGCATTAGGAAGGTTGAAAACCACTGCTCTAGGCCATGCAGTGCAAACCACATATCTGTGGTATGGTACCTGTGGTTTCATTTATCCATGTCCTACAACATATGTCCTCTGTAGGCATTTTCTAGGTCCTGCAGCACAACCTTATGGTATTCTTGGGCCAGAAATTATTCGTTTCAATAGGTTTTGTAATTATGCATAGTTTTATGTATCCACATGTAGTCTGGGAACATATTATTTGCAGACTAGACAGGGGACTCATTTCCTGTGGATACAGGTGTTATACTGTATTTCAGAGGAAGGAATTGGCAATCCCACTTCTGAGTCTTCTTTGCCTAAGAGTGGAATTCATGACATCATCATAAATCAACACATGACTTGGAGGCGTATGTATACTCATACGTAGACATACATACACACACATGTATTCTGCTGAGGTACAGGTTTTTGTGAGGAAGACAACATCCAGTAATTAAAATACCTGACAGTAACTGATAATGGATTGGATCCAGATTTTGTCAGAGTAAACCAATTGAAATAAATTGGATTTAAGTTAATCATGATTAAACCTAGGCCCCATTGATTTAATTGGGTGTATTGTGAAACACTGTTTGGATCCACCTATTTGTTATGGCTGTTCATTTGTGCAAAAATATATAGCAGACATTTGAAAGTCATGAGGAAGGAGGAGGGGGGGTATGGCCATCCCATAATCTTTCACCATATGCTAGATATGACTTATAGAAATTGTAGGCTACGGAAAAGTTGTTATACAGTATTCTTGTGGTTGATTTTTCTGCATGCTGGCTAACAACATTTTGTTGCTCAGCTCGTGTTATCTGAAGTACTCAACTTTACAAGAGGTGTGAGTTTATTTGGGTTTCTGAAAAAGTAAGAGCTTCTGAAAGAGTTAGACTAAAATATTTGGGCTTCTGAAAGAGTTAGATTGAAATATCCCAGTGTGTCGTAATTCTCTAAATTACAGGTATTCTAAATAATATGGAAATGTTATTCCAAAAGAGAAAACAGAGTGTCACTACTTCATTTTTCAGTGGTACTGCCTTTGAATTGGTTGTCTTCCAAATCCGCTGTTAATGATAGTTAAAGAAAGATGTGCCTGACTGTCGTAATTCATAAAAGACATAAAAAGCAATGATGCATTTTCTTCTCTTTCTTGTTAATAAGATCTGGGTCCTTTCCTTTTTAGTTTTACCTTTTGCTTCAGCTGTACCAGAAAAAAGTATGTCTTGGATTTTACTTGCATTTTTCTTTTTAAACATTTCTCTTTGGATCCAGTGCTATTCCTGGTGTGATTAAATCTAGGCTATACGAACAAAAATAATTCAGGAGTGTGGGAGGATGTGGCTTGTGGCAGATACAAACGGATGTTTCCTTTAGACTTTATTGCATGCACATACTCATACACTTCTGTAAATTTCAGCTGGAGGTTCTCTTCACTATGTTGACAGCACCACAAAGGAAAGAAATCCTCAGGTTTTCATATCAGTTTGGTTTCGTGTTGGGATACTTCAGTTCTTCTTTGTTGCAAATTTTATGTGCTCGAGAATAGCCCGAGATGAATGCCGGAAGCAAAAAAATCCAAAATGGTGCTTCACCTTTCTAATTATGTGAGACACAATTCACCAAGGTGTGCCTCTGTTGCAAGTTTCGCTGGAATGAGCAGGTGTTGTACCAAAGGCTTACTCTCGTGTTGTCTAGTTTCCCTTTTCTTCCCATGGGCAAGAGAAGAACTGGATGGGTTTTTAAAATTACACCCTGCTTTTCTTGAAAAAAAGAAACTATGTATACATCAACAACAGAAACCAGCAATAACAAGCAGCACACAGCACATATTAACATAAAAAGATAACACTATAGAAACAGAAGTGCATAAAACAGAAACATCATAGCAGTATAGTAGAAAAACAGAAATTGGATGAAAGAAAAAGATTAGACCTAATGTTTCTAGAAAATCACCTGTTGCCTCAAGCATAGACAAACACGAGAAGGCTACAACGTTTCAGACAACTCACTGAACTTTGGTCAGTAGAAACATATTTAATGGAGCATATAAAGGCAGTTATATGGAGAAAGGGACCTTTTTAAAAGTGTGTGGCTCTCAAAACATGTAAGGCTTTAAAAGTAACTGAACTGAGTTGAATTAAATGGGCAGCCAGAAGCAAATGGATTGTCGTTGCAGATCATGGAAAATCGAAATTCTATGCTACCATCCTCAGAGCAAGCAGCAGTATTTACTACAAGATTGAAGCTCTTGAGTCATCTTTATGCAAAGTCAGGTCAAAGTTTATAAAGCTGTGAATACCTGTGGTCTCATTCCATGGCTATGTCCTAAATTTGGCTGTCTAAAGGATCAATATGTACTGCTTCTGCAGGAAGGTAATGGTGCTCTATGTAGTCATGCTTTCCACATCACCTTGGAGGTGTCTACAGACAATGCTGGCTCTTCAGCTTAGAAATGGAGATGAGCACCTCCCCCCAAAGTCAGTCACGACTAGACTTAATGCCAGGGGAAACCTTTACCTTTAAAGACTGACAACATAATTTGCCTCATTTTACTCCTGTTAACAATAGGTGATTTGCATGTATCCTTTTGGTCCACACATCATATCACCAAAGTAGCCTTCTTCTTATAAACTATGCTAACCTTTTATCTTTCTTGTTCCATCTTTAGCCTTTAGGACTCCAAATTTTATACAGAGTTTCCCATTACACTCAGTAAGGTTTACTTCTAAGTAAACATGCATGGAGTTGCACTATAAATCTCAAAAATCCCTCAAAGCTATTCTGCCTCTGTATTTTACAGTGCCATAACAGTGCAACCAAATACAACACAAAAGCTAATGCACTGCTCAGAGCGATACTTAACAATCCAGAACAATAAAGGCAGTGACAATCTAGTTGCTATTCCAGGTTGAGGGGCAGCTGTGCTCATATGCCAAATAGACTTTAAGCTGGCTAGTTCCACTTGGTTGAAGGGTAACTCCTTTGTGTAAGGGAGTATTGGATAACTCTTTGCAGATTATCTGAAAATTCAGCTGCTGACACACCATCATAATTCTACAGTCACATTCTTACCACACTCCTCTGATCTTGATTGAGTTCAAAATCAAATTTATATTGTTAAATATAAGATATTCTACTATCCTTATTTTGTGCCAGTAGATTGGAGGCTTTTGTTGATACTGTTAGTTGGGATTGAAAAGCCTTCCTGGTACAATGTAATGGGTTTGTATTAGCTGGAAATAACAATTGGATTCAAGTCCCAGAATTTAGTCTTAAAAATAAGATTTATCTAAATTGTATTTTGCTGAAAGAAAATGTAGCCAGGCTGTCTTGTGACCCTATAATGGTTGCAGCATGATTAAATGATACTTTCTCTGACTGTTGCAGTTGGTTAGATTGTCATATGTTTAATATGGTTTGTTATGGATTTTTAATGCCCTCAATACAATCAGTCCTTGGTTCTCATTTTGGAGCTTCATTTTAAGGAAATATAAAACTAGGGTGCGTCAGTGAGGATGGAGGGGCGGCATCTGCCTGTGAACTCGAGTGGAGCCTTATGCATGAATGTGCACATTGTTAAGTTAGTTCCACATTCTTAAGTGTCCGAGGGTAGCAGACCATTGAATGTTAACTCTTGCATTCCAGCCACTGGTTATTTTGCTTGTCTTTCATCCGCTGGACCCATTGTTGTATCTCACTCCACTCATTAGATGTTTATCAGCCTGCTAAATCTTTGGTGAACAAGCACGCGGAATGGCAAATGAAGAGCAGAATTGAACCATGATTGTTTGGGGGTTGGGGGGGGGGGGAGAGATAAGCTTTTATGTGAGGTATTTATGCACACACGTATGTGTTCCAGGTAAACAACACATTTGTAATTGTAATTAGATATGTGCTAGGACAATTAGAACTGTTGTCTGTTAACTTTTTGGGGTTTGGGGAAGGGGCAGTTTATGCCAGGGATTGGCTACTGTTCTACCTGTATTGCCGTCTTCAGAGACCTTGGAAGACTGCAATCCTGAAAAAAAAATCAAAATTTTCTTTGCTTCCAAATGCTGCCAGATGCATTCTAGGGGGCAGAGTAGCAATGCAAAGTATTGAGAAATTCAACTTCTGAGTTACTTTCTGTTCAGAAAAAAGGCTTCTGCCAGCCGAAAATAGCCAAGGAGGAGTGAACTATAATGAAATTTCTCCCACATTCTGTTATTTGTGGGCATTTAATATTTAAATTGACTTTAGCTGATTATTTTTGTGAGCCACCTTGGGGCCTACTCAGGGAGAAAGGGGACACATGGAAGCAATGAATAAGTTAATTTTTAAAAAAAACTGATGGCAATCTGCACCCACCTTGGTGGATCATGAGATTTGGACTTTAGTTCCAAAAAACAATTGGTTGTACTTTTTGAAAATTCTGGAAGATGAAATCTAAAATATCTGATTACCAGCTATTGAAAGTCACTCTCTTCTGTGGAACAACCATTATGGTTATATCAAAGGAAATCCACAAAAGAACTCAGAAATAAATAACAAAATAGTATTGCCAGGCACAACATTCAGTAAAGCTGTGGATGGTGGCGGGGGTGGGGGGAGCAGTATAAATTTTAGAAAAATGTAAACAATGTATATTGTCACAACAAAACACACACAACCTAATCTTCTCTCCATTCGTATTTTACTTTCTAGATGGAGGCATTCATTTTTTAAAAATAAGTTTTAAAATCTCAATTATCGCAATAATTTCAAAACAAATACATTTTTTTAAAAAAAATCCTTCTCCAAAATCCTGTACAAGTTATGGGAGACACTCCATGCATTTACATTACCTTCGTTCACCTGTGTTAGTGACTGTAGAATGCTCATTGACAGCATTTGGCTTGTTGCTAGTCTTTTCAAGGATTCATTGGACTCGTAAACCATATCCCAGTCAAGCCATTCAGATGGATCGATCAGAGGGCTGGTCTGAGTTACTGAACTTGCAAGAAACTATATGAAAAGGCTTTCCTGGGATTTACTGGCAAAAGCAAACAGTAAAAATGTATTCTAGCAGAGGTAGCTAAGCAGACCCTCAGTGACAAAACACATCAATGACAGAGTACTCACCCCACCCTTTCATAAAAGAGTCTTAATTAAAGCATTGTGCATTTCTTGCTGCTCTGTGTTAAATAGTATGCCTTTTTAACTCAAGTCAAAGACAAGATAACTTGATTTTCAACTTTAAGGCTATTTTAGGGGTGTAGCTAAAGCTGTATTCAAAATTAGGATAAACATTGTCTCTCTTGTTGAATTTTTCTTTCAATCCTCACATTTCTAAGATTGGAATAACTTCAGTTGAACATTTAGAACTAGATTTTAGACACCAAAAAATAGGCAGAGTTACCAAGGATATAAATGTGTGCACACACAAAATGGATTCTAGGTGTGAGTGATTTTTGATTTCCCCCTCCTGAACACAATAATTTGAGGACTGAAAATTTAATGACAGGGATTCTTAGATGAAGAGGCAATGCATTACTCCCTCCTGCTCCCCCACCCACCCCTAGAAGCCAAAACTTTGGCAGGAAGTTTGTTTTTTGAGATAGTAGTTGACTTTATTGACTAAAGCCACAAAACGTCGGGCCAAGGATTTGGCAAAATAGTGTCTTCACATGTGCACCTTATCATTGCTGTTACAAGGTTCAAATACTTGTTTGCTTTTTTAAAGTAAAATTTTATTTTTGCAGGTATCAGGAGTTACTTGAGAACCTTCAAGTCACTTCTGGTGTGAGAGAATTACCCATCTGCAAGGATGTTGCTAAGGGTATGCCCAGATGTTACCCCATGTGGGAGGCTTCTCTCATGTTCCCGTTTGAGAAGCTGGAGCAAACAGATGGGGGCTCTCTCCATTCCCTGGATTTGAACCGCTGACCTTTTGGTCAGCAGTCCTGACTGGACAAGGGTTTGACCCATTGCGCAACTGCAGACCCCTAAAGCAAAAGAATGGGAATGGGTGTTTATCCCTTATTAGGTAAAATAAACTTTTGCTTTGCCAGCCCCCCCTTCTCCATGAATACCCATGGCCTTGAGTTTGCTTTCCAGATTGTTAGTCTTGGTTTAATGTTTTGGTAGAAGAAAGAGTGACTAATATTTGGGCCAAAGTGGTCATCGTGGCCCATGCAGCTGGGGAGCTACTTGGAGAGTCCAGTTGATAGCACTGCTTACTTAATGTGTAGCAATGCCTGAACCAACATTCTTCCTTTCTGGGATGGCAAAATTGCAGTATAAAGCACCTTAATCTTAGAATCATTTCAGAAACTTTCCAAATGAACTTTGTAATGCAGCACGTTCTTATATCATTGTTCTGGAATGCCTAAGAAATCGCTTGCAGCAACTTGTGGTTATGTTGAGACATGCTTTGGATCTCAGGGAGGAGTATAGGAATAAACATTAATGCCTTTAAGTGTGAGAAGGTAAAAGTGTGTAGGCAGATACAATTGATGTCAGAAGGTGAAATGGCTCTAACCGAAATATCTGATGATTCAGAGAAGTGATGGGTATGTGTGTTATGTGTAGGGGATATTGTAACTTTTAAAAAATCTTTTTGGTCTCTGAAGTCTACAGCTGGATGAAGTTTTTAGTTTAAAGCTATGAAGGTATGCTGCTCTTGAAGCACAGCCAAAGGATGGATGTAGGCATGCTCACAGATGTAATATATTTCATAGCAGAATCATAATATTAATAGCGGGCATTTTCCTTTCTTTAAACAGAATAAAGCTCCAGAGATGTCATGAATGTCCATTGCAGAATTACAAAGTTACCATGTTTTAAGTCCATGTGATAGTAACTCATAATTACTGTAGGAAGGTTGTAGGAAAGGAGGGAAGCCACAGTGCTATAATGTAATAATCTGGTATGGCTGGTTTGGGATGGTTTTTAACAATTTCATTTTAAAGTGGATACAACTGATTTTAATGTTTGTGTATATTTATAGTTTGTTTTTATTCCGACATTGAATGTTTGCCATATTTATGTTGTGCTCCACCCTGAGCCCCCTTCTGGGTGAGAAGGGTGGGATATGAATGCTTTAAATAAATAAATAATAAATATGGGAGGGAAAAGAAAGCCAGCCTTTGAAACTGCAAGGCCATTCAATGCTAATCAAGGTGGCCAATTGCAACATTCACACTTGCCTCAAGCAGACAAGCGTTCTTTCTCCCACCCTGGATATTCCACACACACACATATATCTCACTTGCCTAGTTTCCAATAGACCTCACAACCTCTGAGGATGCCTGCCATAGATGTGGCCAAAACATCAGGAGAGAATGCTTTTGGAACATGGCCATACAGCCTAGATAACTTACAGCAACCCAAAGGAAACAGGATTTGGACTGTTTCAGAAGAAGGAGACCTCTTTACCTGAGAAAATCCTATAAAATTCATGGGTTCACCATAAGTCTACAGGGGTCTTGAAGGTACACACACAGGCTTTAGAGAAACCAGTGTGTGTGTGTGTGTGTGTGTGTGTGTGTGTGTGTTATCTGTTCAGATATCTTCACACCCTGGAATATGTAGACAAAATAGATGAGCCTTTTTCAAAGATTATTATGCAAAGTCTAATATGACACCAACTTAGATTTTACAAAAATGAATAAATCAATGCATATTATCTTAAAATCGATAATGTGTGTTTTAAGAATTCGTAATTCATTTTTAAGTGCCTTGCTCTATACTCTCAGGAGAAGTATCATGTGGATATGAATTGAAATATCTGTGTCTTGAACAAATGTTATTTTACTAACTACTAGGGTCCTTTTGTGATGAAATAGTTTTTAGTAGTATTGGGAGTTTATTTAACATTCCTTACTGGTTGGTAAATATGATGCAAAAATCTGAGACTTTCAACCCATAGTGACATATTTCAGTACCGGAAATTTCCTTTGCAAGTATGGGACTACTGTGTAATTATTTTAATTTTGATAATAGTTTAGATTGAGTCTGCATATTGGCACCAGTCATTATGAGAGCTGAACATTTTGTATATTTTTCCACTTCAGAAAAAAGTATATGATGTGGATCTGAGCCCTACTTTTGTGGTCCTCAACACTCCCTCATCCCATTGCCCTCCCCTAAAATAGAGATCTTTTAGATTTTGTTAATGGCTGACATCTCCGTTGGGTCAGATCAAAGGTGGAGTGTGCTTTATTTGCCTTTCTCCTAATGTGAGACCTAAAGCAACTTACAATATAAGTTAAAATTAAATAGCTATTAACGTGGTTTACTAGTAATTGCCCCTCTCCCCACAGGTTCTTTAGGAAAGAAAAGAACTCAAGCCACTGATGGACATTTGCTAAGATACCTAGCAGAAGTGCTAAACAAAATAAAACTGTACCAAATGAAAAGTGGTTAAGATCTCCAACAGGGTCTACAAACTGGTATTCTCACTTATTAGTGTTGATGTTGAGATCAATTATCAGGGTCAGTAAAGCAGTCATTGTTCCATGAACTGGCTGGTCAAGGAAAGATATAGGAATGCATGATAGTGTCTTGTCACAACTTGCTCAGTAGGTATGCCATAAAAAGCTAATTAAGGTATGAGTCAAAAATTGTTATCAGCTTTTTTACAGAAATTGTTTTCTTAATAGTGCAAAAATGAATCTGTTGAATTGTCTTCTCTCTAGATCCTGCTTAGATATCTTCATCATAAGCAATTCTCCTCATACTTTAGGACCCATGGACTACATGTGGCTCTTGGGGCCTCACAGCCACTAGGTTTTCTCCCTCTTATTTATTTTCTTTCAGGCCAATTTTTGACTGATTTCGTTTTGTCCTTAAATTGGCCTGTATCCTCCAAAGCCACCTAAAATGGAGTAGATTGTATCTCCTACACCACAAAAGCTAATCTCCCTTCCCCAAAAGGTCCAAGAAAAAGGAAAAATGACAAGTGAGCCAAATTGGTCCCTGGAAATGACATTATTTTTCTTTGGGTATTACAAAATGGATACAAGCAGGTACAGGGAGGAAGAATGGCCCCTTCATCATGCACTGTTTCCTGTCCCTGCTTTAGATCCTGAGTTAAGATGGCAGCCTTTATGTTGGTGGTGCCCAGCTTTTTTTTTTTTGTCATGTCAGGAGTGACTTGAGAAACTGGTGCCCAGCTGTGGAATTACCATTCTTTTCTTTTTTTAAAAGAAGGCACTCATCTGTCACCAATTTCATTTCACTGTAGTTCAGGCAAGGATATTTCTATTTTCCCAGGATTTTAAAACCTTTTAAATTTCTTGATGCTTTTAGGTTGCCATAAGTTTCTATTTTTATTGGATTTTGTATGCTGTACTCCTAAACTATAATGGCTGATTTACGTCAGTTTCTTTTTTTAATATGGGACTTTTATTTTCTTTGTAAACCATGCTAGGAATGCCAATTGAGGTTGGAAGGTACAGGATATGAATTTTAGACATAAAAGTGTCTCAGCATTTTACTTAAAATATTTATATTTCACCTTTCAACAAGGATCTCAGGGCAACTAAAGATTAAATATACAATTTAAATACACCCCCACCACATTTATATGAGGAAAATAAATACATGTTATTTAAAAGAAAAGAAACACACATACAAGCGCACAACAGCATATAAGCCGCCTCAAATCCTGTATCAGAGATAAAAGTAATTTAAAAGCTGCAACAGTATAAATTAAAAAGCCTAGGAGATAAAATAAATATTCTATTCGCAACAAAAAGTCATTTGAAAACAGCAGAAGTACCTGGCAGAGCTTTTCAAGAAGATCATTTCAACGGTGAAGCTTTACTATCAAAATACCCTTTCTCTTATCATCTTAGTTGGAAGACATTCAGGGACAATGATGACCTAAAATGTGGGTCATGTAGAACCCAAGGAGTCTTCAGCCGCATCCTCCCGAGAGGAATATTTTAGAAACCCACAATCATGTTTTGTTCTAGGGTTGATATTGCATTAGGTCTACAAGGTAGGCATTTAATGACACTGTTAACTCAGGATTCTTAAACAGTGGGTGGCCAAGTTTCATTCACCTGCCAGGTTTCATTTCCCTTTCCTTCTCTTTCCTTTCTTTTTTATAGACTAGAAAAATAAACAAACAGCTGGGACAAAAATTATCCTGACAGATGACTACGTTTTGCCACTGAGCTACTTTTGTGGCTCTCCAATGTAATATACAGTAACAAAAAAAAAAAAAAAACCCTCTGCAAGCTGTTTTCTGTTGGAAACATGATGCAGGGAAGCTGGCATGAGGGCTCCGATTAAAAAAACAACTCACCTCCTTCCTCAAAGGTGGGAAGCAGGAAATCCATATCCACTTCATTCCCAGGGAGATCAAGTGGAGGTAATGATGTCATGGGAGGCAGGGATGGAAGAACCTGTTGCAGACATTCACAGAAGTTCACTATAGTAAGGCCAGAGACATAGTTTGGCTACGTGCTGGGGTACAGATGAAACAGTGATAGAAATCTTTGGCCAGCTCCTTATAGAAATTATTTTTCAGTATAATGCATTGTAGAAATATATTTGGAGCAAGAGGAGCTGTGCCAAAATCGAACTGTAGAAGCTCTCTTGACATCCTGAGCAAAAGACATATGCTGGTTTAGGTGCATCATAATCTTTGAGGAACTATCACATCCAGTATCAGGGCATTGCCATTTCAGGGATAAGTGTTTGATGAGATTTTTTACATTCATAAGTACCAGGGTCAACAGCAGGGACTAATGGTACTTTGAGTCACTGATAAACCTGTTGCCTTTCTGGACATTGGACTATGCTTTTGAACAGCCTCAAACAAAGTCCACTTTCTTATAAAATGAGTAAATACCCTTTTTACTGTGTTGTGTGTGTGATGCACAACCATCTTCTCATCTCACTTGCTATTGATCCCCCTCTTCAGAACGGGTAGTCGGTGCCAATCTTGTTGAATTATTACCCATATCGCCATGAACCTTTCCTGGGAAACTCTTGGGTTTTGTGGAAGAACAGATGGCTGGTGCAGTCTAGTCAAGACTTCATAGGATTTTTCTAGTGTTTTCACTTGCATTCCAGTTTACAGTCACACTAGCTACATGCTGGGAAGATAACTCCCTTCTGGAGTTATTTATTGTAAAAGAATGATTTTTTTTAGCTTGCACTGTAAATGCTTCCTAATAAACAGATTCCTGTTGCAACCGTTCTGTCTTTCTCTCCACAGATGATATCTTGTAGTGTGATCATAAATGCATTATGTTACTGACATTTTTATTAAAAACATGCTTTGAATAACATGAATTTTATGGATTTATGTGAGAGCTGATGCTGGCATGCACTGATGAACTTTAAGCATGAGTATCCAGTAAAAAGTATTCTAATTTTTTCAATAATCTGCTATCTCTTTCATCTGATAATCAGAAAATAATGTACTGGGAATGTAGATATGTTGTGAAACAGGCTGTTTGTGACATTTTCATGGGAGGTCTTCGATTGCATGCTCTAGGATAAAACTTGGGCTTCCTCAACATTGATCACGGAAATAATTTTTCTACAATGTTCTTGGTGGAAAGGCAGGCTGGTGAATGCAAATGATTACTCATCATTTTAGATCCCCAAGGAAATCAATCTTGTCACATCTGAACAGCCAGATACCATACGAGATAAGAGAATAGAGTGTATGTGTTCTGAATTAGTTCTGTCATTTGAAGCAATGTCACCTATATATATTAGAAATGCAAGGAGATGTGCTGTTTTTAATAGAACACTCATTGTAATGGAACACTGAGTGGAACAATCATGTATTCTGGTGTCGGTTATCAGGTACTAGAATTTTTATTGCATGTCAAGGAAAAAATAGGAATAGCAAACTAGAGGTAGGGAAAAAGCAGGAGACTTTAGTTTGCTCTTGGAGCAAAGGGACTTGTTCTGATAGGGTTTTTTCAGATCTCTATTCAGCTGCTGCCTAAGATCAGGGTTGTATGTTACACTGAAGGCCCTTCCATACAGCCCTATATCTCAGAATATCAAAGCAGAAAATCCCACAATACCTACTTTGAACTGGGTTATCTGAGTCCACACTCAGATAATGTGGGATTTTCTGCCTTGATATTCTTGGATATAGGGCTGTGTGGGATGGCCCTAAAAGAGAAGGAAATCCAGTCAAATGTGTTGCTGTTATTTGCTGCCAAAGCGATGGTTTCCGTGATTGATTCTGTCCACTTGCAATGTAGTCTTACTTTTTCCTATTTTCCCAGTGCCTTTCCTTCAATTTTGCTGAGAGTGTCGTCCACTGGGTTGTCATGGTCAAGTGGGGAATTGAACACTCACTTCCAGAGGTGTAGTCCAGCGCTCAAACCATTTCATATATTAGCTCTCTGAGATGGGGCCATGGAAATAAAAAGATATAATGTCCTAAATCTGCTAACAGCAGCAATGATGGAATAAGGAGAAACCTGCTTCCTGTCTCCTTCTGCTACCAGGATGCTAATCATGAGACCCAATTTTCAGGCTCAGTAATGATGCCTATAGTGCAGAAATGAATTATTTAGCCAACAATCATCTAAAGCCCTAGGTGTTCAGTGCAGTAAACATTTAGATCACAGTAATGAATATAAAAACTGGACAATAGCAGCTAAGCACTCCTTTTATTTGTCCACACAACAGAGAGGGATGTGGATGAGTATGACTGCCGTAGTAGATACTTGAGCACACATGGCCACTAAATTGTAAACAAAATTTTTCTAGATTTGGGAAGTGACCTCTTATAATGATCCAGGATCTGGAATCTAAATGCTAACACTTGGCCACAGTCATATCGCAATGAATCCTTGGTAAATATTAATTGATCAGTATTCTGTTTATTACAGCTGTATTGAAGTATTTGCACCTTAGGCTCATTCAGGTTTGACTTGAGAAATCTGATTTGCAGTACCTGGTAGACCTGGTATGCACTTATGTGTTAAATACACCCCCGAAGAATTGTTTGTTTGCCATCTACAATTGAATTCTACAAAGTCTGTCAAATATGATTGATACATTGTAGTGGATGAATGAACCTGAGTGGGTAGAATCTTTGTGCTTGGCCTATTGAATATTAAGGCAATAAAAGAAACTACTACTTTTTCTATTTCCTAATCCTGTGGGAGTAGAAAAACACATTAAAAAGTTTTTAATATGCATTGTGGGCCATGTCGGCAATTGAACTTCATTTCACCTAGTGAGTTACTCAACAGACCATGGAAACCCCAATTGTAATTGCAATAAATGTATACCACTTTGTAAAAAAAAGGTATAAATTACAAATTCAGATAAAAATTCTTTGGAGTTTTCTTTATCCTTGGAAAGCAAACACCAATCTATTTTATCTTGAAGGCTTTTATTCAAGCAGAAATTGCCTTTGTAGCTAAATTGCAAAAGGTAGTAAGGTGCCATAGGCATGGGCAGGTTCAATATTAATTAGATAGAAGGGTTGTTATTTCCCCCTGTAGCCTGCAAGTAACAATGGCAAAGATTTGCTTAGGCTGTTCCTTTCTCTGGTGTAAAGTTCATCACTCTGACAACCAATCCATTTTTGCAAATGACATCGAGGCAGGAAGAGAGCATAACATTTTGTACAAAAGTGTAAAGAGTGGGCAGGCTTATGGTACACACTGGAAGAATTTGCTATGGAGTTGGAAGAGACCACAAAGGCCATCCAGTTTAACCCCCTGCCATGCAGGAACACACAATTAAAGCACTCTTGACAGATAGCCACCCAGCCTCTGTTTAAAAACCTCTAGAGAAGGCAACTCCACCACCTTCTAAGGGGAAATTATTTCTATTATTGTGAATGCACCTTGTAGCAAATACTGTTAAATGTAGACAGAACACCTGGATTGCAACAAACCGAGGGACCTTCCACACAGCCATATATCCCAGAATATCAAAGCAGAAAATCCCACAACATCTGCTTTGAACTGGGTTATCTGAGTCCACACTGCCATATATTCCAGTTCAAAGCAGAAAATGTGGGGGTTTGTTCAGCTTTGTGGAAGGAGCCTTAGGCAGCAAATTCCATTTTGCTGTTAGGATGTTCTTCCTAATGTTTAGGTGGGATCTCATTCCCTGTAGTTTGAATTCATTGCTGTGTGTCCTAGTCTCTGGGTAGCGGTTCATCCGGTTTCATACAGCACCTTCATTACCCTCTATACTCATATATAAGTCTAGAAATTTTAGTAAAATATCCAGTGCACAAAGCCTGAATTGACTTATCCATGGGTCAGTTTGAGTATGGTATCTTAACTCTTTGCAAAAAACAGTTTCCTTTCCTGACTCATGTGGCAAAGGGCAAGAACTTAATCCATCCCAGGAGAGCCAGAAAGAAGCAGCAACCCACTACTCTCTCTACCTTGGTCCCTGGGCGGTGGTGGACAGGGGCAGCTGGTCTTTCAAGACAATATTGGTGCTTTCCCCTCTCTGCGGAATGGCCCTTGACTTATCCATGGCTCAGATAAAAAATCCATAATTTTGGTCCTAAAACCTGTGCCACACAACTTTTACATGAGGTCAACTCATATAGATGGTAATATGTTGTACTTGTGTGGAAGTCAGTTAATAAAGTAATGCATACAGTGCAGGATTCAGACTATAAAGAATGATGTCTATAATCGTCTGTTACTGCACTTGTAGGTGGGTGTGGAATGTACAGAATAAATTCAGAGTTTGTTTAAAGGGTGTTGTATACAGATAAACCACCCCATTGGTGCATATCAAGCAGACAGTAAAACATTTGAAAATGACTGAACTTCTCATTTGCAACAATTGTGTAATGACTTTGTACAGACCAAGTATTGCAATAGTAATGCTAAAGCATTTGGCTCTTAGTTGAAAGTATGATAAATTTAGCTAAAATATTTTCTCCTGGTTAACAAACTTTAATCATAGTCAACTTTTGTATTTGATTTGGATACTGCTCACTAGCCTCCAATTTTATGGACATCTTTTACTTTTACCATCAACTGTAAAGTACTCTGGAAAAATACTGGGAAAAGTTACCAGTGGAAAGTACTCTATCTTGCTATTCTGCTCCAGCAGCAGCTGCCGAGGGAGAGCGGTAGTCACCAGAGTGCTGTTGCTATGCACTGACTGTGCCCTGTACAGATTGACTCACAGCATGGCTCTGCAACTGGATATAATTGGACTGTTGCAGTCTGAAAGCTGATGCACATGAAGCTCAGCATGCCCTACTGGTATTTTATTTATTTATATCACCCGCCCAATAATGTCATTTTTTCAGTGGCTCACTCAGTAATTCTGGGATCAATCTCTGTCTCTCCCCTGCCCCCAATTTAGCTAAGTTTATATGATTTCCAGAGCTTAGAAAGGTTAGGATTTTGTGGGACAGTAAGTCCCAGTATCTCCAAGCCAGCATGACTTATGGTCATGCTAGCTGAGAGGTTCTGGGAATTATAGTCCAGGCTCTGTTCTGTACTTTGATTTTATGTACTTTGAATTGGGATTCCCTTTTCTTAATTTCTTTTTGTACAAGGAAGAAAAAATAGGCTTCTCTGTTGAATCATGCAAGATTGAAATAACACAGAATATGAAAGAACCTTCTGCATAGAATAGCTCGCAGTTGTACAGTGTGTGTTTTCATTATTTTCGTAAAGTTGCTTTGCTGAGCAAAATATCCAGTTTATGGAACTTGTTATTCTTTTTTTTTGTCTTGACACCATTCAATGCAATTCTGGCATGTTATAGGTTACCTATATTGGAAGCTGTATAGTGTTTAGAGTGTTAAATTTCAACTAAATGTAGGGAGTTATATAAAGTGTAAATAATTTCTTTAGTTTTCATTTTTCTAGTATATTTCTAGTATATTAAAATCTCAATGTAAGTTATCTGGGAGATTATTCCTCTTTCACAGGCTAATCTGGTTATCAAAACATAGTATCTCATTGCTCCATAGCACTCATGCTCGTTAATTATAATTTCACAATCTGTGTTTTCTTATTCAGTTGCAGTTCAGAGATTATCATGTACAGGTGTACTCTGTAAGGACCCTTGAATGTACTTTTCCCAGTTGTAGCAATTAGTTGTTATCTTTTTACTCCATTCCTCAGGTCTGTAAATAAGTGAATTTCAAGAATGTAAACAACTGCTAAATTGTTTGCGACTCCCTTCTGTGCTAATATGACAAAGGAGCTATCTTCTCTCTGTCATCTGTGTTGTTGTCTTGGAACCAAAATGTGCAGGTTTTTATAATGAGTGTTTTACTTAAACATATCTTTTTCACAAAAGTATTTTCAAGACAATTTTATTTTGTAAAAAAAAGTTATAACATTTAAAATATAATATGTAACATTAAATGTGTGCTTTAGCTTCCAAATAAACAAAAAAATAAAAATAAGTAATGATCCCTGCATGTGCAGGAATATTAGTTTTATTTATCCACATCCAACAAAATATGTCTTTCTAGGCATTTCATATGCCCTCTAGGCATTTCATATGCCCTCTATAATATTCTTGGGCTATTCTTGGGTCAGAAGTCCTTTGTTTCAATAGAGCCAATGATGATCCAAGATTTTGCTTATCCACGCCTATTCCTGAATGTATTCCCATGGATACAGGAGTTGTACTATATGTACATTTATATCAATAGTATGTAGAAAATATTTATGGAGTGGGTTTTTCCCTCTTTGAGGGTCATCGATTGAAACTGGATTGTGGGAAATTCCAAAAAGAGTACTTCTTCATGCAAAATATAATTAGATCATGAGTTATTATAGGCAGTAAAGGATAACTTTCAAAGTTGTGGACAAATTCATGGTGGAGACACTGAAGTACCAGATGAGTGTTTTGGGAAAGGCAAATAGAAAGGTGTGTTTGTCTTGCTTATGGATTTTTCAGGTGCATCTGGATGGGTAAACGAAATGTTGAGTTTAGTGCCATCTACACTCACCATTTAGGTTAATGTGGGATCGGATCAGTCTGCTGGTGTCCACATAGCACATTTTGGCTACTCTGGATTAACCTGGGAAAAGCTATTTAATGTGGCTGCATCCTGGCTTTAAAAAACACAGGAAAACCCACTCCGACACCAGGATTTAGGCTTTCCCCTGTGTTTTGGCTGCAAAAACATCTATAGCTGGTTCCTATGCTGTGGATGTCCAAACAGCCATCCTGGGCTCCCTGGGCTCAGGCGGTCCAGGGACATGGAATGGGTGTCCCCTTCCATCCTTTCTGTCCTATTGTTGCCAGCTACAGTGACAACAGAGAGACCTACCTGCAGCTGGGCCATCTTTCCTCCTGCTTTCATGCCATTAGACTGGCAAAGGAACTGTCAAAACCAAGATCTCTAATGACAAGACAAGTTGGTGTGTACAACAGTCCGAAGTCAAACCAGATAGATGACAGAAATGCCAAGTACTCAGGAAAACAAACAGGAGGGTAAGCCAAATGTGCCATCCAGGTTCAAGAGCCAAGTACCAGTAATCTAAGCAACAAGGTTGAGTCCACAAGTCCAAAGCCCAAGAGCAGTTCACGATTCTAAGAATGCACAAGAATTAAGGATACAAGGTAGCATGGATACCTAAGTTGTAGCCAGCAATCAGGTAGCACACTGCAGTCCCTTAAATGTTACTTTCACAGGTGATCCCTCTTGTCAGCTCTCTCCTTAGCAAGCCTTGCTGATCTTCACAGCTGAAACCTTTCTCTCCTGAGTTCCACAAAGAGAAACAGTTAACTCTTCCTCAGCCTGCTCAACCAAAGCTTCTTGTGTTTGGCCAATAGGCTCAGTA
This sequence comes from Anolis sagrei, assembly GCF_037176765.1. Lineage (NCBI taxonomy): Eukaryota > Metazoa > Chordata > Lepidosauria > Squamata > Anolidae > Anolis > Anolis sagrei. The sequence goes on along the minus strand of NC_090025.1, from coordinate 125,283,183 downwards.
GTTGTACCTTCTGTCTGGGGCTGAGGGAGTTGCTGTACCTGGCTAAAATTGTCTATGTAGCCAAGCCATCATTCAGTAAACCCTTATCCATGCAATTCAAGAAAGGTGCTTGGACGGAGTAAGGGGAGAAAGCCTCCTCTCACGTCTCCAGGCTCCTTTACTTCCATGCCATGTGACTGTCAAAGGAGCCTGGGGAAGGGAGAGGGGGGCTTTTCTCCCTTGCTCCTTCCAAGCTCCTTCGTCAGTCCACTGATATGAAAGCAGGACGAAAGACAGCCTGCAGCAGGTAGGTCCTCCAGTCACTGCTGTAGCTGGCATCAACAGGGGTGGAGAACAGCTAGCATTTGAGCTCCTGCTCAATGGCTCCAAACCAGTTTCAGCATGGCTGTGCTGTAGGGATACCCTTCTACTGCTGAGACAGCTCAGGTCAGGTCACAATGTTGACAGGAATCAGATTTTTCCATGCAGTTTTGGCCCACATTATTTGCCAGTGTAGAACCACCCTTAGATAGACCTTGGATCTTATCCAGCATACTGCTCTTAAACATAACTCTCAAAAGATCTGTAAAACTGAGCATATTTCTGCCTGTATCTACAAGGTGCCAAATGTGGAGGGGAAAACATTCCATAGCTCTGAAACAACCAGAAAGGAATGGTGTGAGTGATGTTCAAGCATCTCCTGCCCTCATATGATGATACCTTTTGAAAGCTGTCACTCTTAAATTTCCTTGAGCAAGAGGGAATCATAAATGCTGCTTGATGTATTTAGGACTTTAAAGGACTTTAAAATATGTACAATGGAGCTTACAAACTTAGGGTGCTCTACACTGTAGAATGAATGCACTTTGACACTACTTCCATGGCTCAATGCCATAGAATCAGAGGAGTTGTAGGTTCACTAGTGTCACCTTCTCTGCCAAGGAGTGTTGGTGCTCCACCAGTCTACAGATTCCATAGCATTGGTGTTAACTGTGTTAATTCTGAACTGTAGATGCAACCTTCACGGAAATCAACTTGCATTGTTTCCAGAATGTCCAATCTGGACAATATAGAAGTTATGCAGGAGCATTATGAACCACAGATCCATGTAACCTTCTTGAATGTCATTTAATCTATACCTTAGAAAAGGATGGAAATTTCCAATTCTTTCATTTCTAGCGAAGACTATCCAAAACTTAAAAATAGCATTCTGTGGAAGAACTATTGGGTGCAAAAGTGTCTCTAGGCTATGTAACTGCCTTTAATGTTATTAATTTTCATTTTCATTTTACACTTCCACCTTCTCTCTCAGGAGTTCAAGGGAACCAACAAGCAAAATAATGATTTTTAAAGAAATTTACAACATAACCATGAAAAGGCAAGGCTGCTTTTAAAAAGCAATTTATAATCACATACCAAATATGTCACCTAAAATGAAGGTTTCTACCAACATCCATAAGCTTATCAAAGAGAAAGTGAGATGGCCAAATATGCATTTGGAGCTCTGGAGCAGTCACCAATGGGGCTATCTCCTGAGTTCCAACTATACGTCTCTCTGGGAGTAGTAGAGACATATAAATGGTTCTTTCAAGGATGATCTCAAGAGACTGATAAGTTTATGCAGGAGATAATTATTTTGTTTTAGAGGTCAAGGTTCTAAATCAGGCTTGCACAATTTGTGGCTCCCAGGTGTTTCAGTCTCTAGCCGGCTTGACCAATGATTGGGGATTCTGGGGACTGAAGTTAATAATAATGATGATGATGATGATAATAATAATAATAATTTTATTTCTTACCCACCTCTCCTTGTGATGGGTCACAGCACAATCAAACACGCATACATTGCAAAAATTCTAAAATCACACATATTAAAATGTAGTTCTAGGAAATATGCATATTAAAATGTATTTCTATAAAATACGTGTTAAATATACAGGACAGAAATTAAAACACAGGACACGAGTTTAAAATTCATGATTAAAACTGGCTGGGTTGAAACACCTGGAGGGCCAAAGGTTGTGCAACCTGTTCTAAATAATTCAGGGTCTTAAATATGATCACCAGCATTTTGAAGAAAACTATAGTGAGATGGGGAATTATTTCATGTTTGAGTTGTTCTACATTTATTTATTTATTTATTTATTTACCATATTTATATACTACCTTTCTCAGCCTGAAGGTGACTCAAGGTGGTTTACACTCGACAATCAATGCCCCTTAACAACATAAAATATAATTTAAAAACATTAACATATAATATAGACCATATAAAGACACTTAGTATTCAGTTCAACTATTTGGCAGAGTGTACTAGTCCATGGCTTTAGATCATGGCTACTAAAACTTCTTAATCTGGGAATCCTGACCACAAATGGGGTCCTTTAGATCAGGGTTGGGGTCCTGAAAAACCGACAACAGTAAACTTTTTCTGAATGCTATCTAATGGCTGTTTTATTAATCGGTTGTGCGGTGCTTACAGTGGTCTCTGCATAAAATACTTCAGCTGTACTTCATAAAAAAGAAAATCAGCCTGTTTAGCAAGCCTTTCAAATGCTGTTTTATCAACAGTAAATGTTTGGTTTTATACCTATTTCATATACCTATATTCTGTATCCAGAGTCATGAAAAACTTTCTCAGAAAGAAAGGGATCACAAATGGAAAAAAAGTTTAAGAAGCTTTGGTCTAGAGATCATATTATTCTTGTGGATATTGAGGTTTAGGTTTAACAATCTCATTTACCTGTTGTGTGACCTAACAATGTACCATCACAAGAGGAAATTGCTGGCAAACATGGGATCATGGTAGACTCATATAATCCATTTCAAAGCAGATAATCTGGATTCAGAAACTGGATTATATGGTAGTGTAAATCCAGCCTATGTTACATATGTAATCATTGCTTCTTGTTAAAACAAAAGGCTTCACAACAATGGACTTGACTCTATGTATCTGTAGAATTACTCCCTTCTTCTCTTCTGACTTTTGAAGTGGTACGTTGCAGCCATTGTAAGTTTGAATTGGTTTGAGCAACCCCTTTCTGAGGATTACTTGACACACAAATTCTACTTAAAGTTCCACCAACAACTGCAGCTTAAATGTCTTTTAATGTAACTTCTGCATACTTTTTAAAGTGAACTTAGCACAGGATTCCCATTTACACACCGGTAGGTCCTGCCCTGCTGCTTGGGGAATTGCTTAACAAGCAAAGTAGAGCGGGTAACACAGCACTTGCCACACATTAATTTATTTCCCTTTCCTGTGAGTTCACTTCATCACCCTTGGCTTTTAAATCTTGTAAATGGGGTGATAATTTTAAAATAAACAACTTCTTTGCCAGTTTCTTCCCACAGCATGTGTAAAATAAATAGAGTACCTTAAATTATTTTTGTATGTCTTTCCACTTTATTTCAGAGCAGTCCACAATTCTGAGTTTTCTCATATTCATAAAGTATATTATATGTGAACTTTAATAGTCATTCCAGTATTTTGATTACTACACTTCATTATTCATATGCCAAAGAATCTACAGCTTGAAAATAAAAGATATTTTTTTGGATTTTCATTCTGAATTTTTAAACAGACAAAGATAACCAGTGTATTAATAGAACAATGAGGAGTGTATTTTAGTCTAGTGGGTAATAATATCTTTAGTCAAATTGTCATGGATATTGGGTTTCAACCTCAGGTAATGAGTTATTTTTAATTGTTGCTCTAGAAAGATAGTAAGAAAAAATTATATGCAAAGTGTATTGCAGTTCTTTGTGGAAAGCATATTGATATATAAGAGCAGTGTGTTGCAACGCATACCAATCTATTCAAAATTTTATATTGAAAGTGGTTTGGGAGAAGCATTGTTATGTCATTCTTTTCATCTACTGTTTGTGGCCTTTTCTTTCACTTTGATTTTTTTAAAAAAATCATGGATTTATGACTGGGATTATCAGAAGCAGAAAAGCAATATGGTGATATCATGCGGTCATAAACTGTTCAGATTCGTCTGATAACAGAAACTAAATCTCTGGCTGGAAGTAATTAACTTAGTGTAGCTTTGTATCATCACCTCTTAATAGTAAAGATGCATTTACCTTTACCTTTTTTATGAGTTTCTTGTGACTTCCACTCTTGCTCAGTTCCTGTTTGGATTTCCCAATAGTGTTTGACTACATACCAATACTCTTGAGCAGATATAGGCATTTCTTTTCTGTCCATTGTTTCATTTACATCATGATCATGTTTGCTTTGAAGTACTTCAGCAGGAGGTTGATCTTCATTTCTCATCTCTCACCTGTTCCTCCTTACTCTTAGCAGGAAATAATGGCAGTTCAGTAGTAGTTTTTTTTCCATCTTTACTCATTCCTTTTCACAAAGACATACTGTGCCTCATATTTCCTCTGTCTATCTCTAGTTTCCTCTTGTGGTGTATTTTCTTTTTATACTGATGGAGTCTCTGTTGGAAGAAGTATTGTCTTGTGGTACCTGTATTCTTTCTCTGCTCTACAGTTGTCCCAACACCTTATCTCTTTTTCATTTCTGTTACAGCTTGAATGCTTATGTTCATTGATTTGACTCTCCTCCCAACATGCCATAGAGATGGCAAACTGCTTACATGGATCTTACAGCCAAATATAGCCTTGATACATTCAGTTATTTGGTTGCTTCATTCTTTTCTGTCCTGTACTATTTTACATTTTGTGGTGTCCTTGTTTCTACAGGTTGCCTTAAACTAGTGTTTCAACTAGAGACACTTTTCTTGTCTTCATTACTTTAATGTTTTATTAGCTTTCTTAAAGATTCTGTGCTTTGTAATTTATCCAAACAGCACAACAAGCTGCAACAGCACATATTTCAACTTTCCATCTCTCTGAATCATATTACATTAACTACCAGATTGTTTCCTTTCTGCCACATCCTAGGGCAGGCTTCTAAACTGTTTGGCATAGACTTGAGTCACTAATCTGAAAACAAGGCAAGACTTGGAAACCCCTTTAAGACATGATGGAAGCATTTATAATGTTCCTCATCAATGTGCCAGTTCCACTCCTTGGCAGAACAAACAGAGATCACTGCTGGGGATAATCTTTTTGTTCATCTTTTGCAAAAGTGTTTGAACCTTGTTCTCGAAATTGAGTTTGTCCTTCATATAGCAGTGCAGTTTATTGAGTTGTCTTGAAGATAGATTAAAGTTGGATACAGTGTGGCTTGCTCTGCATTTTCATGGTACCCAGAAGATAAGAGGAGAAAAGCTTCTGCTGCTTCCAAGGTTAATGAAGATCACCTTTAATGGAGATTAGAGTTAGTGGTCATTTCCAATATAAGACAGTGCTTTCTGAAATTCTTAATTCTGCAACTGTGGAATGGTCTTCTAAAATATCCTTGCTTGGGGCCCTTCTATAATTACCATTTAATGCAGTTCACAGCCAGCTCGAGGGTACGGGGGCCACAAAATGCATTCTGAAGTGTGTATTGAGTTGGAAGGAGTGTGCTTAAAAACTCACCAGAAAGTCTGAAACAAGCCAGACATTGTGCTGCAGGTGACTGTAGTATATGCCACATATACCTAGAAACTGGGACTGGAAAATGCAGTGTTTGGAAGGACACCACTAGCACTGGAGCATCTTTGAAAGCACTGAAGCATCCATTAAATACTCTGGGGCAAGGACACACAGGTGGCTAAGTACTACCCTGGGAGAGGAAGCCACATCATTCTTGCGGGAACACTTACTTTCCATCCTTTTATTCAAACTTCCTATGCCAGTGTTTGTTCCCAAATAGACAATGGGATCAGTGCATCAGCAAATCTCAGTGAACTGCGTATATTTTTTTAAAAAAAGAAATCTGGTGGCTGTCTAGCCATGGATTTTGCAGTTCCTGGGTTCAGTTCTGAGCCGTATTCAGCAGACACTGTGGCCACCGTCCCAACCTCGAACCAATTCCTGTGGCACTGTGGAACCATTTCTTTTTAAACTGATTCTAGATGGATTATAGTATTAGTGTAGGTGCACCCATAGTTAAAGACTGAGCAGAAACAATGTCACACTCTAGCCATCCTTGTCAGAAAGAGAAGCTCTAATATAGCTAGAGCTAGTATTGTCTCACAGATAGGGACAGTTACTTCCAGGCAAACGCTAATGGCTCCTGGGTCTAACTTGGAATAGCATAGGTAGCCCTGTGGAGTTGGTTTCTCAATTCTTAAACTCTGTTTCCTTCAAACAGATATTATTAATACTACTAAATGATCACCAGGCTACTTAGAATGACATAACATAAAATAAATTTATTTGATAAAAATTTCTGAGTAAGAAAATTTTCCTAAATTCTTATGATGATTAATGTGCAACAAACTATACATATCATGAATTAAGTTAAATATATATTTATGAAAAAGATAGGATATACCGTAAAACTAAATAATATATATATTCCCACCTCGAAATTTAAGATCGTCCGGGGAGGCCCTGCTGTCGACTCCGCCACTATCACAAGTGAGGTTGGCGGGGACGAGGAGCAGGGCCTTCTCAGTGGTGGCCCCTCACCTGTGGAACTCACTCCCCGGGGAGATTAGATCAGCGACCTCCCTTCTGACGTTCAGGAAAAAACTGAAGACCTGGATATGGGACCAAGCTTTTGGACATGCTGGCAGCTAAAGGAAGATCTGATGACAAACATGGATGAATGGAATGGAATGGATACACTGAACTCTGAGCACTGAGCATGAGATTGTTTTGTTATTTTATTATGTACTAATGTTTTTAACTTGTTAACTGTCTAAATTGTTGTAGGTATCATTTGTTTATTGATTCAGGCATCGAATTGTGCCGTTGTTTGTAAGCTGCCCTGAGTCCCCCCTCGGGGGTGAGAAGGGCGGGGTATAAGTAATTGAAATAAATAAATAAAAATAAATAAAATATACAGCCAAGATTAACAGAGCTTGATAAATTATCTCTACTTACAAACATTTTATAAATAGATTTTTGTAATATAGTATTATAAGTATTTAGGTATCTCGAAGCCAGAGTTAGAGTTAGTGGATTTCTCCTGACTCTGACTTAATCCAACATTGTTTCCAACTCTTGACTCAACAAACTTTAGCTAAGGTCCAACATTAAGTATGCACATGGACTTCAGCTCCCCTTTCTATGTAGATTGAATACATGCAAAGTCTTGGATGGTTACTTCAGCACTCTGTTATTGGGCTTCAGATTTGGATGAGTAAATTGCCCCCTTGAAATACTGGATGTTACAAGGAGAGGGGCCCTAAGAGCTAGGAGGAAGATCATAAGAAGAGGCAGTGAGGTACCATCATTCGGAGCCCTCTTTGACAGGATGTCATCAGATGGAGAAACCTCTATATGTGTCTCAAAGTTATTTTATTCCCAGGAACAATCATAACTTTTTGGTGAAAACATAGCACAATCTTTCACCTTTACCAGAGTTTTTAATATTATCATGCTCCCTAATAAGAAAGGCTCTTTGAACAGCCTTGATAAAGAGCTGTTCAGCCTTTGAACAGCCTTGATAAAGAACAACCAGCATGGCTTGAGCATTGGATTGCAACCTCAGAGACCAGGATTTAAATTCTTGTTGTCTATATAAACCCATTGAGTGATCTTAGGCAAGTCACACTCAAGCTGAAAGATAAACCCCCTTTGAACAAATTTTTCTAAGAAATCCCCATGATAAGATTAGAGACGCCACAAGTCAGAAATAACTTGAAGGTGCATATCAACAACAAAGTTGCTGCTATCTGTAAACCCCAATTTACACTGAAGAAACCCATTTAAGAGAGAACTGATGCCCCTGTTTTGCTGAACGAGAAAGCAAGCTAAACATCAGTTTACAGTAAGACATTCGTATCTGAGTGGGATCTATTCCTGACCAGAATGCAGCTATGTGAAACTGGATAAAAACAAATGCCATTAAATTACCCCACGTTCATCTTAGCATATGATAGAGTTGGGTTGGGGGATCTAGAGAGGATACATCTAGGATTTTGTCCTTCTTTTCACTGTCTCTGTATCCTTGATCTATTAGAAGAATTTACATTGTATTTCCAGTAAAATAAAATGCAAAATAGTGTTTTGCTGCGGTACCATCAAGCTCTCCAGTGGTCAGACTATCATAAATTTTAAATATTTAATACTGCACTCAAAATTTGCAATTGCATTCTTAATATTTAAGGTAAGGGAAAACACTCAGCAACTCATTTATCATCAAATACAGGAATGCTCAGAAAAAAGGCTAAAACAGAATTTCCAAACCAATAAAAGTCCAAAAGGTATGATCAACAGTAGTCTCTTGTTTGTCTCTGCAATTTATTGATTCCTTTTCTTAATAACACCTTCGTGAAGAGAAATATAGTAAGACTCCCAGAACCACAGAATTTATATCCATAGTTTCACTCATCTTCACCCAGGGAAAAATGGTCTCTCTGGTCATCTTCTAGGCAATTCTATGGAAGTTTTAAATAAATTTTTCAGTAATTCCTATATTCCAATGACAAATTAGTAGCTGAGCCCCCCCCCCCCTTATCTTAAATATTGATAAAGCAATTGCAAGTTTCAAGAGCAATATTAAATATTTAGAGTTTTATGATAGTCTGACCACTTGAGAGCTTGATGGTACAGCAGCAAAACACTATTTTGCATTTTATTTTACTGGAAAGAGAATATAAATTACATTGATGGCTCAAGAGGTATCATGCTAAATTGAATGCATTTGTTTACCTCCAAGATAAAGTGGGAAAAGGAGACTAAAGAGGAGCTTCCAGATAGAGGTGCCCCATGTGGAGAACTTCCTATATCTTCCGTAAGGAGGAAATGAAAACTAATAACATCATTCTTTTTTCTCTAACAACAATGGAAACTTCTCAAATCTCCTGTGACTTTCATTTTCTGGTTTATGTAACATTGCAATGCCTTGTTTGTCTCTCTCTAGCTCCAGCATTGCTAGCTTAATATAAAAAAATGAGAAGCCATAAATAACCAATATAGTGATCTACTTACTCCCTCACTCCCACGTTAGAGAGAAGATCCAGCAGCTGGGATTTCCTTAGCCAGTCTGTCTCTTGTTTAGTGGAGGGATTAGATGAAACAATCATTTTATAGTTGTTCAAATATTTTTCACTCAATCTTCTAAAACTAGCATATTCTGTCTGCATTTACTCCAGAAATGGTATTTTAGAGGAAACATACCCATTTTCTGTCGCCTCTAGTTCTTCAAAAGAGAGACGGATCTGGGAATAGGGATTGAGCTGTGTTAGGTAGGGTTACACTCCCCATAAAAACACATGTTTATATTTTTCAGACTACTCCTGCAGTCAGCTCTGAGCCTGAAGGCCCAGGTTTCAGCAGTGATGAGGAGTGCCTTTGCACAGTGAAAACTAGTGTGCCAACTGTGCTCATTCCTGGAGAAGTCAGATCTGACTCTGATTGTACATGCCTTGTTTACATCCCATTGGATCATATGCTGTAGGTATGGCTGCTTTTGAAAAGTGCTGAGAAAATTCAGTTGTCCCAAAGAGCTTCAACCACATTGTTAACACAACTCCTCTATCTTATTAGCTCCATTGGTTGATTGTCCATTTCCAGGCACCACTTAATGTGGATTTAAACCTATAAAGCGCTATATAGCTCGGGTATAGATTATTTGAAGCATTATCTATCCCTTTATGATATCTATCCCCACTAGAGATGTGCCCACTAGAGAGGGCCCTTCCACACAGCCATATAACCCAGAATATCAAGGCAGAGAATCCCACAATATCTGCTTTGAACTGGTTTATCTTAGTCCACACTGTCATATATTCCAGTTCAAAGCAGAAATGTGGGATTTTATTCAGCCCTCATCCCTGTCTTACCACGTTTAAAGCTTCCAGGGAAGTCATGCTACCCCTCTATTCTGCCTTGGTTAGACGACACCTGGAATATTGTGTCCAATTATGGGTACCACAATTGAAGAGAGATATTGACAAGCTGGAATGTGTCCAGAGGAGGGTGACTAAAATGATCAAGGGTCTAGAGAACAAGCCCTCTGACGAGCAACTTAAAGAGCTGGGCATGTTTAGCCTGAAGAAGAGAAGGCTGAGAGGAGACATGATAGCTATGTATAAATACGTGAGAGGAAGTCATAGGGAGGAGGAAGCAAGCTTGTTTTCTGCTGCCCTAGAGAGTAGGGCGTGGAACAATGGCTTCAAATTACAAGAAAGGAGACTCCATTTAAACATTAGGAAGAACTTCCTGACTGTGAGAGCCGTTCAGCAGTGGAACTCTCTGCCCCGGAGTGTGGTGGAGGCTCCTTCTTTGTAAGCTTTTAAACAGAGGCTGGATGGCCATCTATCGGGGCTGCTTTGAATGCATTTTTCCTGTTTCTTGGCAGGGGGTGGACTGGATGGCCCATGAAGTCTCTTCCAACACTATGATTCTATGATTCCTATGAATTGGTGGGAACAAAGGAGAGGCCCTTCTTGGAGTCTGCTCCCAGACTTTGGAGCTCCCTTCTTAGATAGGTCATGATGTCGCCATCCTTGCTGTCCTTCCACTGTCAGCTCAAAATTCATTAGGGTTGGACTTTTAATACTGTGAGATGTTGTTTTAAGTAATCTATACAGTCATTTAATGCTTTTTAATGTTTTAACTTTATACATTGTTTATTTTTTGTAAAACTTTTTTTACTTTTATTAATGCTTATGTATAGTTTTGAATTTGTATTGTTTTAAATATGTTGTTAACTGCCTCAAGTCTCATAATAGAAAAGTGGAATATAACGGAACAAAATAAATACATAAATAATTCAACATTTAGCCAAACGCATCTGCAAAACAAAAAGCACAACTGAAAAATATTATTTACAAAATAGCAGGTTTTATAGCATATTCTTGACAAGGTAGAACTATTAAATCAAAACACTAAGATGTCTTAAAGATTCACACAAAATGAAATCAGGAAAAGGAGCAGGGAATTGCATAGTACAGAAGGTGTTCTACTACTGGTGTGCTTTCTTACAAGCACACATTTTAAAAATACAGTAATTCTGAACTTCTAAATATTTGGCACAGGAAGCAGATTTTCCTCCAAGAAAACAGTAGCAATTGAAATCTGTATTAGGAATTAGTTTCAAGGACATTAACTAACCTATGCAAGGTCTATTTTTTAAGTTATTTTTGGATTGTATATAAACAGCAGTATTTTGAAAGCATAATGTGTATTTTTGTCCTATGCCTAGTTGAATAAATAGTTTAGAAATCCAGTCCAACAGGTTTTTGCATTCTTTTCCAATTCAGTATAATCTGAAGGAATGGTTTCTGGGATGATGTAGCTGCATGCTTCCTTGTGTTTATTTAATCTGTCTAATCCTGGGTGTAGTTGGTTGGTACCACCCACTAAAATAATGAATTTATTTGTTTGCTTTATGGGAACTGTAAGGCTGGCTGTGACTAGTTTCAGTGAAACATTCCTTGAACAATATGTTATGAAAATGCTGAAGCCTTCCGAATTCCAATATGTACAGCAAACAACGGCACAGTCTTCATAACTGGATATAGAAACCGTTCATTGTAGAAGATTATGAAAACTGTATGCAACATTTTTCCTGCTATGAAATTAGCACACAGTACAACTTCCATCATTGGGGAATTTTCAAGAGTTCTAGGGAATCTTTGAAAGCTCATGCAACTGTGCATAGTAGATATAGCTGGAAAACACATTACAATTGCCAGGAGAAATGTTTCCAGAAACAGAAACCTCCTCAGAAGAAAGTGCCTTGTCATGTAGATACTCGTAGTTTTCATTTTTTTTGAAGAGCCTTCAAGTCTACACTAGCATGTGTGGTAGGATGGTCATCTTCCTTAAAAGCCATGTTAAAATCAGATTTGCTTTAATCGCTGAAAAAATAACTGTAGAGGTAGTGTTTTCAGTAGGGCCACAGGCCAATTGCATTGCAGAGCCTAGTTTTGTCTTCTTTGAAATCCCTTGGGTTCGGTGAGTCTTTCTTATATGTAAATGTATGTAGAATATATCTTGGAAAAATTTGAGCATGTAAATCCAGATACCTCCATCTCCACAGACTTGATGTCCATGGTTTCATTTACCCACACTCCAACAGTATTTCCCTCAGAAGTGTTCATCTATATCCTCTAGTTCTATTGTATGTTAATGCTTCCAGCCCACATCTACTCAAAATACATGATTCAGCTTTTCATGGTAGGGTCTTGGAACATATCCACTATGGATAAGTTGGTCATATTGTACCTTGGAAAATTATGATTATTTCTCTTCTTCCCATTGAGAAGAAAAGTAATGCTCTGACAAGGAAACATGAAATTCCCTTTGCTCACTAAAATTCATAGCTTTCCAAAAGTTAAAAAGGTCAAAATTATAATGTTGGCCCAAAAACGCTCAATGCTTGACAGAGACAGGCCTAGTTTCATCACAGATCTGGGGCCAGTTACAGTCTTTCTCTGCCTCAAGTTAATAATGCTAATAGTGTCTCTTTCAGGTTCTGGGATTCACTAGCATTTAGAACCATTCTCACTTAGCATTCAGGAAGTAACATTTCCAGAAATTTTGCAGCTATGCAAAACAACAGGAAGGGGACTTCCTGTGTTCACCAGCTTTACCTTTAGTTTTTCACAGTAATTAATTAATTATTCAGGATTTATATTTCAAGATTGCATTCAAAATCTTGTTCATTTTGTATTTCTTTCTATTTCATTTTGTATTCACATTACTTCAGTATCTATCACATATGCCAGTGGTTCTCAACCTGTGGGTCCCCAGGTGTTTTGGCCTACAACTCCCAGAAATCCCAGCCAGTTTACCAGCTATTAGGATTTCTGGGAGTTGAAGGCCAAAACATCTGGGGACCCACAGGTTGAGCAGCACTGACATATGCTGTCTGCTGAGATCCTGCTCACCTCATGTTCTTTCTCTCCAAGCAATAGATGTTGCACCACATTATGAGAAACATCACAGCACTGTAGAATTAATACAGTTTGGTACCACTTTGACTGCCACGGTTCAATGCTATGGAAACCTGGGATTTATAGTTTGATGAACCACCAGCCCTTTGCCAGAGAAGACGAAAGGCTTTGCAAAACTGCATGTTCCAGGATTTGCAAATGGTTGCCATTCTACTTGAACAGCTCCCAAATATTCTGGGAATAAGAAAGGTGTAGTAGCTAGAAACAGCTCCTTCTGCAGGGTAGAATAAATTAAATGAACTTCTAATCATTCCTCATAAACATTTATTTTCATTTAAAACTAACAGGTTCCATGTGGCTTCCCCAAAACAAATACATCTATTGATAAATTTTGAAATAACTTTCTCATGTAATATTTCCAATTTTATTTTTAATAACCATATAAGAGGAAAGCAGAGTTGGTAATATGGGACAAATGGATTCTATTGCATATTAAGTTCTAAAATCATAATTTTGCCTAGGCATCTGTTCTGTTTGCATGGAATGTGATATTTTAATGCAGTTTCTAGAGAACGGATACATTAGTAGCTAAGTATCTTAAGATCTAGTGTATTCCTTCCTGGCTCTCCTCTCCCCCTCCCCTCCCTTTTCTTCAGGGATGCATTCCATAGGGGATTACAGCTAAGCTGTTTTTATTCATACGGATGCCAGAAATTGTTGGCTGCCAGCTGTTTCTGACTCAATTTTGTGGCACATCTTAGAGGCACTAGTTAGGCTGCTTATAGAAAAGCACAGGGGAAACCTCTAGGTTGGTTGAACTTTTATGAACAGGGCAGAACCCTGTTTTCTAGGATAGAGGTTGATACATAGAGACTATTAGAGAGACCAAAGTCTCCTCCTAAAGGAGTGTCCTGCACATCTTGGGAACAATCCAGATCTTGGAAAGTGGAGGACAACTATCTTCTAGCACAGACACAGGCAAACTTCAGCCATCCGTGTGTTTTTGACTTCAACTCCCAGAAATCCCACCTAGCTTACTGGCTGTTTGGAATTGTGGGACTTGAAACTCAAAACACTTGGAGGACCAAAGTTTGCCCATGCCTGTTCGAGCATATGTGTTCTGAGTTTTATATACAGTATTTTCCTTTTTGATTGCTAAGATGGCATTGGATGCTGCCTCTTAATAGCTGATAATTTTTTCTTGGTTAGCTGAGAAGAATCTGCAGCAAGCGAGTGAGTGAGTTAATTGGTTAGTTAATTAATTACAAGGGTACTGTCTCAGTATCATGTAATTGCAAGTAAAACCAGATTGAAATAATTTTAGAATAATACAAGAAAATAAATTAAAAACATATCAGCCATGTTAGGTACCCTTAAACCTACACCTGTTGATAAACTCTACAAGCTAGCTGGCATTGCCCCCCCCCCCCTCCAAATGTGTGATGGGAAGTTGCTGCTAAATGTGAGAGAAATAAGGTTGAACACTGTGAAAGCCATCTACTACATGGCTACAAGCTTCCTCCCAGTAGACTCAAATCAAGGAAAAGCATTATGAGAACTACCACTTCTCTTGGCATCCCCCCAGCAACAGCAAGGGTAGCCGTCTGGGCAGCTAAACCAGGAAATCCCAATTGCATGGCCCCCCACGAGGGTCTTCCTCCAGGGGCGAACCAAGAATGGGCAACTTGGAAGTCAACCGAACAGACTCAGAAGTGGAGTGGGCAGAACAAAAGACAACGTGGCAAAATGGCACTACCTGAAAGAATCCCACACCTTGTGTGACTGTAGAGCAGAACAGACAACTCTGCATCTGTATGCTTGTCCACTATGCCCTGCCTCATGTACAGAGGAAGAATTGTTGGAAGCTACATACAATGCTGTTGCTGTTGCCTGTTTTTGGTCAAAAGACATTTAGCCACCTGAGCTCCTTCTATTTTTATCAGTTTTATACTAATTTATGCAATGCTTTTGATACAAAATAAAAATGTTAGGTTAAAATGGGCTTAAAAAGTTAAAAGAATTGAAAACCACCTGTTACAGTGATTCACGTAACTCCCAAAAATATGTAAATACAGAGCTTGAAAAGAGTCTTTTGGATGTGATTCTATACATACACACCATAGGAAGATGTGTTGGATATTTGCTGGATCATATCAAAGGCCTATTTATTCCATGGGGAATCAACAAACAGCTCTGTTTCCTGTTTCTCAGAGGAATATTGCCTTCGTAATTAGTGGTCTTTGGTAGCTGGGATTGCACTATAAAACCCAGATCCTTTGCACTTAGGCAAGTTTAGATTTCATCTCAGAAAAAGAAAACGCTTTTGTGCCTTTTTGGCACCCATTTCTTGTCATATTATCTAGCTAGATATCTATAAGAGCCATCAGGAGGTATTTTCTGAGTAAGTACATTTCTCTTCCCTGCTCCAGATACAGTTACGGAGACATTAGGGTTACAGTCATTTCTAAATCCTTTCATCAAATGGATTTAGCAATGTGTGGGTGGTACAAAAAATGTACCCGAGCCATTTGTTACACTAAGTTAGGCGTGTGCTATTCTGTCCTGTGAGAAATGTAGCATGTGGGGTACAAAGGCATCTCATTCATCAAAATGTATCATGGTGTCACTAATTCTATTTTTGAGTTATGAATTGTGGGTAAATTTATGAAAGATGCCAATGGAAGAATCCATCTGTCTGAATGACAAGACACTAAGAACTATTGGTAAGGCAGACACAAAGGCAATGTGGCAAAAAGATTAATTACTTCAAAATATTTAAAGGAGACTAACTTTTTAACTTCAAAGCTAGTTAGCATTTAATCCAGCATGTTTTATTTTATATAAACTTCTTCATTTTTACAATGCATGCTATCGGTTAAAACTTCAAAGTCATGTTACTATTACATTTTATAGATGATCCAAATAGTCTTCTCCAGAGACTTCAAAGTATTGTCTCTATTTTACAGGTAAGTAAACAAAAGTATCTGATGTGGATTATCTTCATTAAGTTAAGAGCTAAAATCTATGCTTGTTGTACCATGTGAGTGCTGATTTTGTGTTATTATTTTTTCCTTCTACAGCATCAGTGTTTAGAAAGGCATACTTGCTTTTCCTAATAATCTCATCTCTCTGTGCCATGTGGTCCTTTGATTCTACACATGGAAAAAAGTAAAGCTAAAGCATAAATTGGACTCTGAGCTGAATGTACATGATACACTTCTTAAGTCCCCTACGATCATACACTTAGTTCCCGTGTTTCTTTTAAGTTGTTTGGATCGTAGATGAATTTGATTGGTGTGTTTGGGGACCATGGCTGCAATGTTCTGCATGTTTGTTTGCATGTATGTTTGGCAAATGACAGTGGTATTTACTCCTAAATCACTAGGTTAAGCAGACTGTCTTCAGTAGAAAATAAAAATAGGCAAGGACCTGTTGAACTGTTCTGTTCCTATTATTGTTATTGCTATGCTACACTTGCTATAGTTTGTTATATATGCCAAATGTACATCGAGGATTTTAAACCTGGTTCTCCTGAGGAACTAAGCCATCAGCTACTGTTCAGCCTATTGGAAAAATTATTTTTCTCTACATGCATGTACTTTCTGGTCAACTATTGTGTCTTTGGAAGGACTAGAAATTTCAAAAAAATATTATTTACTGTAACACCCAGAATCTTCGACTGGCATGTCAATTATTTGTGTTGGTGGTGACATTCTTGAAGGTGTAGTGCCACTAGAATAACATTTCTAGGTCGTATAATGAATAGTTTGTAAGGAAGCATATCTAGAGGTAAAATTAACATGAGGAATCAAGAAAGCTCAGGGAAATAGTATTCATTATATAGAACAGGAAAATGTACATGCTATAAGTTGCTAGACACCTTATACAGTAAAATTAATTCATATGTGGTCAAGCTTTGACTTTCAGCTGTTATGAAATGCCAATATTTCAAGAAGTATGCTTTTGCTGTGGTTGTTGTGATTTATAAACAACCCCCTTGCACACATACAGTGTGAAATACTGTAGATACTAGGAATACAAAAACAGTCAAAACGTCCTCTAACATCTGGCCTAACAAACATTAAAGATCAGTTTTTTCTCACAGTTCCTGAAAGCTATGTGTTAATCACAGCCCAATATGGTTACTTTTTTAGTTTCTAGGAACATTCTAGTGTTATATTGCTAGATTTGGTAGTGGTTTATTTGGAGGAGAGTGGGGAAAGGGGAAAATAGGGCTATAGCATGTAACCTGTACTCAAGACAAGAGGCTACCATCAGAAACAAAATGGTTTTCAGTTGGCAGGGGAAAAGGCAAGGGAAAATTTTATCACTCTATCTGTTTAACTAGTATGTTAAACATATCATACATAAAGCAGGATTAAACTTGGAGGAAGGAGATGTGAACATTACAGGAAAGAACATAACAATGCAAGATATGAAGTTGTGAAACATTTTCTATATCTCAGCTCAGTCATTAATCATAGCGGGAGATTGCAGCTGAGAAAGTGGAGGACAACTTTGACTTGAAAGGGTAGCTATGAAGGAGCTAGACAAGCTTCCGAAGTATCAAGATATATAATTAAATACAATTCTTAGGACTGCCCGAGCCATTTTCATAATTTATCAATGTACAAATACATGTTTGCAGTATAGATAAAGCTGTTGTCTCCAGTTGGCCCTAGATGAACTGAGCAGTTTCCGCAAACACTCACATGAATTACAGAACAGTGCATGGCAGAGTCTAGAGTATTTCTATTCAGATGAGGCATTTACATTTTGCTTTAGAATTTCTTCGATTGATAGGAAAATTGCAGCTTCAAATGGTGTGGCCAGAGGAAGCAGAGTACTTCACTAGAGGTAATTATAGTCCTTTTAGGACTGAAGAGGTTGTAAGTGGATTCTTGATTGTATTTTGTATCTTGGAACATCTTCTAATTACCATGAACCCAAGCTACATTTTTATGGACAATTTTGAATCCATAGAACTGTCTAATAATAAATGGACCTTCATGCTGTTTTTAAAATATTGGAATTTTTTTTACGTGTAAGGGTGTAGCACAGCTTCCACCAACCCTTGACCCTGCAGATATTTTGGACAATGTCTCTGCAATGTCTGACAATTGACGAAATGGGAATGGGAGTGGTCTAAAACACCTTATGTCACCTGAGGTGGGTCCCACTTTTGGAGAAAATGGGATATAAATATGAGACTGATGGAGAACAACAGACAGACAGCATCGTGTAGCTTGTAGCATGTTGGCCAAAGAGTTCTGGGCCAACATGCTACAAGCCAACAACAAAGTTCGCTGATTAATTTTGGGCCACTGCTTCTCTTATAATCTGTTTAACTCATAATCTCCCTAGGGAAATGAGACTTCATATATGTGTATTTCCCTCAGCTCTCTGATGAATGATAGCATATAAACATAATGTAAAAAAGGCAATGACTGTCCACAATATTGGGCTTATTGGATTACTAAAGAATTAAAATGTGATGCCTATATGCATACTTAATTGCATTTTGATTGAATGAAAGACTGCTTTAGGATAAAGTCCTGTGGCAGATTTTCCCTGTGCTTCCCTTCTTAGTTTAAAGATGTTTTTAAAACTATGCTTATAAATATAGTTTAGTGCTTCTATTTCTAAGTAACACCCTGTCACTGAAGAACCCTTATTTGTTTATCCTCTACAATTTATAACACAAGAAGTAAAAGTAGTCAATAAATAGGAACAAAAGCCCTCTGTTCATACAAACAAGGTTGGGTATGATGCCAAGGATTCCCTAAAGTATGAAGGCATATACTTAACCTTTTGAGTCTTGTGTTTTCATGTCAAGTATATAAGAGCCAAGATTAATATGATATCCCCCTTAATGTATTTAGACCACAGTCCTACTGACATTTACCTGGGCACTTTATTTTACTGAATGTTCTTAGTAGTATTTGAGATAGACTGATAACGACATGATTATTAATGGTACTGCACCATTCCTTTTCTTTATATATATATATTAGAGTCTTGCTTATCCAACATAAATGGGCCGGCAGAACGTTGGTTAAGCAAAAATGTTGGATAATACGTTTCAAATTACGTTATGATTTTACAAATTAAGCACCAAAAACATCATGTTTTACAACAAATCGACAGAAAAAGCAGTTCAATGCATGGTAACGTTATGTAGTAATTACTGTATTTACGAATTTAGCACCAAAATATTGCAATGTATTGAAACAGCTGCAGATCCAGGCGGGAGGCAGACCTCATTGGATAATACAGAAAATTGGATGAGCAAAGCTTGGATAAGCAAGACTCTACTGTACATTATTCACATAATCCTGCATTTTCCAGAGTTGTCTGTTGGTTAATTCTGTTGAACTGATTTGTTTGTGATTATATTTGGAATGTTGTACTATTTCTAAAAATGAATAGCAAAGGTTTTATATTTCATTAAAACCTCTACAGTTCTAATGATCTTCACAATATTAAAATACATTTTTATGGAAAATTTCCCAATGACTCCCAAGCAAGTTACTTCTAAAGAAATGTTTACGGCATTTCTCTTGGCAGGCTGTTTGCTAAGGTTTTTTGACTGCTAGGTCCAACATAAAGATGTGTGAATAAGGGCCATATGCTCTTGTAGCATAGCCATTTCTCTAAGAGAAGGAAAAGGCTTGGATAAATAAAGGGTAAGACTTGGATAAATAAAACCCACTTACGTTCAACAGGTGACTTATTTTTAGGCATATATTTAGGGGCATATATTTTCCTCTAGCATAATTATGCTACTTCTTTTCATTTCTTCTCAGTCTTGCTTTCAAACAACTTTTGTTTGTTTGTTTTCTGATCACACACCTTCACAGTAAAATAGAAAGGTAAACTGTGGTTTACCTGAGTTTTTCAGACTAATGGTATGGGATAAATTCTAACTAAAGGGCTCTGGGCTGGAATTTGATCCATTGTACATCTCTTCCAAATTAAAATGTAACATGGATGAATATTTGTCTTCCTGGCAGCTACTTGTTCTTCCCCAGATAAGCATCCCCCATGCTTAAGAATCCTTGACTGATGCACTCATACGTTAAGAAAGACAGTGCTTCAGCCTTGTCTACAGGAAATTGGCCAGGTGGGAGCTCAGTAAGAACCCAGCAATATACAGCATTTCTTGCTTTATACCCAGTCAGCCTCAGATTCCAGCTGTTCTTCCAGCATTTCAAAGTAGGCAGTCGATTTTCAGTGCGCGTGTTCCTGTTTTCATTGATTCTCTTATTCATTGGTCTGTATATGACAGCTACAGGAAATGAATCTGGCATTGAATGTTTGCCATCTTTTGTTGGAATCCACCCTGAGTCCCCTTAGGGAGAGAGGGTGGAATGTAAATAAATAAATAAATAATAATAATAATAATTATTATTATTACTACTACTACTACTACTTTACTGACACCAAATCCACAGTATGTCACAGCAAACGAGATCTATATGCTGGATTTTGTATCACAAAGTCACAAGTTGAACACTTCCCAAGCATCTAGGACTGTGTGATGTATCTTCAAATGATGCGGCCAGATCCAAGTTGCAGTTGACAGATTTGCAGTTGACAGATTATGATTTTGTCAATGTTTATTGTTTATTGTTTCCAAATGCTGGCTGAGATCTTTGGCACAGCACCCAGTGTGCCGATGACCACTGGGACCACCTGTACTGGTTTGTGCCAAAGCCTTTGCAGTTCGATTTTGAGTCCTGATAATGGCTGAGTTTTTCTTGTTTTTTCTCAATGCAACTATCACCCGGTATTATTATTATTATTATTATTATTATTATTATTATTATTATTATGGCTACTGTAGGATATTGTAACTATATGTGAATGTGTGTATGCACACATGCATATATATATATATATATATATATATATATATACACACACACACACATACACTAGGCTTGGGCAATCAAGAAAAAAATGGTATATAGGGGGCGCTGGCGATTCGATTTTAAAATGATTTCTGAAATTTTCTGGAAAAAAAGATCGGAAATAGTAGGAAATCCGAATCACTTCGTTTGCTTCGTTAATGGAAGGTGCCCGTCCCTCCCTCCAGAACCATGAAGTATTACTTTGACAAAGTCAGCCTAAACAAACAGTTTTAAAATCTTGCAGTTTCCCTTCCCTGTTAGTTTTTAAATCTCGCGGTTTCCCTTCCCTGGTGGCGAGCTGCCATGCAGAGGGATGAGGTGGGCATGGCTAAGCACAGCTCTTCTTGAAGGTCGCTGGGGGCGTGGCCTTCAGGAAGAGCTGTTCTTAGCCACACCCACCTCATCCCTCGGCATCGCCCTAACCGCCAGCCAGGGAAGGGAAACCGTGAGATTTAAAAACTACCAGGGAAGGGGAACTGCGAGATTTTAAAACGTGGTCTTCAAGAAGGGAAACCGCGAGGCTTTGCCAAAGTTGATTAATTGTTCTAAAATTCAAAATAACTATGGGAGACATCCGAAAATAATTCCGAACAATGGGTAAGTGGTTTAAATTCTGAATTACTCCTCCCACTATTTCTGCATGGCTCAAAATTGGTTCAAAAGGGATTTTTTTCTAATTAATTACGATTTTAGAAACTTCCAAACGAACTTACCCAAGCCTAATATACACACACGCACACAAACATGCAGACATATAGGTATATACAAACACATACAGATACAGTATACACACTTTTATTAAATTGGGCTTGAATGGAATTGATAGTCAGCATGAAGCACAATGGAATTTGCCAGCAGGAATTTAATACTGAAAATGTCAATAAAGCTGTTGAAACAATAGATATGATCAAAATTCTCTAGCAACTGTACTTCTGCTTTCTCTCCTGCCTCTATTATATCTTTTAATTTGGGTCATCTTGGTTCTAACAGTGGGTTTCAGTCAAAGCAGAAGAGTACTTGTAATATTCATAGTAATGCCAGCTTCAGTGAAAGAGAGCAGTGAACTTAATTTCCTGCACTCGCTGGAGAGGAAGCTCAGAGACAAGAGGTGGTGAGAACAGTCAGCTCTCTCATGAATTTCCTTGATCAGCTGTTAAAGTGGAGGGGCAGGCAGGCTTTCTTGGCTGCCTACTGAGCAACTCCGTTTTCTGGGAGAAAAGAGCATGCACAAAGCATCTTAGTTACGAGGGGTCATTATAAGGCAGAGATACCTGTCTCTTCCCACCCACTCAATTTCTGAGCTCACATGGAGAGAAATACGTCCAATATAGTATGAAGTGTTTTATTTCCTTGTCGTAACAGAAACTTGTTACAAGTTTTATTACAAGTTTTTATTGCAAAGAAGAACGTCATCCAGACCTTTCCAATCCTCTGTTTCTAGCAGGATTTTATTTTTCTTCTACTTACAGGTCTGAATTCAAGGATCTTTTTGTGCAAGGCACGATGCATCTTTTAAAGCACAATGGGCTTTTGAGAACTGCAAAAGGAGGCGCCAGTATGCAGCCAAATTGGAAATCAGCATACTAATTTACCTTCATTCGTTTTCGTTTAGACTCCTCAGGCATTTAATCTAAGTGAGAGTCCACTGACTTACTGTTTTATATTGTATATTCAATGATCAGCAATTTTGCCAGGCATTTTGGGTTATATCCTTTTGACTGGAGTTGTGTTATGTGCCCTCAAGTTGACCCCAACACTATCATAGAGTTTTCTTAACAAGATTTTTTTTCCTCAGGAGTTTTACCATTGCTTCTTCTGAGGAGGCAAGGCTTGCCTAAAGGCACCCATAGGTTTTATGGCTGAACAAGGATTTGAATTCAGGTATCCCAGAGTAAACCACCACACCGGTTCTCAGAACAATCTCCCCATGCTATATTCACAAATGCCAAATTCTTATTGGCCATATAACCAGTACACAGAGATCTTGCCACTGGGTTATAAGGCATTATGGGAAGGTTATGTATGTATGTATGAATTTATTTATTTTGTACATTTGTATCCCGTCCCGTCTCACTCCTGAGAGAAGGAGGGGCTCAGCGGGGCTTCACAATCTGCAAACATTAGATGTCCAAACACGACAATTATAAAAGCAATTTACATTTAAAACAATAGTTAAAATATCACATATAAAACATAGAATTAAAATTAAGCAAGTTCAAGTCATAGTCCAGATCAGTCCATTGTCAGTACAGTAAGTCGTTCTCATTGTTAATGCTGTGTCTGCTGCTCAAGTGCTTGGTCCCACAACCAAGTTTTAAGTTTTTCCCTAAAGGAGAGGAGGGAGGGAGCTGATCTGATTTCATTAGAAGGAGCGTTCCACAGCCTGGGGGGCATCACCGAAAAGGCCCTGTCTTCTATTCCCCGCAATCGTGCTTGCGAGGATGGTGGGATTGAGAGCAGGGCCTCTCCCTGTGATACTAATATATGTCATGTGTTGTGGATTTTTGTTTCATTTTGTTCATTTCTTTGCTGTGGGCTTTCAGCAAACTTCTTCTCAAGACCGACTAAACATTTGTGGAAGCTAACATATCTTTAGGCGTGAGTGTGAATCTTTCACATGGTATTATTATCTAATAGAAACATAAATCTGACTTTTCATTGGTTTCAACTATTATGAATCATAAATCAAAACTAAAATGCTGCTGGAACAGGTTTATTCTTAGCAGGCAGAAAATACAAACACCAGATCTCCCTAACTGCTCATTTATTCATGATGTAGTTGTCAACCACCCAGTAAGAAGAGTTTAACTCTTCTGTCAGACCTTCTCCATATCTTCAAATCTTTTGTCAGCTGTCAAGCCTGTGAATTGCTTTGCAAGAAATGTCTCCTCTGTGGCTGCTGTGGTGCTCCTAGAGCTGCCAGACTCTTCATAAGTCGGCCAGAAAAAGATAAGGGATTGAGTTGAAGAATATGAAAAGGGGGGAAGGGATTATTATTTGTTACAAGAGGCATGTCTTGCCACTGACAGCATTTTCTCTATCTGCATTTTTGTTTAAAGAATACTGGCCATTCATTTGGTATTCTACGTAAGGATCAGTATTGGCTCTTTTCTTCTTGCTTGTTGCCCCTTGATCAGTGATAATCCAAAGTCTGTCTTCTACTTCTAGACCAAGCGAATGCTGTCAGTTCTGTTAAGAATCTACTCTTGATGATGATCAATGGCTCACTTTTAATAATCCTGAGGCAGCCAGATGGAAACATTTTCCTTTTGATGCTTTAATACTTCAGCTTGTTCTCTTTTTCCCAATCTCTCCCTCTCCCTTCTTTTCTCTGTGTGTGTGTAAAAGTCATGACATGTACGAAACCTATACCAAAGATTGTCACATATGAAATTAGTCATGTGCATTCATAGGGTCACAGAATCATAGACTCTAGACTTTGGTCTGTCTGGTTTGTCCACTCTCCTGTGAACGCGCAGCACTCGAAAGCAACCAGGCTGAATTCATGGGACTGAAAGATTTTTAAAGAATAGTTTCTTTTCTTGAGCCACACTGAATTTACTGTAAAAAAAAAGGACTCTGTGTTGACCTTCTACTGTGGGGCAACTGCATTTTAATTCAGGCAAGCTTTTTGCGAGGATGTTAGTCTGTACCTGAAGGACTCCTAACTTGTTGGATGTTGACTGTGCCCTTTCTTGTCATATTTTTAAGCAGATTTTAATGGGTATTTTATTAACATTAGCCTCCCTGATACATATTTAGGTGAAAAGACAGGCCAATCAATCAATGTGTTTGTTTCCCAAAGAATGTAAACATTCTTGAAATAAACAAAAGTGCCTCCCTTAGACACTGTTTTCTGGTGTAGTGAGTGTTTCATTATACTACAGGTAACCCCCAAGTTATGGACAAGATAGGTTATGTAGATTTGTTCTTAAGTTGAATTCGATTGTAAGTTGGAAAAGGTACATTTTAAAGTGTAACTCCAGCCACACACACACACACACAGTTTGGGCTAGCAAAGGGAAGGGTTAACACCCTTGTGGTGTTTGTTTTGCTGTCTGTGCACCTGTTCAGAAGATTACACCGCTTTCTGTCTCCTCTTTTTCTGTTGGATTTTGAAAAAAAATGACTTGTTTTGGAAACAAGGGTTGGTGATAAAGATTCAATGGAGATACTTTTCCCCCATGATAACTCTTTCAAGGGTGAATTTCTCTTTCAAAGGATAGCTTTCTCTCACTGTCTGTTGTTTCACTCCGTTCTTAACTATGAATCGTTTGTAAGTCAGGTGTTTGTAACTTGAGGATTGTCTGTATCCTGTTATGTCATGAACTACACATATAATGGGAGAATCTAGAAAAATGGCCAACCAAGTCTACTTTGGCAATGGGGGCATCTAACTAGGCATGTTATTGGAATGTTTTTTCAAAGAAACTTTAAACTGCTTTTAAATGTAGTAGCATCAATGTGTGCATGCTTTACTGTCTGTATATTCATTTCTTTTGACTGTAGTTGAATGCACTATGATTTATTACTTATTATGGAGTGGCTATGGAAGGAATTCTGCCCTGTATGGAACATGTGATATGTGTTTATACCAGTACTTATTTTTCTGTGTATGTACAGTGTGCACAGTTTGGTTTAACACCAGAGTAAAGTCTGCAAAACTCTGCTAAGTTATTTTGAATGTAGAATCTAGATAGATAGATAGATAGATAGTTTAGATATGACTTAAACCTTAAAGGCTGTTTACCCAAGAGCAAAGGACTGGGGTAGGAGCAACTAATGGCCAGCTCCACAATGGTAATTCCAATGTGACAGGCTTGTAATGAAAGTAGTTATTCTCCAAACAATATGCTCCTATATTTAGTGCCACTGCTCTGCTCCACTAATGTTGCTTTCCTCCTATTGGTTCAAGGTTTATAGTAGATCATTAAAAGGGTTTTACTGCAGCCTTTAGAAAGATGATTATACATAAAACTGACAGCGGTGTGCCTTGCTGGAGAATGCTCTTGAGGTATTGCATCCTAGCTGGCTGGGAAAAAGCAGAGAGAGCCTGCTGTCTGAAGTAACATTAATATATTGCATCCCACCCTCAAGCTTCTGATCACCACTTCCCAGGATGGACAGGAAGATCTACATGCTTTTCATGGGTAAGCCATACAGCCAGCCAAGATGTCCTTGGCTTCTTTGCTAAGGCAGCCCATGAAGTCAGTGGCTATTTTATAGACTTTTAAATTACTTGTGTTAAATAACTGCTTCCTCTCCTGGCTTTAAGTTAAAGCTAAAAATCTGAGAAGGTTACTACCTAGCTTAGTAAAACAAGGGAAAGACTTTGTAGGAGGGGTGGAAATTACTGTTTAGAAGAAACCACAGCAAAGCTCACTTCCTCTGTTTGTAAAACCCCAGGTCAGGAACTTGCATGCTAATCCAAATATCTCATCTAATCCAAATGTCTCCTTATTCACTTGATGAGTAGACTCTGCTTTGAACAGTCTTGCATGTATTGTCTGCCTTGAAAGCTGTGGCCGAAACCGTTTTCTAAGCATTTTAAATACAAATCACATAACATTTCTATTTGAGTTATAATGAAAGAAACCGACAACCTTTTTTGAACTTTAATTTAATTCAAGTGCATCTGCTACTTGAGTAATGGAGAGTGTTAGGGAGAGGAGGGGAAGAGGAAGCAATGTGTAAACTGCTCTGTAAGGGAATAAGCTTAGCAGAAGTGATTTCTGCCACTCTGTCAAATGTTGTACATTTCAGACTAATCTTCCTATATTTATACAGAAGATTGCTTTGTGTGACAGGCAGGTAGTTCTTTCATTGATGGTATAATCAAAGCACGTCTGTTTTGTCTCATCATGTCTTCATTAATCAGAAAAAGAAAATTACGGGTATGATTTTTTTTCATATGAAGTTTGGCTGTTTCTCTGTTGGAAAAAGTGAATAGCAGAAATACCGCATAAGAAGTAGTTTTTTAAAAATGTGTGTGTACATATGAGAAAGGATGAGAATTTCTGTCAGTACTGCTGAACTGCTAATAAACCGCCCTCTAATAAGATGCCCACACTATAAATGATGGAAAGCGTTAACTTCACAAGTTCTTGTGAGAGATGAACTCAACAGGTTTCTGAAAAATGTAACAACCACCTCAAATCAACTACTATTTATTTGTGTTATGTTGAGATCAATTCTATTTCTTGAACTAATTTTCTTGAAGATGGAGGGAAAAACAGACCCCTGGGGGTAATCACATTGGCTTGACTTCTTGAGGATTATTCAAAACACAGCACTCTTAATTGGATCAGTAAACATTTTATGTTGATGGTATTTAAATTATTGCTGTAAATTGCAAGGTTAAACAGCATGACTTGTTAAAAATAAAATCCTGTTAGCTTCCTGCAGTCTTTAGACTTATTTTCTTCTTGAGTCTGCATATTTCCAGAAGATATATAGGAAATGCTGGTCACGCTGCTGAAGTTGAACTTGGCAAAGTTCAACAAAAATGCAGTATATGACCTGGCTGATATCTATAAATTAAGCTGAATGTGAGTAATTTTAGACCAATATTAATTCCGCTTCCAGCAATTCAAAACAGATCATTTACAACTGACCATGACAAGTGGCATTCTTTTTTTAAAGATTTGTTTTGTATTGTATTATTTATGTTTCTCTTTGTTACCAGCAGTGTAAGAAAATTGCAATGACATGTTTTTCAAGGGAATGGTTTTGGATTACACTAGCAAATGGGGCTGATCAAGCTCTCATTGACAGCTCCCTATGGAGAGAAAGGCAGGATAGAAATGAAGTAATTAAAAAAATAAAAATTGTATCCTAATTCTGTATGTAAGTTTAGCACATTTCAACTGTGATTGTACTATCCAGGTATCTTCATATATTTTTTTTTGGTGTTTTCCCTCCCACTAGTTGGAATCATCTTCATGTCTGAACAGTTGGTGTAAGTAAAATGATCACTTGTAATAATTGCTGAAATATACCAACCTGACACTGCTTCATAAATGAATGATGAGTTCCACGGAAACAGACTAGATGTCCTAAATTCCAAAGCTTCACCCCAAACAAATCAGCAACAAAATGGCGTTGCCCTGTGATGGATATTGGAATAGTTCCAGACAGGTTGTTATTTTCTCTCCAGCTGTACACCGGGAACATTCTGTAGTTGTGTGTTGGCCACACTTAGGTGTTAATTGGCACACTTAAATTTGCCTCTTCTTGGAGTTGCTACTATTCAGGGGCAGCTAAAAAGGCAGCTTTATAGGAGAAAGCATCAACTGAGTGTTGTTGGTTTTGTTCTCCCTTCTCCACATAGGGAAGGTGATGGGACAATGAAATACACGCTAAAAGCTGTGTCTTACATGTGTTGGCTGAGACCCAGCTGGGGTTCAGCCAACACTTGCAAACCTAGTTGTGGGTTCCTGGCTTGCCGCCTTCTTCATTTCAGCCATTACCCAGACACTGATCACAGATAATGCAAATATTCTCTTCTCTCCATTCTCTTTTCTTTTGGAAATCTCCCTTTTTTCCACACAGTAATCATAGTGGGATTCCTTTCCCAGTGGGGTGGGGTCGTGCTGACTGAATCCTTGCTGGGACGTAGCCAACACATGTTAAGACACAGCTCAGGTGTATGTCATTGTTTCATTGCATTCTCTTTATGGGGAAGGGAGAACAAAAGATTTGGGAAAGGGCCTTTATTATATCCTGAACATGCTGATCTGGGGCATTAATGGGCTGTGGTTCCCATCTTCCTCTGGAAAATTGAATAGTAATATCCATTTTTATAAAGCATCAGGATTTACACCAGTTAAGCCATGGGACCAACATGTGTGGTGGAGAGAAATGTTAACTTTTATAATGGCTCATAATTCTTTATGAGAAAGGGTTCTGAGTATCTGATTGGTCTGAATCAACTAGTGGGGAGGACTCAGTTTGTTGGAGTCCAGGTGAAGTTCTATGTACATTTAACAGTGCTCGCTACAAGGTGCATTCACAATAATATAAATCTTTTCCAACATGAGATATACATTTAGTCATGCATAATCATTTAGTCATGCATAATCTTGGGGCTACAAACTAGTGATGGATGTGGTTATAATAATATATAATAAAACTATTTATATACCGCTCTATCTCCCCTAGGAGACTCAGGGCAGTTTCCACACATGCAATAACACAGAAAGGTTATACAGAGTATTCAAAACATAGACAAAAATTATTAACACAACACAAAAGATATTAGTCATGGGTTATTATTATTATTATTATTATTATTAAAAGATTGCAGCAAATTGGACCATTACCCAAAGATAACTTACCACATCTCATTTGCCATATGATTTCAAAGCATAGTAGGACATGGGAGAGAGTTAGGTTTTCTCATCTCAAATGCTTCTCATCTGTAATTCAAGTTCCAGCTCTGTTACTGCGAGTTGCTGTGTTGGTGGAGTAGAGTAGGATAAATATTGGACACAAACTGTAAGTGGGATCCTCTAAAGCTCAGTATGTAGCAGCCAGCACAAAGGATTTAACGTTTTGGATGAAGTTGCTGAAGGCAAATGTATTTTGGGGGGGGGGGGGGGGATTACAGAATATTAGCAGTTTGACAGGAAAAGAGAAACCCAGTTAAAATCTAGTCCACTGTGTTGTTCCAAGGAAGATCAATGCTTATTTTCTTATTATTTAAGGTTTAAATGGCTTTGACATCTTAATTTGGACATCTTATTAAAAAGCATTACATCACCATGTGATCAACATGATGGCAGGTGTGCAGGCATTAGCGGCTGCATTCATGATACAAGAATTTCCTGAACACACCCAAAGGAGATTTGTGAAGTTGGTGGAAGACTTTGTCAGGGTTGTGTTAGTACTTGACTTGAATATTGGTAACATTTCAACCTCATCTATATTTTATTCATAAACCATAGTGTCTCTAAAAAAAAACCCCATTTATCACTAGTACATATCAGTACATCATGCATCTTATTAAATATAAAGACTTTAGTATGAAGTATCCAGTGTTTCATTACATATTGCAGATACTGCCTTGGATGTAGTAATTAAAACTCTACCATAAATTTATCCTTTTCCACATGGTGACACTTTTGTACTGAGGAGGGCAATTCTTTCCACTGAGAGATATCATTGGATTGTAATTCATACACAAGACTTCCTGCTTTACATGAAAGCAAAGCTCATTGCAGCAATTGTTAAGGTATTAATTTGTGATTTCTAGGCTGTACAGTAATTACCACTTTCTGTTGTGTTGTACTGGTTACAGGACCCCTGGTGGTGCAGCAGGTTAAACTGCTGAGCTGCTGAACTTGCTGACCAAAAGGTTAGCAGTTCAAATCCTTGGAGCCCCAGCTTGTCCCAACCTAGCAGTTTGAAAGCATGCAAATGTGAGTAGGTGAATAGGTACCACTCTAGTGGGAAGGTAATGGTGCTCCATGTAGTCATGCCAGCCGCATGAGCTTGGAGGTGTCTACAGACAATGCTGGCTCTTTGGCTTAGAAATGGAGTTGAGTACCAACCCCCAGAGTTGGACATGACTAGACTTAATGTCAAGGGAAACCTTTACCTTATACTGGTTACAGCAGAAGTGGGCATTTGAGGCTCCCTGGTAGCTTTAGGACTACAGATAAAACATGTATAAACCATCACCTTTGCCTATGCTAGTGAAGACTGGTGGTAGTGTTGTAGAGAACAACTGCTACCCTCCATTGAACAAGATGGGTATTGAACTTCACACTCATACATTTCCATTATGAAGCCCATCATGTGACTGTGATCCTTTGCTAAGCATATCTCAAAGGTACTTGTGGGGAATATGCAACCCTTAACTTGGTAGAGTAGTGCTAGAGACTAAATCTTTGGATATTATTTGAATAATAGTGGCATTGTCATATAAGTCACCCTTCCAAATAGTTGGCCTTCTACAATGTTGAATACAATTTGATATGTTCAATAGATAATGGAGCAAGAGAAAATTAGTTCTGTGTCTGTTTAAGGGAATAGGATGGGTCAGTTAGCTGTGCCTCAGCTTCAATTTCTCATCTGTAAAATGGAACATTTGATTTAGAAGCCTGATTAGTGTCAAGTGGGAGGCCTGTAATTTATGCCCTGGGGAAAGTGCTGACCGCAGCTGCCAGGATGGAGTAAATGGCTTTTTCTCCTCTCCTGAGACCCTTTCTCCCCAGCAAAATCTGCAACATTCCATCATCCGGCCATTTCGTGAGTAATTGAAGGAACTGTTGAAACACTCTAAGAGGAAAATTCCAGTCCCTTGAGTTTGCTGCTTCTAATGATTAAATGTTGGAGTACGTTTTTAATATGTCTGAAACTTATATGTATTCCTCAGTCTCTTGATTGATAGCATAAACTGTTAGATATGAAACATTTTCTGTGTATCAATTTTGTTTAGGTGTACTCAGTACAGAGAAAGAGCAGGCAAATAGGTTTTCTGTACGTGATCTGAAAACAAAACCTGCACTCTTGCTGTCTTCCATAAATGTTCAAACCTGAGACCTTTCCCCTATGTTTGTATCTAAATATGTTGCCCAAGGCATTATTAAGTTACCATATTTTTGCTTGCATTTGTTGGGATGTGGGGTGTTGTCATTTAGCGCCAGTTAATTACATAATTTCCCCAGTGTTTTCTCAGGTTTTCTCTGAATTAGTGTTTCTGAGGTCATTGGAAGGAGGTCAGACAGACACCTCTCCATTGTGCCTCCAGAGCCCCTCCCTCTGCTGCTAAATACTAGACGGCAAAGAGGCACCAGCCTTTGCAATGTGCTTAGATCCAGTTCTGTGATCTGCTAAAATTACAGTTCATCCTACAGATGTGATTGGCATTGGGGAATAGTTAAGGCTGTAGTATACTGGAAAGCAGAGGACTTTCAGCTGCTAAATTCTATATTCCATTAGAGCTAAGTTTTGCATTTCGTATTGTTTATCCATCCAAGCAGGTGGACGGAGCCAGGCTGAGAAAAGGGATAAGGACTGAGGATGTCCTTGAAGAAAACCCACAGCAGAACAAATCAGTGGTGAATGAGTCAAAAGAATATAATTGAAGGTCTGGATTTGAAATTATTGCAACTGATTTTCACTTGAAATCTTGTGGAAGCACAATGCTTCTGCTGTGGGTTTGCAGCTAATTGTCTTTCTGGGGTTACATTATCTTGCACATCAGAGTAAAGCTAATTATCTTTTGTAACCCATCTTAGAAAAGCTTTGCCCTGATGACATAAGATACTTTTGACTTCTTGAGAGATAACTCCAGTTCCTGGGGTTCTGTATTCATTCACTCCTGTTGATCTAAGATTATTATGGCCACTCATAAGCAGATTTTGAAATGGAAGTAAATAATTAGTCCTTTAACAATTTTTTTCACTGTGACTGCCTCAGGGTGCTAAAAGGGTGAATTTCATTCTCTGGAAATGGGCTTGAAGCATTTCCTCTCCTGCTATCGAAAAGGCAGGGCTTGCCAGGTCGAGGCAGTCAGGCACTGTGTGATACATCAGTGAAACCAAGCCTTCTCACTAGAAGGGAATTGCATTGAACACTGACAGCCAATTAGCTTGGTAGCATTAAAGCATAGCTTCATTTTCATGCCCCTTCTGGGACATCTTAGAAATGCATTTCAAAGTTTTATAGCTTTCTCTGTGAAATTACCTAGAGGACTGTCTGATTGTAATTTTTGGAGTCGTTCGTAAAAGAGTAACACCTGCATGGCTTCTAAAATTGTACCTTCATGGCAGTATCAACTAGTAATTACCATTCTGAGTCATTCTCTACTGCTCATTGCAGCTTCCTAGTAGGGTTTAATTAAAATTCTGTGTCCTAATCTGGCAACGATCAAGAGTTAAGAGCCAAAGACACGTCTTTGCTTGTGTTACTTGGAATACATGATTGTCTTCTTTTTTAAAAATGGCATATTTCTATCTCACTATATCTTTGTGTCTCCCAGCTTTTTAAAGACAGATACAACCTTTTAATCCCTTTTAGCTTGTTTATAGAGGTTTTAGGCCAGATGTTGAATGTATTTGCTTTAGAATTGCCCTGTAGTTATCACCAATAGTAGTAAAAACCAACTGAAGAAAACCTCTAACGCAAATTGTTTGCTTAAACATCTAATACCTGATAAAATAAATTTAAGGAAATGTACTCACTTTACTAAATTATATTCTATGCAAAATTAGCCATGCTGAGATGTTTTACACTATGCCTAAAGCACAAACATAGGTTCCTAATAGATTGGACATAATCCTATTGAACACCTGGAATGAAAATGGATTGAACTAGCTCTACAGCAGATAATTACAATAGCAAATAATTGCAGTGATTAAAGTGAAAAGATTGTGTGTGAAAGGAGGTAGTACAGGTCGCAGAAAGTGAAGTTTGGGAGTTCAGATTTTTTCCTCATGATTTCCTATTATGAAAATAACCCAGTGTGAGCTGCAGACTTCCACATCCCCTTCATTGCATACTGGAAGATGAAGGTTTCTACATATCTTTTTTTCTGAGGGGGGAAAGCCCACCATATCCCATTGTGTTGGAATTGTGGGCTGTTCCTCTAACTCTGGTTAGTTCAAACAAGCCAGAATCAAACCATGTCTGATCTGAGCCTTTGTGTCACAAAACGTCTGTCATGAAAAGCTTTTAAGTTCTTATCTATAAATCTCTGCGACACCTGCATAGAATTCAGGTTGATATTTAGCTTGTCACTCACTGCAGTCCAATGACATGCTGATTCCTTCTTTTAGGTGTAGGAGCTTGGATTATGTCCCCTCTTTTATTTTTCACTCTTTCTTATACACAAGCCAGTGCTTGGTGACATGCTGGATCTGAAGACACGTGTTTGCAACATCCTAGTTCTTCCTATCTCCTCTGCTCTAAGGCTAGGATGAAAAATATAGAGAACTCTCTCTCCTGAAAGGTGTTTTGAAGTCTGTCCATCAGGGACTACTACTCTACCCTTATTATCTCTCTCAAAGCAGCTACTGAACATGCTTAGAAATCACTTTGTAACCAACCGCCAGTTGAAGTTGTTCTGTGGGGCAAACCTCAGTTCCTTTTCATGCAAAATACCTGGGGGTCAGCAGTATTTTCAAAGTGAGGGAAACATTCCTGCTACAGGCAGAGCCTCTTTACTCCCAGCAGTAAAGATTTAGCATTGCATTCACCAAAAATTCTGTGCTGCCAATAGCTATGAGTGCTGTAGAGGCAAGAACTTATTAGACCTTCTAGCATAAACACCTGTCAGTTTTGAGCTATTAGTCTGCTAGGTTTCAGAAAGGAGCATGACATAGACAGTTGTATTATCTGTTTTGGATTACCGCTCTAGCCTGGGCATGGGTTATGCATGACCATTCAGATGTTGGACTGCAGCTCCTTCATGCTTCATTATTGTCCATACTAGTTAAGCAATGGCAGTCAAACAGTAAATGGGAACTGCAGTCCGACAGTCTTGTGAGGGCCCTATGTTTCCCATCCCAAGTATGCATACATGCTAGAATCCACCTGCTCACCTGCCAATCCCATACTTTGGGTTGCAAAAGTATGGGATCGGAACTATTTTGTTTTGTTTTAAAAGTGAAAAATTTATTTATTTATTTATTTATTTGGTAGTTTTGTATAACGGTCTTCTCACCTCCATTCGAGGGACTCGGGCTGGTTTCCAACATCAATATTACAGACCGTCATTAAAACATCATATTTCTAAATCACACTAAAACATTATAACATTGAAACAATTAAAATGGCAAAAATACAATCATATGATTACAGTGGTCAGTCGTCATCAAAGTCATTATTCGTCGTCATCCATTCATATCACAGGATCATGGCTCATTCGTTGAATGCCAATCCCTAAAGCCAGGTTTTCACCTGTTTCCTGAACGTTAAGATCGAAGAGGCAGTTCTGATCTCCAGTATTAATTTATGCATGTAAACTGGGCAGGGTTTTGAAGTGCATTGCCCTGGTGGAGGAAATCAGAATGTTTGAAGGCAAAGTATATCAAAATTTATCAAAGTTTTCTCCTGTTGCTTTCAGGAGAAAACTTTGATAAATTTAGCAGCTCAGTAGTGGAATTCTACCCTGAAAAAAAGTTTATGCCATTTTAAACTGGAGCTTTTTTTGCGAGAGAGAGGGGGAGAGAGAGATCATTCTTTCCTGCTAAGGTAAAGCTACTCAACGTGTGCGGAATCTGTTTCTCCTGTTTTATTCATTTCTTTCCTTCCTTTGGGAGCATGGAACAGGAAGGCCCCTCCCCGAACAAAAATGAGCTTGAAACAAAAGCAAGCTGGAGCAGGTACTGGTTTCAAGCCTATTTTTCAGGATCACAGTTACACCCCTGAGACAGAGCTAGAGGAGGGAATAGGGATTGCACTCAGAGTGAACATTTGCCAGCTCTGCTGCCATTTCTCACTGCCTTTCCCCCCTTCAATCAAGAAACCTACCTTATGCCACTGCTGTGGTCTCTTCATCATTAGCCGGCCTGTTTATTTATTTATTTATTTATTTATTTCTGGTATTTCTACCCCATCACTACTCTACCCCTGAAGGGGGACACAGGGCAGCTGTTGCATCTGATCACCTCAATTTGGGAGCTAGGGGTGGATCCACAATGGGATCCTTGGCGAGCAGCTCGGACGCACCACGTTCCTTGGTGGCTTGCCATGACATGACCTCCATTGTGTTTGCCGGCAGCCTTGCTGGGGCTCCATGCTTCCTTGCTTACTGGGGCTGCTGTGTCTTTATTGGCATGGGAGCTGGCAGATGCGAGCACTCTGGGCCTGCATTCCACAGAAGAGGGTATGCCCATGTCTTCCAGGGATTTTCTGGACTTGCATGGTTGTGGAGCCTCATGCCAATGAAGACACAGCAGCCCCAACAAGCAAGACAGCACAGAGCCCCAGCAAGGCAGACAGCAAACATGATGGAAGGCAAGCCCTGGCAACCTGCCAATGAACACTGCACATTCCAGCCCCACACCAAGGACCCATTGTGGGGCCGCCCCTAGCTCCTGGCTCAAGGAGGCCAGATGGAACAGGCCAGCTGACAGTGAAGAGACCTCAGCAGTGGCGCAAGGTAGGTTTCTTGATTGCAGGGGGAAGCAGCAGCAAGAAATGGAGGCAGAGCTGACGGGTTTTCACCCTGAGGACAATCCCTCTTTTTTTCTTTATCTCTGTCTCAGTAGTGTACCTGGGAGCCCTTCGACTCCACAACTGAATGTGAGGCAAACCCCAATAAAAAGTATCCTTAAAGCACGTGCCTGGAAAAGGTGCCTGGGTGGGAAGCCCCGCGCCCCATAATGGGCCGATAGAAAACAGACATTTTGGCATTGAAAAGAGAAAACAGGTATCTGCCCTCCCAATTTCGGGAGGCTCCTGAAAAATGAATTGGGGGCCCCACCAAAAGGCAGGATACGAAACAGGTCAAGGTTTACCCTGAATGCACAACTCTAAAACCTACCAATCTATCTCTTATTGACATTTTTTTCCTGAATTGGTTTTCAGCCTAGACATTATAGAGACTGGCACCTGAGAGATTGGCTGCTATTTTGCCATAAAGGGGCCTATCAGCCTTACACTGGATAGAGAAAAGTTTAAGGTATCAAGCAGCTTTCGGTTAGAGTTCTCAAATGAAAAACCAAAGGTTCTTGCTTTTCTGGGGTGGAAGATGATGACTCTAGTTTGGTATTCTGCATAGTACTATTCACATACCATTGCAAGATAACATGTGTGACTTAACATGATTGGGTACCCCTGTCCCTGTACGCTTCTCAAAACATCTTTGCCTGACAATGTCCCGAAAGCTTTCATTGAGATTTTTGTGCCTTTTCATTTGACCTGTTACTAAATAGTTTGATATTACCACAATATGAACTTTGATATTTGGAAGGAAAAATACACTAACTGCTTGATAATGATGTGGAATTATCTGTGGGAAGGATTGGAAGCTGACTTTTGTCATGCCCAAAAAATGTAAACAGGAAGAGCCAAATGCCAAAGAGGAGAAACTCTAAAAAGAAAAGCCACAGGGAACATTTTTGGGATATGTGCCCTCAAAACAGCTTTACAACCACCAAAAGCCCTGAATCACTGGACAGGGTTGGAGAAATGTTATGTTGGAGTTCCCTATATGCACAGCTGCCAGATGGTAAAGATGAAAACAACTTAGTTCTTTGCATTGCAAAGCTGCACACTTCAGCTCAATATTCAGATTTGAGCATCAGCGAATGTTTTTAACTGATTTTATTAATGTACTTTGTGTAATTTTATTCTGCCATTTCTTAAAAGGTCAATAATTAATTCGTTAACTCCATCACATGCAGGCAGCACCCATCATATTTTTATATTAATCAGTCACTGTTGCTATGGATTACAATTTAGTTTAATTTATTCATGTTTTAAATATATATATTCAGTATTTTTGCCAAATAACATTTGAGTTATCCATGTAAAGAGCTGAAAAAGTGTAAAAAAAAGAAGAAGAGGAAGAGGAGGAGGCAGAAGAGGAGGAAGAAGAGGAGGAAGAAGAGGAGGAAGAAGAGGAGGAAGAAGTGTGTGTATGTAAAATCTAGTATAAATCTGCTAAATTGAGTATGTGTTTTTCCTAGGAATTATTTTTCCAAACTGTGAATCTCAATCTGCTTTTCTTGAAATATATTATATTTCAAGGTACTGTGTCTACGTGACTTGCCTTGTAAAACCACTGAAATGTAGTTTCTTTTACCAGAGATGCCAGATTTTTGTTTCTGGACTGAACACTGGTTATGACATACATTTTTTTTCTGCCAAAAACCTTATTTTCAAAGATCATATTTGCCTTGTTTTCCTTTCCCCTAACTTCCAGGAAAACATCTTAATGTGTTTTCCCCCCTGTTTACTGCTTTGCCCTAAATCAATTAAGATACAACTTTGCAGCTATAAACAGATGGTGGTAGATGTGACACGTATAATCAAGAAAACCTTGGAATTAATTTGCTGCTTTGATTGGCAGGTAGGACAGTGCCAAAAAAAAATAAGCTTGATAATGCCATTATTTTGGTGAGTTGAGTGGCATATATGGGATTCCTAAACAAAAAAAGTATATGTTTTCTGGGGATGAAGGAAAAAAAGGGAGAGGTGTATAGGTAACTACTCTACTAAGCTGTATATTCATAGATCTTTTCCCTCTAATGATTATTACACTATGATTCCACTTTGCCTGCCATGACTACATCCTGTTGAATCTTGGGATTTGTGGTTTGTTGAGGCACTAGAGATCTCTAGATGAGAATTATGTTCTAAATTATAGAATGGAACATTAAAGTGGAACTATGGAACTATTTATTTTGAGCATGGGAAAAGCTGGAAGGAACGATCGCCTTTTTATTTTTTTATGGATGTCTTAGTATTGTCATTGACAATACCAGCTTTTTTCTGAATGGTGTATTGGAGATGTTTTCTTCTACAACTGTCTTCAGTCCTAGCCAATATAGTTAAAATGAGGGGTGATGAACGCTACCATCCTAAAAACCGGACTGGAAATGGTTATATGGCTGATAATGTTTTAAATTGCTTTTAACATACTCTTTTATTTACTGTTTTAAATTGTTGTTATATCTGTTATAATTGTTTTGTATGTTGTGGCATCAAATTGTTGCTAGTGTAAGCCGCTCTGAATCCCCCCTCGGGGGTTGAGAAGGGCAGGATAGAAATGTTGGAAATAAATAAATAAAAACCTGAGGAACACTATTTTGGGAGAGAGATGTCATGGGTTTTAGAAATTTGTTTAAATGTATTTGATCCTCCCAGGCAAATCAGGTGGATTTTGAACCTGGCTGTTGGCTGGAGCTCTTTATAACTTGACATTTTGGAAACAAGAATCAGGGTTCAAGAAGTTTTCTTCCTTCAGTAAGTCTTTCCAAGTGGAAGGACTGGAGATGGACATATTAGTTGCGCAATATCTTGAAGTTAATCTGGATTACCTCAGGTTCGGAACTGGATTAGAGACCCCCAATGAAGGCAAGTTGCTGTTGGCTATATTTCATTGGAAAGAACTAGAAAAACCACCTCTGGGTTTGCATTGCCTAAGACATTCATGATATTGCCCTTGAAAGCACACAACACACAGGCATTAGGGAAATGTGTGTATGAGAGAGAGGGGAATGAGCTGTAAATTGTAAGTACTGTAGAGTCTCACTTATCCAACTTCTGCTCATCCAACATTTTGTTTTATCCAACGCAGTCTGCCTCCCACCCGGATCCACAGCTTTTTCTCTAGGCAGCAGCGTTCAGGGTCTCTTCCCTCCCAGTGGGTGCCTGGTGTGTAGAAAGGACCACTGTGCATTGCTGCCCAGAAAAACAAACAGCACATTGCAGTAGTCAATGTTTTCAATACATTGCAATGTTTTGGTGCTAAATTTGTAAATACAGGAATTATTACATAACGTTACCGTGTATTGAACTGATTTTTTCTGTTGATTTGTTGTAAAACATGATGTTTAGCCCCAACTTCTGCCAACGTAGCAGTTCAAAAAGATGCAAATGTGAGTAGATCAATAGGTACCGCTCTGGCAGGAAGGTAACAATGCTCCATGCAGTCATGCCGGCCACATGACCTTGGAGGTGTCTACAGACAACGCCAGCTCTTTGGCTCAGAAATGGAGATGAGCACTAACCCCCAGAGAACCAGACACGACTGGCCTTAACGTCAGTGGAGAACCTTTACCTTTACTTTTGGTGCTTTATTTGTAAAATCATAACGTAATTTGACATTTCCTTAATCCCTTGTTATTATCCAACATTTTTGCTTATCCAACATTCTGCCGGCCCGTTTATGTTGGATAAACGAGACTCTACTGTAGATAGGTGACTTGAAGGCACATATAAAAACATACAAAGAGAATAAATCTTTCTTGAAACTGGTATACTGAAATGTGCCGGCAATCAATTACTTTGGAGAATTTTTAAAGTACATTTGAACGAAAAACCCAAACTACTTGTTGTCTTGAAAATGAAGCAAAATTGTAGTCTTGGGAAGAAAGGCAGAATAGATTTGTATTATCTTTTTAAGGGTTTTAAATTGGTTAGCTCTGTTTCCTGCATTGATTTTGGCTTCTGAGTGAAAACTTCCTTTATCAGATGAGGGAAAATTAAATGTCAATCTGTCTAAACCTTTGGCACTGTGAAATATGCTTCAAAATTTAGGTTTCAGATGATGACTTGAGTCAAGAAAGAAGAGACACTTAAGCATACATTATAAACCGAAGAAATGCCTTTAAATCATTTCTGACTTACCGCAATCCCAAAGTGACTTTATCATGGGGTTTTCTTGGCAGTCTTTTTCCTGGGTGGACAAGTGGGCTTTTTGCTTTCCTCAAAGGCTGAGAGTGTGTGACTTGCCCAAGAGCAGTCCAGTGGTTTTCCATGGCTGGGGTGGAATTCAACTATTGTTATAGCCCAAACCACTAAATCCAGTTGCATGTCTTAATTAGAATAGGCCCATTGAGTCAATTGCTGAATAGAATGATAACATTTACATAACTGTGACTGATTCAACAGTTCTACTTTATTTGAGGCTAACAGTTGGATTTAGATATGCATTTGACTAGATAATGGTTTATATTTTTTATCGTTATCAGACATGAACCAAGGGTACAGTTGTAATGTATTTAAAAAACACGAAGTTTAAAAACTTGGCATTATATTTAATGTCCTTTGACATTAATGGCCACTTTGAGTGTCTCTGGTGTTGCTATAAGGAGGTCCTCCATTGTGCAAGCGGCAGGGCTCAGACTGCATTGGTCTGTAGTTTTCTCTTCTCTGCATTCACATGTCGCAGACTTCACTTTGTGGCCCCATTTCTTAAGGTTGGCTCTGCATCTCGTGGTATTTTTGCAGTATGTTACATCTGTTCAGTTGCACTAGATCTTCCAGGAATTAGATTGCAGTTGAAAGAGTTTGCCATCGAGCTATGTGAAACATGTGTACAAGCTCAAACTGACAGAACCAGTTGTTGAATCATTTATTATTATATTATTATTATTATTATTATTATTATTATTATTATTATTATTATATTTTAAAGAAGAATAAGAACTAGAAGTTTAATATATACCAGTAAAATAGATCTGAACCCAGACTTGCAAGGATTTCATGCAGTGAATAACAGACAGATGCAGTGAATCTTAAAGAACTTAAATTGTGTATCTTAAAGAGGTATTAAGAAAAAGAAGTATTTAGAATGACAAGCGAGACCTGTAGTAAAATACTGCAGTGTGGAGAGCTAAGGTTCACATTGTCAGCCAGCTAGTCTTCCAAGATAAGCCAGAATATCCCTATTGCATGACACATTTTCTCCAGTTTTTCATTTATAATCCCGCCTCTAAAAATCTTTATACAAACGTTGAGGTTTCCCAAGCCTGTTGATAACCTCTGTCTTGAGTATGTATGAATGATGGGATCCTGTCTTGTGCTGGAAACTCTCAGAGTTCTCTTAAATCAACAACAAAAAAATCCAGGGTGCAAATTTACTGAGAAAGGTCTTTTGGGACCACTGTTGTCATACTTTCTATTGAAGCCTGCTGTCTGCTTGTCATCTTGACTGTGAATGATGGTGTTGCAAACGTGTGGGTTATAGTCTAAGTGTCTTGAACAGAAATCTTCCCTAGACATGCATGTTTAAGGATAGGAGGGTGAGAGAAAGAGATAGTATATGTTCGCGCAATAAACACACTGCATCCTTTGTTTTAAAATCACAAGGTGTGCAGAAGTTGTCAATTGCTCTAGACAGGATGTACGTTGCTTCTCTTTATGATTTGTGTATGTCAATACAAAAGACCCGGCCAAATATGTACAGGTTTTTACATGGAAAACAAATTGAGTGGGTTACAGAATCACCCTTCTCACGCACAATTGATCTGTGTTGAATTTAATTCCTAAATAGTAATCTTATCAGTTCTGGAAACATGCAGGGAAAAAACTGCAAAACTGATAGCACTATGAAACAAACTCGCTATTTCAAAAGCTTTGGGTGACTTTAGTATTTGCCCCACACATCTTTAGAGCAAGAAAATAAAATATTATTTACCTTGCATCTTCAACAAGGTGTAGGATACAGTTTTATGTAGGACCCTAAAAGTTCTGACTAGGATTAACCCCACTTATTCAACTTCCTAAAGAAACCTTTAATGCTGCCACCTTTGAAGCTATGGAATTGCTATGTAATTGTCTGAAAATTATCTGCTGTCCTTTCCAATTCAAAGTAAGAGGAAGGGTAATTGCTCACAATGCTCATTGGTGGGTGGCACCATACTTACTCTCACAAGTAGATTTAATGAAATCTATTTTTTCTTACTGTGCCTAAAGGAGTTCTAAGTGTTTATGGTCAGTCAGTGGTCATGTTATTGTGTTCCGTTTGATGGGTTTATGGCTCATATAATCCCTTTAAAGTCATTGTATGCTCTTTACAACTGAGCAAAACAATTTAGTCTTGTTTGAAAAATGCATCCTTCCATGGTGAATAATAGGGAGAAATCTAATTTCTCCTTCAAAATAGTTCATCCTATGTTATTATTTTTATTGTCTCTCCCTCCCACTCTTTCTCTCTATATGTGTGCGTTTATATAGTGAGATTTGTCTATTGTCTTGCACCCATTCTCATGGTGTTCTGTCTGCTTCAGTTATACTGTAGGTAGAAGATCATCTTACAGTCCTAAAAGCCAAGGGGACAGTAATGATCTTAGGTGTCATATTTTGGGGTCTGTTCAGCGCCAAGTCATCCAGTTTTCCGTGTGCCCAGGGGGGAGTCTCTCATCCAGTATCAGCCATGGATTGAGGTTCCAGGTTTTAAGCTGCCACTTTTGGACTCTAGCTTGCTGAGATGTTCCTGCAATTGTCTCTATAGATCTTGGGAAGCTATTCCTTGATTTAAGACATTGACATGCTGGCTGATATTCAAGCAGCGGATGGGCCAGATATGTCACTGCTTTGTGAGTGTGGAAAAGAGCAAACCATAGACCACCCACTGGATCCCCCGGTGATGCAATGGGTTAAACCCTTGTGCCGGCAGGACTGCTGACTGACAGGTCTGCAGTTCAAATCTGGGGAAATTGGGTTGAGCTCCCTCTGTCAGCTCCAGCTCCCCATGCAGGGACATTACAGAAGCCTGCCACAAAGATGATAAAACATCAAACATCCAGGCGTCTCCTGGGCACCGTCCTTGCAGATGGCTCACACCATTCTCGCACACCAGAAGTGACTTGCAGTTTCTCAAGTTGCTCCTAACACGGAAAAAAACTCCTACTACAATGCAGTCTGAGTTCTGCCACATGCACAATGAAAGACCTTCTTATAGCAACACCAGAGGCACTCCAAATGGCTACCTTTTGGTCAAAGAACATTTAGTATATGGCTACCTTTTGGTCAAAGAACATTTAGTATAATGCCAAGTT
Organism: Anolis sagrei; assembly: GCF_037176765.1. Taxonomy (NCBI): domain Eukaryota; kingdom Metazoa; phylum Chordata; class Lepidosauria; order Squamata; family Anolidae; genus Anolis; species Anolis sagrei. The sequence goes on along the minus strand of NC_090025.1, from coordinate 125,239,914 downwards.
TTTAACTTTGTTTGTGTTTTTGAATGAATTACAACTGTACCCTCAATTTGCTTCTGACACAATAAGTAAAATAAATATTATGAGGTAAAAGTCAGCAATTCACAAATTACTGGTGCCCATATTGGAAATATGCTATGAACCATAAAACTGTGATTCATTAAACTCATTTGTATGAAACTGACATTATGTATATATTGTGATTTCCCTAAATTGCATAGTAGGTTGGTATGATACACGATGGGATGTAGGTATCCACTGCATTTTTGTTCTAGAACTGGGGACACTCCATGAATGTTTAAGTCCCACCAAAGACAATGGCATAGTAAAATGGCACCTTTATTTAAAATGGCAAAATCAAATTTTGCTTTTTGGAATGTTTTAAAGAAATACCTTTGAGCCATAGATACTTGAATCCATGAATCAAGAATCCAAGGATATGGAAGGCAGATTGTTCTTTTTCTTTGCATTCATGTTATTGTGACATAGTCTCTGTTTTGGATATTTTCAAATAAGGTCAAAGGGATTTTGGTTCTGTTCCCAGAAAGAATGGTATGATATAAAATCTGTCTTAAAAAATGGTGTTCTTGTTGTTAAAATAGTTAAGAATGCTAGCAAGAATGGAAAAGGAATCCAACGTTTTTGTTGTATAACAGGGCAAGCAACCAAGACTAGGTAAGCTAGCAAGCAAATAAACCCTATGAAATAATGATAGGCAAACACAATCTAAGTAAATCTAATTGTTTGGAAGCATGAAAATGTCCCATTCGATAGTGATCAGATCATGTATAATAATTTCAAAAGGTGATAGAACTGGTTTATTTATTGCAGAGGTTCCTCAGAATGGGAGGCTACACATTACTGGACAAAGCAGCTTAGTAGTTTGTATTAGGTATCTGGAAAGGGAGGAGGCTCAATCTTTGGCAAGCGTGTACCATAAGATTTTATTCATGCTAATGTCAACATGTACTCAACATAATATTAGATATTAACCATCCAACTGTTAACACAGTTTTCCTGCTAAATAATTGCATCAGCCTTAATTACACTGAAAGATGTGCAGTCAGTCTTCCACAATCACTGGAGTTAGGGGCATAGGATCCACTGTGAAATTAACAAATGGCAAGAAATTGCTATTTTTTTTCCTTGATAGAACACCTCTCTAGGAATCTCTAGGTCCTCCAATTTGATTCTATGGCCAACTAGGTCATCCAGTGTGACTCAATGGTCACTTTCCACTGGAATCTGGTTATAAAGTCACATTGGAAAACCTGAAGATCTCTAGATAAGTGTTTTCTCTAGAAACCTCTAGGTCCTCCAGCATGGCTGGAGGAAGTTGATCATAGGCTTACAATGAAGGATGAAGAGATTTCTAAATCCTCAAAAGTCCAAATTGCAAATGTGGAGGGATGACAGAAGTTATCATAGCTATATTTGCTATGGCATATTATTGTGTGCTTTGCTTTCTTCTGGCCACTTTGACCATATGTATCTGAGAATATTTCCTTCTTTTGACTTTTTTTGCCTCGTAGCAAGTAGCCCATTTTTTTCTGCTTACAATTTATATTCTGCAAAGAAGTAATTAATGTTCCCTCGTTTTGCAAGAGAGAAAGTTTACTTCAGAATACTGCATCCTTAATATACTATTTTGATGGATTGGGTAGGATCGTTCTGATCTTGGTAGGAAAACCAGCAGGTGGTACCATCAAATCAGGGTGAAGAAAAATGAGTCTGTTCACTGTTTGACCAGAGGCACTGAGATCTAAGTATACTTCCTGAAGACAGCACAGGCATTTTAATTTTAACTATTTTGCAAAATGCTTTGATAGGATAGAATAATGGAATGTGGTTGAGTTGCATTTTTTGTTAAAAGAGAAAAATTAAGGAAGAACAATAGGTAGAGAAAAATCCACTATTCAACACCTCGGGTTATTTCCTTTTGATAGATGCACATGTAATTCAATATGGTGTAGCAGAAGAAACTGTTCTCTAAAATGCTGCTGTTTCTTCTGGCATGAAACTCTTTCAGGATTTATGTTTGTTCAGGCACTATGCTCTTCCCTTGGAGGTTCCATTTGTTTTTCCCGTCTATGTTTGGATTTCACAGAAATTCAGTGAAATATTCCGGAAATATTGTCTGACTGGGTTTTATCTCTTGTTTCCCTGGATTGTTTATATGAATCTGATCAAAGCCATGCCTGACACAACTTTTTAGTTTAGTTTAGTTTAAGTTTACCCAGGGCCAGTTGAGTCAGCACCTTTGCTTCTCAAGTCCTTCCAATTTGAAAATGGTATCCTGTCTGTGGCTGTATGTTTGGGTATATATTTGGATACACATCATCCCCAGTGATGTGGCCAACCTTGTTTCTCCCCCATGTAAACAAAACATGCGTTTAGAGTTTTTCTGGAGTGGGAGTTGGATATATTGCTGCATTTTTGCTTAACACAATTTACTTCTTTCTTCCAAAATCTAATTACAAAGTGACACAATCTGGTTTTGGAAACATTTGATCTCCGGCCCAGCGAGAAATGAATTCTAGCTTTTGCATAATGGCTTTCCATTTTAATCAGCATTATTTAGTTTTGTGTGCGTGTGCGTGTGTGTGTTCATCTGTGTTCAGTATTTTTAGAAGCCTTGGGGGTGGGGAGGTGTTCATACACATTTCTGAGGGTGTTATATAAAAACTTGTCTTGATTCTACTTTGAAAATGTTTCCTTCTAGCACTATTGACTGGCCAAAGTGCAAACTGCATAAAGCTGCCTGACCCCCTTTTTTGAGACTTTCAATTCCCTTAAAAATGTATGTATCAGCTTGCTCCCCAACTTTAACAGCAAAGTGCTAAATGCTAATGGGAAAGGGAACTTAATGCTATTATATTGATTATCTTATTGACTGTAGTGCATTTAGTTGTATATGAGAGAGTCCATTCCAACAGCCAGTGTCAATTTAAGTACATTTAAAGTTAATTTATACTTAAATATAGATTTAATATGAATTCATCAAGGATGCATGAGGGTGATTTTATTTTCAAAAAAATAATTTTTCCAGGTATGATTTATTTAAGTAGGAATTGGGGGTTCTTTTACAAATGTATTATTTTAATATTTATATTTCCTAATATATGGAAAATACACATTTGATTATTATTAAAAATGTGTCATCTTCATTCTGATGATCTTGACTTTATGAGTATTTGCAACATCACCAGTGGTAAACCTCTGGAAAAGCTATCTGAATTGAGATGTGAAGGCTCTTCCCTGTTGGTTGGGGAATTCTGGAACTTGTACTAAAAATGTTTTTGTCCCCCCCCCCCCCCCCCAACCTCTGCTTGTACTTAGCCAAATTCCACAAATTGGATCTGGGACAGTTTCTACACTGCCAGTGGCAACTCTTCTTTAATACTCACTATTATTCTCCCATACCTTTCAAGAAGTATATGAAACATCTGGAGTTAAATTCAAGTGTGGTAAGGGAGGAACAGGATGCTGAGGAGACACGGGTTACCTTGTCACACTCATCTTTGCCTTAAGATGATGGCAAATGTTCATCGAAAGAAGAGGAGGCTGGAGTGCGTGTGGCGCCGGAACCCCACCAACCCTGCCCAAACACACCTGAATGCCTTCCTAAGGTCCTATGGTGTGGCAATTGCGGCGGCACAGAAAACATTTCTTGCCGCCAACATTGCATCTGCGAAGAACCGTCCAGCTGAGCTGTTCCGAGTTGTCAGGGGTCTGTTAAATCCACCGAAAAGCGAGGCCCCTGATAACACGGCAGCTCGCTGTGAAGCATTTGCTCGATTCTTCGCGGATAAAATTGGGCGGATTCGGTCGGGCTTTGACGCCACATTAACGGCAGTCTCTGGGGATGTAACGAGAGCATCTGCTTGTCCAGTTTTGTTGGATTCATTTCAATTGGTTCAGCTTGAGGATGTGGACAGGATCCTTGGAGAGGTGCGACCCACCACATGCATCCTAGACCCCTGCCCTTCCTGGCTGATCAAGGAAGCCAGAGGGGGTTTGGCAGGGTGGGTGAAGGTGATGGTTAATACCTCCTTACAGAAAGGAGAGTTTCCAGCGAGCTTAAAGCAAGCTATTATAAAACCGCTGTTGAAGAAACCATCACTGGATCCCACCCAATTCGACAACTATCGGCCAGTTTCCAATCTCCCCTATTTGGGCAAAGTCATGGAACGTGTGGTGGCAACACAACTCCAGGGGTTTCTGGTAGACACTGATTATCTAGATCCGGCACAGTCTGGCTTTAGGCCGGGACATGGTACTGAGACAGCCTTGGTCGCCTTGGTAGATGATCTGCGCAGGGAACTAGACAGGGGGAGTGTGTCCCTGTTAGTTCTGCTGGACCTCTCAGCGGCCTTCGATACCGTCGATCACGGTATCCTTCTGGGACGCCTCATGGACATGGGGCTCGGGGGCACTGCTCTGCGGTGGCTCCGATCCTTCCTTGAGGGTCGGTCTCAGAAGGTGTTATTGGGTGACACCTGTTCGGCTCCACAACCGTTGTTGTGTGGAGTCCCACAGGGTTCTATTCTGTCCCCGATGTTATTCAACATCTACATGAAGCCGTTGGGAGAGATCATTCGGAGTTTCGGAATGAGATGTTATCTCTATGCAGATGATGTCCAAATCTGTCACTCCTTCTCACCTATCACCAAGGAGGCTGTCCAGACCTTGAATCGGTGCTTGGCTGCTGTGTCGGACTGGATGAGAGCTAACAAATTGAAATTGAATCCAGACAAGACAGAGGTCCTACTGGTCAATCGTAAGGCCGAACAGGGTATAGGGTTACAGCCTGTGTTAGACGGGGTTACACTCCCCCTGAAGACGCAGGTTCGCAGCTTGGGAGTGATCCTGGACTCATCGCTGAGCCTGGAACCCCAGGTCTCAGCGGTGGCCAGGAGAGCTTTCGCACAATTAAAGCTTGTGCGCCAGCTGCGCCCGTACCTTGGGAAGTCGGATCTGGCCACGGTGGTCCACGCTCTTGTCACATCACGTTTGGATTACTGCAACGCACTCTACGTGGGGTTGCCTTTGAAGACTGCTCGGAAACTTCAACTAGTCCAGCGGGAGGCAGCCAGGTTGCTTACCGGAGCGGCATACAGGGAGCATACCACCCCCCTGTTATGCCAGCTCCACTGGCTGCCAATCCAATTCCGAGCACAATTCAAGGTGCTGGTTTTGACCTACAAAACCCTATACGGTTCCGGCCCAGTGTATCTGTCCGAACGTATCTCCCTATACGTCCCACCTCGGAGTCTAAGATCTTCTGGGGAGGCCCTGCTCTCGACCCCGCCTTTATCACAAGTGAGACTGGCGGGGATGAGGAGCAGGGCCTTCTCAGCAGTGGCCCCCCGCCTGTGGAATTCACTCCCCGGGGAGATCAGATCAGCAACCTCCCTCCTCTCATTCAGGAGAAAGCTGAAAACTTGGATGTGGGACCAGGCTTTCGGAAACTCTGGCAGCTAAAAGAAAAAGAGAAAGACCATAATGATGGGCAAACAATGAAGAATCTGTTGGACCTTGGAATGCGAAACACTGACCATGAGACTGTTTATTACTATGCTATGGTGCTATATATTGATGTTTTTAATCTGTTAATTTTTTAATGATTGTAACTGTTTTTTATATTTGTATGTACTTGGATATAGGCATCGAATTGTGCCTTCTTTTTGTAAGCCGCCCTGAGTCCCCCCTCGGGGGTGAGAAGGGCGGGGTATAAGTAGCAGAAATAAATAAATAAAATAAATAAATGCTCCCTGTGGCCTCTACTGTGGTAGTTCTCTCCGACAAAGTAATAGAGTGGGCATTGTTCATGCTGAATTGAGACTGTATATGTGTATTTGTAATATGCAGTAAGGAAGAAAATCACATTGAATCCCATTCTGGAGAAAGCTGCAGTGGAAATTCAACAAATAAAAAAGAAGCCAGCAAAGGGAGATTGGTCAAGGGGAAAAGCAAGTCATAGGGTAACGCCAACTGAGGTCTGATAAGAAACCTTACTTGTGGGATACAAGATAGTGTCTTGCAGGTCATGGTGAAGGGTGAGCAAGGGTGGAAGGAAATATGCTTATTCTCTCATTTTGGCATCCCTGAGTTTTCTTCAAAAGCCATTCTTACTTACTGGAATGAAAATGGGGGGGGGGGGGGGGAGAGAAAGAAGTCAAACATGGGTTCATGGTGTGTTGCCTCTCCTTCTAACTTGGCTTCTGCTTAGTTGCTGTTTCCTTCAGAGCAGTGGCCCTTGATCTTTTCTATGCCTTTTTGTGTTTTTAATAATGCCTTAGCAAATTGTAGTTATTTGGTGTTAAATACTAACTTATTACTCATTTTTTCAATACTTGAGTTCTTAAAAAATGATGGTGCGCCTTGACCATTTTAATGCCTTGTTAGTGTGAGGAAAAATGAAAAAGGTTGAGAACCACGGGATTATGTACTCACACTGTTTCTGATTTTATTTTGTATTTAATTGTCTTTGTCTCTTATTATTTTGTTCTGATTTTATATCTTATGTTTTTTAATGCACTTTGTCATCTCACAGAGAATGTTAATTGTTAGGCAGGCTAAAAATATAATGCATAATTAAAACTCAAGATGATGAACGGGCTTATGCTAAAGAGAACTTATGAAAGAAGTGAAGGCTGGCGTAGAACTAGGCAACAAAGATCAATTTTACGAAGCTTTTTGGTGTAAACAGGCCAGTGTTTTTATTGCCACATTTTTGTTCATATTTTTGCAATGAATCTTGACTTGTTTCACTCAGTTCTTGACCCTTTGAGGGAAAGAAAGGATGGAACTATTTCTGACTTCTTTGATGGAGTATTGGGCCGTTCCTTCTCTTCCTTTGTTTGTTTCTTCTTTTCTAATACCATGGTTTTCCATTTGGATGCTGTGCTGCATCTTTTTCAATACCAGAACACAAAGCAGTAAAAGTATATATTGTCATAGTGGGTGGTAGGATCCAGGGTGAGAGAATAAAAAGCATTTTTTGATAGGCACATTCTTGTTCAGGTGTGGTAAGGAAACAAATGTATGCTCTTGGTGCTCTGAAATGAGGCAAGGTGGATAATTTTAAAAAATAGATTAACCAAGTGTCACTGGTTTTCCTTTTTCTGTGGAAGCCATCGTTGACTGGCAATGTGGATGCTATGCATAAAAGTATAAATGTGGCGTAAAGAAGTAGAAAAAGAAGCCCAACAGTTCTATAGCATCAGACGTGGCTGGTTTAGATGTTGTTGTAGTTTCCCACTCATGATTTGCTCGTCTTGTCTTTCAGTCTGACATGAAAACTAATAGTGCAAACATATACATGTCTGCTCTGCTTGAGTTAAATGGTGCTTGTTCCCTACTAAATAAATCATACAATTGCTACTACAGTTTCTTCCACTCCTCTTCCTATACTTACCTTTATGTGTATGTATATTTCCATGGTCTTGCATCTCTTTGTTCTTAAAAACTGAACAAATGGCATCACCATGAAACGGTTGAATAGAAAAGGCATCCTAGACAGTGGCTTAAAATTAATTATGCTGACATTTTCTTTGACATATCAGAACTCTGGTATAACCAGAAGCTATTTATAGAGGAGGAAAACAGCTCTACTCTGTGTATTTTTATATTTTGAATTCTATGTTTCTGATTCTAAATTTGGGAGGGAGCAGTTTCCAAGATGAAGATAAAAGAAGAAGAACTAAACTCTAGCTTATATATAGATCTAGCATATATACCATGGATAAACTGACCTTTTTTATAGCTCAAGGATATTTTGTGGGGACAAAATTATGTATTTTGATATGATCCGTGGATAAGGGTCGTTCCACAGAGGGTAGATGCACCAGAGATGGCTTAGGCAACCAGCTACTCCTTGCTGCCGCCACCATTTTCCCATTCAACCATTCAAAACCTTCAACCACTCTACTCCACTCCTTTTGTGTATGTATACATAAAGGTTAATGTGCAGTATTAACTCTTATTAAAAATATAAAAGAATCATACAATTCTTAGAATAAAATGGTAAAAGGAGAAAGATCAGTCTGTCCCAAGAGAGCGTAAAAGAAGCATCAACCCCCTCTTCCCTTTTGCCACTCTACTCAGAAAGGATGGCGGTTCCTTTAAAAAAAATTAAGGTCCCGTACTTCAATTGACCCATAGATCAGTCAATTTTTTAGCTAAAATTTCTAGACTTTCACATGAACATATATAGTAGTTAAATTAAAACTGTATATGCTGCATGGCATGTGAAACAGAATTACTTGTACCTGCATGAAACTGCATATTAAGGGATCCTGTTCATTATATTGCCCCTAAGCAAAAGGATGTTTAGTTTCTTCTTACCCAGGGCCATTATGAGCCCTTGCTGTTCTCTCTGCTGGAAAGCTCCAGGAATGACAATTTTGCACTTGAAAAACGTTCTGCACCTCTGCACTCGCCCATCTTCAAAAAGAGGCAAAAAGAGGACCCAAGCAACCCATGATCAGACAACCAGGAAAAGGTTGAGAACATTTTCACTGAATAGTCATTTTGTGAGCAATTAGAAAGGAATGCTGTGATTACTAAGAGCCAGCAACAGTTTCGCTGAAACAAGTTATGCCAAACTAATCTTAACTCTGTCTTTTAGATAAAACACTGTACATGTAATGTAATGATATATGTAATGTATCTTGATTTCAGTGAAGCTTTTGGCTATGTCCTCTATTTTATTCTTGCTGACAAATGGGTAAAATGTTAGCTAGAGAATTCTACTCTTGGGTGGATTTGTTACTGATTGACTGAGTGAACCCAAAGAATGCACAGCCATAGTTCTTCATCATAGAGAAAACTCACTGTTGGGATTCTACAGGGTTCTGTCTTGAAACTGAGTATGTTCAACATTTTTATAAATGGCTTGGATGATAAGACTGAGGGCATGCTTATCAAATATGTGGATGAAACCAAAATAGTATTGGTAGAAAATACCCCATAATATAGATCAGTATTCAAAATGATCTTGAATAATTAGAGTTGAGCATAACTGACAAAATATACTGTGTTTCATCAAAGATAAATGTACGATGTTAAAATATTGCAGGGAAAACAACATGTATAAATATAAGATAGGTGACAATATATATAAAAGGAGGATCTAGGGGTCACAGTACATTGGATTTTAAATATGAATCAGTGATATGATGTGTCAGGTATAAAAAGCCAGTGAACTGCTGGGCTGGATGAACAGGAGTACAATGTCCAAATCAAGAGACGTATTACTGCCACTTTGTTCTGCTTTGGTCAGGCCTCACTTGAAATGCTGGATCCAGTTTTGGTCACCAAAGCTGAGGAAGGGTATTGACAAACTGGAAATTGTTGTGGGAAAAGAGACCAAGAGGATGAAAGATCTGGAAATGTCAAATGGCTAAGAAGACTGGATATATCTGGCCTGATGAAGAGTATTTCATGAAACAAGATGATAGGCATCTTGAAATATCTGAAAGGATGCTGTACAAATATTGGAGCAAGATGTTTTCTACTGCTCCAGAGACTAGGGCTGGATTTACACTGCCATATAATCCAGTATCTGATACCGGATTATCCGTATTATTTACAATAATTTATCAGCGACCTCCTGTTATTGGTCAAGAAAGGAGATGTACATAAATAAAATAAAGGATTTAAAAAGTATTTAGAGTACATGTGTGATTTTACTACATAAGTGTGTTTTCACGTATTTTTTTCAAAGAAGGAAATATTTTTTTGTTACCATTATAGCTAACTAATAAGGACAGCTAATTTGGTCTTGTCCTTGGAATTAAAAGATTGTAACTTATTTTTAACATTAAGTTTTCAAACTCTGCCATTGCACAGATTTACTCCATGGTAAAAAGAGGGAACTGATGGTGACTGTCAGTAGATATTTCTGGTGGATGTTATGTCCCCACAGCAACCACTTATGGATGATCTCCTAGCTTTAATAAATCCCATGATACTGTGGAAATATTATGCTAACAAGAATACCAAATATAGCCTTTATTTGGTATATAAACCAGAGGACTACTTTATCACAAATGTTGTGTGTTCGACTCTAATAAATGTTGTTGTATCACACATGTGTGAGAATAGTTCAGATTTGGTCATGCTTCTTAAGTCTGCTACATGGGAAAGCAAAAGACACATTTGTCAAGCATGGCTATTCAGAGAACCCAAAAGTTCTGAAATCTTCCAAGCAAAGCCAGTTAAATATTTACTGGTTTCATTCTAGGATGCTTGTTAGTAGAATTCTTAAAAGGGGGATGGATTAAAAATAGAAAGCTGTTTAAAAAAAGAAAAGAGTGAAACATGTTGACAGAATAGCTCTCTATCTCTAGGTACAGCTGCATGGAAGTGTGTAATAGATGTGTATATTCTCATTTATTCCCTTCTTCCTTTGGGACACCTGTGCATATATAGCCAGATATGTGAAAGATCTGTGAGAGGTAATATGATTCTGGAAGGTATACAAATGAAAGCCACAGGATTTCCTTGATATTTCAAGAGACCATTGAGCATTTATTTAAGAGAAAAATACTTGATGCTGCAAAATCCAAGGAAACCACTAATAAGCTAAACTGTCATGCCTCCTGCAGAAAAGTGTGAAACTGGCTTTTAAAAGTAGAACAGTTCTCTATAAATGGAGATTATTTTTCACATCAGTTGCAACTTTCCTCCGCAATTAATTGCTTTAATCCAGCAGTTTACAGTTCTGCTGCAAAGTAGAAAATAGTGCACTGTTTACCCTTTCTGCTCTAGTCTGCGAATAAGAATAAGGATGCAAATTGTATTTTAATGGGATTTTTTTTATTGGGAAGAGCTTTTTATAATGAAGATGCAGAGTGTTTCACTCTTCATTCTGCATTACCTTTTCTGGTCTGTTATATTGAACAAGTCATGTACTTGCTTTAACTAAAATTTTGAGAGATGTTCATGGATGTTTGCAAAAACCGATCTGTAGAAAGTTTGTACTAAGCTGAGTGGCTTTCTTTGCAGTGCATCACTGACATAGTATCAAAGTCCTGGAGTCTGTTCAAAATTTTCTGCCAATTGAAGGCTGATTTATTAATTTCTCAGTGCTTGCGTGATGGGGAGACTTTGCTGAACAACCTGCCAACATCAGTGATACCTCATCAGATCAGAGGGCCAATTCCAAGACTTATTTGCAACATGTAAGAGACTTGAGAAAGTTGCCTTGGGTGGTATCTCATGCATGATTTAGTACTAGCCAATATGGTATAGTGCCCTAATACAAGGGATGAGAAATAAAGAGAGTCAGATAATCCTTTTGTTTGCCTTTTAATATCATTTCACTTCATTTTTTTTTCTATTGTCAGCTTCTTTTACATCAGCAGTTAGGATGGGATGTTTCTGACTGGCATCTGAAAACAGCTTTGAAGTGTCATTAGATGAATCGTTGCTCAGTGAAAGCATCTTTTAAGATATAAGCACCACCCTGTAAAATGCTCACTGACTTCATGAAATCCGACATGCCGATTTAGCATCTGTTGCTATATGCTTGGGATTTTGTGACTGAGGCAGTCACAAAAAGATAATGTTGAGCTCTGTCCAGCCATCCACCCAAGACATATAGAAAAAAAAAAACACAGAGAAGGATGCCTTTATTCCTACAGTCTTTAACACTGCTTTATCTGACATAATGTCTGGATTGCACCATGCATTTTACACTTGCCATCCTCTCATTTAGAAGGCGATCTATATTCCCAGAAACCCCTTGTAGTTGTTCTGACTATACCTTTGCTTATGATCTTGTGGCATAGTCTATATGCCACTCCTGAATAGTTAAGCCCTGATCTAAAAAGTTTTGCTTGTTTCCATTTCCTTATTGCATTGCGCATTTTTGTTCCTGGGTTATAACTGTTATTTCCTAATTGGTTCTATCATTAAACATGGAGTTTTTTTTATTAATCTGCAAAAACTTTGCAGGATATCCTGCAGCACATTTTGCTACCATTTCTCAATGTGTCTCAACCAATTCAACATAGTTTGTAGCAAGTTTGTAGCAACCACAAAAACAAAGTTTCTAGAGTACAACAATTACTTTCAAAGTATGTACCACACTATTAAATAGGAAATAATGCTTTCAAACCAGGAACAGAAACATTTTCAAATTTTGTTACATAGTGTTATTAAACCCATATCTCATCTACCAGTTCTATCCCTTCCTCAATATCAAAGAGTGGCCTTTGGCAGTGAGAAAGATCAAGAGCAGAAATGTGGAAAATGCAGTCAAGTTTCCTTTTGTAGCCCCTACCTCTCCAAAGTTTTGTCAGAAATCCCAGAATTCCATATGACGGAACTTAGATAATTGAAGTGGTATGAAGCTCTTTAATCGTGTAGTGTCACCTTCAAATTCTGGCCCATGGTGGTGATCATTTCTCCATTCATTCCTCTTTTGTGTGGACTAATCGTATTGAATGGGCAATGATCAGATAAGCCAACGAACTTTGTTGCCTACATGTATCTTCCTCTACTGCTGAAGAAGAAGACCTAGGCCCCTTCCAGACAGGCCCTATATCACAGGGTCTGACACCAGGTTTTCTGTTTATTCCAGATTATCCGCCAGTATGGACTCATATAATCCAGTTTAAAGTAGAAAACCTGGGATCAGATCTTGGAATATAGGGCCTGTCTGGAAGAGCCCCTAGAGTTCTCCTAGGGTTGCCCTGAGTCACAAGACAGATGGAAGATATCACGCTTCCTGATTCTTAGTTGATTTTATATAAATGCCAGTTTTTAAATCCATTTTAATATGCACTAAATTTGCTTAATGAACATAGGGTAGATTTGGTTCTGATCAGTCAGAAAATATGGACAGTTTTTTCTGCTGAGTTTCAGTTTTGTGTGTGCATGTGTGTGTGTTTTCCCAGATAATCCGCCTACCATTAAGTGTACGTATGCATTAGTTTATTTTATGTAAGAGTGTACTCCTGAGAGGGAAATTATGTAGAAACATCTCCAATGTTGTCACGATTACAGGTTGTAAAACTCAGAGGACTTGGCCAATTTTATGCTACTTGAATTTCACAGCTGAACCACTTTAGGTAGTGGGTGACAGCTGTATTTTAAAGACTTAAGGTTCCTACCCTTTTCAGAAGATGTAGTTTGTTTTCACTTTGTGTGCACATATTGCTGGTGGTGCTTATGTTAATTACTGTTTTTAAGAAGGGGATAGTGGTAGGGGGTATGCTTTTACTAATTACATTCTAGAGTAAAATTACATGATTGAATGCAGAGCAGATGAACATTTTGTTGCATTTTGATTGAAGACCTACTATTATTTTTGAAGTCTTATGGAAAAGTAGAAACATGATAGAATAGTCTTCAGATTGTCTTCTTTCCCTGTATTTCAGAGGATAACCATACCACTTTTCATATTAAATCTTAGAAATCCATAATTAATAATCTTAACCATGTTGCCTCAGGATTTTTAAAGTACTTCATTCCAAAATACCTGGGTTCAAAAATAATTTGGAAATCCAAAATACAGTCAATGTTAATTCTGGCATTGTAGTAAAGAATTTTGCTGTCTTTTCTGCAGACAAGGGAAATATGCCTGAATTAATGGGGTTCTCATTCCTTGAAGAAGGTTAATTTATATTATATAACAGTACCTGACAACTTTCTTGGCTGTAGAAAGTAGAAGCTGAAACATATGCTGCAGGCATTAACTGCAGAAAACACTTGGGTTGCTGGGAAATCTCTATAGTTACATGTCTCTTGGGATGCCTCTTGTGGCATAAATTAATGATTCATATTTTCATACTTTGACAATTTTTGGAGTTGTCACAAGTAATCTTGGTTTACCTTGGGCATTGGTATGGACCTTGGAAACAATTGGGAAAAGGTTAGGTACATCTTGTTTTCAGTGGAACTTAATAAATTCAGCTTAGGGGATCCCCAGTGTCCAGTGAAATGAATACAAAAATATATGTAAAGAAAATATTCTTCTCCTTCCAAAAAACTCCCAAAAAACAAACAAACCAAAAAAATATTATCAACTCTCTTTTGTGAAGTAATTTCCCATCAATTATATACTTCACCTCCATGAAAGACAGTAGTTTAACACTTTTATGAATTTACTTTTGGTGTGTTTAAGCTCATTAGATTTGATCAGCTGCTGCCTCATCAACACATTAAATTATGTTTTAATGCCTCTGTTCTTAATTGTATTTTTAGACCCAATTTGCAGCTGTTAGTCTATTGGATCAGTGACTCTTAATGAAAATTCAAAACAGGTTTTCATTATAAAGTTTAATGTTTCCCAAAAAGCCGTTAAAATTTAATGTGTCAAATCTGTACCTCTCATTAAAGGGCATTTAAAAACGTATGCACCTGTGCAATTGCTAGGTAGATAGGTTAAATCAAGAGCATTATCTTTTGTTATGCAGTACTTCTATTAATACTCCGCCCACAATCTATTGTGTTTTCTGCTTTCACTATACTTCATCCAAACTGACTAAAGAGATAATATTTTATTGATATTTTTAAAGTTGGATTAATGTATGTACATGGGTCCTCCACAGTGAAATTTCCCTTCAGTTTCCAAATTCCTAGAAATATCTTAAAATATCATGTAGAGAGTCAATGTAGGCATCTAAAGAAAATGGCCAGACAAAGTTGCCTAGGGAATGTGAGCAAACAAAGATCAATCCTGGCTTATAATAACTTTCACCATCTGCTAGACGTTTGTGAACTGAAGGAAATTTTCAGAGCAGAAAGGACAGAATTCTCATTTGAGAGGGCAGTGTTCTTATTTTGCTGACCCGTCATAGCTGTACCCCTTATATACCCATGTTGTGACCTCACATTATTCTGGTACCATATAATTGGCTGATGAGGAAATGGTTGAGGCTGATGCCAGCAATACTAACAGAAATGGCAAACAGATAGGGAAAAAATTGATATCAGGCATCCATTTTGGAGGCAGATCCTCCCTCAAGAATAAAATACTTCCTTGGCAGGATACTAGACATCATCCTTTGTGGAAATAGGAATCCAGATGCTTCTATTCATTTCCACCGAAATTGTTGAGGCATTTTCACTGAACACAGTGTTTTAGCCTGATAAACAAATATATCTAAATGTTTACTTCTGTTCTACTAATTAGCCATCATTTCAGCTCACCGTAGAAAACAGGATGAAAGTTTTTCCTCAAATTAATGTTGTTTCAATTAACAGCTTCAATGAAACACAAATGTTCTTCATATTTCCAGAATGAGGCACATATTTCTTATAAGATATTTTGGACTGAAGTTTGATTTTTAAACAGAAGCAGTACAGGGCATGTCTACAGTGATTTTTTAAAAAAATCGTATTCAACTTGTAGAGTCCTTAATTCTGACATGCACCGTAAGGTCCCTTTAGCAGTGAAAAGTTTTAATGTGATACATCATAACTCACTTCTTGGTGAACAGTTTCCAGAAATATCTGATCTATTGCTGTGCAGGCATGTAGCCGGGGGGGGGGGCTCGGGGGGCTTCAGCCCCCCCCCCCGAAATTCTCATGGTGGTCCACGAGAAGGCCTTACTGGTACATTATTTAAACTGTTATGTTTATTCATATCATGATCTGATCACCATGCTCAATATATCCCATATGCATGGGTGTATTGGGGTAATGATACAAAAGGTTTGCTAGGACAGACCCTCTTTCACTCAGACTCAGCCCCCCCCCCAAACCAAACTCAGCCCCCCCCCCCGAAACAAATCCTGGCTACGGGCCTGTTGCTGTGTTTCACTTCATGTGTACAATTGAAACCAACCTGGCTTTGGGGAAGCAGGACAGGACAGACTTCTGGGTATTTAGGGTATTTTTTTTTTACATTCTCAGTGCTGCTTGCTGCAATGTATGTGTTCTGAAATTGAAGATTCTTGTATTTTTATAATGGAGAGCAGCAGAAGGGGAGGAAAGATGCAATGTTCAAAACACTTCCTCCAAAGTGATTCTCCATCACCTTCCTTTACTCCTTATTTTTGTTCTAGGAAAGGAGGGTGACAGGGTGTGTGTGTGTGTGTCCCATGCTCTTTTCTTTCTGCTTCTGTCCACCATCTCTGTTTTCTTCCTAGTCAAAAATCATCCAAACAGAGCCCTGCTGAGGATGCTGCTTGCTTAGAAGGAGGTGCTAAGCCATGAGATCAGTAATAGGGATTGTCTCTCGGCCATTGATCATGTGGCTGGGAATCTCATTCTGGCATCAAAGCAAGCAACTTTCCTAGCAGCATGGGGAGCCATTTGGCCGGGAAGGTAGCAGCACGCAAATCACTTTGGAAACCCAAATTCACAGATCCAGTGACAAGTGTGACACAGATCCAGTGACAAGTGAGATAAGTATTAATACATTTTTAGAATGGTATACTTAATATCAGACCTTGGTCCAGGCATTGGTCAATATGCTTGTTTGCCAATGGCAACCAATTAATCAGCCTTAAGCTGTGGAAATTCATTTGCTGAGTCCATCCTCTAAGTAGTGCTGGAAATACTGAGATAGGAATCCACTTGAAAAAAAAACACTAAGTGAAGCAGGGCCGTTAGTGCTTTTTGTTGTCTAGACAGCTCAGGGTTCCTTAAAGCAGTGGTTCTCAACCTGTGAACCCCCAGATGTTTTGGCCTTCAACTCCCAGAAATCTTAACAGCTTGTAAACTGGCTGGGATTTCTGGTGTTGTAGATGTGCCCCATGTCAAAACTGGACAAAAATGGGGAAATCAATGTTGACAATATGATATTGCTAAAAAAAATCAAACCCATTTATATATGTGAAAAACCCAAACCTAAGAGATGGCGAGTAAGAATGAACAAAGCTAACTGATGTTGTGGTGAGGGAAGCAGCTTATGTAGGCTGGGATTTCTTCTAGACTACCATATAAAATCCTGATTATCTGCTTTGAACTGAATTATATGACAGTGTAGACTCACATCATCCAGTTCATAGCACATAATGTGGGTTATCTGCTTTGATAATCTGGATTATATGGTAGTGCATAAGAGGCCTGGGAGTGGACCTGAGTCAGGCCTTCAACGGGTTCTGAGATAAACCTCTCCCCATTCTCCCAGCAGACAACCATGCTGATTTATATTGTTTGGCTTTCCTATTCCACATTTGAATACAAGACAACTTCTAGTCTATGATACAAGAACAATAGCCACAACTTTTGAAACAAGATGCCTTCACTCATAGCCATGATGCTCAAATTGGCATTTCCAGTGAGATGGAAAATGAATTTCAATTAAGAGATATGCAACTGCATATAAACATGAGTAGGGCGCTGGAAAAAACTAAGTTTTGGCCTGCAATTTTGAGGAACCCGGCAAGTATGATCACTTGGATTCCAAGAGTCCAGAAGGTCACTTTTTCCAATTCTAATGATGTTTATATGTCTTCTAGGCTTATATCCTAGCTATAAAATGACCCAATAAAGTGAAAGAATATGTTCCTGCAGTAGTTTTTAAAAAATAAAAAGCAGCACATAAGTTAATGCAGTAAATTTCTTGTTATTTGGTTTCCTTCTCACTCATATTTTTAATTATCAGTATCTGTCACACTTGACTACTAATTAAAAATGATTAGTTTACAGCTGGTTTAGCCGTTGATGAAAAATTGATTCTAAAATTAAAGTTTCCCTTAAGGCAGGCATCTTGAGAGTCCTCTCTGAGGCCTTTATTATTTCTATAAAGATTCTGGAGGTGGGGGGAAATGCTTAGTATGTCATATCTTGATTGCTTGGATCTTCTAAAACATAAATTTAAAATGTGTTAACTATCTTACACATTCACAAGCTATTCATGCAAAATGCATATCAGGAAAGCATGCTGAGCTACGGTTTCATATTTTTATGATGCAATGATAAACACAGAGTACTTTTCACTGAACTCAATTAGACCCACATCTTAGTAACCAACCATACATGCAATTGCTGTTAGTGAGTTGGCTTGCCATAAAGTCACTGGTTATCACATCTAGGATGAAAAGTATACATTAATGCTTGCTTCTACACATTTGTGGAAGAACTCATTCTCATGCTGTTTAACTGATAGAACTGACACCTAGAACTTGTTGCAATGTTTTTGGTACACGTTTTGAAGAGCTCTTTTCTCTTCTATAATTCAGAGGTATGACTAAATAACAATGATATTCACGAACATTTAAAACCATGGCAAAATGCTGTAATTCCATCCCTTCTCTTCTACTTTGAAGTTGTGTAAACCTTACTAACACCTCTACAAAAAGCGTAATTATGTGCAGGATATTAAAATAATGTATACATTAAGGAAGCACTCTGGTTTTGTTTCTTGGATTATTGGTGTCTCCATTGGACATGCTTTTACAATTTGTTTTATGATCAGGTCAAATTGAATGTTGTGAACCCTGTGTAGCGATATCTCTACAAAATTTGGTGTAGGAAGGATCACAAAGACATTATCTATCTTCAGGCTGATGGATGCTAAGTTGATCTTGAATGGGCAGCTATGATTTTTCCAAGCACTTACATTACATTTTGGTCACTGACTTTTAAGAGCAATTTTCACTTCCAGTATGTGACAGGTTCACTCTGTAGTTCTGTAATCAACGAGACATTTCAGCTCATCCCTATATAATATTTATGTTTCACTAGGGAATGTTTGATTGAAAATAAGGACACTTACTTTTCTCCCAGTAGAATACATTTGAGATACTGTGCAGCAAATGAGAAGGGGATGTATATTACTTTGAAAAGAGCTTGATTACATAGCCATACTAGGAAGTTGAAATCTGAGTCAACTTTCTCATGCTGAATCATATTGGCTATTGATAAATGGTTTGGCTTTTTAATGACCACTGCTTATTTTATTGGTCCATGTTTCCATTTCCTGTGTTTAGAAGTAATTGTGGATGGGAAGAGCTTTTCCTGTGTATTCAAATCTCATTAGTTGAAAAGGAATTGTTCAAAATACTGTATACGCTTGTGTATAAGCTAACCCGAATATAAGCTGAGGCACCTAATTTTACTACAAAAAACTGGGAAAACGGATTGACTCGCATATAAGTCGAGGGTGGGAAATGCAGCAGCTACTGGGAAATTTCAAAATAAGAATAGATACCAATAACATTACATTAATTGAGGCATCCATAGGTTCAATGTTTTTTATTATTTACATAAAACTGTAATTTAAGATAAGACTGTCCAGCTCTGATTAAACCATTACTCTAACCTTCTTCAATGTAAATGTGCGTATGTATCCTTTTAAGAAAGAGAGTAAAATAATGAATGTAATAGTAATAATAGAGTATACTAATAAATGTAATGAAAAGAATAATAGAGTAAAATAATGTAAATGTAATAATAATAATAATAGTAATAGTAATAGTAATAGTAATAGTAATAATAATAATAAATGGAGTAAACTAATATATGCAATAAAATAATACTAATAATAGAGTAAAATAATAAATAACCTTGACTCAAGTATAAGCTGAGGGAAGCTTTTTCAGCCTAAATAAGGGGCTGAAAAACTAGGTTTATACTCGAGTATATACAGTACATTTTACTAATCTTTTGACTATTCTATTCTCCAAAAAATTGCATATCTTTTATCTGTTCATCTTGCATCCTGTCAGTGTGTAGTTATTTATGTCTAGTTACTTTAAAGATTTTTCCCTGACACTAGCCAGATATTGGTGTCATCCTGATTACATAGCTCAGTGGTTCTCAACCTGTGGGTCCTCAAGTATTTTGGTCTACAACTCCCAAAAATCCCAGCCAATTTATCAGGTGTTAGGATTTCTGGGAGTTGAAGGCCAAAACTTCTGGGGACCCACAGGTTGAGAACCACTGACATAGCTGGTGATATGAACATATTTTGCTGTGTCCGCATAAAACTCATTAGGTTTGAGGTGGTTCTGGTCAAGTTGCTTGGTAGATGACCTCTCTCCTTGTCATCCTTCTTCTCTTTGGGTAACTGACAGTTGTGGCATAAACATTAGAAGGAGCTCTCTAAAATTCTGTGGCAATGATCACTCAAAGCTTTGTGTCAGTGGAATTCATTTTTGTGTATCTTTGGTCCTTTTAAAAAAAACTTCCAAACCTAAGGCAACCATATCATGGGGTTTTCTTGGCAAGATTTGTTTAGAGGAAGTTTGCCACTGTCTTTCTCTGAAGCCCAGAATGTATGATGTGGTCAAGGTCATCCAACAGGTTTCTGTAGCTGAAGTGGGGTTTGACAATGGTCTTTCTGGAGTATTATGCCATCACATAAACCACATCTCCATCCCTTAGATTTAAGGTTTTTTTTTCCTTTTGCAAAATTTAATTATGAGTGAGCTGAACCATTCAGGTTCTGCTTTTGTGGGTGTGACCAGTGAAGGAACTAGAATAGGAATAGATGGACCTCCCGCTACTGTTGTCTCTTCTTTGCTGTGAAACTTTTAGATTTGTCAGAGTGAAAGGGCATGGGCCACAGGCTACAGTCTTGATCACCAGCCAGTCACTATTGAGTCCATTGATAAAGGGGTTGTACCGTGTGACATCTGTTGTGATGCATAACTGAAGACAACATACACTGCTGACCTTTTTTCATGAGAATGTAATAATGCAATCATATACATCTCAACTCAGAAATAAGACTCATAATTCGTAATGGTCTGCTCAAGTTAAGTGCAGATAAGAATGTGTCCAGAGTCCCTTTATTTATAGCCTTGTTGTCTTCTGTGTTGTGCTCTTAGAACATAAAAGATGCCCTCTTCAAAGGGTTGATATATTTATAGCTGTAGAATGTGACATCACTTTAGAGGTCCTTCATGTATATATCGTTTCCAGCAATGTTTTTGGTCAGTTATCACCAGGTTTTATATCTAACTTGAAACTAGAGGTTTAAAACTGTAGTCAATAAATATGACTGGTGTTCCAAAGAGAAGTTTGTCTCCCCTTTCAAGCACTAGAAAGGAACGTGTGTTCTTAAAAGGAGCTTTTGCATCACTGAGAACTTGAAAGATGAATTCAAGAGGCAAAGAATGATTGACTTGTATTAGTGCAGGGAAAGAATCTTTATTCACAGCTGGAAAAGAAAGCACAGAGGCTAAAACTCCTTTGAAGCATTGTTCTGACTGGAATAAGCTAGTCTTTGAGGAATGAAATAAGCATCTTTACTGTCAATGCACTTGGAGACTGAGACCTGACTTACTCTAGAACTCTGCTAAAATATACCTTTCTATTAAACTCTTCGGATTTACCATAATATTAGTCCAAATAGGAGGTTCTTTCCAATACTAGAAAGAATACTATATATATTCTTTATGCCATAGATAGATCTTCCTGCACTTCTCATGACAGCATTTCAGTAAAGAGTGACTTCTTAAATAAAAAATGTCTATTCTGGTTTCTAAGTTAAATCATTTTTTGTTCTACATTTTGATAATTCAGGGCACTATATTATTACTATTGTTGTTATTATTATTATTATCTTAATTATGATAGAGCCGCAGTAGCACAATGGGTTAAACTCTTGTGCTGGCTGAACTGCTGACCTGAAGGTCAGCAGTTTGAATCCTCAAGATGTGAGCTCCAGCTCCCCATGCAGGGAGACATGAGAAAAGTCTCCCATAGGCATCCCCTGGTCAACATCTCTGCAGACAGCCAATTCTCTTACACTAGAAGCAACTTGCAGTTTCTCAAGTTGCTTCTGACACTATTAAAATAAATCTAAATTATCTGGAATTAGTGTGTGTGTGTTTTATGAATATATTTTATCAGTGAACCAGCCATTTATTAGAAACAATATTTAAATCTTTTGCATCCAGACATAGTAAACTCTCTGCATACCTGAAAACTCCTGGTTGCCAAGTACAAGTGGCAATATAGAATCATAGAATCATAGAGTTGGAAGAGAACTCGTGGGCCATCCAGTCCAACCCCCCTGCCAAGAAGCAGGAAAATTTCATTCAAAGCATCCCTGACAGATGGCCATCCAGCCTCTGTTTAAAAGCTTCCAAAGAAGGAGCCTCAACCACACTCCGAGGCAGAGAGTTCCACCACTGAACACCTCTCACAGTCAGGAAGAATATGTTTGAAGAAATTATATTTAAATAAAAGAAGGAGGAACATATGCATGATGGACCTATTCTAATAATGCTGACTGAGTTTTCTTCATGGTGTATTATAGGATGGAAACTAAAAGAAGAAATTCAGGTTGTTTTGGGTCTCACCTTAGAAGAAAGAAAATAAGTAAATCAAATAAATAAGTAAACAAACATATTGCCCTGCTGAAAAAGTATTTTGGTTTTTAATTGGGAAACTATCAATTACGCCAAAACCCTTCCTTAGAGGGACTGTTTTGCTTTCAAGATGCTGTTGGACTGCACTGCAGCTTCCATCATTCTTCACTAATCATGGTTGACAAGAGTTTCTATCAAACAATATCTGGAGGACCATAAATCCCCAGATTTAGAAGTTGTCCTGCACTTCTGAGGCAGGACAACTTCTAAACCACAGAGGCAAGCCACTGTGGCAGCAAAATCTTGAAGGGAACCTTTACATATCTGCTTAGTGTGCTTACTTGCATGTATATTAACTAGTTGGGTTATGTCCAATATTAGTAGTTCGTGAATGGTATATTTTATTAATATGGCTCAGAGCCGCTCATGAATATTGGAAATCCAAGAAAAGCTTACAATTTTTTAATGCCCCTTGTTGAAAGGTTGAACACAGCATTTACAATCTTACATCTCCGCAGTAATTAGCAGTCAGGATGAATAGGTGTGCCAACTTCATAAAATAGCAGGTCATTGGGGAGGAAAAAAATTAATTCAGTCCTCCAATTAGATGTACCTGTATTGTGCTAAATGACAGTTTTCTAGCTCTGTAAACACATTGCTTTTGTGACTTAAAAATAATTTTACAAAGTTACCAAAGCATTTACAAATTCCAAAAAATAATTGGTAGGAGTGCTATGGATCTCACTCCAAATTCTGTTTCCAGATTTTGCTTTTGTACCGTATCGTACAATTCACCTACTTATTGCACCTGATTATAATTCTGTTATATGTAGGTGCAAATTAATGATCAAGTAATTGTGGTGGAAGTGCAATTACAGTGAATGCTGCGATTATGATCTCTGTGATGGAATTCAGGATGCCCCTTTTCACACTTAATCACTGGCAAATATCAAAAACATCAAAGACAGGTACAGAATGCATTATAGCCATTCCTATGGGACATTACTAGATCATTAACCATTGTTGAAGAATGTCCATGGGCAAACCTGCCAAAACCAGTTAAAGGATGTTCTTGCCAGTGAGGCCACCTGGATCTTATGTGACATTGCTGCATCAAGGAATACGTCCAAGCTACACACCTGCTCTCACATTAGAAGTGCAGCCCTGTTTGGAAAAGGCTGTGTAGCTCCTTTCCAGACACCAGCATTGTCTAGCTGCAGGGCCTGCATCCTGACAATTCATCTTATTGTCCCTTATTGATAACATTTCTTAAGCCAGTCACTTGACTCAGATGACAAATAGAGCGGGATTAAGCATAATACCTCAATTACAAACCATTTAATGGTCTCACCCAATGATTTTGACACCCAAATGCAGAATAAATCCAGCATGTTCAATGATGGTAGGATTGATAGTTTTAAAAACCACTGAAAAGTCAGGGATTCTAAGTGATGTCTAACTCCTCTTTGCCCTCCAAATAGTTATCATTGATCAAGGTAACACAGGCTGTGTCAGGACTGAACTCATGCCTGAAGTTGGATTGAAGCCTGTGGAGCATTTTGCATCACAACTACCAGGTTTTTCATCCAGTATGGACCCAAAAGTTTGTTTTTCCAAAAAAAACTGAATGAATGGCCACCTGGCAGCTAAATTGAGCCCACAGAATGGTACATCTGAATATAAATATTATGAATAAACAAAGAAAGAATGCTTCTGCTTTCAGATCTAGTTTTGTGATTCCACAGACACTTGTTGAAAAAAGACTAGACTCCCATCATCCTAGCTTGCATATCCAACACACATCCGGAGGGCATCAGTTTATGGAAGACTGGAATGAACCTTTTTATGTAATATAGTCCCATGTGTATCTTTATTGCAGGTATTGTCACTTTTCACAACACACAGCACACAATTGGTAATATTAGTCAGTTTTGAGGAAAGGTCTCGGGGAGAGTGCAGCTAGGCTATTCCTCTTCCTCCTCCCAATTACACAGGGACAGAATACCAGAGCTTGTGTGTGCATAATGCAAAAGAATAAAGTATGGCTGTAAAATGCCTGGTTCGATCATGTGGAAAAGACTGTGTGTGTCTTTCCTTGCTTGTCCTTTAAGTAATTCAGTTAAAACACACATTTTAATCCTATTAGTATTCCACTGTTGTTACAGGAATACCTATAGTCATCATACAGTTCTGCCTGGTAGCAAACCTGGCTCTGGAAGGTTCTTTTGTTTGGCAATCCAGGACGAAATAGATTCAGCTTCAGCAAGTGAAATTTAATTACTTACTGCCTAGACAAGCTGTAAACACACGTTTAATTGCTTACAACAGAGAAGCCAGCGACCTCACTTAGTACACTATGTACGTGTAGGTAGTCTGACCTGAATCTGGAAAAGAAATTATATATCTCTCCCCTGTAAAAGCCAGCAGACAAGTGTGAAAGTCAATAATATACATCAAGGGGGAAGGAGAGAAAAAACAATCAGAAGTATCATTCTTCTTTTGAAGAATTGTGATTAAATGGCATCTGAATGATGGTTGGAACCAAGCTGGATTTCTAAAGTTTTACAGCTTGCTCCTGCCATCCATGATTCTTTAAAAGAGGTCTGGATTCTTTGAGGGTTGCAATAAGCAGTGCAATATACATCTCTGTGAGTTTCACATTTGGATCTCTCTTAACAAATCTGTGCAACTTGTGTGTAATTTTTGACTTTAAATCAAGTATCTGTTGATTCCAGGATACCTTTGCCCTACTTCAAGCAAAGTCAGGAGATACTCCAGAGTTTGCCAGAAACTCCAGGGTATCCCATGGCTGCAGGGCATTGTGGATAACTGGGTCAGGTCCAATTCAGATATGTCTATTGTCCAGAAAGGATACCAGTGCCACCAAGGATCATGCCCATGTTGCCTTGACCACTATTCGTTGAATCCAGGACTCCATGTGAACTCCTGGTCATTGTGGGTGTCCTGTTTTGATATCAGCAAAACCGCTCATTTGACCAGGAAGGACATCTTCCCCTCCTTTTGGGTCACTTGGTTATTTCTGCTGTTGCAGAACAAGGAGCCTGTGATAGCCAGGAATTTGTATTGAATTCTGTAGCCAGTTGGCAATGGCGACAGCAATGCTAAAAGTGAGATCACAGACTTTTAGGGCTGATGTGTTCTCGCTGAATGCTGTGGATGTCAATGTGATGCCACAGTGGTTTTGACTGGATGTATTTGGTTGCTTGCAAGGCCAGTCTGGAGTATTTCTATTTTGGATTAGCCAGGTTTAGCATTCAATGTAAACTCACCCTCTATCATCAATTTGCAAGGTTTTTTACGCACACATATTGGATCTTCCTCTCTGCTCCTGTGTGTGTGTATGTGTGTGTATATATGTATATGTATATGTGTGTGTGTGTGTGTGTGTATATATATATATATGTGTGTGTGTGTGTGTGTATATATATATACACACACACACACACACACACACACGTGTGTGTGTGTGTGTATGTGTCTATACATATATACACATACATACGCCTTAAAGAACCAGACTCAGAATTAGTTGCAAAATAAAGTTTATTAAACAAAGAAAAAGGGCTCAGAGACACTTAACTCAGTGTCTCTGGCCAAACTCAAAAGCAGAAACCAGTCCTGGTTCAAAAGAGATAACTGAAGCAAAAATCCGGCTTATCTGGAGAAAAGAACCGGATTTAAACAAAGTGCTCTGAGAGTCACACAAAATAGCACAGCAAGTAAACAGTTAACAAACAAAAGAGCCACAGGGAAGTCCGAGGTCATAGCAAGCCGAATTCAAAGTAGCGAAAGTCCACGTAGTCAGCGTTGTAGTCAAACCAGTCCAAAGTCAAGGAAGAGGGAAATCAGCACTCACGGGAATCCAAGCCGAGTCGAAAGCACACACGAACAGAAGCAGTACCTGTAGATCCAGGACCAATGCCAACACGAAATAGGCAGCAACAAGAACCCAGTGCATGAACCAACACCTTGCCTTCTGCAAAGATTCCCCATTTCAGAGCCTACTTTTATCTTACACATCATAATCAGAAGATGAGCTGACCTCTGCTCCATCATTATCCCTTGCAGCTGTTCTTGATTCCACACGTGAACTCCTACTCCCATCCCTCTAACTTCTCCATCTTCTGTCAAGACTTAGGTCCCCCAAGACTCAGCCGTATTCCCCGATTGCCAATCCTCATTACCAGAGAACCCTACAAATGTATCACTGGACATTGACTCCGCACATACAGCTTGTACCTCTTTTACCTTAGTCCCGTCCAATGTGTCATCTACATCTTCATCACTCTCTAACCCATCACGCCCAGAGAAACCCAAGAATGACTCCTCATCTGTGGGCACATTAAGTATATCCCGGATCATCTTCCTTTGTTGCTCTTCATCTCCTGCTCCTGAGTAACCCATTTTCCCCTTCTAGTGCCCAAACCACTGTTAGCATCGTTAGTCGTAGGCTCTACTACAACACACACAGTGTAAATTTCAGGATTCATACTGCAGAGACTGGAACAACAAATGCTTTTTAGTCCTTATGTTAATTTATTCTGGTTTGGATGATACAGCCTGATAAAATATGGAGGGAAGTCCCTACTCTTGAAGCCAGAAATAACCAGTACCTTTGGTCCTCCTTTCTAAAAGCTGAGTTCATTGATTGAAAAGTTATTTTTAAATACCCATAGATTATTTAATCTTTATGAGCTATAATTTAAAAGCTCAAAGTAATTCATCACTACTGTTGTAAGCTTTGTGTTATCTTTTTATTATCAATCTGCTTTGTTTCAATCTGCTTTAAGCCATGCGCTTAAGAGCAAGAGAGTGACTTAAAATGGAGGAGAGGGGCTCAAAATTTCCCAACATTCATCCAACAAAGTAGTGTTATTATCAGTTAGAGCATTATTTCACAGGAGGATACTCCAAAGCACCATATTATACGTTATACTATGCAATCTTTTCCTTCCAAGCTTTGATTCGTTGAATGCACTACATATGAACTCTATGTTAATATGACGGTATAAAACAGCTGTCCAGTCTTTCATTACATTTTCTTCATATTTCCCCAAGCCAGATGAGTGTCAGACATAGTTAAGTTCTTACCTGAGAGGTAGTTAATGTCCTGTCAACTCAATTAACATTTGCATCTCTCATTGTGGAATAATCTCTACCAAAAATATAAAAATGATTGTGAGCACACAGACATGCATAATTGATGTGTTTGCATTTGAGATGCAATACATTAAATTAAATATTAAATGTTACTAATAAAACACATTTAGTCATCTAGCTACAGTGTTTTAGAATATCTTCTCCTTTCCTTTGCCTCTCACATTTTAAAGAGATGTGAATTGCCATGGAAAACAAACCTGAAGATGTGTGTGACCTATCAAGGAAAAGTTGAGGAATAACATTGACCATACCTCCTTAAATTCTTTGCCTTGCAACTTGTGGAAGATTATATCGAAAAATGGCTCTTTTGAAGTCCATTGTGGACTGAATGTATCATAGCAGGATTTAAAAAAGAGTGCCATATTTGGAGATGAAATGCTAAGAGGCAAAATATATACCTGAAATTTGTCTCCAGAGATCTTTGTAATTTTGGCAGGTCTTTTTCATTGCCATAGTTTTGCTTTGAATGAGCTCTCAGCATCTTACATTTTAGAGAGAAGCAACACATTTATTCTGTAAATTGCAAAGTAGCTTGTCAAAACCTCGATCCTATTTCTCTGATAAGATGCCCGTGGCTAGACTGCTGTATTAATCTCATTGCTTTTAATGTCCCTTTCCATTTTTCGATTCAATGTCATGCTACTGGGCTGATCCACAGGTCCTGATTATTCACAGGAAGTTGGAAGCTTGGAATTATGATTGGATATATTTCACTTTGAGTTGCATGATTTCAGAAAGAGTGCTCCTTAAGCTTAAAGGAAGGGAAGATATTTTACCTGAGGGCCAGATCTTATGTAACAGAGAAGCTGATCAGGTAACATAGTAGCGTTTGAATAATTGTACATCTTACTAGCCTGGAGAAGACATAACAGTGTCAGAGCAGAGTCTAGAGATATGTAGCTTTCTTCTAATCGATCGTTACTTTTATATTAAAAGTACTTCCTTCACTAACTATTCTGTCTGGTAGTGGTGGTGGTGGCTGTTACGTGCTTTCAAGTCATGCCCAATATATGAATACTCTCAGACAAATCTGTCACTGGATTTTCTTGGCCAGATTTATTCAGAGAGGATTGATTGTGAGTTGTCCAAGGTCACCTTCCCACACATCCTTGGTAGGGATTGAAAGAATGTTCATTAATATTTGAATTCCAGATGAAAGAGAATACTAGATAGATGGAAATTTTCACTGTTTGGGACTATTTGAAAAAGAATTTCTGCAGAACATAGCATTTTCTGTACATAAAATAGGTTAGCTATGATGAGTGCATAATCCTGTTTTCTTTGCACAAAACTCACATGTGTATTTATCACAGCATACTTTTAACAGCATATAGTACTTGAAAATCGTGACTTTTGGAAGGCTTTCTCATAGTGGGGATTGAAATGAAATATTCATTTTTGTCCATAAGAACAAAATTTACAAAGACTTACATCCCTATTCCCTTTCCCCTTTTCCACTTATGTATAATGTTTTATTAAAATATGATTCATAATTTTGATGGCAACCTGCCTTGAATGCATTAACAGAAAGGAAATATATGTATAAATGTTGGATGGTAATGGCGCTAAATCCCTTCTGATCTTGGAAGTTAAGCAGGCTCAGTTCTGGTTAGTAATTGGATGGGAGATTGCGAACTAATACCAAGTGGTGTAGGGTACATTTCAGAGGAGGAAATCAGCAAAACCTTTTCTGAATATTCCCCACCTAAGGAAAACCAAATGAAATTCATTTGCCTGTATAACAAGCAAAATTCGTACACTTTCCCTATGAGAGAAGCATGAACTGTTAACAATGAAATATTATTCTCATTCAGATGGAACTAGATTATTGTGGTCAAGAGCTGTCGCATTGACTTCTACTATGAAGTAGAGACCTCAAAATCACCATATCATCATCTGTCCTACTCAGGTCAGCAGACTCAAAGCTATGACTCAGTTGACTGAGTCTGTCCATCTGGAATGCAGTCTTCCTATTTTCTTACTGCCTTCTACTTCACCAAGCATGATTATCTTTTCTAGTGAGTCATGTCTTCTCATGATATGTCCAAAGTTAGATATCTCTGAACTTGGTCATATTGGTTTCTAAGGAGATTTCAGTCTTGAATTATTCTTGAACCCATTTTAATTGCCTTTTTAGAAGTTGACAGTATCCTTTGAAATTTTCTCCAGCATCACATTTCAAATGAGTTGCTTTTCTTCCTATCTGCTTTCTTCACTGCCCAACTTTCACAGCCATATATAGAAATTAGAAATACGATGGCATGGACAATGTTAACTTTAGTATTCAATGATATAGCTTGACACTTATAGTGGTTACCCTTTACAGTAACCTTTTGTAGGAGATACAGGAAGAGGGAAAGAAGTCAGCTTTCCTTTGACATGTTTTCCATGTTTCTCTTTGTCCTCATAGGACTTTGATAGAAGGCAGCAGTAGTTGGTTTGTTTTAGTTAAGGAAGTGAGAGAAAACTTTGCCTTTCTGAAATTCTCCTTTGGGAAAAGGCAGTATAGGGAAAACTGTTCAATATGCAGCTTGTTTTTCCGTGCATGGTGCTTGTTTGTGTATAAAATTCATGCTGCCAAGTACGGGGGTTTCCAAGGGCAGTTCAGCAACACATGGTTTTTGATATCACATTCTCTCCTAAATGCATAATACCTGAGTATTTAATAGGTAAATGCTGTTACGATGTATATTTTTGTTAATGAGATAAGCATCAAATGGTAATCCATGTAAGGGATGTATTTACAGTAGCCTTTTGGCAAAAGGAACGCCACTCTATATGAATAGAAATGTGACTGCACTATGAAGGGAGCAGCAAATGCACTATGTTCTTAGAGCATACTATGATTCATATTTTAGTTAAACCAAGATATATTGTCTCTGCTGGGTCACTGGCTGATTTCAAATAACTGTCTATCCTGCTTGTGAAATGGAGGATAGGAAAATATTAGACAACATTTCTGAATAATGGAAAATAAAATAAAAGAGGCTGCTTTCAGGTTTGATACATTATCTTCCTTAAATGTAAATAATGTTACTAGAAGACCCAGTGTACTGTAGTATATACTTTAAGCCTATTGTTAAATGCTAGTTTTGTTTTCGCTGAATCCTTGGTGTGCATGTGTATCTCAGTATAATCTTTAAAGAACATTTTATAGGCAGGTAAACTTTTTTTCTTTCCCTTGCATTTGGGTAATTTCCTAATTGAATTTTTCCAAGAGTCAACTTTTAACTATTGATTTTGGTTAATGTTGCACTTTGAACCCAAGCTCT
Organism: Anolis sagrei; assembly: GCF_037176765.1. Taxonomy (NCBI): domain Eukaryota; kingdom Metazoa; phylum Chordata; class Lepidosauria; order Squamata; family Anolidae; genus Anolis; species Anolis sagrei. Next base: position 125,209,238 of record NC_090025.1, on the reverse strand, counting down.
TGAAACTGTTTACACCCTGCTTTTAAAATAATCTCCTCCTTCCTTTACAAACCTCGTTAAACTATTTGTTTTGTTTGGTTTGGTTTGATTATAAACTGTCATGGAGCATTCCTGAGTATTCAGAAGTCGACAACACTATTGAAGTGATGCCCTTCACTTGGGGAATACTAAGAAAAGCTTAATATTTTTTTCAGAAGCAAAATGCTCAACCAATCCCTCATAAGCTGAACTTCTGAATAATCTGAGATTTTGGATATTCAGTATCAGTGTTTGATCAGAAACCCATCAAGTGTGGATAATGGGTTTCTCTCAAGCAGACTCTATTGTTCATAATAGCTATAGGCTGTCACAATTTTGTTTATACATGTGTGTGTGTATTTATATATCTGTGTATATCTATATATCACACTATATGCTTTTATGTAAATAGATCAACAAGGATACTAAAATGCAGTGGTCATTTGGAAATGTATAATTTAGCGTGGCAGTCACAAGAATTCCTGTCCTCCTCCTAAACTTGTATAAGGACATGGATCCTCCTTGGCAGTTTGTTGATAGTTCAATAATATTAAGCTTTATCTTGATACTTATCTCAGGCTTTCTGAGTGTCCCAGAGACTTAAAAACACTCATGAATAAATAGCCCTCACTCCCCATTTTTTGGACCCGGACTATAGAAGACTATAAAGAGTTCCCCCACATAGCATTCTTGGAGTCTTGTTGTGGTAACATGTTTAGGATTTTTAAAAAAATAGATAATATGGTGCGGTCTTTTATACACTCAGTAAATCTTACCTGGATTGTTAGACTCAAGGTTGCAAATAATGAATTGCTTTTTAGAAAAGTTTTCCACAATTTTCATTCAAATCACATATTTTTGCATGTTGAAAACTAGCATGTCATAAACACAGCAAAGTCTGTAGCAGTTTGGAAATATACTGTTATTAAGAAGTGCATTTGCCTTGGAAGCATTAGACATGTTTTTTTTCTGATTGGGCCGGGGGGGAGGGGTCTTGAGGGGCTTCAGCCCCCCCCCCTCAAATTCTCAGGGTGCTCCGCGAGAAGGCCTTACTGGCACATTATTTAAACTGTATTCATATCATGATCTGATCACCATGCTCAATATATCCCATATGCATGGGGATATTGGGATAATGATACAAAAGGTTTGCTAGGATAGATCCTCTCTCACTCAGACTCACCCTCCCCAAATCAAACTCACCCCCCCCCCCCCCCAAAATCAAAATCCTGGCTATGGGCCTGTGCAATGCTATATAAAATCCTAAGAGCTGAACAAAACTAATAGGGAACTGGCATCAACAGTTGGAAAAATACTTTTCCACAGTACATTTCTGGCCATATTGTCTAGGAGATTCTGGGAGTTTCCACCTGCAAAAGTAACTTTACCATATTCTGCACAGCATACATATTTGATGGAGGAAATACTTTTGGATTCAGATCACACACATGTTTTAAAGATTTTATATTGCCAGAAGGATCAATGAGCTTTGCACTGATTAATGAAGAGAGGTAAAATTTAATGGGTTACAGGATAACAGGGAATTGAAAACAGTGTTTTAACTTAAAAAGAAAGATCTGTGGAAGGGTCTTGTAAGTTGAATCTTTTGGAATATCCTTTTATCTCTCTTAGAAATAATGTGCAATTGGCTGAGCTGAGTCCGTTATGAACAAGAGGCTGCAAAGAAATAGAACTAGGATTACCACTTCAAGGCTGCCCAGGTTGAGACCTCTAGCTTGAAAATCCACACTCTTTAGTGTTCCAAGACAAACTTGTGCCTAAACCATTCTCTTCACCACAGTCCTGAATTTCTTTTGTCTGTTCCTTCCTCATTCCTCTGGCCCTTCTATATAACATTTGAAAACGATGTGCCAACTGGCTGCAAACAAGAACAAATTGATTGAAATGTAAATACAGTGTGGGTGCAAAAGCCATTTCCTTATTTGGTTCAGAGCATAACTTCTAAATCTTTGACTTTCTTTGTTTAATTTAATGTATAAGGCTTAGTAGTAGTCATGGCAAGTAAAACTGCTGAATGGAGCACTTCAGCTCTAACTTGGCCTAGCACAGCAACAATTTGGCAATTTTTCTTTCTGGAGTAAGGCATTTTAGTGATGTGTTCAGTAATCAGGTAATTGCATAATGTGGGGGTGGATCAAGTAAGAAGAGCCTGGGGAATGTAACCTCTGAAGTTTTACTGTGGAATGTAACCTAGGGAGGGAAGGCTTTTTGAAAGCGATTTGTCACAAAAGTGGCATTTGTAGTGAGGGGTGTGGATGCCATCTGTGAAAAAGCAGTCACTCATACTGAACAGTTTTGATTTAAGTAAAAAGAAATATCTGGGAAATATTGGATTAAAACCAGCACCAACCCTAATCTGTGGCCATCACCCAAACCAAGCATAAGAGACATTTACTATCTTTTTAATTTATTTTTTCATGTCAGGAGCAACTTGAGAATCTGCAAATTGCTTCTGGTGTGAGAGAATTGGCCATCTGCATGGATGTTGCCCAGGGGACTCCCGGATGTTTTACTATCCTGCGGGAGGATTCTCTCTTATCCCAGCATGAGAAGCTGAAGCTGACAGATGGGAGCTCACCCCACTCCCCATATTTGAACCGCCAACCTTTCAGTTAGCAGTCCTGCAAGCATAAGGGTTTAACCCATTGCGCCAATGGGGGCTTCTATTTAATTAAGTGTAATCACCATGTACAGTTGAAAACAACTTCAGAGTTCTGGATAACTGGGCTTTCCTCTTTTGTAAATTAGGAAAGTTCCTAAACTTACTGCTAGAATATTTTTCTTGTGTTTTCTTTTGAATTTTAAGCCATTTTTGAAAATTTGAACCTTTTTCTCCATAGAGAAGAGTGTCTCAAATCATTTTACACCCAGCTGTGCTTTTTATGCTAAGCATATGCTTATGACAGAAGTTGCTTACCATTCTGTCCCTTTTTTCTAACTATGCCTCTGAATTATATTCAGATGGATGCTGTGACCAATCATTTGGTAAGGATAGCCAACTGGCTTAACAATGTCTGTGACTTGGTTTTTTATAATAATATTCTTTAAACAGTTGCAAAATGTCTGAGTAGACCATATGCCCCAATGAGAGGCATGCAGAAAAGGGAGGCAGACCGCAGAATGAACCGAACAGAGGGAGGATAAATACTTTACGCTCAACAGGCATATGACAGAAGCATTGAATGTCCTTCAGTTAATACCACAGATGTTTTCTGACATTTTGTGGAAGGGAAGAGCCTTCTGGAATGACAAGCCTTCAGTGGGGTAGGCCTGTATTTTGCCTGTGAGTTGCCTAAAACCTTGGACCACTGGTATTTCAAGTGCCAGATGTTTTTTGTGGATATTGTTGGATGCCGCGTGATAGGCAAATATACTTCTGGAAGATGGTTCTGTAATATTGATGACTTTAAATAAAACAGTGAAGTGGGTGATTTGGAATGCAAAGGTCTGAAAGAAACATCCTATCAGCTGTGCGTACGAAATGCCTTTCTTCTGTTCTCATATAGTTACTAATTTTTCTCTTGAAGCAGATGTCCTTTAAAAAGTAGGCTTTTGTTATTTATTCTATTCCTTTAAAAATCTTTCAGCTTTCCATAGAATAGTCACAAAGCAGCTTGCGCAATTTGTTTTTGCATGAATAGGCTACGGTGCCAAATAGGAAATCTGAACTGTAGAAACAACTTCATTTTCACTATTGCCCTTGTATGATAGACTTCCTTATCATCATGTAATATTGCACTCATTAGAGATACAATAAAGAGGAAAGAACATCACAGCAAGGTTTTAAAAAACACACTACTTTGATACCGACTGTGTAAATATTGAGGCAAGTAATAGCACATCACATCTTTGCACCTCTACAAAGGCTGAGGCAAGAAATAAATGTTTCCATTGCAAAGCCAAAACATAGCAGCAAGGGACTAGTTTAAAGGTGTTATACTTGGATCAGCTTTGAACAGTTGGTTTCTTTACATCCTGCCTTCCCCAAGGCTGAAGATGAAATTTATGGGACTCTTTTTAGTTTCTTTATCCCTGGTTGATATCAGGATCTTCCTGGCCTGCAGCAAAGCTGTGTAATGTGTTTTCTGAATTAAGCAAGCTGCCGTTTCAAAAAAAAAAAAAAAACCCAAACAGATTTAATAATTGTTTTGCTGAATCTTTCGATGAAATCTTTAGATTTAGGACTCAACTAAATCAGATGATCCCAGAATTTTGCAGTTCAAATCTCAATGACCCTGTATAGCAAGAAGATCTCTCTCCCACCCCCTGCCCCCACCCCCCTCCAAATTTTAACAGGGAGAAATCTAAGGTACTACACTTGAGCAGAAAAAATGACATGCACAGACATAGCATGGGTGATACTTGGCTTGAAAACAGTACACATGAAAGAGATTTAGGAGTCTTAAGGCACATCTCCACTAATGCTATAATGCAGTTTGCAGCTGGTTTGGGAGGAACTGATTTGGCTGCATGGGTGATTAAGTTGACAGGTCTGGAACTGGTTTGAGACACATTGGTGATTGCACACAGAACTTGGCCTCAAATTGCTGTGTAGGGACTTTCCCCCCATTTCAGGAGAGATGTGCACTAGCGCTTCAGAGACATCGGAGATTGGAAGAAAAGGGGAAGTGGTGGTTAGAAGTGGAGGTAAAATGCCCCTCCAAGGAAGTCAGTTAGCTCCCTGCTGGTCAGCCCTTGAGACATTTTTCAGCAAACCCCTTGCCCCCTTGTTCTGAATTCTCCAAAGTGATTCAGCAAGGGCAGGTGTCTTTAATGCATTCCAAATTCTTCACAGACAATTTTGCCCTGTGATCTGGGGTACATTGGGATCTCCTGAAATGCATCTACGATGTCTCACAGGTTCATAAAGAGCCTTCTCTCTTTTCCACTACCCACTCAAATGTGTTTGCTGAGAACACAGGAGAGGGCCTTTTTAATGGCTGCTCCTAGATGGGGAACTTCCTCTCAAGAGAGACCAGGATGGCCCCATCCCTGCTGGCTTTTGTCTGCCAGCAGGGATATGGGGCACACTGCTGGAGAGGTCGTGGATGAAATTTTTGAGTGGATTGTGCGTATTAAAAACATTTAATTTTTTAATTCTATTTTAACAATATTTTAACAAAACAAACACACAGTACTTTTTTAAAAAAATGTATTCATGTTGTTTTAAATTGATCATAGTGTGTGGTTGAGTCCCTTCAGGGAGAAAGGTGGAGTATAAATAATGTAAATAAATTACTACTACTACTACTACTACTACTACTATATTGGGGAAAGGGACAAGCTTGTTTTCTACTGCTCTAGAGATTGGACACTGAGCAATAGATTCATATTTCAGGAAAAGAGATTCCATCTAAATATTAGGAAGAACTTCCTAACAGTTAGAGCCAATTAACAATGGAATATGCTACCCAGAAGCTTCTTTCCTGGTGGCCTTCTAGGGGTTTTGGTCTACCATGCCATTGGACCTCACCAACATGCCATAGTTTCTGCCAGCAGAAATGGCATTCTGTAGGAAGAAGTTCTCTTTTGCCAGTTGAATTCTTTCCTGCTGGTTGATCTCAGAGATCAGCTGAGAAAACAATCAACCATCAGAATTCCTCTACTGGTTAAGATCTGGTAACCAGTAGAGGAATTGAGTTTCAGATAGGGCAGTGCAAAGGAGAAACTACATTATCCCTCCTCCAACTTAGACACACAACCACAATATTATCTAAAAGTTAGGTCAGGATAACTCTTGTTCTAAGTAATTTCCAGCATCCCTTAAATTCAGCATAGCTTAAGATGTCCTAATATTTATCATCTTGGTCAGTTAAGAATCAACAGCTATGCAATATATTCTATACATAAATTCTGTCTACATTTGCACAAGCTGGTTCTTGGCACTCTACGTGTTTTCCCCACATTGTTTTAAAAATGCCAGTATGATAGCAATGATTTAAACCCTATAAAATGTAATTTTGTCATCAAAGGATTAAGCTCCATTCCCTTGGTCACATAGATTTGAGTTGAAGCCTCCAGATTTCCAATGGTTTAACTGAAAATATTGATCATAACAAAAGAAAACATAAGCTTACTTGTGCTCTGGCTGTGCTCCTTTCCAATGAAATCTTCATTATAAGATTTTTGTTCAGAAGTCTTTCCAATTTATAAATCATTTGAAAGTTTTGATATCCCTTGGTGCTAATTTTGGGGAAGGAGGCATCTCTACAGATGAAACTTAACTCATACCATCCTTTTCCAGCTTTTGACTAGATTAACAAAACCACTTTCCGCTCAAATCTTATTATTGAAAAGAATTAAGATAATAAGATGGCAGATGGAATTGATGTTTGTGGTAGTCATTCAGTATTCTTCTCTGGCTCCTGAGAAATGGAGGTTGAAGTCCCATTTTATTCTGGTGGTCCTTTATCAAATTCATACCCTTTTATATACATACACTATGAAGAACACTAACAGAATGAACTAAACAAATCAGAATAGTCACAAAGCAGCAAAGAGTTTGCATGATGCAGTGGTGAGTGTTAGATTTGGATTATGGGAGACAAGGTTGAAATCTTTGGGCATGTTCTAAGACCCATCTATACTGTCCTTATACTCTATGATCCGATCCCAGATTATCTTTGTGTCCCAGAATATATGGCAGTGGAGACTCATATATCCAGTTCAAAGCAGATAACCTGGGATCAGATTCTGGGATATTAAGACAGTGTAGAATGGGCATTAGCTTCATAGAACAGAAATGGCAAGATCCCTCTGAATAGATCTTGCAAGAAAACCTTGAGATAGATTTGACTTAATGTCACCGTAATTTAGAAATGAATTGAAAGTGCTTAGCCATTGCACAAGCACATGCACCAAACAACAGTAGTAACACATGGGGAGGGGGACTGGATTACAGCACCCAGAATCCCCCAGTCAACTCGACACCTGTAGATTCTGGGATTGAGACTATAAAAATCATTTTAACAGTCTTGAGTCTCATCTCAACCCATAGTGGATTATAATGTACATACTTATTGCCTCACTTTGTCCACATTAATGTCACCCAGAAACCTATTGTCCCAATACTAAGAGGGGGACCATGTAGCAATGCCAGCCTGGATATGTTGATGTCACAATAATTGAGATGCTTAAATTAAATTAGAAAGTGTAAAGTGTATCTGGAGCTCAAAATCCTATATGTTTTCATACTGGCTGGAAACTTTGCAATCCAGCAGTTTATTTATGTACAAATGTGTTTGTGCATGCATTCTCTCTCTCACACACACACACACTGAACTACTCTATATACTTATACATAAGTCTAGAAATTTTTGTTGAAAAATCAACCTCCAAAATCAGTTAGTACAGTTAGTACTGTACTGTAACCCTCTTTAAAATGGAAGAATCACCTTCTCTGAGTTGAATGGCTAAAGGCAAAATCTTAGTCCATCCCAGGAAAACCTAAACATTACTGAACACTGGTATTTATATCTGCTGGGAATGGGAATGGCAGCTTTGGCCTCAGTGTCTCTACTCTTTTAGAACATGCGCCAAATAAATTAAGCCTTCTCTTCCATCTTTAGAACAATGCAACTTAAGTGGGTTTATCAAGAGGCTTTTACTTTCATTCTTTTTCCTCTCTGTCCTTAATATTTCATCATTAGGCATCTAATTTTCTCAGACACCAGTGAGCAACCCTTCAGCTGGAAGTGCTAAACAAATTGCTTACACTAAGACAGGCATCCGCTACTCTGTATAAATCTTATGGCATCAGGGTGCCTCGCTTAGCACCGTCCCCTCCTTCCTTTTCTTCCCAAAGATTAAGTGTCCCTTCTGTAGGAGCCTCTCTCATTTACCACCTACTAACAATGCCTGCTGAGCCACAAGGCTGTCTGGGACTGTTCTTTCTTGCCTATGCAAATGTTGAGAAATGGGCTCTTCTTCTGACAAATATGTAATTATTTTCTCCTGTTCCAGCGACGATTATTAGGGTAAATTGGAGTTCATTTGATAGCTGCAGATGAAACAGCATTTTACACTGTGCCATTTCAGGACCCTGCATTGTGTCGCTGATGCTTTGTGTCAGGGACTTTGACTGTAATTGATTTTTTTAAATCCACCAACATAGACTGGGGTAAAGGGGTTTTATAAAGTGAAGCAATACAGCTTCAGACAACTACTGGGATCTCAACGAACATCCCAAACCTTTAAAAAAGGAGACTGGTGAATAAATGTTGACAATTTCCAGATAGTAGTTTATTATGCAAACATTTTGTTTTTAAGAAATGGAGAAAATGCATTATTTACAGCACAACAACTGCAGAATAAATTCTTGATTTTGGATTTTCCCCTCTTCCACTTTCTCCATTAACCTCGCAGTTTAAGTATAAATAACTTTCAATAACTTTAGTAGCTGTGGATATGATTTAAAACACTTAATGTTCTGAGTTTCATGTGAGACAAGAGCTGGTATGTAATATAATAAATATAATGCAATATGTATAGGAGCCTTGATGCAACCCAAATGCCTCAAAAGCTGCCTAATTCTCCTTAGTATTGGGGAATGTTGTGTATTCAGTGAGGAACTAGGGAATGATCCCCTGTTGACAGAAGAGGACAGGACTGGTGTATACACACTCTGTGCATACGTGATGCCTTCTCTATGCATTCAAGCTGCATAGTTGACATTAAAGACAAGTGTCTCTCTAGGGGCAACCAGTTTGCCAGTGGTGACAATCCTAATTTAAATCACTCAACATTGAAGGCAATGCTGAAGCATGTGTTAAGCAAATCTTTCAAGTATGATGAGGTAATGAAATTATGTGCTCAGTGTTCAAACACCAAGAAGTAGTGGAAGGAGGCAATGGGTGTAAAATCAATTGAGGGGTAAGGAAATGAGATCACAGTTAGTCATACATTATATATAATTTAATGATTTGGGGCTAGTTATTTTTGATCTTAAGTGTAAACATTCTTTTGTGTATTTTTCACTTAATGGAGATTATACAGGGTTAGTCAAAATGCATAGGCCAATAAGCCATTCAATTGAATGGCTTATTGGCCTATGCATTTTGACTAACCCTGTATATTACCAGATTGTAGTCCAATCATATTCATTGATTCAGAAGTGTCCTGAAACAGAGTTTGTGCACTAAACTTGGAGCAAAGAGACAATGCATTTCACTTTGTTTCTCCATCTCGTCCTTGAAATAGCTACTGTTCCAAATACTGTACAATTTTTTTGTACAAAGAATGTGAACTCTAATGCCAGAAGCAGATTACACTGGTATCTGAACTCCTAGATAGCTTCATGTCTGGTTTTAATTGGCATTGGTGAAGGAACATGAACTCCTTAAGATAGAACACAGTTTCATAAACCCAATTGTAATTTGTCTTCATTGCTGACTGTAAGAGATCCTAGATGCAAGATATAATGATAATGTTTCAATAAAGTAGATGTTTGTATGTTTCTATGTGGAACTGAATTGTGGAATGGCTTAGACGATGTTTTTGGACAATGAGATGAACAGTGAAGGCATTGTTTTTATATGTTTTAAATGGTTTTAAATGATATACTGTATATTGTTATGGCATCAAATGGCTTCCAGGTTGTAAGCCGCCTTGAGTCACCTTTGGGTTTGAGAAAGGTGGGATCGAAATAGCGTAAATAAATAAATGAATAAATAAGCGGCTCACTGTGTATTTATATGTTCCAGTTTGTGGCATTCATTCTGAGAATGATATAAACTAGCTTTCAGTGTTGCTAGTTTATATCATTCTCAGAACTCATTTTAAAAGTTGCAATTACTTGGTTTTTACAATGTAATAATATTGGTTTCATGAAGTTTACTGATACATGAAATTTAAACACCTGTTGGAAAACGGACAAATCATTAGTTTTCTTGTTTGTAACAATGCATTATTTCCTGTGCTTAATATTTCCCCTATTATCCCCAATAAATATTTGTGCAATCAGAGAGATTACTGCAGTTAACATCTACTTTGTTGATTTCCCTCCTCTAAATCCATATTTCATTCTGTTTGATTTGAATTGAGGACTGGTTGTTCTTACAGAATAAACAAGCTAAAGCCAGATCCCAAAATGTTACTTGAACTTCTGTATCAGTGAATACATATTGTGTTCCTTTCCTCCTCTCCCGCCTCCTCCTCTTCTGCATTTTAAATGGCACTTTTGGACCAGCCATCGCTACTCTGTCTAAAAATAATTGAAGCAATAGGTTGGATCCAAATCTGCCCATCTCTTCTTCTTTTCATGGCCCACTATATGCCACATAAACTGTTAACATCCTTATTCACTGTTACTTATATAGTAACACGAACCTTGGCACTATACCATGAGAAGTTTTTGAAAATGGAACAGCACTAATGATTTCTTCCTTCCGTTCACTTTGGCAGTATGCCGTCGAAATTATAATGCCATTAAAATGATGAAACAATTAAATAGACATCAGTAATACTACACAAAACAGTAAGGGCACATCCTAAACCCAACAGCTACTATTCAGTTTGAAGCCTTGCAGAGCAGTAATAGCTGATGGCTGAAACTAGGAGGAATTGTTTTAAAGTGGTTCTTTTCCAATTTGCGGGCCAGTTCCACAGGATAGAACAGGATATTCCCATTGAGCCTCATGGACCTAAAACTGTGGGTGCTACTGGATTTCACCCTATTTTCAGTGCTATTCACTCTGTGTGTGTAAATGAGAAGGAGCGGTTATTCATCTCTTTTTTGTTGGAATTGGTGCATGTGTTAGATCTATCCTTGGAAGCTGTAATGGGCTGGGTGACTGCATGAAACTTGAAAATGAGTCCTGATCAGGCAGAGACTTTGCATATTAGTAGCTCCCTGAGAATTGTGTAAGCTATATGTCTTATCTGAGCATACACTCCCACAAAGGAGTATAAGCATGTTGTGTACTTCAAGTACTTCAAGATAAATCTCGGTCACTGATGATGCAAATGCATTCTGTGGTCCCCTTGGTACCAATTTTACCTAATTTACCTTCTCTGGCATTTCTTGAACAGGAACAACCTAGTAAGAGTGGTTCATGCACTAGTAATGTCCCAGGCAGCTCCACATTGCAGTACTTTAACTGGGGCTCCATCTACACTGCCATATAACCCAATTTCGAAATCCAGATTATGTGCTTTAAACTGGATTATATGGCAGTGTAGACTCATATAAGTCAAAGCAGATAATCTGGATTCAGAAACAGGATTATATGGCAGTATAGATCCAGCCTGGGACATTACTAGTGCATGAACAACTCTGGCTAGGTTGCTCCTGCCATGCATTCTCATACAAAGCAAAAATATAATGTTGAGGTTGGCTTGGTGATTAGGTGAGTTTATTCAATACATTATCAGTTATACACAATTTTTTGGAATGCAATAGAATTGCATCAGAGGACCTATAGATGCCAAAATAAGTGCTCTCTGTAGGCCTTCTGAGCAATTGTCCATTGGAAGTGTCACTAGAAATTCACCATATAATTGCATTGGAGGTGTCTAGTGGTCCTTTAGCACAATTCTATGGTATGCTTCAGCTTGGGGTTGAAGACATCATTCGTTTCAGAAAAGAAAATCAGGATTTCAGATTTTATGTGAAAAAGGCATTTTACAAAGGTTCCTAGAATGGTACTATAATACAGGCATACTGCATACAAAACAGCACATGTGAATGGTTTCAAATTATTTTCTATTGTTTTAATTCATTTTAAGCAATTTCATTTTAACTTACTAAATTGCTTAATATGTTTCCCCAGTTTGTTGTAATTATTTTTAATGTTTTAAATGGTTTTGTGTTAAGGCAAATTAGAGGTATTTTATTGAATGCTACCCCACGATTTTTGCATAAAGGTTCAGATGGAAATATTTAATTAATTAATAAATGGAGTCAAATAATGTGGTAGCCTTGTCACTAGTAGCGATTAAATCCTAGCAATACAATGGAAAGTGTGCTTTTCAAATGTGATATAAACAAATATCTTGTGAGCAGCCAGGTCAACAATCATTTTTATTTCTAATAATCACTTGGCTTCCAATTTTAACAGTGTATTTTCTTTCTGTTTTTGCCAGGTTTTGCAGACTTATCCAGAGTTAGGATTCTTGATTGCTGTGGAAGCTGGTGGAATTTCTGAAGGCGAAAAATGCTTGGGTTGGTCCATCTTCCCCCTTTATAGAACATTTTTATATTATTTGATTAAAACCTGGAGTCCTTTCTCAGTTCCGAAGTCCAAAGATTGTTGCATGACTCATTACAGGTATGAAATATTCTAATTATATTCTTAAATGGTTAAATATTTAATAGTTTTATTCTTGGAAATAAAAAATAAAAAATAAATCTCCTAATCTATATTCTTTTTGATATATTACAGTATCTAATCTCAGAAGCAACTAATAAATTAACAAGATAACCAATACAGTCTTGCCACAGAGTGAGTTTCCATTACTGTTGCTGAAATAAACCAATTCTGAACATTGAAAGGATATGTTTCAGAATTTTATATTTTATGATCTAGTAATTAGCCACTGGTAGAAAAAAGATTTTCATGCTATCTTGGAAGATGCTTTGTACTGCTTCAGAGTATTTTTTTTCTAAGTCTTATTTCATGTGAAGAGTGGTGGAGTAGTTGCACATTTCATCTAATTGTGTTGCTGAGCTTTTGAACTGAACTTCTGTAGTGTATGGGTCATAACTATATTTTGCCTTGATCTTTTATCTTATTTTATTTCAAGGAAATTTATTTAAAGAGGAATTTTATGTCTCTAAATGTGAAAGTTCTTTTTGAGCTGTCATTTCTTTATTGTGATAGACTGTCCTAGTTCAATTTCAGTCATCCATTTTTAAAGCTATGTAAACTCATGATCAACACCACATCCTTTGTAGTGAGCTCCATGACTCAATTGTCTGAAGAAGTGCTTCCTTTTATCTGCCCTCAAAGTTCTTCTATGGGTACTTAACAGCTGGTTTATATTCTGTTAGTGTTTTTCAAGGGTTTCCTTTCTAGGAGCACAGGAAAATTCCCTCACTGCATTCCAACAATGCAAAGTTACCTTTTAGTGTCAGTGATAAACTAGAAATCCTGTTGAATGTTGGTTTTGATTTATTCCAACCCATGCAGTTAATGTGTGTAGTAAAATGGATCCTGGTTGACCAGCTACTTGACTAAGGCTGTTCTAAATTAATTTCAGAATATTGGCATTAAAGTACAGATCACTTTACTACCTACAGAAACATTTAACATTTTATCCTTTAATTTTTGGTTAGATCTTAGAGAAATGAGGAGACTTCTTTCTTGCATTTTCTCAACAGTATTTTACTTTGTATACTCCACCAACGAACACTAGACACTGTAGGTGATGAGGCATAAACTTGCAAAATCATCTCTTGAGTATTGCAAGCTTAAGAAAATCCTAAATTGTAATAGGTTGATAGGTGACTTGAAGGCATACACACATAAACAGATTTTTGTGAACTTCTTTTAGTCTGCACAAGTTTATAATTTGTTGATCTTCATGGTGTCAAAAAACACTTTGTACTTTTTGTGGTAACATACACCTCGAAATTGCTGACCTTTTCCAGTTTTCAGCATGAAAAGCAATAAAATATCAAAAGATAAGTCATAAATAATATGATAAACAGTTTGTTTTTTTTAAAAAAAAGAAAGAGTATTGAAAGAACATAATGTTTCACACTGACTGATGTTGGAAATCGCAACCTTCTCAAGTTTCCACTACTTATTTGTTACATATATAATTCAGATTGCTTACTGTATTGTATATGTGTATGTTGTTTGGCTGTTTTTCATTAACTCTCTGCTGTGGGAGGGACTGCAGACGATGTGATCAGATCTGGGCTTGTTCAGGACTCAGACTCCATTTTAGATGTTTGCTTTCAGATTCAAGCAGGGACAGATGTATGCTTTAAAACTTCAGTAGGAACAATATACTTAAAGACTCCATTGGACTTTCAGACTAGACAAAGGCTCTATAGACTCTCAGAACAGAGAAATGCTTTGGACTGTGTATGGACTGTTGATTCCAAAAAATATGGCCTGTGTTACCTACACAGAGTAACTACTTCAAATCTATTTGTAACTGGTTTGAAAAGCAAAGTACCTGTATGCTGAATACACAAAGTTTGTGAGTAAATCAACTATGTTACTTTTAAATAAGTCTGCTTATTTTTGTCTCATGAGAGCAGGACTTAGAGGCAAATCTATTTTAAGGGAGAGTAGATGTTTTGGGGAAACTAAAAAAGAACATTTCTGAAACTCTACTATATATGTGTATTGGCATATCTTTGTCCCTAATATTTCAAAGACATATCTAGATAGGTGCATCAGTTTAACAGCTGAGAAACCTAGTTGCCTTGCATGAATCATAGAATCATAGAATCAAAGAGTTGGAAGAGACCTCATGGGCCATCCAGTCCAACCCCCTGCCAAGAAGCAGGAATATTGCATTCAAATCACCCCTGACAAATGGCCATCCAGCCTCTGCTTAAAAGCTTCCAAAGAAGGAGCCTCCACCACACTCCGGGGCAGAGAGTTCCACTGCTGAACGGCTCTCACAGTCAGGAAGTTCTTCCTAATGTTCAGATGGAATCTCCTCTCTTGTAGTTTGAAGCCATTGTTCCGCGTCCTAGTCTCCAAGGAAGCAGAAAACAAGCTTGCTCCCTCCTCCTCCCTGTGGCTTCCTCTCACATATTTATACATGGCTATCATATCTCCTCTCAGCCTTCTCTTCTTCAGGCTAAGCATGCCCAGTTCCCTAATCCGCTCCTCATAGGGCTTGTTCTCCAGACCCTTGATCATTTTAGTCGCCCTCCTCTGGACACATTCCAGCTTGTCAATATCTCTCTTGAATTGTGGTGCCCAGAATTGGACACAATATTCCAGATGTGGTCTAACCAAAGCAGAATAGAGGGGTAGCATTACTTCCTTAGATCTAGACACTATGCTACTATTGATGCAGGCCAAAATCCCATTGGCTTTTTTTGCCGCCACATCATATTGTTGGCTCATGTTTAACTTGTTGTCCACGAGGACTCCAAGATCTTTTTCACACGTACTGCTCTCGAGCCAGGCGTCACCCATTCTGAATCTTTGCATTTCATTTTTTCTGCCAAAGTGGAGTATCTTGCATTTGTCACTGTTGAACTTCATTTTGTTAGTTTTGGCCCATCTCTCTAATCTGTCAAGATTGTTTTGAATTCTGCTCCTGTCCTCTGTTGGTGGTGAATGCTGGTGAATGCCGTTTCCCCCAAAAGGTTATGACTCGAACTGGTCATGCTTCTACCAAGAGGTTATGGCATCATTTTTCAAAAGGTTGTGACTTTAAAAAACTCATACCATTCCAAAAATCATAAAATCTCTAAAAAGGTTTTGGAGATTTCCATTTTCCAAAAACTCACACACACCATTCATTGTAAACTACCACACACAAATGGTACAGAGCACAGGAAGCAAAGAATATAAGAAAACTGGATGTATTCGGCTTTCCAACTTCATCATCAGCAAAACATAAATCTGTAAATAATTGATTCCCCCATAAAAATATACTGTATAGTATGCTATATGTTAAGTTCAATCATATTTGTAAAAAAAGAAAAAAATATTCAGCATAGAGATATAAGCTTCAAATAAACCAAAACAAAATTAACAAAGTGCCTGGATGTGATGATAAAGAGACATTTTTCTATCAATGTAACAAGCTTATCAACTTACTAACTAGGCAACTGATGAACTGTCAAAAATCTTTGCAGCATGAAGCTGCAAAACTGGTGAAAGGGAGACTCTAACAAGCTCAGGCAGACTTTGAAGCTAGTGCCATCTACTTCAGTCTTAGTTTTTCATGTTTTCTTTGCATCAGTTGCAAAACAACGTAGGGTCTACCAGGTTTAGCATGCCCTGACATTAATCTATTGATTGTACACAAGTCAGTTGTTTCAGGAAACTGTAGCCATGGAAAACAAGAGTGAAACTTGCAAGAAGAACTGCATCAAGCAAAGGAATAAAATAATACTGTGGGAAAATACTAAGTGAATTTAGCATTCATGTTTGTTAATGAGCAAATATATTCTGTGATGAAGCACATAACCAACTGCATATGAAGTGCTGCTTTTTTATATTATAGATAGTGCAGCACAGGTTTAAACTTTCCCTAAGGAATAATTTGATGAAAACATCTGCCTGTAATTTACAGGCACCTGAAAAGCAAAACCGGAGAGAAAATTTAATTATGAAACCTCGATTTAGACAATGTGGTTAAATGCAGGGAGCATGGTTTAACAGCCCTTACTTAGGAGAACGCGTGACCAGAATAATGTGGTAGAGGCTGCATGACAATGTATATTTTCAATATTTAACAAGTATTGTATGTTCTGTTACTTTAATAATTTGATGGTTACGGCAACCTTCAAACTTTCTGTGTCGCTACAATGTGGTCTAAGACTGAGAACATCAATGTTCTGTTCTCCAGCCCAGTGCCTAGATCAGCAAAAAAAAAAAAAAACTCTCTGGGCGACCTTGGGCCAGTTCATTGTATCTTAAACTTAATGTACCTCCCAGAGTGGCAATGAAAATAACCTTAGAATAGATAGAAGAGAAACAATGTATAGTCGGCCTTCCATATCCACATCTTCTACGGTTTGAATTTTTTTTAATCCAAAGAGCAAAACTATGTTTTGGCATTTTATATAAGGGACACAATTTTACTCCATGGGTTTTGGTATCCATGTAGGTCCTTGAATCAAACTCCAGCAGATAGCAAGTGCCCAGTGGATACTGTTTTGAGCTCTCAGGAGGAAAAGTAGAATAAAAATGTAATTAAATAGTACTGTCTCTTCATCTATTCCTACAAAGGACATTTGAAGAAAGTAGGCACAAAGGCACATGATATCTCATTGCCATGGATGAGCTCACTCTGTGCAATTTAGTTCCATCATTTAATAAAACAAACAGACATCATCATCAGGTTCCAGCAGTGTGTAGAAGTTCTTGAGGCAGGTCTGTCTTGGGCACAGTTCCTTGCATCTCTATGAGAAAAGAAGTCTCTCTCTCTTTCACTATTCCCAATCATTGGTGGAGGATCCATGATAACAACTTGCATCACCCATGACCATTAGGTATGCTTTCTAGGCTGATAAGAATTGGAATGCAACAATAAACATATGAAGAGTTTATCAATAGCATTTTGAACATGATGAACACAACTAGACTTTATGAAATAGTTATTTTTTGTAAACTTTCAAAGCATAAATTACATAAAAGAACACAGGCAATTATAAAAGAGGAGCCCCTGGTGATGCAGTGGGTTAAACCCCTGTGCCGGCAGGACTGAAGACCGACAGGTCGCAGGTTCGAATCCAGGAAGAGGCGGATGAGCTCCCTCTATCAGCTCCAGCTCCTCATGCAGGGACATGAGAGAAGCCTCCCACAAGGATGATAAAAACATCAAATCATCCAGGTGTCCCCTGGGCAACGTCCTTGCAGACGGCCAATTCTCTCACACCAGAAGTGACTTGTAGTTTCTCAAGTCGCTCCTGACACGATAAAAAAAATTATAAAAGAAAAACATAAACTAAAACCAATGTATCTTTGAACCACCAGTCTATGGACACATCTACACTGACCATTTAATGCAGATTCAAACCATTATTGAAGAAAGTGGTTTCTCTGTGCAGATTGATTACATAGGAAACCCTGGAATCAATTTGAGACCCAAATGATAATTATACAAACACAGAACACTGACATACCTTAAGGTTTTTCTTACATGTGTTTTTGTGGGAATTTGTTGTCTAGTTTCAAACTGCATTAAATGGTTAGTGTAAATGGAGCCTGTGCTGGAATTATTCATCACTCAGCCCTGCAAAGCCTTAACTTTGTTGCTGAGATGTTCTGGTGTTTACTGAGAAAAGAAAGAACGATATTCCCTCTTGGAAAAGGACGAACTTGACATTTCTTTTATAGAAGTTTTATTTTTCAAAAGGCACACCAGGGAAAAAAGGTTTCACTTGAGCCCCTGGCCCAGTAAGTTAGTCTGAGATGCTAATTTAGAACCAGTGGTTGCTGTTAAGTTCCCACCAGCAAGTGTGGAGTGACAGTACTTTTTTTGAAGCTAGAATTCACTTAATATGTTAATAAGGGGTACAAAGGGGTCTGCAATTTAGATTCCTTAGAAAATTTAAAGGTCTGGTCGACTCAATGGGTGATAAAAATGGTGGGGGGGGGGGGAGAGAGAGATAAAGGAAAGAGAAGTTCATAGGCATTTTGACAGACAGGCCATTTTGAAGACTGAAGAGTGTTTAGTGATTTCTTTACATTTTTCAGGGTGGTCTCTAAGGAAGTCATATGTCCAAAGAAAGATGATATGTGATTATATCACTTTATCCTTTTAGTACTAGAAAGGCATGTTTGAATAGTGTACATAAGTTGAAATAACATAATGCTTTAAAAATTGGTTGGATTTCTCTGCCACTGAATGCAGGCAGCAATTGTTGTGTTGCCAATAATAACATGCATGTTATATGAAAAGGAATATCTCCCACAATATCCATTCATGTTATAGTGACTGAAGGAATCTCGCCAGGTATTATTTATTTATTTGCAACATTTCTACCCCACAGGGGGACTCAGAGTGGCTAACAATGCCGCAATAATTACAATTATAAAAGTAAAATAAAATCATACAATACAATAAATTAAAACAACATTAGTTATCCAATCATAAAGGCATTTCCATTATAACAATCGTATAGTCCAACTCATTGTTCAGGTGCTGTTATATCCATTAGCCAAAACCTTGGTTCCACAATCACGTCTTCAGTTTTCTTCTGAAAGAAAGGAGGGAGGTTGTGGATCTAATTTCACTGGGGAGTGAATTCCACAGGTCGGGGGTCACCACCGAGAAGGCCCTATCCCTCATCCCCACCAGCCACATTTGTGAAGCTGGCGTTACCGAGAGCAGTTTCTCCCCGGCAGATCTTAGATTACGAGGCAGAATGTAGCAGGAGATACGTTTGGACAAGTAAGCTTGGCCGGAGTTGTATAGGGCTTTATAGGCCAAGACCAGCACTTTCAATTGTGCTCAGAAATGGACCGGCAGCCAGTGGAGTTGACGTAACAGGGGGGTGGTATGCTCCCTGTACGACGCTCCAGTGAGCAATCTGGCTGCCACCTGTTGGACTAGTTGAAGTTTCTGAATAGTCTTCAAAGGCAACCCCATGTACAGTGTGTTTCAGTAATCTATTCGGGATATAACTAGAGCGTGGACCACCATGGCCAGATCAGACTTCCCAAGGTATGGGCACAGCTGGCGCAATAGCTTTAACTGTGCAAAAGCTCTCCCGGCCACCACTGAGACGTGGGGTTCCAGGCTCAGTGATGAGTCCAGGATCACTCCCAAGCTCCCAGGATCACTCCCAGGTAATGGCAGTCAATCAAAAGAAGTAACCTGTCACTGTAATCAGAGGTACTGAGTACTGTATATACTCATGTATAAGTCTAGAATTTTTAGTCAGACAGTCAACCATGGGTCAATGTACTATACCTTTACTCTTATCAAAAAAGAAATCATTCCCTTCTCTGAGTAGAGTGGAAAAGGGTGAAAGCTTAGTTCATCCTAGAACAGTGTTTCTCAATCTTCCTAATGTCGCAATCCCTTAATAGAGTTCCTCATGTTGTGGTGATCTCCAATCATAAAATTATTTTTGTTGCTACTTCAAACTGTAATTTTGCTACTGTTATGAATCATAATGTAAGTATCTGATATGCAGATGTATTTTTATTCACTGGACCAAATTTTGCTCAAATACCCAATATGCTCAAATTTGAATACTGGTAAGGTTGGGGGGGGGGGATTGATTGTGTCTTTTGGGAGTTGTAGTTCCAGGGATTTATAGTTCCTCCAATCAAAGACATTCTGAACTCCAGAAATGATGGAATTAAACCAAACTTGGCACACAGAACTCCCAGGACCAACAGAAAATACTGGAAGGGTTTGATGATCATCGACCCTGAGTTTTGGAGTTGTAGTTCACCTACATCCAGAGAGCACTATGGACTCAAACAATGATGGATCTGGATGAAACTTGGCACAAATGTGAACACTATTGGAGTTTGGGGGAAATAGATTTGACACTTGGGAGTTGTAGTTGCTGGGATTTATAGTTCACCTCCAATCAAAGAGCATTCTGAATCCCACCAACAATAAAATTGGGCCAAACTTCCTACACAGAAGTCCCATGACCAACAGAAAATACTGTGTTTTCTGATGGTCTTTGGCAACCCCTCTGATACTGTCTCACGAACTGCCACCCCCTCCCAGGGATTCCAACCCCCAGGTTGAGAAACACTGTCCTAGAAGGACCTAAAAGTAGCACCAATCCCCTGTACTCTCTCCACTGTGGTACTACCTCCATATTTTTAAATGCCAGGATAGGAAAATCGCAGGGTCAGTTGGGGTGGCACTGGCATTTTCTGTACTCTGCAGAGTGACCCCCAACTTATCCACTTGCTATTTAAAAATCCATAATTTTGGTCCAAACCCTGCCATTGATTTATATGTGAAGCCAGTGTGCACACAGGTATGTACAGTACTTAGTTTTAAATTGGATTTTACTTCTGTCTTTTAAAGAATCATTTTCCTTATTTTATGTTTCCTCTTAGATGTTTTGTATAGGTATCAATGGGAAAAATACCTATATACTAATAAGGAACCCAGTCTGAAAGTCTACACACACACACACACACACACACTACCCGCAAGCTGATGGAAACCCTAGGGTTTTGCAGAAATAACAAAGGAGAGAGGGCTAATCAATCAACTAAGCTTACTCATTGTTTGTAGAATGTGACATGATGCACCAACAGGTTTACCAGGTCCAGGCCATCTCAGGCCTGAAGATTTCAGCACCAAAACCTGGGATCCAGGTTTGATTAACTTGTTTATCTTTCTTAAGAGTGTCAATGAGCTGAGAATACTATTGTGTGCCATAGGAATCTTATTATCAAACGCCTTTGATAGAGTCATAATATTAAAAAAGCAATTTCCACCAGTGCAAAATAGCCATGTATTAATAGCAAGTATTGCACAGTATTGATACTTATTAAGGAAATAATATATTACAGTAAATCATAATATTGTCAAGTGTAATTAACCTTTAGAATTCCTTGAAATTTACAGGAATGTGTGATTTAATTCATTAACTTGAATCCCCTGGCAAAAGGATGAGTCTGACTTTGATTAAAACTTGGAACTTTTTTTTAAAAAAAAGCTGTCCTTTAAAATTACAGCCAAATTTTCAAGGTTATTTCATTGTACCGTTCAAACAATGTAGTATTTAAATGAGTTATTTTAACACTCAGACTAATATTTTAATCTGCAGTCAATAAAATACCCGTTAGCTTCTGAAAATTGGTTGCATTTGATAGGGGGGAATGCAGGCTTTCAGTGCTATTTAGAAAAGAATGCATTAAGGATGTATTCAAATCCCAGTGAGTACTGATAAAATACTTCACCTGGGAATTGTTGATGGGATTAAGTGGGAGGGGGGAGAGAATGGGCTTCGACAAAGGCACTTTGAGAAAACATGAGCATCATCAAAAGGATACTGCTGTACTTCGAAGCAGCCTTGTTCAATTAGAACTTATTAGTCAACATAAATCTATTAACTTTTTGGAGTGCTTCAACGGCATGCCCGTTATAATCCTCTTTTCACCCCTAACAACATTTCATTTTAAAGGTTTCACGTTTTGTTTCACAGATATTGGTACATACATTTATAGTGGGTTATTATGCCAGGACCAGCTAATGGAGAGCTTTCTTTTTTTCTAATTATGGGGAAGAAATAGGTCCCCAGAGAATGCAGGCTAAATTGCCAGGAGTAGTAGCAGAGTGAAAATTGAACGAGGAAACAAAACATTCTGTCAGTGGGAAAAACTCCCCGTAGCATTGATAGAGAGAAACAGTCAGTCACTGCTTTCCTTTCATTTGCATCTTGGTCACAAGAAGAGGATAAACGATTATGGAAAGACAGAGCCTTCTCCTTTGGGATGATAGCATTCTAAAAACATGTAGTACCGTGATAGAAGTGATGTGATTGTCAAGTGGCAGGAACCTTCCTCTGAACTTAAATCACCAATTTTGCATTTGTGATAAATGATCTCATTTTGTTAGTTCAGAAATAAAACAACATCAGTTGTGAGGAGCTAAAATATACCCTGAACAATACTTGAATGGAAAAGAATTTCAACTTGTCCTTTTTAAAGTATGGTTTTTTTGATGTCATCTCCGTAAGCCTATTTTGTACAGCTGTGTACCAAGCAGACAACTGCCTCAATCGTAATTCTTGGAAATTTGAACTTGGGGTGTTCCGTTAGTTCTCCCAGAGGAAATTATGTTGATGATGTCTACACAGATTAAAACTGAAATGTAGAAAAGTGAACAGGTAAGGCCATTGGCCCATCTTGGCCAATATTGTAAACTCTGACAGTCATTGGTTCTTTAGGGTTTCAAGCGGGCTTATTTCCTAGCTGTACCTGGGTATTCCTGATAACTGAGATGATAGTGGAGGTTGGTACTTCTTTTAGGTTCTCTTTGGATAG
Source organism: Anolis sagrei (assembly GCF_037176765.1). NCBI lineage: Eukaryota > Metazoa > Chordata > Lepidosauria > Squamata > Anolidae > Anolis > Anolis sagrei. Next base: position 125,186,583 of record NC_090025.1, on the reverse strand, counting down.
ACTACGTTCTCTTCTTCTGCCACTCTACTCGGGCAAGAGAATATTTCCTTTTTGATAAGAGTTTATAGTGGTCCTTATTTATTTTTCAAAAAAGAAGCCACCACCTTCTTTGAGTAGAATGGTGAAAGTCTATTTAAATGTCTGGGAGGGAAGATGGCAGTGGCCAGGAACAGTTGGCCACTGACAGCTAGCCCTTGAAACAATGCTCTTCTCTCTCCACAGAGTGATTCTCAACCTTTTAAAAGCCTTCTGAATTGCTCAACAATACCATATCTGTCGATGAGCTGTACGCTGTGTGAAGAGATGTCTTTGAACTTTAGTTGTTATATATTTGACATACATCATTTCTCACAGGAGATTAGAACTCAGGACATATTTTCTGATATATTAGCTTTCTATATACAAAGCTATTTTGAGTTACGGAAACATTTCAAGTAAATGTAAAAGAACATTATACATATATTATATATATATGTGTGTGTGTGTGTGTGTGTGTGTATATATATATATATATATGTATGTATGTATGTATGTATGTATGTATATTAAAACTCCATTGGGAGAAAGGGTGCTGCAATTGCATAAGAGCCTATCACCATGCCAATAACACAGGTTCATAAATTGAATGTCAGATTGCCATGTTAAATCACAGATATTTGGTTCCTGATTGGCTAAATCTCTCTGCCCTCTTTTAATTTAGGACTTCTTTAATATCATGTTAGTATGTTGCCTGAAGATATACTTACTTATTCCCAGTGGTTCTACAAGAAAAAAACAAAAGCTATATGGGTCACTGGTTAATTAATTAACCAGTTAGGTTTTTTTTTGTTTTTTACTTATTAAAAGGAATGACTCAGTTAATGAAGTAATTTAGAATCTGGACATTACAGTCAGGTCTCCACATTTGCTGGAGGCAGAGGCGGCTCAACCCATTACACAAAGTAAGCATTTGCAGTATAGTTGATTTTGCCCAGGGGCATTCTTGAGGCGCTCTTGGGGGAAAATAGACCTTGACATATTCGAGTTGTAGTTACTGGGATGTATAGTTCACCTACAATCAAAGAGCATTCTGAACTCCACCAATGATGGAATTGAACCAAATATGGCACACAGAACTCCCATGACGAACAGAAAATATATATCAGTGATTGGTTGGGGGGGGGGCACCAAAATACTGTTTGCTTACCGTTGAAAATTACCTAGGGCTACCTCTGGCTGGAGGGAGGGTACAGTGTGAGGGTTGGTAAATGTGAATAAGCAGAATAAGCAGAAGCTTTACCACAGCATTTAAACCAAGATATATACCCTGCAGTAACTGAGGCTTGTGTAACAAGTAACAGTATCTTTAGTTCAAAAGTTCAAACAGGGAACAATATATACATCAGTCTCTTTGAATTCAGACAGAGAACAGAAAGAATAAAACAGTCCTTTTAAATAGTCTTTAAAATATGCCCATTCCTTAAAATGATCAGCCTTCAAGATAGTTGGCAGCCAGCACTATCTCTTCACTGTCCAAAGTGAGAAATGCCAGTTAGAACCATTGGTCTCAGCAGCTAGCCAGAGGCAGTAGCCACTCAGAACTCTGGCTCCTGGCACGTTCAGCCAATCAGCTGCTGAGACATGCCTCTCCAGTTAACTCACCATATCATGGTGTCCTTTTTCAAATCCTCACAAACAGGACCTCTGTGACAGAGAAAAAAGTGCAAATAAGAAAATGCTATTTTTTACCTGAGAGAACACCTCTCTAGGAAATTCTAGAACTTTCAGCACAACTCTGTGGTCATTTTTTTCTGGAACCTGATAATATAATTGCTCTGAAGGACCTCGACATCTTTGGAGAGAACAATTCTCTCGGAATCTCTTCGTCTTTTTGCTTGAATTTATTGTCAACCTTCAGAGGTGTCACACTGGAAGATCTAGAGGTTCCTAGAGAAAACATTGTAATCAAATCCATGAGCAATCAAATCTGTAAAAGTCAAACTTACAAATGTGGAGGGCTGACAGTATTTTTAGCAAGCAAATTGGTCCCAGAGATAACAGTACTATGGAAGTAATACATACAGGTTCCAGTAACACAAAAAATACTTTCGGTTAAGCAAAGGATGAAGAGGAATAATGGAGCTGGGAGTATAAAAATACTTTTTAAAAAGGAAATTCTGTGTCAGAGGCCTTGTTAAATAAAAATAGAAAAATGCTAGGAAATCTAAGAATAATGACACTAGAAAGCTGTGACTTAAGCAGGAGTCTAATTTATTTGCAGTTTCTAGTAACATTTCTATCTGTAGGATGGGGCTAATGAATAAATTCATAGCATGTTGTGGTTGATCCTTTTCTTCCTATGAAGTTAGAAATATCTATACATTTTTCTCAGAATATATATAATTTGACAAGCTGCTTTGTTTGTCCAAAGTATACACTATGTTAATCCATTGCAGCAAAACAACAAGAAAGTTCTGTGTCATCTCAAAGAATAAAAGAGTTTTATTAAGCATGGGTTTTGAGGATTCAGCTCCACTGCAGATACCACAAACCATTGAAGCAGTGGGCTATATTACAAAAGTGTCTGCCTGATAAAAATTAGTCACTTTATTACGGTGCCATGAGATTGTTGGTTATTTTTCTTTCTCTGTGTATGAGTGTCTTACTACTTATAATACTTTTTGTTGTGTCAGTGAAGAACATTACGGTTGACCCTTCACATTCATGGGTTTTACACTTGTGGTTTGTATTATTTGAGAGTTTTTACCCTTACCTCCCAAAGTTGAGGTTGCTATGAAAACATTCAGGAGGCGAGCAAAAGGATGGGGATGTTCACTCTCACTCATCTGTGAATGTTTACCCCCCCCCCCCCTATCTCCTGAGGTCAGGGCTGCTATGTGAATGTTCACATGGCAGCCTCAAATTTGGTAGGAAAAGGAGATAGATTTGCAGGGTAACTTTGTGAGTGCACATGGTACAAGTTTCTCTTTCTCTTCATGTGTGTTGCTAGTTTCTGTTTCCCCTAGAATAGTGGTTCCCAATCTGTGGTCCATGAACCACCAGTGGTCCACAAGAACTAAAATATGGTCCGCAGCCTCACCGTTACTATTGCAATGAGAGCAGCTGGTCTTGCTAAATCCTCTTATAATGCTGAGACTTATTAAATATTGTTTTCTGTAGATGGGCAGATGACGACTACTGTATGGCATATGTTCTCTATCAGAAAGTAGAGCTGATGTGGTCTATCCAATACAATTTTCTGAATCAGCACCCCAAATAACCAAACCGAATCAAAAGTTGACCAAAAACTGATTTGTAACCCTTTTGGTACTGATGTTTTGCCTGGTCAAAGTCATCGCTGGTCAAAAAAAAAAAGTTGGGTACCACTGCCCTATAACCTTCCTCCTTTTGCCTATTTAAAACAGATATTTGTGGCATGCAAGCAGAGGAAAAATCTTAGATTTACAGGGTAAGTTAAGGGTCTCGTGGAGTTTGCTCCTCCTCCACTCTTGGATAATGATCAGTAGTTCACCCTCCATCCCCAAGCCAAGGGACCACAGCAGTGGTGCCCCAAACTCTCGAACAAGGTATTGCTTTTTTTTCATATTCATGGGGGAACTCCACCCCTATTCTCCCACAGAAGTGGAAATCCAACTGTATTTCTCAATAAACATTTTAAAACCTTTTACAAGATGTAACTCTTTATTTTAATAAACAAACTTTGAATACTCTTGATTCAACTTGTCATTTTTTTAATGTAGAGGGGTGAAAAGGTTCATAAATGAAGTGTCTCAAAATTCTTTCTTGCTGACAATGCAGATCAATCCCACTGGTGCTTCTATATTTGAAGTGTTTTATCCAATTTATTTATTTTTCTTATATGGGCATGAATACCGATGGTGCTGAAAAAGTCAAAGAAGTCTTTTGGGGAACTTCTGACTAGATCAACTAAAAATAGAGAACTCCAGTTTGGGTCTGTTGTTGTTATTGTTGGGAATAGCATTTGATTGTGCTAAATGGATTTGAGTGTCTGCGTTTCCCTAAATATTCCACATTTGATGAAGTGAGAAGGAACTGAGAGTCTATGAATAAAGCACATAATTGTCCTCCCACAACAACAGATTTTCTTTTTTAAACCTGGGACTTTAGCCACAATTGAGTAACTGAAAGTTTGCAGCTGAATCTGGTATTATAACTGAACATTTGTACTGATTTAATTGCAGGGTAAAGCCACATTATTATCCTTGAAAGGCTTCAATGATACCCTGACCTTTTTTTTCCCATAGCTATCAGAAAAGAATCCCTTTCTGGCTATGGCCATTAAGTCGCTGGCAGTATGATGACTAGATTGCAGGGTTCAATTTCCTCTCCCTTCCTCCAAAATGAAGAAGAACAAACTAGGCAGAGAGGCTGCCGTGTGTGTGACCCAGTCAGTCAGACAATGGTGCATGTTGCAAAATAGGGAAAGAAAAGGTTTGCACACTTTACGTGTATGTTGACTGTTTGGCAATATAATCTGCATGGCAGTCATCGCCAGACTTCTAGGAGACAACAGCTACCTTTGTCATAAGAATTACACTATATAATCAAAGTTCCTCTTAGCCCTGTGTACTTTGGCACAGAAGAAGCTGCTGTTGTGTCTCTGGGTGATTCATGGCTTTAGCCTTCCTTTCTACAAGTCATCCTGGACTGGTGGCAGGTAAATTCTGCTGCGTTGCTGCATCCAGTGCGATTGGATCATTCAATCATCCCTAGTGCAGATGCACAGGAGAATTATCCACTGTCAGCAAAGGCTGCCTTTGGCACACCACTTGGGGGATTACAACAGTAAATAAATTGAATAAAGGTTACAGCCCTAATGTTATTCCCATCCATGAGTGTGTCTGCTTTTGAAGCTGACCTCTGTGATGAACACACAGCACATTGTCGGGCAGGTTGTTTTCTCTTTCAGGCATTCCCACTTCCCACATTAGGAACTAATCGTCCAGCCAACATGGCCAGTGGCCATGTTGGATAAGGGAGTGTGATTGTTATAGTTCTGAAAAGTAAATTTTCAAAGCAATTTTAACTTCACTGGGTTCTAAGGATTGCTGAGATCCTTTGACAAATCTAGTGAATAGTTGAAGCACTATGATATAATTATAAGTCTGGTCTTCTACAAAAGTATGTATTCATGAATATATTGAAGTATTTCTACCTATCCTACGCCAACAGATTTGAGGGTAGGGTACAATCAGTAAGATCATTTTAAACCAAAGCTTTCTAAGCTCTTCGTGTTGGTGACACACTTTTTAGACATGCATAATTTTATGACATAGTCATTCAGTTTTACTAGCAAACCGGAGGTTGAACCAACCCTTTAAAAGTGATACAGGAAAATATGTAAATTGTAATAACGAAATGAATGAGGACATAACATATTATGTGAAAACTTTTCATTTCTATATTTAAAAATGTATGATGTATTGCTTATTTCACAAAGACTCAGAGGTTTCTTGTTATGTTTACATGACACACCTACACACAGTGAGAAAAGCTCTACTTTAAGCAAAGCAAGCTTTTCTGTTAATTTGTTTTGTTTTTCTGAGTACTTAGATGTATCTTTTATTTTTATTACCCAGCTTCGCCAAAAAATTCAGTCAGTACATCTGAAGCATTGCATATAACTTTATTTTTGCAATGCAAAGTACATCTACAACACAGGCTCCCATCCTTCTGCAACCTTCAGAGGGGCAATTTTGCTACAATCCCATCTGCATCCCCAGGAGCTAACCTGCTCTAGCCATGAAACCACAATTCAACATGTTGGGTCCAGGCTATTTGAAGGACTGTACCTCCCTTTATGAAGTCATTAGAGCCCTTCTCTTTGTCCCACTATCTTCATAGCTTTGTGGCTTCCAGCAAAATTGGAACCTCATCCCTAAAGAAATCAAAGCATTTTTATGCTGTTGGCCTTTTAGAAAACAGTCTAATGACTTATAATGCTATTTTTATGTTTGTTTGTTTCTTTTAATTACTTTTAATATTTTAATGATTAATGTTTTACAATGCAACAATTGTTTAATTGTCTTTAAATTGTTGTATTTATAGTTTAATGGAAGTTTCTTGAAGTTTTAATCTGTATTGCTTTTAAGCTACCTCAAATGTCATTATTAAGAGAAAGATGGGATATAAATGAATAAAATAATAAATAATTTATTTCTATACTCAGTTGTATCATATCTCCTTCACACAACCATATATTGGTGTATTATAGAAAGATACAACAAAATATACACACAAGCAAACACATAGTATAAATAAAGAAATACATTTGCTGACATTGTCAATGCTTTACTGGGAACAGAAAAACCCAAGCTTAGCCCAAGTGACCTTTGAAAACACTTAAGCTCGTAAATTCTGGCAAGCTTTACATTTTATCCCTTCTTTCTTCTAAAATAAACAAATAAACATTGAAGCCAACTAAGCAATCCTGTTCTACAAAATTCTAATTCTATTTTATGCCCCTCCATGTTAGTGTCAGCTATGAAAAATGTGCAGATGTCCAAATTCCCTCTGAATTATAGAATACAAAAGATAGCTTCATTTCTAGCCTTGCATACAACTCAAACTATTCTTTACACTTCTTTGCAATTCCAGTTTTAAGCTAATGTGTGCTACACTGAAAATGTATACTATAATTATGTTGGAAAAAGTAGATAAGCATGCCAGTCTTTGGGCAGAGATATGTGTAGTAAACATTTGTAATATATTTTCTGTAGTATAACCTATTTTTATGAGTTTCATTCATAAAATGACAGTTTACCTATTAAATAGGTTGCAGGAACAACACACCTTCCCAATGCAACCCATCCTTCACGTGCTTCTTGGTTTTTTTGGAAGTAGGTCTATCCATCCAAGAGTCCCACAAGGAGAAAATTAACTCTTATACCTACTTTTGTTGATTAAATTTTGGGGTGGAAGAGCCCATTCCTTTCTCATCAGCTGAAGTCAAGCACTACATGTGCAACTGTATAGTGGCTTTATATGTGTGTGTCTGTGTGTGTGTGTGTGTCTGTGTGTGTGTGTGTGTGTGTGTGTGTGTGTGTGTGTATATATATATATATATATATATATATATATATATATATATAATGTGTAAACCAAAATGTTTTCAATACAGAACATTTTACAGCCTATTCAGTGTGTGTTCCATTTAGCTACTTATATTCTTTTTGTTGGAATATATTATGTGTTTGCTTGTGTGCATGTTGGAATTACACCTGTGGCCATGAGAACAATGAATGTCACAACAATAAGGATACTCACCACAGTAATTATGATCATTTTCATGTTTTTTCACCACATTTCCTTGCAATCTTTATAGTGGTTTTCTGGAAACCATGAGCCGCTATTTCAAGCTTCGATCAACCAGTCACTCTTTTCTTTTCAAGACCTTTTCAATATTTTGGTCATAACATTTTTGACATTATCCACTTGAAATTGAAGTGTAGAAATAGCAATGTCATCATGTTTCTGATCAGGCTACATCTTATTTTTTTCCAAAGGCCTTCTGTAAAACTATATTGAAGATGCAGCTTCTTGGGAATAGTCTCAACTGAATTCTAACCCACTTCTCCTTCAGTATAAATAGGATTTTATGCCACGTGTCACATGCTTTTCTTAATCATACCTAGCTTATATCAATGACCATCTCCCATTCAGCACAAATGTTTTCTTTCATTGGCTACAGACTAACAAAGTTTTCACTGTCATTCATATCTCTTTGCAATGGAGCCCCCGGTGGCGCAATGGGTTAAACTCTTGTGCCAGCAGGACTGAAGACCAACAGGTTTCAGGTTCGAATCCGGGCAGAGCACAGATGAGCTCCCTCTATCAGCTCCAGCTCCCCATGCAGGTACATGAGAGAAGCCTCCCACAATGATGGTAAAACATCAAAACATCTGGGCATCCCCTGGGCAACGTCCTTTCAGATGGCCGATTCTTTCACACCAGAAGCAAGTTGCAGTTTCTCAAATATCTTTGCAATCTGTTGTGTTGTGAAACAGACCTTAGGCTAATTCTGGTGTTAAATCTGAATTACAGTAGGCTCATGCTATGAATGGTGGCTCTTAATCACTATGTATAAATGCCACACTGACTTCAGAAGGTCTTTTCTAGTTAAGAATAAAGTTTGACATCGTTTCTTGTCCTTATAATTAATTACATATAAAGTTGGAAGAGACCACAAGGACCCTCTGGTCCAACCCTCTGTCATATGGAATACATCAGAGCACTCCTGGCAAATGGTCATCCAGCCTCTGCTTAAAAAGCTCCAAAGAAGGAGGCTTCTCCATACTTTGAGGCAGTGTATTCCACTGTTAAATATTAGGAAGGACTTCCTGATGGTAATATATATTAACAGTGGAGTCTTTTTTCCTACAGTTTGAATACATTCACTGTGTCCTAGTTTCTAGAGCAGCAGAAAACAAGTTTGCTCCCTTCTCAATGTGACATCTCTTTCAAATATTTAAACATTGATATCATGTCCCCTCTTAACCTTCTCTTCTCCAAGCTAAACATACCCAGCCCCCTCAGCCATTCCTCATAAGGCTTGGCTTCTAGAACTTTGATCATTTTGGTTACCTTTCTCTGCGCACCTTCCAACTTGTCAGTATTTTTGGTTAATACTGGTTTCTTCATTTCCATATTCGATACTGGTGGGTACAATGTACAATGGCTGTTATTCCCAAGAAAGTGTGTCTAGGAGAGATGCATAAGTTGTGATCCCTCAAAGCTTTAATTACACCCCAGTGACACCAAGAGTCCTTGCCTGTCCTGGCTTATAAAATCAGCTGGGGGGGGGGGGCTGGCCGAGTGGGTGAAGGTGATGGTGAATGCCTCCTTGACCCAAGGCATAATGCCAGTTAGATTCAAGGAGGCAGTAGTGAGACTTCTATTAAAGAAACCAGCAATGGATCCCACTCAAATGAACACTACAGGCCAGTATCAAATCTCCCCTTTCTGGGCAAGGTTCAAGAAAAGGTGGTGGCCTTGCAACTCCAGAGTTTCTTGGAATACACTGATTTTCTGGATCCATTTCAAACTGGTTTCAGGTCTGGTTATGGAATTGAAACGGCATTGGTCGCCTTGGTGGATGATCTACAAAGAGAGCTAGACAGGGGAATGTGTCCCTGCTGGTTCTCCTGGACCTCTCAGTGGCTTTCGATACCATCGACCATGGTATCCTTCTAGGCCATCTTTCTGGGGTGGGGCTTGAAGGCACTGTTCTGCAGTGGCTCTGGTCCTTCCTGGAGGGGCGGACCCAGTTGGTGGAGCTAGGGGACTCCTGCTTGACTCCCTGGCCAGTGGCCTGTGGGGTCCCTCAGGGTTCAGTTCTGTCCGCCATGCTGTTTCACATTTACATGAAACCACTGGGAGGGATCATCCGGAGTTTTGGAGTTCAGTGTCAAATTTATGCAGATGATACCCAACTCTATTACTCCTTTCTACCTAATGCCAAGGATGCCATTCTGGTCCTGCACCAGTGCCTGTCATCAGTAATGGATTGGATGAAGGCCAACAAGCTGAAACTAAATCCAGACAAGACAGAGGTACTCCTGGTCAGTCGTAAGGCAGATCAGGGTGTGGGATTACAGTCTGTGTTGGATGGGTTCACACTCCCCCTGAAGACAGGTCCGTAGTCTGGGAGTGATCCTGGACTCATCAATGATCCTGGAACCCCAGGTGTCAGCGGTGGCCAGAAGTCCATGCCTTATTCACATCCCGTTTGGACTTCTGCAATTCTCTCTACATGGGGCTGCCTTTGAAGATAGATTAGAAGCTTCAAATGGTCCAGAGATCCGTATCCAGATTACTAACTGGAGCGCTGTTCAGGAAGAGAACACTCCCATGTTGCGGCAGCTCCAGTGGCTGCCAGTCTGCTTCTGAGCTAAATATAAAGTGCTGGTTCTTACCTTTAAAGCCCAAAACGGCTTAGGTACAGACTATTTGACAAACCGCATCTCCCTCTATATACCAACTCAGACACTGCGGTCATCAGAGGAGGTCCTCCTCTCAGTTCCACCCCTGTCCCAAGCACAACTGGTGGAAACGAGAGAAAGGGCCTTCTCCGTGACTGCCCCCCACCTCTGGAACTCCCTTCCTGTGGAGTTAAAGATGGCCCCCTCCCTCCCCACTTTCAAGAAACAGTTGAAGACATCCCTGTGCTCACTGGCATATGAGGAGAAGGAATAGTAGTTGGTAATACTACCATTATACCTCTGTTTAATAGTTGCCATCCGTATCTGTGCCCTGCTCATCCCACCAGCTCAATAGATATCTTAAGCAATGATTAGTCAGTTTGTCCCAAGGAAATGGGTAATTATTGTTTCCATTTGATGTTTGATGTTTTGTCTTATGTCTGTTATAACAGGCTGTGTTTTCTATTTAATTTTAGTTAAGTTATAATTCATGTTTATATGTTGGGTTGTTTAAATTTTGTTAGTATGGATGTATTGTCATTGTATTCAGACATTGAATGTTTGCTTTTTATGTTTGGAATCCACCCTGAGTCCCTTCAGGGAGATAGAGCGGAATATAAATAAAGTTATTATTATTATTATTATTATTATTAGTAGTAGTAGTAGTAGTAGCAGTATTAGTATCCCCCCCCCCCCCCATTCCTGTGAAGAAAGAGTGAACTATATCAGGATCACTGGGAGAGATGATGATGTGAACATTAATGGTACTTGTGCATTTATGTGGGAGTTTGTGACTGTCACTTACGGCACATCCAGCCTTTGGGGATTGGGCACCTCTTTTATATAGGACTAGCCATCCCCTGCCACGTGTTACTGTGGCCCACATGGGGGTTCTGTGTGGGAGGTTTGGGCCAATTCTGTCATTGGTGGGGTTCAGAATGCTCTGTGATTGTAGGTGAACTATAAATCCCAGCAACTACAACTCCCAAATGTCAAGATTCTATTTTTCCAAACTCCACCAGTGTTCACATTTGGACATATTGAGTATTCGTGTAGAGTTTGGTCCAGATCCGTCATTGTTTGAGTCCACAGTGCTCTCTGGATGTAGGTGAACTACAACTCCCAAACTCAAGGTCAATGCCCACCAAACCTTTCCAGTATTTTCTGTTGGTCATGGGAGTTCTGTGTGCCAAGTTTGTTTCAATTCCATTGTTGATGGAGTTCAGAATGCTCTTTGATTGTAGGTGAACTATAAATCCCAGCAACTACAACTCCCAAATGACAAAATCATAATTTTTTGAGTGATGGTCACTCCTTGTGTTGTGAGACATTTTGTTGCCAAATTTGGTGTGATTTCATTCATTGGTTCTTTTGTTTTTAAGGTACTCATTATGCACAGAGCATTTTATATATATAGAAGATGGTAGTATGAATGAAATCAGTGGCACAGAAAGGAGCCAGTATGTTGTAGTGGTCTGGGTGTTGGACTATGACTCTGAAGACCAGTTCAAATCCTTGCTTGGCCATGAGTAGTCTTCAGCAAGTCACACTCTCCCAGCCTTAGTAGAAGGCAATGGCAAACCCCTTCCGAGCAAATTTTGCTTAGGAAATGAAATGGTTTTGCCTTTGGGTCATACTGAAAATGTCTTGAAGGTGTATAACCGCAACAGATAGTGCTAAAGCTGAGCAACGAAACAGGGAAGTCCCTCAATTGACCTTACTTAATCACCAGCTCATTGGATCACCTTAATATTGATCTGCTTTGTAGGATTCTTGTACAAATTACAGGAAGAGAATGCAGGCAGATTATTTGAACTCCCCAAAGCATTCTGTAAATTTAACGTATTATAATTGCCTGGTCAGTTTAGTTTCAGCATTGGGGAAATCATTTTGTACAGCTAAATAAAGTTCTGACTTACAGTACATCAGTCATCTGAATCAAGATAGAACAGAATTTCTGGTAATTGTTGAAGATATACTTAACTTTCCGAAAGCAGAAACCCAAATTCACATTCTTGAGAGCTAAATTAAACTATATTGGCTTCTTGCATAAAGCAATATACTAAACTGACATTATTCAAATAGCAGTCACATTCATTAAAAACATCACTCATTCACATTAGTTTAAAGGAGCAAATAGCTTGATGTTTTATACCACAGCATTTAATTGATTTAGCTTTGCAGTTGATGTTAAGAAAGACGGTGTATTGCTTCTTTGATATTACTTTTTATAGTCTGATTGTTTCCCATTTCATTCAGTGCTTTAGAGATAAACGGTTTCATTATCTCTCCAATCTCTCTTCACAGAGAAGACTTCCATGACTGCAATTTAGTTATAAGTTTTTAGAATTAATTATGCATCAACTAACAATTTGCAGTGCCAATATCTCTGTTCACTTTGGACTGAAATTAACTTTTCCTCAGATGTCATCCTATTACATTTTATCCGAATTCTGTAGCTTGGTAACTAAAATTAGTAATTGTTGAACTTCTTTGCCTGAAGGCAACTCCTGATGTTGTCAAGAACTCTTTAAAAGGCATTTAATGAAATAAGAGCATTCTATACATGCCATAAATACTCAGTAGTTTTCTTCTTTAAACAAAAACAAATATAAACCAAATTTCTACATAAAGTAATGCATGAACCTTAAGCTACTATACGCCTCACAGATAAACATGGTGGTTAAAAATTGCTGATGACAGTGTCAAATAATCTCTAATTTTGGAGGGTCTTTTTTTAATGCACACTGTGGTATGATGGCTGGTGGATAAGGCTCTGCCTTGACTGGGTAGATCCATTTGTGGTCCTCACTGGACACTCTCAACCACCAAGGAGGGTGTTTCTGATCTGGCCAGCATGTAGTTTTTCATTTTATTTTCTGTTGTGTTTTTTACCTCTCTAATGTTTATTTTCTACATTCTAACATTTTATTATTTTAATAATGAAATAAATTTCTTATTTTATTCCTTTGGTACTGCTACACTTAGCTCAAAGGCCTATAGGTCCTTGCATGTGGCTCACTGGCTCAATCCCCAGTCTCTCCAACTCAAAGGCTTTAGTAAGAGGTGGTACTAAATCTACGTCAATTTCCAGTTTGAATTTGCACTTAATCCAAAGAATATTGAGCAAATCCTTATATTCCAATAATTTTAGCAAGAGTTTGGTGAATGTAGACATTCAAGTCTGGAGAAGAAGAATATGTGGCCTGTTATTACTGTGTACTTTGCCTGGAACATTCCATGATAGAGATACACTTGCCATTTTTTTTTAAAAAAAGATTATCCTTAACACTGATTTGTAATTTGATCAGCTTTGTAATACTCTATTTTGGATTAATGATATTTAAAACTCTGGCACAGCAGATACATTCCATTGGGCAAAATATTGAGCAAAACTACCTCAGCATTTTTGAATGCTCAGTAATTCTACTCTAGCTACCCTTTTCTTTCTCTGGATGTGACTGTATAAAGAAAAATAGAAACTTCTGAAATAAATTGCTTTCTCCCTAATTCAATGAAATGGCTCAGGATGTTGCTGTATTTTTCTGTAAGTTCTCTTACGAATCAATGAATACTTCACAGCTTGAAATCTTGGAAGCTGGAGATAGGTAACTTTCATATATAAAGTGCTCGTGTATGGAAATGCATTGGTTTCATTCAAACATGACACTAAATCATGATTTTAATATGATAGGAATTGCATTTGGGCGAACCTTGGGTTTGTTCTTCTCTCCCTTCCTTGGCTGCAGTTACAAATGGAAGAAAGAGTTGGGAGGCATTTGCAGTGTTTTTCAATGAGCTGTTATATGTTGTCATGTTTTGTTTTAACTATGATTTGGATCATAAAGTGTTGTCTGAAAGTGGCTTATTCAAGTAAACCATAATTAAAATGAAACACAGTTTCTGGCTATTCATCAAGAGTTGGTTGAAAATGGAAGGAAATACAAGATCTCCTCATGGTCCTTCTATGTGAGGATTGAGAAGGGAATTGTACCTAAGTTAGATCCAGGCTTCTGCCTATATCCCTAATTTGTAATGTCTGTTTCATGTCAGTTCATTTTTAGACTTCTTTCTATGCTGCACTGCTAATATAATCAACAGAAATAAGCCAGCAATCTTACATATGATCTTACTTGCAGAAGATAGTACAGGGTGAGGCAGCATAACTTCCTTTTTTCAAAACTTAATAAAACCCATTGTATGAATCAGAATTTTTTTATAATGTAGGCGCATACCTAAAGTTTTGTTTTACATAGTTTTGAAGATCAAATTAGGTAGGTGACGTCCCCCATTCTCCATACACTGAGTAAACCGATTTCTGGTGTTTGTCGTGACTCTTGCTAGCATAGCAGGCGTTATGTTGACAGTTTCTTTCTGGATGTTGGTCTTCAAATCTTGTTGGGTCCTTGGACGGTTCACATAAACACAGGATTTCAAAAAAACCCATAGAAAAAAATCACAAGGGGCCAAATCTGGAGAGCGGGCTGGCCACTCCAAATCCGCTCGAAAAGCACGCTCCTCACTGTTCCAATGCATGATGGCGACTGAACTGTGTCAGGACAAAACTTTATACTCCCACCTCTCGAATGAGACCACTAGCGCTCCGCTACATCTTCAACTGACTGAATGGCACACATTTTAAAAAAGGAAGTAATGCTGCCTCACCCTATATGTAAGCCCATGTGAAAATATTGAACAGCAGTAAGCCATACTTGTTAGGAGTGTCTCCATTTATTTGCTCATATGTTGCCATAGAACCTTGTATAGCTTTTTTTTCTTTTTTATGTATGAAAAAGTTTGCATTTATTGGCGATCTTTGAGTGACCACTTGAGGCTCTTGTTACACTTTTATGTTTGCTCAGAAAGGGACATGCAAATTGCTCCAGTGATGAAAAGTGCAGTTTAGGAGAATGTGTAGGTGTCATCTACTCAAGGGTCATGCTTAGAAATGACACAGCTTTCAAGATTCTTAGAATGATCGTATTTTTTGCACAATTTCTCGGATTCTTGCAACATATTGATTGCTTGAGAGCCTTTCAGACAAAAATAGAAGAAATATACCGAGTCATAAAGTTCAAAAAGCTTTCCCAAAAACATTTGATTGCCTCATATATACCCCTTGGTTTTAGTGTAGAAATAATGCAGAGAGTGCCATGTTCACAGTTTGCGAACGTTTCTGGCAAGCTAAATAGAGGAGAATGTTTCTAATTAAAGCACAGGTGAAGGGCTTAGACTTGGAGGTCAATGCAGTAATTATATGCTGTCAAACTCAGTCTGCCTTTGTCCATCCTGCACAACTGCAAACTCTTGAAACCAGAGATGGGGAGTCATGCAGCTTCCAATGTTTTGTGGCTGCAGCTCTCATTAGCCACAGCCAACATAACCAATGGTAGGGAATGCTGGGAATTACAGTCCAGCAACATCTGGAGGGACACATGATCACTATTCCTGTTATAACTTCACTCCTGGGGTTTGAGAATTGGCCATCTCCAAGGATGTTGCCCAAGGGACACCTGGATGTTTTGATGTTTTACTATCCTTGTGGGAGGCTTCTTTCATGTCCCTACATGGGGAGCTGGAGCTGACAGAGGGAGCTCATCTGCCCTCTCCTCACATTTGAACTTGCAACCTTTTGGTCTTCAGTCCTGCTGGCACAAGGGTTTAACCCATTGCACCACTGGGGGCTTCTCAAGTTGCTCCTGACATGAAAAAAAATCCTGTTATAAAATAAAACACTAATTCTATCAATTTTCTAAATATCTACTGTGAAAGTAAATTGGGATTTTGATTTGGTTATCAATAACTGCAGTCTATTGTAAATATTGGATCACATATTTTACTTGTGCAAGGTTATTTTATTGAGATTTAATAATTATAGAATGATATACATTGAGAACCTAGCTTATTGTTGTGAACCTTGGGCTCTGCCACATTATCCATTCATAATGCACTATGTTCACTTATTGTAAAGAAGATTTTTTTTTAAAAAAATCCTTTTTAAGTGTTCTTTGTGGTAGCGTCTGATTGAATCCTTTATTTGTCTTTGTCACAGTTTACTTTGAGAACAGGTAATGGGTGCGTTGACACTGTAGAATGTAGTTTGCCACCACTTTAACCGCTGTGTCTCAATGATATAGAGTCATTGGATTTACAAGGTCTTTAGTCTTCTCTGCCAAAGGCTCCTGGTGCCTCACCCAATTACAATTCCCATGCTTCTATGGCATTGAGCCATAGCCGTAACAGTAGAGTAAAACTGCATTCATTTCACAGTGAAGATGCACTCTATGTGTACAAAACACAGTAAGGTATTTGGCCTAAGAGCTGCTTTTAAAATGAAAATTTCTCTATCAGAAGTTAATTTTTGTGTGGGAATTCTATTTCTAGTTAGTTATGCTTCTTTGTCCTAGCACCTGCTCTGTTCTTAGATGGGTTGTTGTATGTTAAGTGTTTGTTAAACAATGTGGCTATTGCTTTATATCGGTGCCTTAAATGTACTGATCCAGTAAAATAAATGTGATGATTTGATGTTTTTATATATGACATAGGAAACGTGTCAAATGCTAGCCCCATGGGCCGAATCCAGCCCATCCTGGCATTTTATGTGACCTGCGAGGCTTTCAATGCCAGGGCAACATAGTTACATTTATATAGTCGTACAATTACTGAAGGCAACCATAAGGCTGATGCAGCTTTCGATGAAAATGAGTTTGACATCCCTGGCCAAAGACATGGATTTTAATTATGTTGACTTTTTCGAAGTGCTGGATTCAGTGGAGGGTATTTCTTAGAGCCTTATAGCTAGGCGTCTTGGGCCGTCTCAGAGGTGTACTAACTTTGTGTTTTGAAGGTATTAGGTCATTCCAATCACTTGTGCATCTGGAGACCTGTGCAGCTTTAGTGAGAAAAAGAAAGATCAATTTCTGGCTGCCATTTAAAGCCCTTTTAAGAAGCTGAAAAAAACATTTGAGTGTTCTGAGAAATAAAGAGTATGAAGATTTATGGCCATGTATCCAGAGACAGAAAGAAGTGACGTCACATCATATATTATGTCTTGGTTTACTTGCATCTGCATAAATGTTTTTGTGTACAACCAGCAAGTTGATAAATGACTGGAAAATATTCTAAAACTGATATATGCCTAGGACACTATATGGCTTTCTGTTTAAAAATGAAAGATTGTATTTAGTTACAGTAGCATTTCTAGTAGTCTGTCAAAGTTCCTGGGGAAATTGCTTCACTGGTAGACATTGTCCAAAATAACTTACCACCTTCTACTGATTTCAAGGAAAGAGTATATGAGTTTTTTAAAGAAACTTTTCAATTGAGGGTTTTAGGTGGAACTAACCATTGGATTTAGGTCCTTACAACGAGGAGAAGGAGTCGTTTTCTCTTGGCAATTGGTTCTCTTGTTAAATAGTTCTTACCATCAAGGTGTTCAGTCCAATGTTCAGTCAAAATATACTACAATTCTAACTTAGATCTATTAAACCTCTTTGTGTCGACCTTTCAGATTTTTAAACAGTACAGTCATGTCAACCCCAGTGTTATCATTAAGCTGAACATTCCCAACTCCCTCAACTTTTCCTCATATTTTTTTATCCTTATACCTCTTATCTGATGAATAATAATGGTTTTCCTTTCCTTGACTTCTGATTCTATACACAAATTAATTTACCTGACATTAATTCAACCCACCATCCCAATCATTCTTCTCTTACCATTGTTTTGAACTAATGTCTGTTGTTTCAGTTGGCAGTAGACATAGAATTTGCAATGAGTAAGATACATTGCTCCTTTCAGCCACACCTATATTTTTAATCTTATCTATTTTAAACATAGTAATAATGCAGCTTTTGACACAGTAATAGTAATAATGCATAGTAATAATGCAGCTTTTAACTTCTTTAGGCACAGATGTACCAGCATTAATCTCCAGTCTGTTGGTGATCCAAGGTCACTTCCTAAACATGCTATCCTCTGAGTTAGAAACAGCAAGAACCATGTATTTCTTAAGTGGTGGCATATAAAATATTTATGCACTTAGTGGTGCTTATGAAGTTTTAAGTTCAAAAAGTAGTTGAAATATGAGGCTCTTCTGCACAATGCTACCCTTGAAACATTAATTCCGGCACTTCGTTTCATAAGACAGAACTAAAACATATTGATTTTTAACTCCTATCCAAATGTGCTTGCTTGCTTGCTTGTTGATCCTTCTCAATGCATGTTTTGTTTGGATATAAATATTTTTGAGTCGCACTTTTAATGTGGTATATTTTTTGCTTAATTCTGTTTAGTTGACATTGAGAGAAAAGTTGTTTTACCCTAATTAATGTGTTATTGTGTGCCTTCAAGTCATTTCCGACATATAGCAACCCTAAGGGCAACCTATCATAGTGGTGTTTTGCAAGATTTATTCAAGGGAGGCTTGTCATTGCTTCCCTCTAAGGTTCAGAGGTTACTTGGTAGGTTTCCAGGACTAAGTAGAGATTCAAACCTGG
Organism: Anolis sagrei; assembly: GCF_037176765.1. Taxonomy (NCBI): domain Eukaryota; kingdom Metazoa; phylum Chordata; class Lepidosauria; order Squamata; family Anolidae; genus Anolis; species Anolis sagrei. The sequence goes on along the minus strand of NC_090025.1, from coordinate 125,168,144 downwards.
TCTTCCAGAATCCTAGACCAACAATGAATTCAATAAATTGCACTGGCCTACTAATGTTAGTGTGTAGAACTTAATTTAAAATAATTTGATTTCTAAGTCTCAGAATAGAGCATTAGAATCAAAGTTATTGGTTTAGCTAACCTCAGCATACTGACTCTATGCTTTCAGGTGTCCTCGAGTTTAGTCATCATAAAGTTTCTCTCATATGAACCAATAGGGACACATGCCAATCTCCATGAAGCAGCATGTAGGGCAATTCTAAATTGTAGTTCAGTTTCTGTCATGATTTTGTAGATGTGTTATACTAGACATTATATGCCATAAGATATCTGTCAAGTGGCATATAGTTCTACCGTTATTTGTTCTCTCAAGCTGTATCGTGCCGTGCATGTACGTATGATTCTATAGAGGAAATAATGTGTTCTGTCATATGGCTGTAGTCACTGCTATCTGGCTGTGATTTCACAGTCCTAACAATGGTTTCAGGTGATTATAACTGTGCTATTCCAAGTGGTCTTAATTGTGAAAATTGCTTCCAAGGAGTCACTTACAATCACACAGTAAGTCCCCCAAGATAAGTCACAGCATTAGTGATAGTTTGGGCTACTTCGTTGTGGAAGGAACTGATAGAATAAACAGATAATTGCCCTGTGTGATCAATGTTCCTTTACTTACTATTCTCTTTAAAAAGAATACTGAACATTTGGGAGAAAACCTATTCTGACAACTAGTTTGCCTATCAGCAGGGAAGATCCAGTAGTGTTTCCTCTGCCCCTTTCGCCACCCTTTATATAAAGGATCATATAAAAGTGGACAGATCTTTCTACCAAATTCAGCTTAATTTAATCATGAAAATACTTGACTAAACATGGCCTTTGACATGCATAAGTAGTACACCACCTTTGTTGTTTGTGTTGCACTCATTATATTGAGCAGCTGAAAAATGGTATTGATCTTGCAAAATTGCTTCTTTTCTGACAAACCAGGCTCTAATTAAGCCTGCTCCAAACCAGGAGGCCTCTTTCATAAGATTAATTTCACCTTCAGAGCTAATACAGTCTGTTGTCATGAGGTGTTCTACTTATGATAGATGAAGAGGTCCCTTTGTTCCTCTGATTACTCGAAGCATTATTTTGAAAGCTGCAGCTATGGTGGAAAACTCATACAAGAGTCAGAAATATCTGGAGTAATATAAGCTTAGGTTATAGCAAAAGTTGATTCCAGTCTGTTATATCTTTATCCTCTCTGATACTGACCTTTAACAGTGTTTTAAACAGAATGACAGACAGTGATTAACGTCATAATATAAATTGGTATGTGTGAAGGAAAGAGTTAATGGAAAAGAACCATATGTTCTCACAAGGAGCGAGCAACATTTGGGGAACAGAGCTCTTAATTGGAAAAATGTATTGTTCAAGGCTTTCATGGCTGGAATCACTGGGTTGATCCTCAGAGGATGCTTGCCACAGATGCAGGCAAAACATCAGGAGAGAATGCTTCTAGAACATGGCCATACAGCCTGAAAAACCTACAACAACCCAGTCTTAATTGGAAACTTTACTCTTAAAAAATAATGCAATATAGCTTTGCCTTGCCTTGAAGCAAAACCCTCCTTCCCTATCTCTCTCTATTGGCTGAGCTAATGGACAAGGGTTCCTAATCTGAGTGGGGAAAGACTGGTGAAAAAAGAGTTTATGTGTTGCGGTGTATATTTGTGTGTGTTCTTTCCTTCTTTATTTCTTGTTGCATCAGTTCATTATCCTGGGAGGGAAAGAATTGTAAGAAAAAATGATCCAACATAGTGCTCAGGCAATACTTTAAGGAAAGATTGGGGAAAGGCTTGGGGTCATTGTAGGGAAATGAAATGAAACCAAAATGGGTAGCCTCTGTTTACTTTCTGTGGAAGAGGTGGTGAACTGGGTGGTGGTAGTTATCATTGATCACTTGAAAAATGTGTTTTGTGATGGACAAACTATCTCTGTTTAATTGTTTAAATAAGGTTCCTTGGTTTTTGCTATATAAGTATTCTTTGAGTAGCTGGCCCTCCACATCCGTAGGTTGAATTCCCACAAATTTGATTGTTCATGGATTGTTTGCTTTCTTCTGTGTTGTTGTTGTTTGTTTATTCAGTCGCTTCTGACTTTTCATGACCTCATGGACCAGCCCATGCCAGAGCTCCATATCAGCCATTACCACCCCCAACTCCTTCAAGGTCAAGCCAATCACCTCAAGGATAACATCCATTCATCTTATCCTTGGTCAGCCCCTCTTCCTTTTTCCTACCCTTTTCCCAAGCATCATTATGGTCTCCAAGCTTTCCTTTCTTCTAATTATGTGGCCAAAGTACTTTATCTTTGCCTCTGATATCCTTCCCTCCAGTGAGAAGTCAGGCATTATTTCCTGGAGTATAGACTGGGCTGGTCTTCTTGCAGTCCAAGGCACTCTCAAGAATTTTCCTCCAACACCACAGTTCAAAAGTGTCTATCTTCCATCACTCAGCCTTTCTACAGCACTCTCCTGTACTGCTTCCTTATGCCATTTGTGATAGGGAATGCAAGCCTTGAAAAGGTGTGTATGTGTCATGAAGATTCTTAGTCCCTATTAAAAATAATTTCGGGCAACAGCAGAGGCAGAGGGTGGAGGAAGGCATGTGAGGGTGGGTGTGGGAGACTGAGGGAAATTGGCACATGGAGGCAACAAAAGGGATACATGGGATACTGATACATGGAGGAAACTAAGGCATGGACAACAGCATGCTGCCAGTTGTGGCCTGGTCAAAAGAGAGACACATTTAGCACACAAGAACAAGAGGAGGAAGCGGAATCTCTATGTGCCACCTCTTCTGCTGCCACCCCAGTCTGGCCAGGCCAGAGTTCAGTGGCATAGCTGAAGTAGCAGTGGCATGCAGAGTTCATTCGACAAAGGCACTGGCAGAGCGGGAAAAGGGAAACAGGACTGCCCTGTGGGAAAGAAGGACAGAGCTAGCAGGGACAGAGAACTACTACTGGAAGGAGCCATCTCCTCAGCCAAAAGCCAATCTCCCTCCCGTACTGAACATGTAACAAGGGAGGAAGAGAAACAACAATATGGTGGAGTTTTTTTAAAAAATAAAAAAGTTATTGATGTTTTGCTCATTTTCACAGGGATCCAAGATCACTAGCCCCTTTGAAAACTGGAACACACATAACATTACTTTAAAAAAATTTTGATAAGAAATAGCTTTCAGCATTCACATCCAAACGATTAGTCTTCAAGAAATGTTAAACCAGAAATAGCTAAGTAGATTGGGATTGTTTTCTCTAATTTTATGCAAAAGTATGCTTTACAGGTGATGAAAAGCTCTCTGTTTTTCTATGTCTGTGACCTACAGTAGCCCAGTTAAACTAACATCTCCTGAGTACTTGCAGGCCATTGGTGTGGTCATGAGCAACTTTTATCTCAGCAGGTTGTTCACTTCTAGATTTTGCCGCATGATGTACTCTGCAGGAATAAGAACCCATTCTGAGTGATTTGCAGTTTACCTTCATTAAATTTAAAGTGGGTGCACTTACGCAAATCAGCATTATTATTAATAATAGCAGCTACATAGCTTTCATATATTCCAAATGTCTAGAATGATGTACAGTAGTTTTTTGAATACGTAATTACTATAATTCCTTGCATACACATATTTTACCGATCTGTGTAAATAGCCCCTTTATGTGAAATAAGCAGTCAAAACAAGAATATTAAAAATGAAATCTGTTTATAAAATGGAGCATTTGGAAATGGGGTGGGTTTTTTTTTGTTCTACTTCCAAGCTTTCATGTTTTTCTTGTGTGCTACTCACATTAGCCTGGCTGTGAGAAAGTGAATAAGTAATGTTCCTTACAGCATTGTAGTGTTAAAACTGCATGTTCTTTTGAGTTAAATGAAATGATCTTTCCTGCTGTGTCTCTTCATTATGATGCTTAAATGCCCAGTGGTTTTATGATAAATGTCAAACCAAGTTTTATCGATAGCACCACTTGGGAGGCAGATTGACCCATGGTCTCATTAACAGTGGTGCAGCCAAGGAAGGATGTTTCTCCCAGAGATTCAAAGGAAAAAGAGAGAGCCATCTGCAGCAGATTTCACAGTTTGTAGAAATGCTTGACCAAATGGCAGTTTGCCTCCCTCTTTTGTAGCAGGAATGAACAAAAGTGTAGATAAATTTCACAGATGAACCTGCTTTATATGAAGATGTTAACTTTCATGAGTCATTATACTTGCAAAGAAAAGTTTCACATACTCTCATTTCCTTGATTTCAACAAATACAGTATGCATTGTATGTATCCACACATCCACACATTTAATTTGATCAGTTGGCCATCTAGTGCAGAGCTGTATATTCTGAAAGCATCTCTTGACCTTACAATTAGGCATTGAACATTGTGATTGCCAACCACATGCTCTGTCCCTGTGCTTCAGACCTTCCCCATAAAAAAGATGTACATGTCTGCTGACATTTCTAATAGTCTCATAGCTTCTACTAGGAGTTCCCGGTGACGCAATGGGTTAAACCCTTGTGCCAGCAAGACTGAAGACTGACAGGTCAAAAGTTCAAATCCAGGGAGAGCGCAGATGAGCTCCCTCTGTCAGCTCCAGCTCCCCATGGGGGGGACATGAGAGAAGTCTCCCACAAAGATGGTAAAACATCAAAACATTCAGGCATCCATTGGGCAACGTCCTTGGAGACGGTCAATTCTCTCATACCAGAAGCAACTTGCAGTTTCTCAAATCACTCCTGACACACACACACACAAAAATTGCTTCTACTACAAAATGCATGAGAGTCCTATATCCATGTATAGGAATATAATCAGTCATGTTATGCACATATCTCTCATTATTAATTTTCGGGAATGCAAAAAGGGAGGTCATATTATTTTCTACAAAGTGTAGAATCTTGTAAAACTGCGAGGAATGCCAGACTGAAAATAGCCGATCTTTCATTTTGGTAGAGATCATTGAACAGGTGGTAGTATGCATACCATTATCCAGCATCAGTTTAAACAAAAGAATCCAGTAGCAAACAATAGACCAGATGGGAAAGCATGGCACGCAAGCTTGCATATTATACAAGAAATAGCCAGTATATTATATAAGAAAAGGGAACAGCATATAAAGAGTAGTATATGTTCATTTATACAACAAAATATCTATAAATAAATAAATGCTGTAATAAATAAGTACCCAGTGCTAAATTTTGTTTTTCTATTGGCAGTTTACCAGGCAGGGAGGAATAGGGGAAAGCCTTGATGGTCACATTAACACAACAACATTTTGCTGACCACCAAAGAATAATGAGACTGGACACAAAAAATGGGAGAAAACAAGGGCAACTTTATTAACTGTTACCTATTTAATTGCTTGATGATAATCAAAGCAAGTAGCAGGGAGCAACTTGATGTGGGAATGAATTGAGTGGTAGGTCTCACCCAGACTGCATTCTTTCCCTGGGCAAAAACACTATAGTCTCTAAGAGGAATAATTGAAAATCAGGATTGCTCTCAGACATGCTAGTAAACTGAAAGGCTGAGTAGAACCACCAAAGCTATATGGTCCCTGGTGAGTGCAAAGACTCAGAGACCAGCTCTAAGGACAATGCATTTCCTTCCACCCCTTTGATTTTTGATACTCAGGGACAGTTCCAAATCTTCACCAAATGTGACAGAAAGATGCTCATCAACTCATACCTCTCCCAACATCTGCCAGAAATAGGAGACCAGTGTCTATTAAGTCCCTGTTCCCTATCAAATCCAAGTAAGGCTGCTTCCAGACAGCATTTAAATGTGCGCTAAGCGAGTTTAAGAAACCCTTTTAGGCACACATTTAAGTCCACACACCTCCCTCTACAATGTGCACTTTCCCTGAGGGAGGGATTGTTTAGATGCCCTCCTGTTACTTTCCTGGAGGGCGCCCAGACCCCCCCCCCCCCCCCAAAAAAAGGCCTTAAAAATTTTAAAAACTTACCCACCTGCCGTTAAGGTCTTGCCGAAGTCTTCCTGGCGTGGAGAGAGGAGTGATTTTCCTCCTCCCCCTCCCCCCGGCTTGTAATTTCTACATGCCAGGAGGACTCCGGCAGGACCTTAATGGCAACCAGGTAAGTTATTTTAATTTTAAGGCATTGGGGGGGGGGGTTATGAAGGGGGTTGGTGCCCAAAAAGCCCAAGGGGGCTGTGTGGATTTGGCCCGGGGATAGAGTGATGCGGTCCCCAGGCCCAATCCACGCTGGGCCCATACCTGGAAAGACCTGGAACTTATCAAAGATTCAGGTCTTAACAAGTAAGGAAGATATATCTAAGTTAAGAGCAACACCTCAAATGTCCCAAAATTTCTAGAATAAGCCACTTTAGTTTTCCAGACATTTCTCCCCCCCCCCCCCCACTCCCTCTCTCTGTAGACGAGATGGAAATGTTTGCTTTTAATGACACTCTCTAATTAAAGAGTCTTTTTGAAGGCTTTATTCAAATCCAGCCCAAAGAAAGAAATTGATATTATTTGAAGTTTGTGCTTTAACGCTTTATTACAATGTTAACAGTTTTTAAGCTGCACTGAGAACTTGTTGAAAAAGAGAGGACAAATATAAACTTAAATAAGTAAAGTTTTTAAAAAATAGAAACAATTTTTCAGTTCAACTTGTGTCCAGATTGTTTATAAATCCCTGGAATGCAACTCAGGATTGCATATAAATTTGGACAGTTTATTAACACTGCTGCCAGCCTTCTAGGACTCACGCTGCCTATTCCAGAGGTTTTAACAAAATTTGCCTCTAAAGAAGTAAAGGAGTAAGGCACTCTAGGCTAGGGGCTAACGGCAAGATTGACATTGGACAAACTAGTTTCCCATGATTCTGTTCTATAAAAGTAAAATGCTTTGTAAATATTAAAGAGTGGATACATTGAAATTTTATCTAATTCATGTTTTCTTCAATGGGCAGGAGAGGTAATGCTAGCATTTAAACACAGTTTAAATTAGTTCCATGTCAGCCCATACACTACTATTCCTAGGATTTCTGATTATGGGGGTTTTTTTTCCAATTCTATTTCCCATAAAGTTAGTCTCCACATGTGGCCATGATCAAATTGCAATACCATTTTCAATTTTGAATCAGTAAATGTGGATTGTGGTATATAAGGTGAGGTGAGGGGAAAAAATCTCCTTGCTTTGATAATTTGATCTCAAGGGAACGCCTTCTAAAAGAATCTTTGTTTGATTTGTACTAATGATGTGTACTCTTCTTATACCCAGAGGAACCCACAGATCTTTTGGATCAGTGATGTCCATATCTCCTGAATTCAAGCCATTCACTTAGAGCAGTGGTTCCCAACCTGTGGTTCGTAGACCACCAGGTCTGCAAGAATGAAAATATGGTCCGAGACCTCGCCATTGCTACACTGTTGCCTCAAAACCACATGGCAACGTGAGCGACTAGTCTCAAAAAACTTTCTTATAGTGCCAAGGCAACAGGGATGTTGGGAGGAGAGAGGCCGACTACTCTCAAAAGATTACTACTACCTTGTCAGCTCTAGATTATTAAATATGGTTTTATTTGGTGAGCAGATAGTGACTACTGGATGGCATATGTCCTGTATCAGAAATGAGAGCGGATGTGGTCTATCTAATGCAATTTTCTGAATAACCAAACTGAATCTAAAGTTGACCAAAAACTGATTTGTAACCCTTTTGGTAATAATGTTGAAGAGTGGCCCCTGGTCAAAGTGGTCCCTGATCAAGTGGTTCCTGGTCAAAAAAAGGTTGGGAACCACTGTCTTAGAGCATGTGTTTATGAGAAATGTGTCCCTGTTACTGCCAATAATATGTTGGTATAGTAGCTGAAGTACCTTTTTCAACAAGAACTTGGGGCAGTTGTTCTGAACCTGGGGTCCCCAGATGTTTTCGGTCTTCAACTCCCAGAAATCCTAACAGTTGGTATCCTTGCTGGGATTTCTGGGAGTTGTAGACCAAAAACATCTGAGGACTCCAGGTTCAGAAACACTGTAGGGGATCCTGGTTCAAGTTCTCACTGTGCCATGAAACTCACTGAGTGACCTTGGACTAGTCACTGCCTCAGCCTGGCTTACCATACAGCATTAAGACCATTGGGCAAAAGGTAGGATATAAATGCTAACTATTCATTTGTTATTTTAAATAGTTAGTTTAAAACATGTTGTGACAAGTTTTTCTTAAACCTATGTGTTTATGTATCCATCATGGAGCTGATTTGGTTGTTTTTGCTGTTTTGTGCATTACTTTATGGCAATCCCTAGCACAGGGTTTTCCTGGCAACATTTATTCAGAAGTTTACCATTGCCACAGATGTGGCTTTTCCAAGGTTACCAAGTGAGTTTCTGTGGCCAACAAGGATTCAAAGTCTGCAATTTATTCTAGTCCATATTACCTCTTGTTTAAACCTGATCACTATCAAAAGCTAGGTGTTTCACCTATTCATTTCATCATCTTTACTCTTTCTTTTCCTTCCCTGGACTATTTGTGTTGTGCACAATCTATCATAAGTATTACATTTACTTTCTGGTGTGTCAGAATGGCTTTGGCTTTTAATTCAACCTATGGTAGATCCATTTAATGCAGCGTATATAATAGATGGGAATGAGAAGCTTGTCTTCTTAAAAGGCTGTGAAATTAATGGCGGGTCATTTGCCGCTGTACTCTTCATGATGGATAACAAGCTATTTAATCAGTCACCTGACGTACGCTTCAAGTTCAGGTCCAGTTGTTGTTGTTTTGTTTTAATTTATCTGTGGAAAGAGGGTGTGTGGTTTTTAGATTGAATGATAATACTGCCTTTGGTAATCATCAAGCATATGGCTGTATTTGAATAAACAAATGAATGTATTTTTAAAAATTTCATAGTTACGTCTTTGCTTTATTTCAGTTGCAGAATAATAAGCTTGGGTGACTATGAAGTAGCTGAATGGATGGGCTAATTTGGAACCAGGCAATTTCATGCTTTCCCTCACTTGTTTACGGAATGAAAGAGAGGAATAAAAGAGGTGAAAATAGCTCTGATGTGCTTCAAAATAGTCCCGAGCTTTCCTTTTTAAAAATGGGGTGAAGACATCACATTTGAATAGAAATGCATAGATCTGCACCAGTTAAATACACCCCTGTGGAACTAAGCTTGATTTTGTTATGAGTTGCATTTACCTTAAAAGGTACACATTTGTATTTGTGCATGGTACCACTAAAACTCAATGCATTGGCCATATGTTTTTTGGCTGTTGAATTCTGTTACGTGAAGAGAATGATAGAACTGCAGCTTCTGTTCAATTTAAGTTAGCTTTTTTCCACAAAAAGAGTATTGAAATAATGACCTGTTATCTCCATATTTTATTTAGGATTTGAGTTGGATACAGAAGTAATTACAACTCCTTATTGTTGTTTGAATGCTTTTTTTAAAAAAAATGTGTCAGGAGCGACTTGAGAAACTGCAAATTGCTTCTGGTGGGAGAGAAGTGGCTGTCTGCAGAGACATTGCCCAGGGGATGCCCAGATGTGTTACCATCCTGTGAGAGGCTTCTCTCATGTCCCCACATGGGAAGCTGGAGCCGACAGGTGGGAGCTCACCTCATTTCATGGATTCAAACTGCCAACTTTCAGGTCAGCAGTTCAACCAGCACAAGCAGTTCAGTCAGTGCAGATAACCCACTGTACCACCACGGCTCCGTTTGAATGCTGATTTGAGTATAACTTATTCTGATTCAGAATAACCAAAGCAAGTATTTCTTACTATGGTGCCATTTGATTTATTAGTACACTTGTATTGCATTTTTCTTCAATTATGAAGTCAGATGGACTTACATAGGATCCTCAATTGGTATCCCAAGCAATGGGCAGAGGCAGCATACAATGGGTATCTGTTTTCTGCTAGTTTGGTTCAAGGACCACCATGTAGACACCTAAATCTGTGGATTTTCAAGTTCCATAAAATGACAGAATAAAATGGTAACCCTTTTATGAAATGATACAATCCAAGTTTTCTTTTGGGATTTCTTTGTTTGGATATTTTCAAGCCAAGGATGACTGAGTCTATGGATGGAGAATCTGTGATAGAGAAGACCAACTATATTTTCCTTTAGATCATGCAGTGTTCCATATTGATGGATTTTTAACTTTCCCTCACTTGTTTACGGAATGAAAGAATGACAGGTAAATGATGGTTAGCTGTGATATCCATTCCTAGAACAAGTTTGTTTCATTTATTGTTCATTGAAATTTGTATCCCATATTTCCTCCAAAGGATTCAAGGTAGCAGGCAGACTCTGAGTTACAAACATGTGACTTACAAATTGCTCATAGTTAAGAACAGGGTGGGGAAACAGGAAATGAGAGAAATCTACCCTAAGAAGGAAATTCACTCCCGAAAGAGTTATCATGGAAAAAAGGGTGTCTTCACTGAAGCTTTATCAGCCACGATGGCACAATGGGTTAAACCCTTGTGCCAGCTGAACTGCTGACCTGAAGGTCGGTGGTTCGAATATGCAAGATGGAGTAAGCTCCTGTCTGTCAGCTCCAGCTTCTCATGCGGAGACATGAAAGAATCCTCCTACAGGATGATGACACATCCAGGCACCCTGGGCAATGTTTCTGCAGACAGCCAATTCTCTCACACCAGAAGTGACTTGCAGTTTCTCGGGTCATTTCTGACACAATAAGAAAAACATTTTTGTTTCCACAACAAGCCAATTTTTTTCCAAATCCAATGATTACAGGGACAGAAAGTGAGGTGAAATCTTTTGAAGAGGGGCACAGACATCAAAACAAATCACCTTCCCTTTGCTATCCACCCAAAAGCTGAGTGATATTTCAGCCTAGATCTTTCCAGTCTTTGTCTGATGCCACAACCCCTGTAGTTTCCATCTTGAGCTATTTCGATCATATAGTCCTTTCTAGAGCTCTCTAAGAAGGTACAGTTGGAAGCAGAGCACAGGAATAGATTGAACTTTTCATTGATTAGCAATGTAACTCTTATATTGCTTTATTATTTACCAAGCATCCATCATGTCTTATGGCATGCACTAGCAGAACGGTTAATTATCTGTCACAGAAGAGCATTTGTGTAGGACCCTGTATTCATAATGGAATGAAGATTAAATGTATGATAGAGAGAGCACTGCCAGTTCTATTACTTCATATTTATATTTTATGCTGCAGTTTGCAATTAAGAAACTTATTACTGAAAACATCTGCTGCAAAAGGAAATGGGTTCAGATAAGGAAAGAATGTAGAACCGTTTAATAAATGAGTGTCTACCATCTCCCAGAGAAATAGCAGGAAAATATGCTTCATGTGCCTATTAAGCATTTATGGGATGGCCCTTTCTGGCTTTTGGAGTGAGAACAGGAAACAAATATGAATCCTAAACAAATTGGTGTACAATTAGCATAGAAGGAATTGTAATTAAATGTGTTTTTTCCGAGTTCTCTTCCCCATCCCCACCCCAATATTGTTTTGACATTCATTTGTAGATAAAATTTGTAGATAAATTGTTGTGTTTTGAATGAATTTCTCACCCTGCATGAATTTATCACATTGTTTTGTTTTTTGGTGGTAAACAAACTGGCACCCCATGCAATGTTCTGCACAAACACTGTTCTTTCACCAAACATGGCTACTTCTGTGTGCGTAGAAGGTGAAGGCAGAATTTCCACATACCTAACAGTTACTGGAGAAAAGCTGTTCCTATTTTATTTTATTTCTGAAGCATATGTCAAGAAAGCTTTCAGTGAATGGAGAGGATTTGGAAGAGTGTGATCAGGCCACGGGATTTATCTGACCAAAGGGGAGTGGGGATGAAAATCTAAAGCTTTGAACAAACTTGTTTGCCTGCTTCAAAACATACTTGTGCTGTCCCTTATGGAAGATTGAAAATGTAGCATGTAAATTAATTCCTCTACGGAGAAGCTGTCTTCGGCTATCTACCTTTGTCCTGCCAGGACTGGTAGATTTAATAAAGAAGGTAAGTCAATAACATTGATTTATAATACCTCCCATACCACTTCCTGCATACTTTCCTCTCCGACTTTCCCTCCCAACGGTTACATCTTGTTGTTGTTGAAAAGTTGTTTGTGCTGATTACAGAGCAGATGAAATGGAGCTATCTTTCACAAATGTGGCTTTTAAATCTGCATCCCGGATGTAATTTTTTCCTGCCATGCAAAAATTCCAATATGTTACTAATTGTATTCATATGAAAAGCAATATGTGGTTATCACACATGATTATAATGTGTGACAGTATTTTTGTTGTCACTGTTGCAGTTGTTTCTTGGAGGCAGATGAGATATTAGAAATACTTTTATATGAGAAATCTGGGAGTAGGGTTAAGAGTTCTCTAAGCATATTCGTGCACAAGTAAGGACAGCAAGGTGGGCTTGTGCAGTTTCAAAAAAAATGCTGCCTGACTTCCCACTTATCCAAACAATATGGATTCCTGTTAGATTAGCCTTCCCAACTTCTCTACCTCTAGATCATTTTTGGTATGTAAACTTATAATTCATCAAGACAGCAGAGCTGGTTAATGACCAGCAGCAATGGATCTTACCAATCAAAAGGTTGGCAGTTTGAAACCCAGCTTAAGGTAAAGGTTGGTAAAGGTTGTCCCCTGACATTAAGTCCAGTCATGTCTGAGTCTGGGGTGTGGTGCTCATCTCCATTTCTAAGCCGAAGAGCCGGCGTTGTCCATAGACACCTCCAAGGTCATGTGGCCAGCATGACTGCCAGCTTACTTTCCAGCTAAGCAGTTCAAAAACAGCTGTGAGCTGTGAGTAGAGAAATTAAGCACTGCCTAAGTGGGGAGGTCTATCACAGCACCATAAAGGAAATACAAGAAAATGCCAGCGATCAAAGGAAGGAGGAAGTCATAGAGGATGGAGTGACAGCGCCCCCTGTGGTGGGAATTGAGCCCAACCTCCGGGACACTGAAGTTGGGAAAAATTCCAAAATAAATCCTCTATCTGTTGTTTGTCCTGTCTGTTTAACGGCATTGAATGTTGCCATGTAGGTGTGATCTTCCCTGAGTCCCCTTCGGGGTGAGAAGGATATAATATAAATGCTGTAAAAAATAACTGGCATTTTCTTAAGTGAAAATAATTGGTGTACCCCATTGATCAGCTGGAGATAGAGTGCTTTGTTCATCATAGTACTATTTTAATGTACTTTATTATTATTAACTTTATTTGTACCCCGCTAACATCTCCCGAAGGACTCAATGTGGCTTACAAGGCCAAGGCCTCAATAAAACAACAATACAACAATACACATAAACCATAAAGCAAATAAAAAACAATTAAAGCAATAAACAGCAAACAGTAAAAAAAGTACACCATAGCACAATAAAACTAAGGCTGGGCCAAGTGTAAATGGGTACAGATTAAAAGTGCTGAGTATCACAGTTGAAATATAAGGATTTTTGGGCCTGTCCTTGATCTTGGTTCAGAGCTAGAGCTGGTGCAGAACACAGCAGCTAGATTGCTTGGAATAACCTATTGCATATGCATCACTCTTGTGCAGAACATTGCGTGGGATGCCAGGTGTTTACCTAAACTTGCTCACGATGTTGTAAAACGGAGTCCTAAAAACTTACAGCCAAGTTATTTCAGGGAGTCTCTGTGTGCCTGGCCTTAACAGTCTGAGCAAGAGATCCTGCTTACCAAGTTAGGTTGGATCTCCATGAAGAATTAATACAGTTTGATGCTACCTTAACTGCTATAGCTGAATATATGGGATCATATTAGTTGTAGTTTGGTGAGACACCAGCACTCTTTGGCAGGGAAGGCCAAAGCCCTTGTAAAACAACAATTCCTATCATTCCATCATATTGAGCTACGGCAACTAAAATGGTGCCAAACTGCATTAATTATAGACTTCATGTCAGGTTTATCCCATCAAGGGGTAGAGTGGGGCTTTCTTTGTGGTTGCCCCTGCCATGGGAAATGATCTCCCTATTGAGAAGAAGAAAAAATCCAGTGTGGGGTAAGTTTCTACGGTTAACTAAGAATTGATTGGTTTGCCCAGGCATTTTCCTGATCATTAAACTTGCCAGTCACCATGAAGAGTTTAATAAAATAGTCTTGTTGTTTTGTTTTTGGTTTCATTTTTTAATTAATTGTAATTATTGTATTTTGCTGTGAGGGATTATTACTCTATAAAGTGTTTTGAGATTGTCTTTTAGAATAATGAGCTGTGATGTAGACATTATTAGATAAAAATAGAACCATCATCCTTGAGGTTGAAAACTGAGGAAGGCAGTGAAGTTTCTTGACTTCTTTGTACTTTCTTCTTTGTACTGTGAAATTCTTCGTTGTACTGTGAAAACAATTGGATGGTCACTTGATCTGAGGACAGGTCAACACACTAGATAAAAAAGAAGCAATATATTGTTGCCTTGTTTTCCAGAAGTGGGTGAAGTGCTTAGTTCACTCCAGGCAACCTGGACTGAACTGAGCATTTCCCTCACTTTTGGAAAGCCAGACAATAATGAATTGTTTCTCTTTTCTTTAGTGTGGTGACCTGTCCTCAGATATAGTGACCATCCATTTATTTTCACAGTACAAAGGAAAGGAGATATTTTAGTCACTTGGTACTAATAATCAGTGGCTTAACTATTTCTTTATATCTTTTTCCTTCAAAAAAAGAGAAAAGGTAGTTAACACAAATAAAACTCACTTCAAATGAACGCAAATGCAATCAAAACATTAAAATGTATTTAAAATATAATTAAAAGCACAACAATTAAAAGAAAAAAGAGTACCCAAACACCCAAAAAAATCAACAGAAACTCAGTTTAAATGCTAAACATCTGTCTGAATTAAAATATCATAGCATGCTGATGTAAGAACAAGAAAAAGGGCCATCTTGCTTTCCCTTGAATTAAAGTTGCAGAAACAAGGAGCAACCACAAAATACCTCTCTTTCATCTGTATGAAACATGCTTCTGATGATGCCTAAATGTGTGTATCCATGTGTGTCCAAGTTTTCTCTCAACTTATGCCAACCCCATGAATTTCATAGGATTTTTCTTAGGTGAGGAATATTCAGAGATAACCATTGCCTTTCTCTGAAATATTACTGGTTAGTGCCCCATCCAAACAATAATCAGACCTGATTCTAATTATCTTATAAGATCATACCGGATTCACAGCCTTTAGATTATTGAAGCCTTGTTGTGTGTGTTCAAGTTGTTTATGGTCCAAAATAGTCTCTTTCAAAGAACCTAAAGGCTGAGGAGGGTTCACATGGGAGAACAAAGTCTCTCCAAAGTTTGGAAATAATTAATTTTAATGAGTTGTTTTGGTAACTAGTCATTTTTTGCAACATTGACTTGCAATGGGGTAATGTTTTACCTCTAACACCCAAGGCCATAATACATTTTTTTTTCATTCAAACATAGTGATGGCTTTCAGCCTATTACTCATTACTGGATGTGTTCTGACTTAGCTTGAAAAGTGGGAAGCGAAGGATCATATGGGTGGCTGTCTTTTAGTGTCTTACTGTGGAGTCTACAAAATAGCAGAGGAGGATAAGGACAGTCAGCATCAAAGTTTCAAGGAGAGACGTTGAAAATGTGAACTGCCCTATAAACTCAGATTAGTTGGAAATAGTTTTAAAAGTTTAAAAATGCTTGTTATAGCTTCCTCTGTACTTCTCAAATGAAAGGAACACTGCTGTTGCTGCCAGTAAGAGAGTGACTCATTGTGAGGGCATGGGATACAGTAACAGGAGAAAGCTGCCTCCCGAGTTGCCTGCTTAAAACAGCAGGTTGCTCAAAATCCTTGAAATGGCATAGCGCTTATTTATGTAAAGCCCTTCTCTAGCTGGTTTCTGTGAGGGACTTATAGTCGAAAGCATATGAGGAGGAAGGAAGAGCAAGGAACTTATTGCTTTAAAATATAGTTTGCATTTTTTTTCTCAGAATTACTGAAATGCAGTATCTGAATTGGCCATTGGGGTACAGGCAGGGTGCGGTACTGTTTCATTATCCGGGCGGAGGCCAAAAGGGGGTGCTAGACAGAGAAGGATAGTCCATTTTACAAAAGGGGGAGTTGAAAGGGGAAAACCATTTCCCTAATTTTTGCTTGTCCACCCCTGCCCCTTTCTCATAAACAGTGGTTGTTTCGATGATGGGGACATGGGTGAGGGGAATAAGAGGAAAACAGGGGGAAATAGTTTAATTCCTTCAACCCCCTTCCCTCCATAAAATGGACTTCTCTGTCTACCACCCTGTAATGGATTAGCCTACCTTACAAGGTTGGTGTAAACAGGCCTGGCTGGGAAAAGTTAAGGAGAGCAGGGATGTGGAACAATCAGACAGTTTCATTGCTGGAAGTGCAATCTGATTGGCTGATGAAATTGGAGGGAGTTGGTTAGCAACCAGAGATGAGCGGAGCCAGAGAGGAGGAAGAAGAAGCTAAGTCAGCCATAGTTTTGTTCAGTTTGGAGTTTGGTGTTGGAAGAGTTAGTTAGGAGTTTTGAAGGGGAAGGACCGTAGGAAGAGTTCAGGAACTTTTGTTAGAAAGATACCTCTTTGAGGAAAATAGTTAAAGCCTTTAGGGAGAAGGAGAAAGAAATATAATAGGCCTCTATAGTGTTAGAGTGCTGGTGTGGAAAGAGGGTTCAAAAGGTTCAAATTATCCTGTTTGTATTCCTGTGTGTGGTATATTGCTTTTTTTTAAAAAAAAATCAAGCTAAAACGCCATTCTCTGTAAAAGTAAAGCCTGATTGATTATTGAAACCACTACGCATCTTTACTGTTCAAGAACCAAATAAACAACATATTCTTGTTTTTTTCACCTGAAGAGTTGTTGTCTTCTTGAACATTCTAGTGAAGGAAATGGCCTATGACTCAATAAATGGTGGCAGCAGAAGAAACCTTAATAATTAATTGGTGGCAGCAAAGAAATATATAATATACAGGGGCAGCATCCCACTGCCCTGACTTGTGTGTGTGCATGTCCCTTGTCCTGTTGGCCTGCACTGTCCCTGTCTCTTTATTGCACACCCCCTTTTGGCCTTCGCCCGGATAATGGAACAGTACACAGAATGCATTATTCTGTTTTTTCTGTACTTTTGATCATAGAATCATAGAGTTGGAAGATTCCTCTTGGGCCATACAGTCCAACCCCCTGCCGAGGCAAGAAAGTCGCATTCAAAACACCCCTGACAGATGGCCATCCAGCCTGTTTAAAAGCCTCCAAAGAAGGAGCCTCCACCACACTCCAGGGCAGAGAATTTCAGTGCTGAACAGCTCTCACAGTTAGGAAGTTCTTCCCAATCTTCAAGTGGAATCCCCTTTCCTATCGTTTGAATTCATTTCTCCACATCCTAATCTCCAGGGCAGCAGAAAACAAGCCTGTTCCCTCCTCCCTATGACTTCCCCTCACATATTTATACATGACTATCATGTCTCCTCTCAGCCTTCTCTGAGAACAATCAACAGCAATGACAACTTGTTTGTAGCTAGTAACTCTATGGCATCAGTATCCAAATTGGCCAATGGGGTACAGGGTACATTATCCTGTGCAATTAATTAAATTTGCCACCATTTAACGGCTATGACTCAATGCTACAGAATCCTTGGAGTTGTAGTTTTACATGTGTTCAGACTTATCTGCCAAAGAGTGCTGGTTCCTCCACAAACTATAACTCCCAGCATTCCATAGCATAGAGTCATTGCAGTTAAAATGGTGCATTAATTCTACAGTGTGGATGCACCCCATGAGTTACCATTCTGGACTACAGTAAAAATAGCAAATAATGATGGTCTGTTGGATCTTCAGAATTAAATTCCTAGTTGCTTTTATAAAGTAACATTTCAAGGTATTGTTGAAGGCTTTCCTGTCCGAAATCACTGGGTTTTTTGGGCTATATAGCCACATTCTAGAACACATGGCCATACAGCCAGAAAAACCTACAACCCAGTAACATTTCAAGCTCTCTTTCATATAGTCTCCTCCCAAATCATACAAATAACCCATGCTTTGCATTGTACCCAACCAAAACCTAGTGTATTGTATCTGGAAACAGATTACAGTCTGGAAACAGACATTATTAAAACAAGGGAATTGTGTGCCTCTGACAAAACAGTTTGAATAGTTTTAAAAGGCAGTCCCATGAATGAAGCATTGCAGTGGTCTGAGAGAGATGGAACAAAGTCATGGTTCAGATGTGACCTGAGATGATTGAAATACACTGGGATTTATTGGTCAAGCAAATAAGAATTGTTCATTTCAGAACAGTTCTGAGCTGACAGCCTTTTCAGGTAACCTCAATTGTGTAAGCACGCCTCACAATGTGTCCACCTCTTGCAGAGCGAGTGGCAGCTTCAGTTTAAATGAGCCAGCTTTCTCCTTTTTTCTAACGATACCAATTGCCTTGTCAACTCCTTCTCCCTGACCCCTCAAGCATTCTCATATCATGAGTGAGCTGATTTCCCCACCCCTGAACTTGTTGCAACACATCTGCTTTATGTTGTGCATGCCAGCTGTCTGCTTAAACCCTCAAGCATTGTGCCGTCTCCATCTCTCCCTCTCCCAATCATTTATTCTGCATTCCAGAGCCAGGTTATTTGCTAAGAGTATAGACAGTAGTGTGCTCCATTTCACTGCTTGGGGCATTTAAAGGCTGTTTCTAAGGAGTACACTTGAACTGAAAACCTGCTATATGTAAGTAAGACTATGAAAGCAGCCTGAAACGGGAGACAGTGTATGGCAGTGTGATCAATATGAACTGTCTGAGGGTTTTTAAAATGTGCTTTCTGCTGTGGGCTTCATATTGATTAAGCGGGCCAACTTTTTGAAGCAGAAATTACTTAGCTTAGCCTCAAAAAGCTACACTCTCTGCCTGTGTTAGTTTGGAGTGTTTAAAATTCATTGTAATAATGGGGTATGATCACATAACTCTGCTTTCAAAGCAGCACTTGTAACTCTATAAAACTGTAATCATTTTAGCTGGTAACATCAATTGATTAGTTTTGCCCATTGATCCTTGTAAATAATTTGCAAACAGATTAAGATAAATTTTGTAAGATGAACGGCAAGTTTACTTTCTGTGGAATAAAATGTCCTCTTAGCAATCGAAAGAGTGATTAGTTTCACAGTAAAGACTTATAAATTTATATTTCCAAGGGTGAAATGTTTCTTCTCATTGTCAATTGCTGTGTTGTTTAAGAGCACACAGGGCACTGGTTTCAGAAGCTTAAAATGAACTTCATCTCTAGCAAATGTACATTCTTGCATGTTAAAAAAGATTGTTTGAATGTGTAACTTCCACACGAGGGAAAGTAAATATTCCCTTTTAATTTTCTGAAATAAACAAATTCACTTTACTGTGTTTGAAAGAAGGTTGGTGTTGGTTAGCATTACTGAAATGTGTCACATTGACATTTTTGCCCCTTGCATTTTGCCAGAGAGAATAAGATTTGAATTAAAAGCATTTCTTTAAAACAAATAATAAAATCAGTTTATTTATTTAGTTGCACTACACCAAAACATGACCTCTTCCAGCTTTATGTAATTGATATTTGACGTAAATCGGGATGGAGCGGGTGGAGGCGGAATTATTTTTTTCCTATGTGTGAAATATTTACCCGACATTTCTTGTTCATTAAAGCATAAAGCAGACAAATGACAGAAACAGTTTGTTTGAATTCTCGGCATCAAAGGCCAGAAGTTGGTTGCTTCTTAAGTGGAACAAAGGAACCCATATGATCATTTCAAATTGGCAGTTGTTTATAAAACCACCGTTTCTTGTTTATAGGAGCAAATTGTCTGTAGAATATATCAGCAGCAATGAGTCAAAGTTAATGAGAAAATGCCTAGTGATCACATCTCTTTGATACTTGTATGATAAAGATACGGCTTTCTTGTTTGTATTTAGTGAGCAAAATACAGATTTTAAATTTTCCAGTCCTGGCAAAAGTAGACCCATTGAATCAGTATGATCTGTAAGTGTTGGCTATGTAAGCGCGGCGTATATAAATGTGAGCAATTGATTCAACAAATGTTGAGACTGGGCCCATGCATCCCCATGTAGTAACATTCACACTGGTAGAAACAGATATACCATATGTCTGTAACAATCTTTGTGTGGTGCATCATTTTTATTACACATTTAGTGTTCACTGTTCTGCTGTATTTTATTGGAGGGCAGTTTTTCAGTGTCCAAATAAATAAATTAATACATTGAGATCCATACAAACTAAACTGTGGTGGCTTCTATCATAGAATCATAGAATCAAAGAGTTGGAAGAGACCTCATGGGCCATCCCATTGGTAGACAGTAGTGTGTGGAGATAGATTCTCCAGTATCTGAACTGAAATGAGATAGGTTTATACCGGGCATGGACAAACTTCCCACATTCCACTTGACTTACCCTGTGGGCTCCTGTTCTTTTTCCTCTTCCTCCATGATGCAAGTCTTTCTTTTGCCCCAGCAAGGGAAGAAAGGGGGGGGGGGGGTAGTATTATACGGCAAAGTGGAAGAGGAGGAGAAGGAACTGAACCTTATGGATCTGGTTTTTTCCTCCTCATGTGTATGCCATATGTTTCCGTTTCCCTGGTACTCCTTTTTCTTTGCCCAGGCAGAAAAAAAAGATTAATAGAGGAGCCAGATCGGCATAATGAAGTGGCAAAGGGCCAGCTCCTCTTCTTACCTGCATGCCAGAAATCTCTGTTTTGCCCAGGAAGGGAACAAAGACTTGTGACAAACAGGATGAAGAGGATGGACCAGACACATCCCATTCTCGTGTCTACATTTACCTGGTGGATCCAGTTCTTCCTCCACCTCTCTTCATTTGCCCAGGCAGAGATTTGCAGCACTCAGTAGGAGGAAGAGTTGCTGGATCCACAGAGTAGTGAAGCAATGGGGCACCAGCTCTTTTTCTTACCTGCATGGAACAAGTCTCTGGGTTGCCTGGGAAAGGACATTTAGTTTGAATCGATGGCAGCTAGTTTTAGCTACAGATGATCTGTGTTTTTAAAATTGTGTTATTTTATCTTTATATGTGTTGATAGTGGTTGTTTTTTTTAATTTTAATGTGATATTGTTTTATACTCATATACCGTTTTTATTGTGCTGCTCCTGGAGTGCCTTTTAAGCTGTCCCAAGTGCCTTTTGGGAGATGGTGGCAGGATATAATAATAATATTTATTATTATTATTATTATTATTATTATTATTATTATTATTAAAGAAGGGTGATACTGGGCAGAACAGAGACTTGTAGCATGCACACCTAGCAAACTCCTCTCTTCCTCATCTCCTGAGAATGGGCTGCCATGTGTGTGTTCAAATAGCAAACCCAACCTTGTGAGGCACCAGGTTTCAAATAATTAAAACCGTGAGAGTGAAACCTGTGAAAGTGGAGGGCCAACTATATCTGCAAATTTAGGTCATAATGATCAAGTCCTTTGTTCAATAGTATGCTATTCCATCTGAGGTCACATTGCATTGTTTGGATTTTTCCCAGAAACAATGTCTTGTGTAACAAAGAGATAATTTTAGAATAATCATCAAGGTTACCTTGCTATCTAAGCATTTTAACATTTATAAAATCAGAGGTGGTGGTGGTGGCAAAAACATAGTAGGAATCAATCATACTGTGTTTGTTCAGACTGACATATTTTTACTACACAATCTGTGGTTGCAGAGAAGAACAAAAAGCTTTGTTGCAATAATACCCTAAGTTTCATCAGTAGAAGCCAGTGAACATTTGTACACTTTAGCTTCAAGTGTAAAATGCTGGCTTGTTCAAAATTCAATGCTGTCTGCACCAGGCTTCATCACAATAATTATTCTCTGGGCTTCATCACAGTTAGATATACAGGCTGTTTCAAAAAAATGGGACCTTGTTTGTAATTTCTATATCTCCACACCCACGGACTGCCCATGAATGAAACTCTTACCACTTGAAAGGGTGGGACATAGAGTTTCAAAAGATTATTGCGAGATGCCTCTCCCAGAGTACAAATGGCCTCTAGTTTCAATTATTTGCAAGATGACAACCCTGTAACATAAGGCATAATGTGACATTCTGCATTTTTAGGTTTGTTTCTGGCTCAGAATGGTTAGTGAAACTTGATAACTCATTAAACTGTTTATAAGTTTTTGTGTAAGCATGATATTTGCCATCGTGTAATATACTGCTTTGAAATTGAGTCCATCATTTTGGAACACCCTTTGTTTCACTGTCAGATTTAAGACTCATTTTTAAAAATGCATGTCTTTATTCTGGAATAGAACATTTATCTAGCATTGAAAGATGTGCTGTTCTGTGCTTAGAGAGTAACAAAGGCATCCATCCACTATTTTGTAAGATCATACTATAAAAGATTTTTGATGAGCTGCTTCTAGGTCATACCTACAACTGGATTTAGGCAGATCTAAATACTTCTTTTCATCCAATTTATTCAGTGATTTTATTAAGAACTAACAATTATAAAATCTCTTGAGAGCCGTGTGGGTGATTTTATACCAGAATCATATAAATATTATTTTCATATTACAATTTATTTCTTTATTTATTTCTCTACTATATTTTTACCCAGCTCTCACCCTGAAGGGAACTCAGAGCAGCTTCCAGTTGACAATATTCGGTGTCATATAAAAACATAAATACAATATAGGTAAAGGTTTTCACCTGATATTAAGTCCAGTTGTGTCCAACTCTGGGGCATAGTGCTCAATGCTCATCTCCATGTCTAAGCCGAAGAGCTGGTGTTGTCCATAGACACCTCCAAGGTCATGTGGCCGTCATGACCGCATGGAGTGCCATTACCTTCCTGCCGGAGCGGTACCTATTGATCTCACATTTTTTCGTGTTTTCAAACTGCTAGGTTGGGAGAAGCTGGGGCTGACAGCAGAAGCTCATGCTGCTCCCCAGATTTGAACCTGCAGCCTTTTGGTCAACAAGTTCAGCAGCTCAGTGCTTTAATCCACTGCACCACTGAGGGCTCCACACATATTAAAATCAATTAAAAATTAAAAAATCACAACATACTGAAACATAAAAATCAGCTATTAAAGCACACAAGATCCAAAGTCATAATTCAGAAGTGTTACACTTACTTCATAACCACCTATTGGACTTACTAATCTTCAAAAGCTTGCTACCATAGCCATGTTTTCAGTCTCTTTCTAAAGATCGGGAGGGAGGGAGCTAATCTGATTTCACTGGGAAGGGAGTTCCACAGCCGAGGGGCCACCACTGAGAAGGCCCTGCTTTTTGGCCCCACTAGCCACACCTGCGAAGAAGGTGGGACCAAGAGCAGGGCCTTCCCAGAAGATCTTAACCTTAGAGGTGGTTCATAGAGGGAGATACATTCAGACAGGTAAGCTGGGCCTGAACAGTTTAGGACTTTATAGGCTAGAGCCAGCACTTTGAATTGAGCTCGGTAGTAGACTATCACAATTCCCCAGCCTTTATTGGCTAGGCTGATCAGTGACTGATCAGAAGTGCAGTCTGGATAGCTCCATTTTTGGCCACCCCACCATCGATGTTCTAACCAAAATGTGGAGCATCATAACATCGCTGGGAAGCAAAAAACAGAATTTCATTGAGTTTTGTAAATTTAGTTGACATAACTAACTTCCCTAGTTTACTACTTGAATATATTTCTGGTCTTCAGAAGGTATTATATTTTATTTATATCTATAGTGTCCAGATGGGAATAGACTAGAGAAGCTTTCCTTGATCTTGCCTGAAAAGATGACATCTGTTGCACTTTAAAGCAGATTCTTAGCGCATCTGGATAAACTAAAGTGAATCTGTAATCCTAATAAGAGGATGAAGATAAAATTATGACTTACTTTGTTAAAAAGAAGTTTTGTTTTCAAACAAGTCAGCAAGGAAGGTTTAGGTAGTGAAAAAGAGAATGTAAGTGGAGTGGAGTTTACTATAAGCAGCTTAGGACTTTTTAGTCTTCTGTAATTGCATTTGAGGTAAATCAAGGCATCTGTGGGTGTTGTACTCATTTAACAGGAAGTGCTGAGAATCCCATAATGTTGCATTTTGCCCAACAGTCTACATTTTAATGAGATTTCAGTAGGAAGAATAATATCTAAACAGTAACCCTTCCGATATTTGTTATAATAATTGAACTATAATATCCCATAAAAAATCATTGATTTTTGTGATTGAAAAAGTAGTAGGGAGAGGTGTTTCTTGTTAACTTCTTCCATGAATCTTCTCATGGAACAAAATGGCAATGTATTCTCATTTCTTGCATTTTTAAAACTAAGCAACAGGATAATGGGAGAAATGATTTAAGGATTTTATTCAAAATGATAATTGCCGTTTTCAGACCAAAGAGTTATATCCAATATTTCACATTTCCCTAAAAAGTAGAAGTGATATATAGCTCTCTGTGAAAAAGTTCAAATTATGTAATAATTCAAGAAGTCTTACTTGCATCTTCATTAAAATTGATGTGCTTCCTTGCATTAGTAAAAAAAAATTAAGCGTATTCATTGTATTTTATGAGTTGAATGGAACTGAACATATAATACGCACATAGTGAATTCAAATTAAGTATTTAGTATTCTTGAATCAATTCCAAAACAGATATGGATTGAACCATTTCTGAAATTGTAAATTACATCTTTAACTTGCCTCTCCGCTTCAGACTGAGTGTTTCTTAGAGATTCATTACATATATACTTCAGAAAAAATGCAATGTGGTTTTACATGTGATGGAATTGATTGGACTATTTTTACAATTATTTTTACTGATATTGTTGTGTAACACCGTTTTGCTCCATAAGGTAATTAACAACAATAAAAACACAATCTTCAGTTTGGACATTGTAAAGCCACTATACCAGTAAGATAGAAAAAATAATATTTGGTTAAAACCGCTGCCCAAAGATTGGGACCCAATATGCTGCCAGTTCCTGGCACATCAAACAAAAAATTGCAGGTCCCTCACATTTAGATGAATTGAGAATCCTTGTCCTAATGGAACTTGTTGACTCAATCTTTCCACCACATTACAGATACAATTACATTATCATCTATTAGAAACCAGGATGAATTTGAGATTTGATGAGTAAAATGTCAAATAATATTGAAAATAGTCCATGGGATAACATTAATGGGAATGTAAAGAAGGTCAAATGATGTGTATTCTATACACAAAATAACCCCCCTCCTGTCCATGGAGGATACATTACTAATAACAAATCCTATATTATTATTATTATTATTATTATTATTATTATTATTTGAGACACAGCAAGATTAGTATACAGCAAACATATCACTATGCTGGCTTTAGTATTTGATCACTCGTCGGACACTTCCTAAGTGCGTAGGACTGTGTGCTATATCGGCAAATAATGTGTGCAGATCTGAGTTGGGTGGCCTTTTGCATCTGACAGATGGTTGTTGTTGTTTATTTATTTATTTTTCTCCCACAAATGGGACTCAAAGTGGTAAACAAAATAAAGGAACAACTACATAATACAGAAAACCATCATCCCACCAGCCCACCATATAAACAATAAATCTAGACTTCATAAACCACAAGTTACATATATATAAATAAACATAAAAATCATCACATATATGATTATCATTACAATTCCTGTGCCTCAGGCCACTGAGGTTGTCCTAACAAGTATTTTGACACTATTTGGACTGGAAGCATACCATGGCATAGAATCTCACTGGAAGACTCAGGCCCGCAAAAACTGGGGTGAGTGAGTATTTTTTGGAGGGTGGTTAAGTGAAACCATATGTACTGAGTCTGTTGATAAGTGGGGTGTATTGTAGTTCCTAAAACATTGTGAAAAATAGGTTTTTCTAGGTTGTTTCTAATTTTAAAATTTGCTATAGTGGCATTTTCTGTGACATCTTTCTTTTAGCAGCATTAATAATGAATAGCCAAAATGCCAGTACAAATAGAACCTATGACAAATGCCCTAATAGGCGGATCTTGCATATGATCAAAGATGTTCTTGTTTGCATCTTAAAATGATCTGAAGCAGTGCAGTTTTGTTGCAAGAAGATTACATCTTGGCATAATCTATTTCAATTGACGTCCCCAATACAATACTGCATTCCCCATATAGACATATTGAAAGCTGGGGTGCATCTTAGAATCATTGATGCATGCATGAATGTATGTGTTTCTGTTTGTGGTACTGGAATTAGTATGCATTTTACAATCTATGGTATCTTAGAATGTATTTATTTGTTATTTATTTACAACATTTTAATTCCGCCTTTCTCAGCCTGAAGGCGACTCAAGGCGACGTACAGATTGGCAACAATTTGATGCCAAGACATACATACATACATACATACATACATACATACATACCAATTTAAAACATTTAATATAACATAATAAAAATCCATATAAAACCATTAAAACTATAATCATCAATGTCTTCCAGTTAAACTCATTATCCATTAGCATCGCTTAAGCCGTTCCATGTTTGTTATTTCATCGTACTCTGTTTATCTGTTATGCTGCATTTCCAAAAACTTGTTCGAAGAGCCAGGTTTTTACTCTTTTCTGAAAATTCAGGTGGGAGGGAGTTGATCTAATATCTCTAGGAAGGAAGTTCCACAGCCGAGGGACTGTGGATGAAATACGGTATTATGGGGTTTTTTTATTTTATGAATGGATGAAATATGGTATTATGTTTTATTTTCTATGACGTAAATGCGTGTGCAGAATATATCTCCAGGTAACAGCCTAAATAAATATTACAGTTGAATTGTGTTAATCTCATTATATTGAAATAAGTTAAAATAATATACCCTTTTCAAAGAACCTACCTTTTTAAAGGATATATTATTGTAACACAGTGCAATGAGATTAACCTTTTAAAAATAACTGTTCAAGTAAACTTCTCAGTTTCAGCAAAACATTGCTGTAAAGAAACCAGTAGACGGATCCCGAATGTTGGCTTCATGACTATGAAGCTTCATAAAACTCTGCTTGCTAATCAAGTGACCAAACTAAATTATCAGGATGTAGAGTTATTTGCCTATAAATAGGTGTTTCCAAGTGATCAAATAAGTCATTTTTGTACTCTAGTTGGTGTTTTGGTCCATCCCTCCCCCCCCTTCAAGTGGGAAATAGAATCAACATGTTGCTAGTTCCTTTGCTTTGGAAGAGTGAATCCATGCTGGATTTTACAGGAGCTAATGTGGATCTATTGTTGGTTTCACTGGAGCTATCCAAAGTGCTGAACATGCAGAGGGGAATAGGTTCAACACCTTGGATAGCTCTGGTTAAACCCTGATTATCTCTTACAAAACTCAGTGTGGGTTCGCTGCTCTGAGACAGTGGAGCCACTGGCTACTTCTGGTGGTGTGAATGGGCCATCAATCACTTGCACATATATATCACATCGTCTACCAACCTTTGTGGACACATTTGAAAGGTTTTCTTTAGGTCCACAATCCTGCTGGCATTGGCATGGCTCACAGCTTGCATGTGCCTAATTGCACAACGACTACAGCCCTTTCTCCTTTTGCTCGCATGACAGGAGTGCAGTTAATTGAAGAGTTTACCATTCCATCATTTTTAATTGCTTTCGAGGGAATGACTCTTCTAGATTTAATTAATGGATGCTTGTTGCAGTTTTTGCCTTGTTGAATGGATAATTAAGACCATTGAATATTCATATCCATGTTTTAAAATCTTTCTGCTATTTCCCAAATCATCAGTGAAGCAGGAGTGCAAAACTACTATTGCCTTATGAATTGCAAGGTACTGTGGAAGGAAGCTGTATTGTGCTATTCACAACTAACTGCTTTCTTGGATAATTTTGTTTACTTTTAACAAGATATTCTAGAACAGATGCCGCTAATAAGTATACACAGTGATGAAAAGATGCAATCTCCTAACCTCTTCAACATATTCCCCCCTTCCATTTACATCTGCACTGTAGACTTAATGTAGTTTGACACCAGTTTAACTGCCATTGCTCAATGCTTTATAATCCTGGGAGTTGTAGATTTACAGGGTCTTTAATTTTCTTTATTAAAGTGTGTTGGTGCCTCACAATGCTATATTTCCCAGGATCCCATAGCACTGAGCCATTGCAATTAAAGTGGTGTCAAACTGTATTCATTCTATAGTGTAGATGCACTCTCAGATTTCTTTTGACAGAGTAACTAGATTCAAAATGGCATGAGAGAGTTGATATCTATTTGAGCTACAGCAAATACACAATAGCAGTCTAATGACCTTAACCCATTCCAGTTGTTTGTCCTATCAAAAGGAGAACTGTATAAGTAGAATTTATGTATGTATTCATTTACTATTCAGAAGTTCATTTAGTAAACCAACTCAAGATGGAACTAGAAATGGGATGTAGGTGTTGATTAGAATAAATTATATCAATTCCTGTACATGTTTATTTGAAAATAAATACCATTGTATTCAATGGAAGTTAGTCAAACAAGTAAAAATGTGATTTTAGTCCAAAGCAGCATTTTTTCCAAAACTGAAATAATTTACATGTAGTATACTGTTTTATGTTTGCTGAAATTTATTTAAAAGATTTCCCGCAGATACTTTCCAAAGGTCTTCCAGAATTTGTATAACTTTATCAGTTTCCCATAGCCTTTTGACATCATTCACAATGCCTATCTTCTATTAGTTTGTTACAAATTGTTGTTCCAAGGACTTTCAATGGTAAAAGGGGAAAGATTATTATAATTTCTGGGTTTATCTGCTTTCCGGGAGGTCTATCTCTTTACCACTTCTTAGTCATATTTCATAGCTTCATGATACCTAACAATACCATCCCATCTGAATGGGTTTATCTATCTGCTTGAAAACTTTCTGAGTGAAATAGCTTCATTCAATATCAAAAGATTGTTGCATTATGATAAATCAATGAATCATAGAATCTTGGAAGGGACTACAATGTTCAGATAGTCTAACCTCCTTCCATGCAGAAATACACAATTAAAACAGTCTTGAAAGTAAAAACGTACAAAGATGTCAGATTGGTTCCACTTTTGAACATCTTGTACAGTAGGATAAGTTCTTCCTAATGTTTAGGTGGAGTCTCATTTCTTCTAATTTGAATCCATTAGTTCACATTCTAGTTTCTGGAGCCGTCAAAAATAAGATGACTCCATCTTTTGTGGGACCTCCCATCACATTAAGATGGCTATCATGACATCTTGGATGGAAGACTGCCAATGAATACTAGGTGCTGTAGGTTATATTTCAGAGGAAGGAACTGGCAAAACCACCTCTGAGTATCCCTTGCCTAAGATAACACCATGAAATTCATGTGGTTGCTATAAGTCAAAATGCACATTTCAAGTTGGGCAAACACATACATTACACATGTTCATCCTGTTAGACTTGTTCTTAAATTTGTCTAGACCTAAATCTACTTACCTACATAAATGTGGGCATAATGATAGACTATTGTGTACATAAGTACCTCTTGTATTCCTCCTTGTTTCTCTCATCAAAGACCTCACTCTGCCTGGCTTTCTGATGGTTGCTAGATAATTTCAAATATGTACTTCATTGCTCTCTTCTTTTCTCCTCTCAATTCCCATCCTGCATACATGCCTGTGCCATCCTGATTTCCATGCCATTTGCTTTTCAACTGCACTGATAAATCTAGTCAAAGTCAACAAGTTGGTACAGTTTTGAAACTGTGCTAGAGATGGAACACTTACTATTTAACATCAATACAAAAAGATAGGAGGGGGGAAACCCATAAGCTCTTCCAAATCTCCAGCCTGTGGTTAGGATCCTGGTGACATTACTGAAAGTATATCTTCCATCCTCTTTTTAGTAAGGGCACGTCACCCCCTCCCCCCACTGCCAAAAAAACTGGACTATAATGCATGATGCATAGTTTGGAAGGGGAAGGAGCTGTATCAATATTTTTATTAGTCTCAGCTCGCTTCACACTTTCACAGTGATGTAAAATATTGCTAAAGGAATCCCAAACTATACATCTAAATATTTTCCTTTGTGTTTCATGTTTCCACTTAGTTAATATATGAGCCCTGTGGCCAAAAACAACATTAACGTACAAGCTTTTACAAACTACAGCCCACTTCATCAAATGCAACAGTAATCAGATGCAGTGTAATAGATCTAAATTAATAGCAGTTCATTGCTTTTTCCCTTTAAAATGCTGTACAATGCTCCTTGTGGCGCAGTTGAAAGCTTTTGGAGTTCCTCCTAGTTACATCGTTTGAGTTTTTGGTTGTTTTCCTGGACCAAATACAACTCAAATAGATTTTCTTAAAAAGAAATTCTGTACACTTAAGAACACTATTCATATAAAGTGTATGCCTGATACCTTGGGGGTGGGGGAGTCACTTTGGCTCTGTGTCAATTAAGTGTCTGTTCCA
Organism: Anolis sagrei; assembly: GCF_037176765.1. NCBI lineage: Eukaryota > Metazoa > Chordata > Lepidosauria > Squamata > Anolidae > Anolis > Anolis sagrei. Next base: position 125,137,754 of record NC_090025.1, on the reverse strand, counting down.
ACTGAGCAGGCTAGCATTGGGTTATGGGTAGTTGGAGTCCCACAAGGAAACTAAAGAAAGGCTAGTGGTTTCCTTAAACAGCCACTGAAGGGTAAATATAACATAGTCAGACTTTGGATCTGCATAAGTTGCTGGTGTTCTCCATTGGAGTTACACCATAGTGGAAGCAACTGGGAGAAGCAGCCCGTGAATCAAATACATGTTGCCATAAGCAAGAATTCCTTCCTTTGAAAGTGGCTCTCTCTGGACAAGAGAAAATTACGATATTGCCTATCTTATTTATATGCAAATATAATATAACTATATGTTATTTACCTATAAAATATAAATATATGTTCTATAAACACCAGTATGTATTGGGCCTTGCTAACAGATATGAAATTTCAGTGTGCTTCTGGGCTGAACACATTTTAAAGAATGCTTTGATTGTAATCTTCAGTGAAAATCTAAATTCCAGTTTACATTCTCTTATACAGTTTGAATACTTTTTGAATTCTTCTACATTTCGTTTGAGTACTCTGAGGATCTGTGATTTTATCTGCTAAAGAATGGCATCCATTTGATGCAGTGTTACTTCCTCTAAATCTAAAGGTACACCAAGTGTAATCCCATTAATCTATTTCAAAACAGTTGGTTTTCAATACTTTTACTATTGTAATATACGACTGGACTGTGGCTCCCATTTCAGTTTTAAAATGGTACCTCCTGTTTTAATACATTTCATACTTTTATTTTGATTGTTAGCTTCCTTGAATCTTCCAAATGAAAGGTGGAGTGTAAATTATTTAAATTGGGGTAGAACCACTGTAGTAAGATCAGGGCATTTTTGGAATTGCCCAAATGCTCAAAAGCCACATGTTACAACTATTTTTTTAAAAAATCTTAAGGAGCCTTCTTGCTTAACTATTTGTTTGTTTTGATGCCATTGTTTCCAACCATAGAACAAGCTGCCGCAGATCTCCATGATAGCTAAAGGAGAGATATTCCTTAGTAGGCCATAGACACATGTATTTTGTTAGCTACCTAGTTCTGTGTTGATTGAAAGAGGCAAATAAATTCTTTTCCTGCTTTAGTTCCTCTCTCTCACACATTTCCCTGGGTGTGTGGCATTAAGAATAAATTGCTTCCTCTTCCAGTATTCTTTCCTTTTCACCACTATTGCATCCACTACTGCCTTGCTGCTAAAGCCCAGAACTTCCTTCTACAGTGATAGATGATTTCTTACAGGGGGACATTAATAATTGCATTTGCTCCCCAATTCCTTGTTATTGCAGCTACTTTCAATTTGCCTTCTCAGTGCTGCTTCCACACCTTGGAACTCCCTCTCTAGGGAGGCTACGCTGTTCTCTTCCTGCCAGCAAGTCAAAACTTTTCCATCCCATCAGGATTTTAGCAATTGACTGTAATGGGGTTTTGATAGTATGTTGTGCTATTTTGTTGATTTTTCATAATGCCTTTTAATGCATTTTAAATTATTTTAACTCTATACATTGCTGAATTATATATATGTATTTATGTGGGTGTGACACAGTCACTCAAATACAGAAATGTCTTGTATGGTTTTTAACATTTAGTAGCATTCATGATTTGAAAGCCATTGTGAATCCATTTTGTGTAGAAGACTGGTGTATTGATGATGATGGTGAAGATGATGTTGATGTTGATAATGAAGAAGATGATGATGTGGAGTTTTTTTCACAGAACATTATTTCCATGGCTGTACTAAGTTACTCTTCTAGATTGCACATATTTCACAACATGGCCCTTGCTGAGTGGCTATTGTTGTTTTGCTACTAGCCATTTTGGGGAGCAAGTAACAGTGGAGTGCCAAATTTCGGTGATGGGTTTTCTCCAGTGCTTCGTGGGGCAAAAAGAATCCCACAAGTTATGCCACTACTGGTGTAATTAATAAACATACTATTGCTAGATTCCTGTTGGTCAGTTGAAGCTTTAGTAGACATATTCGATCAATTGTTGGGTCCACAGAAGTAAATCCTACTGGTTCAGTAGGTCGGTTTTAGTTGGGACTAACTACAGGATTCAAGGTTATGAAATGACTGTTGCAGGAAATACTAGGTCTCAGAAAATTCCTTATCTACTGGTAAACTATAGATCCACTGATGTTTTCTGCATCCTTTTGTGTTGTTAAAGAGGCATTTCTAGCAATCTGGAAAATATGAGCACTGGTTTTTATTCTTTGATCCTTTCAGACACCTTTTTGAAGTCCAGTATATCATTTTGGCTATCACAATAAAAAAAAACCTATATTATTCTCTTTCTTATCTTTCCATATCCTCTTTCCATATTTTCCTTGCATATTGAGATCAGACACTTTCTTTAAAGAAGAAAAATGATATTCTTGAAGAGGAGCCCAAAAGCTGTGAGAGGAAGAAAAGTAATAATTCTGAGAGTAGTACAAGATTTAAAAAAACTGAGCCATGGGTACAGCTCCCATTTGGAAAATTCAATAATTTCTTTCTCAGTTGTAAACTCCCTTTATCTTCTCACCATATCTGTCTTAGGTAGGCATTAATGAGTGAGCGTATCTGGCTCAAACTAATTGCAAGGTTGAGTCTACGTCGGAGACTCTTGTTACATCATTCTAACATAGCTTGGAATATATACTCAAGTCTTATAAAATTTATAAGAGAGGCAATATTTTCCATATTCAGATTTATGTAATGTCTCCTTTGTGTGATAAACCACAGGCTGTATCCGTCCTACATTTTTAAAATTGCTTTTATGTGTACTGATAGTTAAATTATACTTTTACTTTATAGGCTTCTTAGCAATGTAATTTTTAATGTCTCTTTTCATTTTTGTAAGAAATCTGGAAGTACAGAGCTGGACAAAAGGTCAGAAATAAATAAATAAAGGATTGAAATAGTAATAGTGTATAATAATCGCCTTTGACAACTGAGACTGGTCTTGACATTGCTGATGCCACATCTGTTGTGGCACAGTTTCTGTTAGTAAGCAGGGCAATTTCCTCCTATCTTCAAATACCTTAGAAAACATACATGCTAGTTGGGGTATTTTGTTAATTATAGTTTCACATGTCTTGAGGAGATCAAGCTGTAAAGGGTTGACCTATAGACCTCTCTCCCACCATCCATTCTTATGTTCACTCTGCACCATAGAGAGGTCATTTAAAAATACTTTTAAAAAATCATGATCTTTATCACTCACAACAATTTCTATTATTCTTTTGTTTTTGAACTATTAGGTTTATATGTTTGTTTGTTTTAATTTTCGTAAGAAGCTCCAAAAGCGGTAAAGCTAAAAGAAGAAGAGGGGCTGGACAAGGGCAAGATGGCTGGATGGCATCCTTGAAGTGACAGGATTGACCTTGAAGGAGCTGGGGGAGGTGACAGCTGACAGGGAGTTCTGGCGTGGGCTGGTTCACGAGGTCACAAAGAGTCAGAAGTGACTGAACAAATGAACAAAAACATATTTCATAAAGAAATGTTTCTCTTTCTTCTACAATATTATGCAACGTTGATGTAGCCTTATGGGCATTATGTAGTCAAGGCAGAGAAGATTTTAAAAAGATTTACATTGTTTGAACCCTGCAGTTGAACTGTAATGTAGCCTATCTGTGATACCTATACATGGTGTACTACAACACCAATAATAATAATAATAATAATAATAATAATAATAATAATAATCTTTATTTATACCCTGCCACCATTTCCCCGATTGGGACTTGGAGCGGCTTACATGGGGCCAAGCCCAGACAACATATTACAGGAATAAAATCAAAACATAAAAAACAAATAACAACTATCCCCAAATACTGGCCATCCAAAATGTATGGTGGGCATTGGGGTTCTACATCATGTAGAGGAGCACCAGTTCACTGCCCACAATCAATGCACAACTGGTTACTTTAGTCATAATCTTAAAAGTTTACTTCTCTCCATTGGGTCAAGGATCATGCTGAATGGAGATAGTAAGAACTGAAGTTAAACCAACTGGTTATTGTAATTTTTTTTATTTATACCCTGTTTTTTCTCCCCACAATGAGAGATAGTTTTAATGCAACCTACTGAAAGCTTTATCAACTATCCACTGTAGTCATATCAGGAGCTATTTTGTAGCACAGGAAAAGTAGGGATACTGTTGTGTTGACAGTAGGGTTGGAGCAAATTCTGAGAGTACTGGCACATACAGAAATCACTAAGGGTCAGCCTCTTCCAGGGAAATGTAGATTTTCGTTAACAGTTTTTTAGTATTTTATTCCAAAAGTAAGGAGACTTTTTTTTTCTAGAAAAAAAAGAAATGTTTAAAATTGGTCCTTTGTGAATATAAGAAGGCTCACAGCAGCTTGAGGGCCACTTACTCCCAGCCCTCATGAGTTTAAATGTGCTGAGTGGTTTGCTCTGCTGTTTTTAGTTGAGCAGTAGAAGGACCTTGTACAAAGAGGAAATAGTATAAGTCCCTATATCAGGAGAAGGGCAAGAGAATAGTAAAGTTAAGAAAGGAAACAAAGAAATTATATTACCAACAAGTGCTAATGTCCCAAAATTGAGGAGCAGGAAATAAGTTTTAATTCTTAACATAAAATGTTGCTTTTGACAACTGAAAACTGGTTTCGTGCAATGATTAATTCATAGTAGTTCTGACAGTAAAAGGTATTATACTGACATGTAACATGCTGAAAAGACTGTTTAAAGAAAATGAAGCTGCATCACATCCACTTTAATTGTCACGTTCCAGAGAACAGGGAGGCTTGTGTAGGATTTGTATGCCTATCTTGCTTAGTATCAGTAACTTGTTCAACTTGTTTCATGGCTCTCTTAAAAGCATTCTTGGATCTTTCATGCTTGTTTTAATGACCTTCATTTGTGCATCAGGCTGACTGGTTTCCAACAAAATGAAACCTCAAGAATGTTTTCATGTACAGCAGAGGCTATTTTGAATAGATTTAACCAATATGGATCACATCCAAAACAGTCAAATTTCTCTCTAAATCTCCCCCAAATCACAAGACGTTATTTAAAAGATGTTTGATTCAGTTAAAGGATTTCAGTCTTGCTTTCAGTCCTGGGAGAGGAGGGAGGGGGAAGCAGGGGAGGTAATGCCACGTTTAATAATAAGTAATAATAAGTATCTTGAAATTTCTGAGCTGTACATATGTGCATATCTTTTGTGTCTTCAATCGTCCTGTTTCATCTCATCAAAAGATAAGGTATGAATGCAAATCTCTCCATAGAAAGGAAAATTGCAAAGACAACCAGTTCCTAAGGGAGACAGATCAACTTTGCATTTTTGAGATGCCTAAAACTTGTCATTACTACTGAAATTTGGGTTTTAGTCCTATTGTCCTTGCCTTGTGACATGTTCCTGCTAGCTTCAAAGTCACTTAGCATTATGTTCGAGAAATGGAAACCATGGGAATGAACCTTCTTAGTGTATTATGTGCATATAGCCATTAGACAAGGGTAGTTTAGCTTGAGCACTATTCGGTGTCAAAATACTGTAGCTGAATGGATTATTTTATTACACAAAAACATCTGTAGTTAATATAATCCCCTGGGTAGATCACGTGACTTATGATCTGTGTGGGGAAAAATGTGCCGGTTTTTAGAAGGCTTAGTCAGAAGAAGAAACAGTGTTTGGAATGTGGCTTCTTAACAGACGTTTTCTTTAGCTCTACATTTTTGTCACGTATATTCAGAATTTAAAATGTTCTCTGTATTGGTTTCTTTGTACCTTCTGTGCTTTGTAAAACTGTATCTTCTGGGCTTTAGAATTTTCTCTGTATGATCTCTGCTTCTGAAAATTTGTATGGGAATTATGTGTATTGTTCCTACATTTGCCCTCCATGCTAAAGATATTCAAATGTCTGCCTTTGGACTAAAATGTGCCCCCTTGGAAAAAAAAAAGCAACATGCACCCTTCTCTATTTACCAATAAAGGAAACTGAAGTAATAAATGGAAATGAGAAAACAAACTGGCCACGAGGCTTTATAGTTTTCCACTACATGGTATGATGGCAAAGATCATCTCACTCCTTCAACAAAATATCTCTCCAGTAAAGCCAGTAGCTAACCACGGGGGCAGACTATGTTTCTGACGTGTTATTTTTTTAACTCCCTAATTACATTTTCAAGGCATTTGTCTTGAACCCTTGAATTTAAATAATAAATTCCAGTGGAAGATGAGCATCTGTCTTGCAGTTCTCATTTTTCATGTTCATTAACACAACAAAAGAACTTGGAGGGTTGAAATTATCTTGTATGCCCTCTGATAATAGACAGGAAAGGAAAAGAAAAGAAAAACCTTTGGTTATGCCCCACTGTGAGATACTGTATTTGGAAATAAATAAATAACAGGAAGTTGTCTCAGGGACTGTTACCAAGGCTGAGAGAAATTTCTTTTTTGGACCACAACTTACAGATGTCCCACTAGCACAAGTACTGTTCAGATTGGTTAGAGGGATTCTGGCAGCTGTAGTCAGACAGTTCATTTTCCATACTCTGTCTCTTACAGGGCAGTCTGACTCCTTAGCCAAAGTTTCATGAATCCCAATTGAAGTGCATAATGTTCTGGATTTCTATGTTATAGACTAGGGATGTGAAAAATACTTTCAATGCATATGAAGAGGATGAAAAGGGATTTATCAAGCACCGGACAACCTAATATGGAGAAACCTGGCCAAAGCCGCACTCGCAATGAGAGGTCCTAGGCTCAACTTAAAAGATAGCCAGTTTTGCAATGATACAACACCATCTTGTCTTGTGTGTATCAACATCCTTTCCAGAATCCCATGGGCTTTGTGAAAGGCAGCAAAGTGGCTTGGCAGTATGTGGAAGGTGGGAAGATCCTTCATCTGAGCAGGGTTGAAGCCTCCCTTGGTGATCCAATAGCATTTTGTTGCTGCCTTGCCAGAAGAAGCTTGAAGGAGAAGAACTGAGGACTGTAGGTAGGAAATTACAGACGGTGGAAAAAGATAAATCCTGAACCTTTTAGAACATCTTTGAAAATGCAGTTTTCAAAAAAGTTCTCATAGCAGGAACAAATAATGCAAACCCCAACTGCAAATGCAACTATAGCTGGGATTTGCATGATGCAGCATTCAGCTTCAAGCAGAAGCTGACCATACATTTGTGCAGGGGGAATCTAGAAATATTATCTCAGGTAAAAAAATATAGCTTTTTAAAAAATGATGGATTTTCACTTTTACAGGTCCTGTACCAGTAACCCCAGTGAACAGGGAGGGCTGACTATAGTCCCTTTCCAGACCTTCTGTCCCATTCATACCATTGAGCACCTATGCACAGTCTGGGGGACAGACTTGTTATTATTTTCTGTGAAGTCAGCTTTGACCTATGGTGACCCTGTGAATGATACCTCCAAGGGCCCTGGTTGTTGGCAACCCTGCTCAAGTCTTGCAGACACATATGAACTGATCTGCCTGTAATACAGTCTTTCTATTTTCATATTGCTTTTGACTTTATTAAGCATTATAGTATTTTCCAGTGAGTCATATTTCCTCATGATGTATCCAGAGTATGAAAGGCTCAGCTTAATCCTTTTGGCTTCCAGAGAGAGCAGGCTTGATTTACTTTTAAACTCTTTCATTTTTCTTTTTAGCATTCCATGGTATTTGTAGAGCTCTTCTCCCGCACTACATTTGAAATGAATTTTCTTTGGTTTATGATCAATTTCTTTCCAGAGGTCAGCACAGAATCTTGTGATTTCTTCCTCTTCTGTCTCTGTAGTTGGATCATAAAGATGGATTATGATTATATTGATGGGTTTTCCATGCAGTTTTGTTGATATTCTTCAGTCAAACCTAGCTTCACATTTTGTGATTGCTTTTGCTGCAGTTTGCTTCATTAATAATGTCGCTCCATTTCTTATAATTTCTAGAGTAAAGCACTGTAGTTATCTGACTAAAAGTGTGCCATAGCCATCCATTTTAACTTGTTCACACTAAGTATTGCAATGTTCACATGATGCATTCTTGTCTTTACCATTTCTTGCTTCCCTTGTTGATGTACAGCCCTACATAGATTTCCTAGCTCAACTGTTTTGTTGGACAGTGCAAGGAGCAAATTTTGCTTAACTATACAATTGGATGATGTGCCATGTCTAAATGTTTGAACACACAAAAATGGTGTCTCAGTTTTAATCTCCAAGTATGTCTCCCACAATTTCTCAGACATCATAGCCAGTGGTAACTAGAATTTGGGGAAGCTACAGTTTGGAATTATAACTGCAATTTTGTTGACATCTATCTTATGTGCAAGCAATATATGGAAAGAAGATCCATTTCAGATGACAGAAGTTGTTTGTGCATATGTTGCCCATTTGTTGGTGCATTTGGTTATGCATTGAGTCATGCAACTGGTATTCAGTTGCACATTTGGTTGTACAATTGATTGTTCATTGAGTTGCACAACCTTGCCTTTCAGCTCAACGGTCGTATGGCACAAACAACATGTAACTTCTCATGCAGACACCTGAGGTGGGGACTTTGCCGATATCTCCCAAAGTCCTTCAGACAGCAAATCTAACTGGAGGATTCATGTTGGCTGTGGAATTCTTGGTGATATATTACAAAACTGTAACTCTTTGAGACCCTGACAGACTTGGCTTCAACATACTGATATGTTTGCTTCTTAGCCAAGCTGCTGATCTATGGAGATCTAAAAATCTATCTCCTTGCTGCTGATTCCATTTTCATTATGGCCCAATTTGCAGCAAAGTAGGGTCATTGTCTGAAAGAAACAAATAAACATCAGGCATAGCATATTTTAAAATGTACAAGATAAAGTGTGTGTTTTGGGAATGGACTTGTACTGGTGAGCTCAATGTTTCATGTCTGGTTTCCTTGTTTCAACTGCTGTGTGGTTCATAACCATAGTCCTCCAGTCATTTTTGCAGAGTGTATGCCTTTCCAAAGAATCTGTTTCCATCTAAACTGTAATAATAATAATAATAATAATAATAATAATAATAATAATAATAATAATAAATTTCAATACCGCCCTCTCTCCCTGAGGGAACTCAAGGTAAGAGAGTGTATAGTTTTGCTTTTAATTTTATTATATCAGTGCAAGATCTCATGTTTCATTGGCTGGAGACACTCTATGTGGTCTCCAAGATATTAGTCAAAATGTTAAATGCTGAGCATAAGCTAGCAGCTGATATGAAAACTGATAACTTATTAAGCCTCCTTTCTTGAGATAAAATTACTATTGACGTTTCTCACAAATATGCATGTAATACTTTCGTTTGATGTTTTCCACAGAAAAGTGAAATTATCAGATTCACAAAAGCATGTGGTCTTCTATTTTACTTTCAGATGATATAGCTATGTAGTTCTGTACTTCAGTCGGATGAATGCAGAGAGATTAAGTGAATTACAGAGCTAATCTTGATGTATAGACCAGCCTTGTGCTCAGTAAAAGTAGTAGTCCTCTCTCAAATATCATATTTTATGCACTTCTTGGAATTAGCAACTTATAGAAGTGAATTGAGAATTTAAACATATTTTAATGGAAGCACTTAACTTGATTTGAGAATAACAGTAGTTGAAGTGATACTTAATAGTACTACTTGTCACATGCAACTTCTCTTTCTGCTGGGCAGCCCAAATGGTTGGGAAAATGATGTCCATATAGTTTAGTTCACTGTGTGTGCAAATGACACATTAAGCAAGAGCAAGCAGTCTGTCTGTAACTTACTATATGTTGTCTGCTTAAGAAGTGAACAGATATCCCCACCTTAGAAAGAAAAAAAGATGGATCTTTGGGGAGGTTATTATTTCTTCTGTTAATGGCTTGAATTTCACTGTCTGAATTTTGGAGTGCTTTCTCTCCTAGTCCACATGGCCAGAGACAGGAGAGGCCTCTGTTTATATGGATATCTGTCTAGACCAGTGGTTCTCAACTTATGGGTCCCCAGGTGTTTTGGCCTACAACTCCCAGAAATCCCAGGCAGTTTACCAGCTGTTAGAATTTCTGGGAGTTTGTGGCCAAAACAACTGGGGACTCACAGGTTGAAAACCACTGGTGTAGACCATCTTAACCAATAACAACAAAAACAGCTTTATGACAAAATATAGAGCTATGATTCAAACACTGTCATTTTTGTTCATCTCCTGTAAAAAATTAACATCATTTTGAGGTTATTGTGTTTTGCTATAAGGCCAATATAGCCTTATAGCAAAATCAGAATATGTTACTTGATGATGTGACTCTTATCAGCCATAGACACCATAGCCAACAGTGAAGGAAGCTGATATTGAGGGTTATAAGTTGGCCACCCTAATGATGGTGGTGATGGTGGTGATGGTGATATAATTTTGTTGAAGGCTTTCATGGCTGGAATCACTGGGTTGTTGTAGGTTGTTCGGGCTATATTGCCATGTTCCAGAAGCATTCTCTCCTGACGTTTCACCTGCATCTATGGCAAGCATCCTCAAACCTCACAACCTCTGAGGATGCTTGCCATAGATGTAGGCAAAACATCAGGAGAGAATGTTTCTAGAACATGGCCATATAGCCTGAAAAACCTACAACAACCCAGTAATATAATTTTATTTCCTATCTGGCTCTCCTTGTGGCCTGAGGCAGGGCAAAACACAGCTTAAAAAGCATAATCATAAAATATTATATAAAATACACATATTTAAACATATTTCTATGAAATACATATATTATAATACACAGAAAAAAATAAAATATGGTAGACACAAGACATGAGTTTAAAATTCATAGTTAAAATTGATAGATATAAATGTAGAGTGTGGAAACAGACTATGGAAGAAATGTGGAGGTAATCTTTGCTAATGTTTAAAGTAATATATACTAGCTTACATCGATAAGGCAGCAAATGATAAAAAGTGTCCTTCTGGAAGGCAATGAACCCCTTTGAAGATGACTGAAACAGTGGGACATGTCCAAGATAACCTGGTCAACTTCTCTGTCTGAGGAAGGATTTGAGGTCTTCCAGAAGCCTAGTCCAAAACTCACCTTCCATACTACATTGGCTTTCTAATGTACTTATTATTATTTCATCGTATCCTTTGCTTTCTGGTTCTTTGCTTGGGTGTTAGAGTTTCCTTGAACCCCTACACAGTGGAAATTGTTTTGTGCTTTGATTTGCACAGCAGAGGATTACTCATTGTAGCCATATTAGGTATCCTATAACTTCCTAGCCCTCAACTTTTTGCAGCAAAGAGGACATGGCGTAATCTACAACCACTATTTACATGACTTAGAAAATGTTTAACTTAATCTTTTTTTTTGCTTCACTAAAATAGCAGCACTGATGAATCAGACTCACATGTTTGTGAAATTTGCAATGTCCTGAATTTTTTTACTAATCACCACCCATATCTTTCTATTTTTATAAAGCCAAATAAAGGTGACAAGGAAAAGCTCCAAGTGAATGATGGGAGGTTTGTTGTCTTACAAAGTTGATTTATGGAGTCCTTCTGAGATTATGCAACTTTATTCCAGTACGAAATTCCAGTACGAAAACCATTAAACAGTGTATCTGGAATAACATGAAAATAATCTATGAGAATGAGTTATAATATAACTTTGAGAGGAAAAAATGAAAAAATAAGGTGCAATATTCAAACTGATATATTTATTTATTCATTCATTTATTTACAGCTTTTATATTCCGCCCTTCTCACCCCGCAGGGGACTCAGGGCGGATTAAGGTGTACACATATATGGCAAACATTCAATGCCAATTTTTGACATACAAACATGTATAGACATATACAGAGGCTATTTAACTGGCCACCAGGGGAGCTGTTGCTTTCATCATCCATCTGCGACGCTGATGAAGCACTTCTGCATTCCCCACATGTTTCCCTGCTGGAATGCTTTGCTGGAGTCTTCTTTATGGCCTCATAAATCAGTTAATTTAGCCTCTCCACACTTTAAGGTGGTACCTTATTTTCCTACTTGACAGATGCAACTGTCTTTCAGGTTGCAAAGGTCGGCAACAGGCTACACACAATTGGTTGGAAACCCACTCCAACCCGGGCTGGCTTCGAACTCATGACCTTTTGGTCAGAGTGATCTTAATGCAGCTGACACTCAGCCAGCTGCGCCACAATCCCGCCACAATTGCACAACTATGTCATTCATGTAGCAGAGGTGGACTTAACAAACTGAAAGATGTCAAAAATGAATAACTAGACATCACTTAGTGTTTATGATTCTTTTCCAATAGTTGCAGCAAGAAACTTGTCTATATTTCCAGTAATTGATTAGTTAATGCTTGTTTCTGTATGGTTTTTATATTATATGGTAATTGTTTTTAACTGTATTTTATGGTATTGGGGCATCGAATAGTTGCCACCTTTAAACCTCCTTGAGTCACCTTCGGGCTGAGAAAGGTAGTCCACAAATATGGCAAATAATTAATTAATAATTAATTAATGAACTAAAATCGCATACAGCTGTATGACTTGAGTGTGAAGGAATGGGAAATGCTTTGACATTCTTGTAAAAACTACAACACAGAAATATATGAGATAGCATTTTATTACACCACTTGCTCATGGACAAAATCCAAAGTTCCAGGATTAAATATTACATTGCCCTTTCATGGCTGTCAACAGCAGGAATTCAGCCTGGCTATAGAGGGGAAACCTTCTGTATTCTGTGTATTTATTGCAGCCAGGTACTTTCCAGGATGAAGATTAGACTTAAATTGCAAGCCAAGGTCTGCTGGCAAGCAGATCCTTTTTTCTGCCACCAAAACTTTGGAAGTTTAAATCCAAAAATCATTGGTTAATGTGAGCATTTTTTTCTTTATACAATTTAAAGCAATTGATATAATGAGTTGCTAATTGGGTTTTTTTTTCCAGGTCGAAATTTTCATATGTAAATCACCTTTAACAATTGTGTGCTAGAAAAACAAAGGAGAAGGGAAGGGAGAACAGGTGTACACAGAAGAGACTGTACAATTGCAAGGATTGTTTTCATTTGTGCTAAGGAAAGATGTACCTATCTTTGACAGCTTCTTCCCATCCTGACATTTTCTGTTTCAGTGTCCCCAATTACAAACCTGTACATGATTTCTTTAAGGGTATTGCCCTACGGAAATTCTTGAGAAGGAGACAGAGCAGTTGGCCCTTTTCCTTCCTCTCTGTGGCTTAGAGTTGACTATTTAATGGCCATAGATTACATGGTCACCCTTCCACTTTAGTCTTCCATTTGTAAACCCCTTACAGGCTCAAACCTCATTACTCACTTTGCATCAATGCCCAAAGCACAGTGTTGTGGCACTCTATCCCTGCCCAATACATGTGCTATTTTGCACCAGACACCCAGCTAATGTCTGTATTCAAATTATTCACTTTATTCACAGTGGGCATGCCATCGTCTGCCAGATGTTGTGCCCTACTACAAAAATGGCTCTTGGAAAATTGTCTAATGGCCTAAATTCAATTACACTATGTAACAGGATTTTTGTTCCTGGGTTATCAATGTCATTTTCTAATTAGTTCTATCATAAAAACATGGGAAAGTTTATTAAACTGCAAAAACTTTGTTGCAGTCTGCACATTGAAAAGTAAAAATAGCTTATTTTCATTAAGGAAAATTACAAATGAAGTGTCTATAGAGTCTGGACAAAATAACAGTCCTACCCTCAGCCACAAAAATGACATTTCTGGCGTATTAACAACTACATTCAAAGTAAGCACTGCACAATTAAACAGGAAATCATACTTTCAAACCAGGAACAGCCCCCCCCCCCCAAATTTGTTACATAGTGTTATTAGTCTCAACTAGAGTAAATCCATGGAAGCACTGAAGCTTACATCCTTATTGATTCACCAGGTTCCCATTGATTCAGTAGGTCTTCTGCAGTTGTGACCAACAATTGAGTTTAGGTTGATGCATCCTGAAAACTGAGTTCTTTATGTAGTGTCTCATTCGTATGAACTGGCAGTCGGGTGGGAGTCACAGTACTTAAGGGTTTTTTTCAAAGTGACAACATATCTTGAACATTATCTAAATAGTTCTGCACAAGAAAATTGGAATAGTAATATACTAATCTATAATTGTATACTTTTATAACTCTGATGGACCGTAGGGCTATTGGTGTTCTGGTGCATGGCTAATTGTAAGAGAAAACAAATAGAAGATTAGATTAATTATTCAGCAGCACTAGATTTATTTTTCCCTCTAAGTCTGTTTAAGGTTCATAGATCTCTTTATGCAAACTAATTGATTCTAACAGTAGTATTGCCAAGTGAGCTTCAAATTTAAAACCTTTTCCCTCCTCCCTAGAGAATAATTTCTATTACTGTAGACTTCAGCTCTCTTTTGTAGAATATAGTCCTTGGAGCTGTTTCAAGTTCTGCTTACATCATATGTTAAAACCAACGTACATGTTAATCCCCACCTTCTTATGGGAAAAAAGCATTGGGAGCCAATTACAGAAGACAACCTAGCTTGGGGGTGGTGGGCTATAGTTTCCCCATACCTGCACATTCAGTTTGCATTTACATCTGTTTTACTGGTTTGTTAGTTCAGATTTAAGATGATGTATTGAGATGAGCATATGTGATACATAGCAGGAAGACATTTACATGAGACAATGTAGAGATTTTGATTTATACAGTTCCATGTCTTGATATCATGTGATGTGGTTTTGAATGACATGGAGAAGTCCCCACTTACTTTACTTTTCAGTAAGGAACAGCAGCAAAAAAATATCTTGGTAGCTACCTACAGTTTTAAGCCAAGATGTATTATAGTAATTTGTTCCACATAAGACCACAGGCAATGGAAAGAGAAGTCTTTAATATAATATTGCTGGCTGTGAAAAATATCTTCCTTCCTTCTTTTAAAATCCACTACTGATGGCTCTTCATAGGAAGTAAATGCATACAAGTACAGACATGTATGTGAACACACACAAGCCTATGGAACCTATAGGCTTGTGTGAGCCTATAGAACAGCATTTCTCAACCTGGCGATCGGGACCCCTAGGGGGGTCCTGAGGGGGTTTCAGAGGGGTTGCCAAAGACTATAAGAAAACATATATTTCTGATGGTTTTAGGAACCCATTTGGCAGGGAAGGCTGAAGATTTCTCTGCCTTTCCTTCTCTTTCTTTTTGGAAAAAGATGGCAAATCCTCCCACCAAAACCCTCCTCTGCGGTGTTTGGCCAGCCTCTAGCCAGCCTATCAGCCGGGGGGGGGGGGGGGGGGCGGTGTTTCTGAGACTCCAAGCAGGGAGGGGAGAGCAGGTGTGCTCTCAATGTATTGCAGCATGGTGTGCATGTGCGGATGAAGGAGAGCATGCGAGGCTGAAGGGAGGCTCATTCCAGTGAGTCCCTTCAAGACATGGGGGATCTGTTTGGAATGTTTGGCCCAATTTTATTGTTGGTGGGGTTCAGAATGCTCTTTGGTTGTAGGTGAACTATAAATCCCGGCAACTACAACTCCCAAATATCAAGATCTATTTTCCCCAAACATCACCATTGTTCACATTTGGGCATATTGAGTATTCATGCCAAGTTTGATCCAGAGCTATCATTGTTTGAGTCCACAGTGCTCTCTGGATGTAGGTGAACTACAGTTCCAATACGCAAGGTCAGTGCACACCAACCCAAGAATTTTCTGTTGGTCATGGGAGTTCTATGTGTCAAGTTTGGTTCAATTCAATCATTGATGGAGTTCAGAATGCTCTTTGATTGTAGGTGAACTATAAATCCCAGCAACTACAACTCCCTCCCAACCCCACAAGTATTTAAATTTTGTCGTATCAGGTATTTGTGCCAAATTTGGTCCAGTGAATGAAAATACATCCTTCATATCAGATATTTACATTATGATTAATAACAGTAGCAAAATTGCAGTTATGAAGTAGCAATGAAAATAATTTTATGGTTGAGGGTCACCTCAACATGAGGAACTGTATTAAGGGGTTGTGGCATTAAGAAGGTTGAGAAACCTGAAGGAAATAACGGTCCTTCAGTTCTAGGAACAATAAAAAAATGGTTAAACTGTGAAGCCATACAAACCATGCTGCTTGAAATATAACAAAGAGGCTACAAGTTTATCTTTATTGGTTGTAGTTTGAAGAAATAGCGAGGCTTCGTTATATTTAGGTCACCTAATACTTCCCTTTGTGAAATGTTCTTCTGGCCATTATCTGTGAAGGTTTCTCACACATCTGTTGTTTGCAGCTGCCCTTTCAGCGGGAAGAAAAGCCCAAGGGTAAAATATGCCTTTTTCCTCCTTTCGCTTGTATTCCTGATGATTTTGGAAAGGGGCCAAGAAAAAATCCTGAGGCACAGTCTGAAAGAGAAGCAAGCCCTCCCTCTCCCCAAGCACCTGCAAAAGCAACAGTAGCTGCTGCCACTGCATTAACTGAGCAGAAAAGGGAGCAAAAAGGAGAGGAATTGCTGATATTGGGGCCATTGTTTGTCGTAAAGTTTTTCCTACAGGTAAGCAAAAGAGTTGGCTAAGCAAGCCTTCATGCTTCAGTCCTAGCAGACATATTTAGCATGAACTCAGACTAGGAAGAGAGGCGTAGAAAGTAGAATTTCTACACATGACCCTTGTTAGCAGTTCTTTCTGGTGTCTGATTTGACAGCAAAGTTTGTGCTGAAGGCATAAGCTGCAAATCCAAGAGACTAATGCATGTCTTTGATAGGTATCTCATCTGGGAAGTTACCAAATGGTTTCATTATGTGGAGAGGATACTGAAAAACCAAGTAAAAGACTCAGTTTTCAAGCATGTTGATAACAAAACCGGACTGAAATGGCTTGAATATGTATGTTGAGTATTAGGACCTCATCACATTGAGGTTTCCCGTAGCAATTTGCCAGCCTCCATGGCAAATCAGCAGGGCAGTGGGGCAATCCTAGTGCCCTGTGCCCTGCATCACCAGCAGCAATGAGTCCCCATCACACATGGGGAAGTGTCACTATGCAGCTTCACCCCACGCTGGCCCTGTGGTTCCTTATGGAACACCCCAGTTCATCCACGGAGCCCTGCTGGAAGTTAGCCTACATTGTGTGATGGGCGGCATGTTGATAACAAAACTGGACTGAAATGGCCTGAATGTGTATGTTGATCACCTGTCGATCAGCTGTGCTGCAAGCGTCCTAGGATGCCTGCAGCCCATTGTGTGATGAGGTTCTTAGACTTTCACTTTGGACACCCGAGTTTGAATCTGTGCTCAGTCATGCAAGCCCACTGGGTGAATTTAGGGAAGTTACACTCCCTCTGATTCAGAGAAAGGCAAAAGCAACCCACCTCTGAACAAATCTTGCCAAGAAAACAACATGATAGGTTCATCTTAGGGTTGCCATAAATTGGAAACAACCTGAAGGCACACAACAAAAAAGAATATATTTGTAGGAAATTAATACCAGACCAAACTTTAACAAAAAAAATGTAACACAGTCAATTGCACAAAGCTGTGGACATAAGATATCTTGATTTCAGAAGAGAATTTGACAAAAGGAGGGCAGAAGGAGAAAGGCTGGATTGAATTATATTCACAAATTCCAATCTATCAGAAGAGGTAGAAACAAAGACAGTGGCTCCATGGCACACTATGTGTTTTAATACAAGACTCCTTGCTATGACATATAGAACAAAGCATTGTAAAACAAAAGGAATCTTCTTCAAGAAGATTTGAATCCAAGGAAATTGACGTTTGATAAGGAGAATTCTTGCTTTCACACACCAATGCTAAGTAATTGCCACAAATATCTGAAAGACTAGTTTCATATTACTGAGCTTTTTGAAAATAACAAGGCAAGGGTCACAATTCACATTTTGCATTCCATTCCACTCCCACAACTGTGTAAACATCCTTTATATCTTGAGGTATAAATATCACTCTGTCCTGCATTTGAAGAAGTGGCTTTATATTCATGAATACTCATTCTAAAATAAAAACCAGTTAGTCTTAAAGGTGAAACTATGTTCACATCCATACCCCACCCATCCCCACTACCTACCCCTATTTGGTAGTACCAGTTTGACTCAATTGTTAAATGGCATGTCTGAGTCTTTGTGTGTGTGTGTCTATATCCCATTGACTGAAGAAAAGAAGCACAAGCTTAATTATTCTTAGCCACCAAAAGAAAAGACTGAATGGTGACGATAGTATTATTCAAATGCCTGAAGAGCTGTCACATAGCAGATTGCAAAAGCCTGCCCTTTACTACCCCAAAGGATTGGATTAGATCTAATTGCTTGATTTGGTTTGAAATTCAGAAAAAATGTTCTGATGTTATTTAGTTATTTATTTACCCTATTTAAACCCCGCTTTTCCTTATCCTAAGGTGGACTCAAGGTGGCTTATAGATGGCAATTATTCAATGCCTTAAACACATACAACATTAAGATTAAAATCTATTGAATTAAAATTAATACATATTAAAAATTAAAAAATACATTCACTATTAAAATTATGTCGTCTGAAAATCGTAGTTTGAGGCTGTTTCGTAGTCATTGCACATATTCCAATTATATTATATTATTATACTGCTTCTCCGAAGGCCTGGTAATAGAGCCAGGTTTTTACTGTCCTTCTGAAGGCTAGGAGGGAGGGGGCTGACCTAATGTCACTGTGGGGGGGGGGGGAATTCCAAAGCCAAGGAGTCACCACTGAGAAGGCCCCACCAGTTGTGCTTACGAAGAAGATGGGATTGAGAGCAGGGCTTCCCCAGAAGATCTTAATCTCCAAGGTGTTTCATAGGGGGAGATACGTTCAGACAAGTAAACTTGGCCAAAACCATTTAGGGCTTTATAGGCTAAAGCCAGCACTTTGAATTGTGCTCTGTAGCAGACTGGCAGCCAGTGGAGCTGACATAACAGTGGTGTTGTATGCTCCCTGTACCCCTTCAAACAGTCCAAGCTTCCAAACACTCTTCAAAGGCAACCCCACATAGAGCACATTGCTCTGGTTATGGGATGTAACCAGAGCACAGATCACCGTGGCCAAGTCTGACTTCCCAAGGTACGTGTGCAACTGGCACACAAGTTTTAGTTATGCAAAAGCTCTCCTAGCCACCATGAAAACCTGGGGTTCCAAGCTCAGTGATGAATCCAGGATCACTCCCAAGCTGAGAACCTGCATCTCAGGGGGAGTGTAACCCCATCCAGCACAGGCTATAATCCTATATCCTGTTCAACCTTGTGACTGACCAAGAGGACCTCTTTCTTGTCTGGATTCAGTTTCAATTTGTTTGCTCTCATCCAGACCATCACAGCTGCCAAGCACTGGTTCAGGATCTGTACACCCTCCTTAGTAGTAGGTGGAAAAGAGTGATAAAGTTGAACATCATCTGAATACAAATGACATTGAACTACAAAACCCCAGATGATCTCTCCCAATGGCTTCATGTAGATGTTAAACAACATGGGAGACAGTATTGAATCTTGCGGGACCCCACAGGACAGCAGCTGTGGGGCTGAGCAGGTGTCCCCCAACAGCACATTCTGGGAATGGCCCTCCAGGAAAAACAGTTAAACAAGAAAACTAATTCCCTGAAGCTGGAGTGGAGTTTGGGATAGTCTTCAAGGAGAAGCTGGATAGTCATCTCTTGGAGATGCTTAAATTTAGGTTTGTTATGTCAAGCAAGATTTCCATCCAATACTTGTAATTGCTTATGCATTCTGCACATAAGTTGTTCTTGCTTATCACTAAGTCTTGGTCTTGGTTTGGTTTGCTGATTCTAGGAAGCAACTGTAAAGATGGAATGGGAGTTGTGAAATAATTTTACCAAATGCATATTCGACTTTACCAGCTTTGGCCTTTAAGAGAAAGAAGTACCTGTGATTGGTGTTTTCCCATTTTTGTTTCTCTTCTGTGACAGTAAAGGGGCAGGTTCACATTATCCCTTTTGGTCTTGTAAAGTCAATTAGGGTCCAGAAAACTTTCACCTTGCTCTTCGTTGAGAAAACTCTTACCTTCCTCCAGAATCAGCCCTGATATGATTGCAGGCAAAACATTTCATAAGAGAGGTCTGATAGGATGTCTTTCAATAGCTTTGCATATTTCATCTAAGCTTCTTAAAGCACAGCTCTGTCTTCAAAAAACGATGTCAAGAAATTGACCTCATGTGCTAATTAGATTCTGCTTGCCACCTTGGAAAGTTTGCAAATGCCTGTCTAAATATGGCCTAGATTCCCTGCTTCATTATATCATCATCCTATCAGTTACTGCATTTTCTGTGGTACATAGACGAGGGAACAGAGTGTAACAATTACTAGCAATTTCCTTTGATCTTCTAATATAGCTACATTTTTTGTGGATTTTGTACATGGATATCACGTTTCCAGGTCAGGTTTGTTATAATTTTTATAGAGAACTCTCCACGTATCAGTTATCAGTGCAGTGCACATCCAGATGCAAACCAACATTTTAAACCATAATGATATTGTAGTTTTTTTTTTCAATAACAGAGTCTGAAAACTAAAATGTCCAAGTAGTGAGACCACCCTTTTCATCCATCTGTAAATGTGTTCTCTATAGTTTCAATTACCAACACTCAACTGCAGTCTGAAAATATTCTGTTGTTCCTCTTTATCTGTGGGTTCGCTTTCCGAGGTTTCAACCTCAGTCTAAAAATAATTCTGGTATGGGTTTGGCACTATTCATGGATTCAGGCTTTCTTCCGGGGTGTCTTGGAGCATTTCCCCCACAAATTGGGCAGCAGGGCTACTGGAAATACTTTGGGATCTTTTGTGGAAATTCATAATTTCAGCACACCATTAGAATGCCTTTATAGAGAGGGAAAGTACCTCAGAAGCAATTGTAGGATAAATAAACTAACTAGAAGCTTTTCTAGGAAACTTTTCTTTATTTCCATTTATCACTGAGAATTTAAATGGCTTATTTATTCTTGTTCATTTTATTCTAATGTTAGGGAAGTTTAATTGCATGTGGTCTGTTGCTTCTCCTTAATTTCACCTATACCAGTTCACACCAATTCCTGAAATCCTTTTGTCCATGCCTTCCCACTACATAGTTATAGCACTGTGATTCTCCTTTATGTACCATGACAGCAATATGTGGTATCCTAGTATTTGCAGTTTAATGAAGTATACTTACATTTTTCAACCAGATACTCTAGTGGTGTTGCCAGATTTCGGGATTCCGTAGAAAGCAGCCATGACACTTAAAGTGGAAGCACTTATTTAGTGTGAAGGAGCCCATTTTATTGTCTGTGGCTTGCCTGTTATTATATATAATTTGTGGAAATAAAGATATTGGCCCAACTCTAGTTGTTGGTACTATTTAAGTTGACCAACTAAAACAAGACAACTCGATAATTCAACATTTATGTTACTCCTATTGGATTAATGAATAGCTTAGTAATGACAATGGACTTTGGGCCTATATTTTCAGTGTGATTGAGCTTGTATACACTTTCTGCGTGAATATGCAAAGGTGAAAGTAAACTGCCATGAGTACTACATTTGCCATGTCATGTATGCATCTCCCATGTTCACAAATGCACATGAGCATTTGTGAACATGACCTATGACAAAAAGATACATCCATATCTGTGAGATCCCATTAGAAGTTTGGAACTATCTAGATGACTATGTGCTTTTTGTAAGAGCTAAACCTGTATTTCCTATGTATGAACAATATAATTCACATAAAACTCCTAATTGTATTTTCCCAGTGATTAAATGCAGCAGACTCACTTGTAGGTAGAGAGTATATGCATGTGCACACCCCTATCCCAAAGGAGGTAGATGCATATTTTTGTCTGTCTTATATTTGACCCAAATCTTTCTGGATTTGTGGATCCCTTTAGTTCATTCATATTCTGTGCAACACCCACACACACCAGTGGGTCAGATGTTATTGTAGAGGTTGGAGAGCTTATAGGCTTGTGTCACAATACAGAGAGAGTTCTTTTCCCGAATCTTCAATACAATAACTGCAGACTCTGTAGCTTGCAAGTAAAATGTTTCTGGCTGATTTTCTTTGGTCATAAACTGATGACTAATGTGTTCCTTGCTCACTGATAAACAGTAGGCAGAGGAGCACTTTCTGAGTGCACAGGGAGAAAAAAAATATTGTGAACAAAAAGTGGAAAATTGGGACAAAAAAGGAAAAAAGGAAAAAGAAATCGAGCCTGCAAAGAAGAGTTCTTAGTGTTTCAGTGGAGCCACTTTTGAAAACTGTTTGTATTGTTTGTGGTTTGGTTAGCCATTAACATTCATTTCACAAAGGGCATCATTGAAAGGGTGAGGAATGTCTGTGGCTACTGTGGATTTCCTCCATGCCTACAGGAAGAGTAAATTAGTTACGAGAATTTGATAGACCCTCTCAAGAGACTTAACTCTTTCCCTTCCGATGGCAAGTCATCATTCACCCTGTATTGTTTTTGGAAAGGAAACCACACAACATACTGTTTTCAACATTAAGAAGGAAGACTGCACCAAAAGTTCAGTTTTCCTGTCTTGCTAATGTAAACAGAAAGGGAGGAGAGAAAATTATTTAGCTTCCACATGAAATGAGGATTCTGTTTGTTTATGGGAAGGTTTTTCCGCAGCTAATATTATTATTATTTCTTCTTTTTCAATTATTTCTGTAAGTAATAGGAAAGATTTGACACTATACAGTCAGCCCTCCTACATTTATGATTCCATAAAAGTCTACATTTATGAATTTAACCATCCATAGTTTGAAAATATTTTTAATCCAAAAAATAAACATTGATCTTGCCATTTTGTGTGGCACTATTTTACCTTGGCATTGTATATCATGAGTCTTGAACATCCATGGATTTTGGTAACTACAGGAGGGCCTGGATCCAAACTTTAGCAGATACCAAGGTCCCTCTATGTATTACTATAAACAGAAATGTATAGGAAGGATTGAGAGGACATTCTGCTCTTTCCTCTTCTGCCTCCTGTGTTGGGAAATGTTGTACTGTGCTGCCTATCATCCTGACTATGAGATAGGCTGGCAAAGTATGATAGGACTTGTTGTCCAGCCTTCTCTGAACATCACATGTTTCATGTCCTTGCTTTAATCAAAGATTCTGCTTTCAACTGTTTAACATTTAGATAATAACAAATACTGATGTGATTTTGCTAGTGGGGATTTCAGCCTCCTAGGCTCACCTAAGCTGCTATAAATGGAAAAACTTCAATGTTTACTTTAGATCATTTTCTGTCTTCAAAAAAATGTGCAACATAAAATCACAGCTGTCTATCTTCTTTATCTAAGGTGCCACTTCAGCACACTCCACCATCATCCACTTTCTCCCATCCCTGAGGTAGTTCTTGATTTGACTGTCATAGACTGTCATTTTGCCCATTATGTGTACTTTATCTCCTTTTCACTGTGTTTCTCAGTATAAGAACAGGCTTCTTCTCTCAGCATCCTGTGCCCTTAATTGTCCCTTCCCACCCTCCCTTGTTACATAGTACTATCATGAATTGCCTAACGCAGAAGGATGGTGGGGCAAAATGCACAAATGCTTCACTTGATAGCATATAATAGCACAATTTGGGTTTCTGCATCACATCAAAAATGGCTTTTAAAAAACATACGTCTTTTGATTCCCTAATTCCAGCATCGAGCTGTGTTCTGATAAATCATACTGAGTCAATAGTCTGAATGGCAAGATAAGGAAATTACAACATATAAAATCATAGATTTTGAAGAGACCACAAAGGCCATCCAGTCCAGCCCTCTGCCATGTATGAATACATAATCAAAGCACTCCCAATAGATGGCCATCCAACCTCCCAAATAGGGAGGCTCCACAACACCCAGAGGGTGTATATTGCACATTGAGCAGCTCTTACCATCAGGAAATTCTTCCTAATATTTATGTGGAGTCTGTTTTCCTGTACTTTAAATCCACTGCTCCTTGTCTCAGGAGCAGCAGAAAACAACGTAGTAGCCTTTCAAATGTTTCAGCATGGCCATCATGTCCCCTCTTAACCTTCTCTTCTTTAGGCCAAATATGCCATATTTAATTGATTGTAAGACACCATTGATTCTAAGACGCACCCCTTTTTTGAGCCTCGATTTTGAAGAAACATCTTCATCCAAACATTACTCCTTTGTCTCGCTATGCAGCTGTCCTGGCCAGGCCCTAAAAGCCTCCCCAACACTGTACCCAATGCTCCTGACCTTCTGCCTTTTGTACCACCATTGTCTGTTCCTTGTGTTGCTGTTCCATGTCTCACTGCTAAGTGGGAGAGTTTGCAATGAATTATTTATCACCAAACACATTGATCCCTGATCCTTCTACTTCTGTGTGTCTCATTCCCCCAAATATCTACCTCCTGTATTTGAGAACTGACCTCCTCTTTGGAGACATTTGCTGTAATTTCCTAACCTGGGACAGTCTGCTCTGCTCTGTCCAAGAAAATCTAATGCACCCTGATATGCTGGTCTGGAGAGTAGATACACAGACCTTTAGTTGCTGGACCATGTCTTCTAGCAGGCTACTGACTTGCACTTCCTGCAGTTATAGCACACCCTCCAGCAAAAACACAAACATACCATATCTGTTGCAGTTGACTGTAGTAGCTCTCACACTATCCATATTTAGTAAACAGTACTCAAAACTTCTGCATTAAATGCCCTTTCAAAATATCTGTTTGCCTTACCTGTTAATGAAGCTCTTGTTTGTGGCATACACCACTGGCCCTCAGAGATTGAACACAAAATACTGACTTGGCAGTTCTATAGAGCTAGTGGTTGTGAGATCTTAGTAGAAGCCCTGGTCCTTAGACCCTATGCTGAAGGAGAGTACATGGACAAAAGTGAACACCCCCCCCCCAAAAAAAGGCTAGTCAAGGATAATTCTCAAAATACAGTTCAGTTTTTGTTCTTTCCTCAGAGACTAAGATAGCAGTTTTAAACAACCAGTGACAGCTATTTCCGCATCCAAGCAAGTCAATAACACAGCCCAAGCCCTGTTAGACCAAATGCTCAAGGAGAGCATACCACCAAAAACAAAAATGTCCCCTACAAGACTTTTAGAAATACAGTCCAAAACACAGCTCACTTTCTGCTCTCTCTTTGTAGACTGAGAAGAAAGTCATTCTACAGTTTGCTTTATGATCAAGGAGCCATACAGTTTTCTATACTTAATGTGTTTTATTCTGTGTGAGTTTTGAATTTAAGAGGATTAAAACAAAGAGATGCATGTAGTGGGTCTGTCAAATGTAGAAGCCTATCTTGCATTCAGAAAAATTGGTGTAGAAATCGAAAGGGTGGAAAGGGTATGGACGTGCTGCTATAGTCAGCCTCAAAGACTTCAACTTAAAACTCCCAAATGACCAAATGGAGGTATAGCAGTAATAGTAGCCCGCAGTGCAGCTATTGCTAGCAGAAAAACCTGCAATTTACCAACATCGTAATTTGATATATAGAATGACTTTTTCAAAACAGAGCCAACATGTCATCAGAAATCAAGTACCTTTTCTGGTGTAACTAGATCCATCAGATTAAACTAGTTCAGGGGAAGAAAAGTTGTAACTGCCCCAGATGATGTACTAGAATTTCCATCAGACCTTGCCAGCGTAGTCATTTGAATTGTGATGTGTCCCAACTTTTGAAGTGTTGTACAATGTAACCCTAGACTAGGAAACATGTTAATTTAATTATCTCAATTACTTAATTGGTACCGTTTCATTATCCGGGTGGAGGACACTAGGGGGCGCTAGAGAGAGAAGGATAGTCAATTTATGGAGGGGGGAGGTTGGGTTGAAGGAGGAAAACTATTTCTGTTTTCTTGTTATTCCCCCCCCCCCCCCCCCATGTTCTCATTGTAGAAACAACTATGTTTATGATATGGGGAGAGGAAATAACCTGCAAAAAGGGGGAAATGGTTTTCCTCCCTTCAACTCCCCCCTAAAATGGACTATCCTTCTCTCTCTATCACCCCCTACTGGCATTCACCCAGATAATTGTACAGTATGCCATAATTTTACCCATTGATAATAGGCATTGTAATATTCAGAATTTGATGGTCCAGAGGTTTTTCCACAAACTAGTATATGGTAAACTGAAATGCTTAATAATTGGCAGGAATCTAATAAAGGTAATTGCTGGTGGAAATAATTGCTATCAAAAGCTTCTCTTTGCAAGAGGACTTCCTTGTATCAAGCATTGCCTGTACATTTTGTTAGAAAAATGGCAAATGCAGTTTTCAAGTCTCTTTATCTTTGCAAAATACTTTGGGGGATTGAAACATTGTAAAGAATAGTCCACAAAACAATATCCATCTGTTCAGCTGGGTATTTTAAAATCAGTTATTGCTCAACTTTTAGTATAAGATCTAAAAATGGAAGGATCCACTTTTCCCTTTTAGAAATGGGGATTGTGTTTCAATTCCCAGCTCCAGCAGATTTACATTTTGGTGAGCAGAGAATTTTCAGTGACTACTGTAGCAATGATAACCCTTCACCCAACATAAGATAAATGTAAACGTAATAAAGGGAAGACTGGTAAATTTTGTAGTACAAGCCCTCAGACACTATCCATAATCTGAAAATAATGATGATAGCACAGTTTGGTACATATTCTGCCCTGGAGATAGTAGTTAATGCTATTAGGGTTGTTTTTTTAATGCTGCAAGGAGAAAATATTTTGCAAAAAGTAATGTTTGAGAGTCTGAAAACAGCCAGTCAATACAAATCAAGATTCCTGCTGATGTCTGAGCTCATAAATTCCCACATCAAGTATTTCTATGTTTTTTGTAATACTTAATATAAATCTGTTCACCTTTTGATATAATGGACTTCCTTATTATGAACTCCTACTGGGTTATTTGGCAAAAGCTATTTTCAGCTGTGCCTTTCATTACTCATGCTTATCTTTTTTTTATTTATCTGTAAAGATGTAGAATATTTGGATGTGAGGGTGAAGAACAAAATAAGATAAAGATTAAACAATTATGCAATGTTGTTTTTATCAAGCATTTGCTTGATTCAAAATAACTGCATATTTTCTGTTATTTATATTATATAAGTGGGAACATAGACCTCTCCACATTTTTCTGGATACATACAAAACCATATTACCATAATCTATATCTCTATAGAACTACACATTTACACACTTAAGTGAAACAAAATTCCAAACACAGAGATTAAATGCAGGCTCTATAGTAGTAGAATAGTTCTCAACCTGTGAGTCCCCAGATGTTTTGGCCTTTAACTCCCAGAAATTCTAACAGTTGGTAAACTAGCAGGGATTACTGGCAGTTGTAGGCCAAAATACCCGGGGACCCACAGGGTGAGAACCACTGGTCTATAGTGTGCAGAAAGTGACCCACACACTAGAGTTGGAAGTTGGAAGAAACCACAAGGATGATACAATTCAACCCCTTTATGCAGGAATATGCAATCATAGCGTCCCTGACAGATATCTATCCAGCCTCATCACATCAGGTTTCAGTGATGCCTATTTTATTATATTGCTTCACTATGTTAAGAGTTCAGGTTCATCTTGTTTATTTCCCATGCTCTATGCTAAATGTGCAGAATACAATAAACGTTGTAATAACCACAATTATCTCATATAGCTGAATAAATTGAAACTGGGAGCTCATATATCAGTGAACTGGCTCCACTATAGGTTTTATTTGGAACTTGGAAGCAGCTATCCAAGTTTAGACAGTTCTTTTAAAGTTTAGTATCTGACATCAAACAAATGAGTCCTCCATTGAGTACAGTCATTGAGTGGAATGACCATGAATACTGCCATTTGCAGATGAAAATTTTGTGAGTTTTTTTTCCTGTGAGTGATAGAGATATGCAAAAGATATGGTGGGAAACTAAATTCTGTCAATGTAAGGACTGTGGAACTGGTATATCAAATCTTTAATTTCAACTCCTCTATTTTTCTACTGTCCAGCTCAAAATCTGACCCAGACACTTGACTCTCATAAAAGGAAAATTTACATTATTATTATTAATAATAATAATAATAATAATAATACATGTACTGTATTGAATTGGTAGTACAATATATTTTGTCACCATCACATAAATAATCAAGCTACTTAGATTGCTACAATGTAAAATATATTGATTTGATTAACATTTCTGAACAATAAAACTTCCCTAAATTCCTATTAAAGTAATTATACAACAAACTAGCAATTCAATATTATGGTTTTTTTTTAAAAAAAAAATCAAAAGCCAAAGGCACCCTGATCTACTTCATAGGATTGTCATTATGTGAATAACATAGGGAAAAAAGAGTTGTGTATGTCTCCTTACGGTTACTAAAATAAAAGCAATATGAAGTAATTAAAAAATAGTCAAGACAATAGTCAAGGTTTGATGAACCATTATTTATGAAGCTACATATTTCACTTCCTCTCCCATCTCTCACATTTTCCACCTTTTTATTAGGCTAGAATTCTGTTTTACATACAAACTAACTCTGATTTTATATCATTAAAGAAGTCAGGAAACAAGTCTGATAGTCAGAAGCTGTCAAACCCATCTTGTGTGTGTTTGTCTGTGTGTGTTAGTTGAAGGAAAAGTTTCACTTTTCATTAGAGGACAGAATATATCTATTTCTACTGTCTGGAGTATGCAGTCTGAAATCACCGTAGGCTGATTCCCGGCTGTCTTTGTTCTGATGTTCCCTGGGATTGTTCAGAAATCACAGGCACGTCATATGTATTTATATGAGTTGATCAATTGGCAGTAAAAACCTGCAGGCTATGTAACTCTCAGGATGCATAACAGTTTTGTTTTGAACTTAATTTTATCCACTCTCAATTTCTCTTCACTCGCGGTGTGCTTTTAAAAAATAATAATAAACAAGGGGAATCTGTAGACTGTTTGACGGAATTGGCTTCTTATATGTCTTTTCCCAAACTAAAAGAAAACGGAATGTAGTCACCTGAGACAACTATAATCACAACAGAAGCCTCGCTGGAAGTCACAGGAGAAACAAATTGCAGAGTTGAATAAAGGAGCTTTGGTTTCACCTTTAAAATTTCCCAGAAGGTCAGAAATAGTTCTGGTAGAATGCTGTGGATTCCATGCCATTTGTTTTCTGCAAGTGAGCAGAATAGTTCCCCTAACATAGGATGATCTAGGGACTTAGCTATGAAAAGTTATGGTTTTGTCCATAATTTTCTCTCTTGGTTGATCTGCAAACATTTGTTACATATTCATAAGGTCTTTCTCTTCCAAGAGTTAGGCTATGGTACCTTTGTCCAAACTCAGAAAATCCATCTAAAAAGGACATTTTGTCTTGTTTTGTTTTTTAAAAAATTATATCCAGTCCACTTTTGTATACCAGTCAACTCTATGCATTCATTGGGGCACAGGGACACCCATGAAAATGAAAAAAACAATAATAAAGAAATTGCTGTTTTACCTGAGACAACACTTTTCTAGGAACTTCTAAGCCTTCCAGTTGACTCTATGGTCAACTTCCATTGAAATCTGATCATGGAATTGCATTGAGGGATCTAGAGTTTCCAAGAGAGGTGTTTTCTATAGAAATCTCTAGGTCCTTCAGCGTGACTGGAAAAGACCTAGACTGTAGGTCCTAGAGATTCCTAGGGCGGATCCAGACAGACCTTTATCCCAGGAGAATCCACGTTTTAAGACTGCAGATTTTTCTGGGGGGCCTGTCCACACCCAAATATACTCTTGGAAGTAGCCCGAGAGAATGTCTGACTATTTGCAATGCTACTCTGCTACTTATATGAACATACACATGAACATAGAGATTATGAAGTGGTCATTTCTAAAGATCCAGAGCTGTGGTTCTCAACCTGTGGGTCCCCAGATGTTTTGGCCTTCAACTCCCAGAAATCCTAACAGCTGGTAACCTGGCTGGGGTTTCTGGGAGTTGTCGGCCAAAACACCTGGGGACCCACAGGTTGAGAACCACTGATCTAGAGAGATGGTGTGAAAGTGCTCTGAAGAACTGAGCTTCTGGCATGTGCTCCATGATTTGAAAATGCTTGTCTGTTTGCCTTTGCACTTGATATGGGTAAGCATCAGAACATAACTGCAGCTAAACTATGTGAATGGTCTTCAAAGCAGATTGGGTACATTTTTCATGGCGGTAATATCAACCTTTCTTCCAAAATGACCTTGTACGCTAAACAATATGGCCCAGTCTGTATATATCATCTTCTTTCATTTTCATTGAAGTGTAAAAGCAGCTTCCTGCTCAGCTTTGAAATCACTTGTTAAGCCTACTCCAGTAGAAATATATTTTGGTGAAACCATTTGTGGCTTACTGTCTATAGGCTTAATTTTCTTTCTTCCAGAATAAAACACCCTTGTCAGTATCATGTAGTTAGACAGTAAATTTCCCAAAGGAGAAAAGTAAGTCCCAAATCATTACTCAAGATTCAGTCCCCCGGTTTCTAAACTTTTTAGACTTACTGGACTGCGTGTAGCTTAAAAATTCATTGCTATGTCATCTATGTTCTTCATCAGTTGCCCTCCAGGCATCTATAATGTAAGGACTACGGCATTGTGTGAAACACTATCTTGGGGATATTTATATATATCTAAGATCAGGCAGCCCACTTT
Organism: Anolis sagrei; assembly: GCF_037176765.1. NCBI lineage: Eukaryota > Metazoa > Chordata > Lepidosauria > Squamata > Anolidae > Anolis > Anolis sagrei. The sequence goes on along the minus strand of NC_090025.1, from coordinate 125,107,228 downwards.
GGTTGAAAGCTCGTGTTCTGAAAGGTTAGAACGAAGTTTCTAGCTTGTGCTCAGCTGCTGTGTCCCAAGATCATTACTGCATTTTGACTGCCTACAGACAAAAGACAGTCCTGTAATAACATGACTGTGAACATTTCCTGTCCAGTCACACTTTATTTAGCTGGCCAAAGACCCAAATAAGCATTCAGCATTCCTCTTGTTGATTTTTTTGAAACATAGAAAGAGCAACTGTGGAGGGGGGGGGGGGGGGGGGAAACCTGAAGTCCTTAGAGGTTTTTAAATGATTGGGCTAATTTTGACTGCTAAGTTTTAGGCTTGGAAATACAAATAGAGTAAAGAGTGAAATCAATGGAACAGCAGTTCCCAAACTGTTTTGGTCACAGAACACTTCAGAAGACTCCCACACCTCCAGCCCGCACGTGAAGCCCTAACTCTGTCCCTGATTTTCCTTGGGAGCCTAACTCTGCCTTAAGCACAGTGAACCCACAGAGTTTTCCCTTCTTTTCAGCTGCTCCTATTGCTTGGGTGTTTAGTATATTGTTGGTTTAGAAATACAGAGATTCAAATTTTGTTTTTTAAAGCAGAGGTACATTGCATTTCAACAAGTTCTTCATTAACTTTTAGAATTTTTTCAAAGTCCCCCCCCCCCCCCCCCCACTAAAACCATAGTGCTCTGTAGAACACAGTTTGGGAACCACTGCTATAGAGTATAACACACAGAGTACAAAATATAATACAGAATGTTATATGTAGGGTGTGTGTGTTTTACTGGGAAAAGGAGACAGACTAATGCTGAGCAGAATGCCTACTCAAATGTGAACAAAGAGATGAAAATGCTTGTATTTCTATCAATGTTGATTTGAATGCTAAGAAACTGCCTAGCAGTTACAAGTGGTCACATATTCCAACTGTACCTGGAGGTTTGTTGTTGTTGTTGTTGTTGTTGTTTTGTCATGTCAGGAGCAACTTGAGAAACTGCAAGTCACTTCTGATGTGAGAGAATTAGCCATCTGCAAGGATGTTGCCCTGGAGACGCCCGGATGTTTTGATGTTTTTGCCATCCTTGTGGGAGGCTTCTCTCATGTCCCCACATGGAGTAACATCATATTTAAGATCTCGGTTTTGATTGGATGTCATAAATGAGGCACTATTGACACCTTTGTTTTGATTCAATCATATAGAAGAATTTAAAGTCAAACAAATCTGACTGCTTTTGCTGGTGCAATGTATAAAAAAGAGTCTGCAACATAACTTCCAAGTCAGACTGTTTCCAGAAAACTGATAACTGCCCATGCATGCGGTAGATGCTACAGTTAAAAGAAACAATTAGGCTGTAATAAAATAGATATTTTTGCCATTATGATTTTAATGGACAGTTAATGTATATGTATAATGGACACTGTTAGAATTAAAAGTGCCCACTAATGTTAACCCCTGGGATTCTGACTAGAAATGGATAGTTTCTCAACAGAAGAAATTGTATTTTATATATGCAGCTAGGTATATTTTAATGGATACATAATGAATATATAGCTAGGGTATATTTCAAAAGATAAAGGATTATTCCACAAGAAAGTGTGAAATGTGACTTGCCACATTAAGTAAAGTAATAAATGGAGGAAGCCTTACATGCAATATAATGTAATGTAATGTAGTGATGAAAGCAAAGTGTCCAGACATTTTCATGACATGTTTCTCCCTAAGGTGACTGTATATTTTTGTGCCTCATTTATTATATAAAATCTATTATTTATATAATGCAAGGTCTAAAAAACTATAAAGAGCCTGATCACATTCCCAGATAAATATCCTGATATTGTGATACTTAAGTATGCTTAAATTGAGTGTTGATGGTAACTCTGTCAGTATGGTTTAACACCATCAGAGATTGGTCACCTAGATGCCAAGAAAATTATAAAAGGATCCAGACAGAATCCGTATTATTTGATAAAAGACAAAGGACTCTCTATCTCTTAGTCTAAAGAGATAGGGCTGAGAAACCATGTCTGTTTCAATGGCTTTAAACCCAATTAATTCAGAACTGAATTAATTACATACCTTGTAAGCATCCACCCCTCCCCCAAATTAACTCCCCAAAAACACTAAAAACTTGCGAGGTGCCATTATCTTTCTCCTCTCACTCTCCTGGTGTTAGAAATGACATGCCAGGAGACTGGTGGGGGGGAGTAAAATCCCTCCCCACATCTCCTGGAGTGTCATTTCCTTGCACCAGGAGAGTGCAAGAAGCAAGATAATGGCACTCAGTACGTTTTTAAAGCATTTTAGGGTTATTTTGAGGGGCTTCAAGGTGGCTGCATGCCATCCCAGTAGTTACTGGAATGACATGCAGACACCCCTCTGGGAAAGCCTGGGCTTTTGGTGCGGGGATGGGGACTTTAAACACACACTGCAGCGGGTTTTCTAAAGCTGCTTTGGCACATGTTTAAGTCTAGTGTGGAAGCGCCCTTGAACAGCAGCTGCCAGAATCAGCCATTGCTGACCACTGATGGATGTTGAATTTAAAAAGCTCAGGATGGAGGACATGTAAATGGCAATTAAAAGCTATCACAAAATTTACAAAATAGCGCTACCTTTATTGTTCTAAGTAAAATGTCCAAAATACCCTTTGCAAGTTTTTGAAGCTGTATCAAAAAAGCAATCATTGTTGTGGAATTTGGATTTTGTTGGACCTTGTTGCATGGACAACACGGCTACCTCTGAATATATTTCTTACTTTAAAGTTGCATATTTTATACCAAACAACATAAGCTGGTTGTGTAGGGGGAAGGAGAAAAGACTGTTTCCTTCACGGCTGAAATTGTGACTCTGAAATGTGTTATAAGGTAGAGCTGTCATTCAAGAGGCAGCCTGTTTCACCTCAGGGGAGTTCAGCTGTGTCTGATGACATAACCTTACCAGCCTACAGCAAATCCCAGTAATATTTCAGAGTTCAACTGCATAGTTCTGAACACCATAGCAGAATTAACATTATAAAACAATCTGAGTCTGCTAGGAGTACTGTGAAAAGGTATCATCTTCCATATCCATACTATAATTAATCTTTAATAGATGTTTAAAAGGTCTTTATTGATGGATGGTTTGGAAATTTCTTGTGAATTAACCTTGGTCTTTTATATGCATAAGCAGACTGCTATATAATTACCTTTGGGGTGTATTAGTGTTAAACTTTGAGTATTTGGTCATTCATGCACTTCCTACAGCATTGTTGAGTAGTGAATTATTAAAGACATTGACCTTTGATGGTCTCACTAATTTCAATAGTGATTTGTGATCTAAAATATTATGCTACTGCCTACTCTGCTTAAATGCACTGATTAATATACTGTATTTTTCAGAGAAATACATATTACAAGAATATTGAAGGGCTGGAAAATATGACAACAATACACAGTTGACTGTAAAATCTATTAATTTGCTTCCTTTTAGGTAAACCAAGCAGATAACTTGTGGAAAAATAAGTGAAGTGAAAGAAGACCCAGAGCACGTAAGTTTTTGTCTCTATTTTTTCCCAAAAATATATTGATTTCTTCTTCTAAATCGTTAAACTGTTTAAAGTAGGAGAGCAAGCTTCTTTGTAGACATAGGGACTTAAAACTATTACATTTTCAAATACATTTCACTACCATGAGGAAATGTCACTTTCTCAGGAATTCATGATGCATGAAAGTGACTTGGTGCCATATGTTTGTCCACCCTATTCTGTAACACATCAAGCTCTGTGTGCAGGGTTGCATTGATGCACAGGAAGGCTTCAATTATTATAGGCAGTTGTGTGGAAAAGCATTGCTAACTGTTGCTCACTTAATTACTGGCCTTGATTGCAGAGGAACATTTAGCCAAAGCGGTACCAAATTAGATTGCATCTACAGAGATGAATGGAAGATTAACAGGCCACTTAAACATGAAGTCAGTAGTCTTGTGAACTGTAAAACAATCTAACAGCACTAGATCACACAAATATCTTTGTGATGTGTTCTTTAAAACACTTCTGAGAGGAAGGAAAGAGGAGAACCTCTGAATATACAGATTGTGATCCTGTTTCAACAACATAATGCTTGCCCGGGTGAATTTTTTGATCATGTTTGGCATACTCAGCACTGTTTTGATATACCAGTGAACATTTTGACCCATGATACCTTGTTTGAATGTTCTGTTTGCTTCTTGTTGACATATTGCTGCAAGTCAACTCCTCAAAGTTAAATGATTTAATCTTAGTAGACATATTTGTTTGGTAACGGTTTGAGCAATGTTGTGTTTCAAAATTTGTGTAGGAAGGACATAAAAATGTTTTAAAACTGACTTCATTGGTTCCCAAAGTGCCGGTTCACATATAATCGGTTAGTAAGATGTAATGCTAACTGGTAGCTTACCATCATGAAGATGCCCATGTACAAAAGTTGCCTAAAGTTGCAGAAAATAAAAGGCATCATAGTTTAGGTCCAACCTCTTTAAGTTGTAGGTTATTAATTTTGCTCCTAACACTAACTGACTCAATGAAACAGGTGGGTAAATGACAAAATATTAAAAACTGCATTTGTTAAGATGCAAAGAACATTGTACACATTAGATTGGAATGCGTAAATCCTATTAGTTATCCCAAGTTAACTAAGTTGCTACATTTTTCCCTCATATTTAAAGGTCTTTTTTTTTTTTTGACAGACAGTATTATGGCTTATACCTGTTTTATACAGGATCCAAGATCATGCATCTTGTATAAAAAGACCACAGGAAGAAAGTGTTAGTATTTCATGCATTTCAAATACTTCTCCCAGATATTGACAAAATAAGTGTAACTAATGTAAAATATGACAGCCACTTTTTAGTTGTTTTGTTGAGGACTGTGAGTAAATTGAGTATTAAAGAACTCTGAATGCAGAGAAGCAATAGACTTAGTGTCGGAATGTCTATGATTCCAAACTTGCACATGAATTAGGAGTAAATTGAGTGGCTGGTCAATATAAAATAATGCTGGTATAGACTGCAACAGTCTTTCCTCTTACCACTGATACATTAGACCATGGCTATAATGGAGAACAACTGTGAAATTTTTAAAATTGTTGTCTTCGTTTCTCTGTAGTCTGTATTTTAGACACATGTTGGTTCCATGGGGAAATAATTCTATGAATGTGAGAGAAAATATTTCATAGGAAGAGGAGTGAGAGGTGTTGACATTAGACTTATTAGATCCATGAGAATAATGCTTTATAGCATTTGGTTTTTGTGTGTGTGTGTGTGTCTTTAGAAACTGCATTGATACAATACTCGGAATAACATAATACAACATTTATTATCAAGTACTACATTACTTGTTTTGGTTTCTTGTCCAGAACAATTCCTTCCCTCTGGGAAAAAATAATTTTACAAAATATGTGTTCTTTAAGGGGTATTATATGCTAGTTCCATGATTGGATGCTTACAAAAATGCTATATATTGCTAACTTTAGGGTATACGGCATACAAAAATGATGTCCCTTTCCTGATCAAATAATTGTGAGCGCATCTCTGTGTACGAACCCACACAATCTCTTCGTTCATCTGGAGAGGCCCTGCTCTCGATCCCACCAGCATCGCAGGCGCGTTTGGTGGGGACGAGAGAGAGGGCCTTTTCAGTGGTGGCCCCTCGACTCTGGAACTCACTCCCTAAGGACATCAGGCAGGCCCCAAACCTGGCAGTCTTCAGGAGGAGCTTGAAGACATGGTTGTTCCAGTGTGCCTTCCTGGAATAATGATCCCATAGCACTTTGTCCCTCCAAAGCACTTTATATTTTTAGGTCTGCTCGTATGTCTTCCACAAATGCCACTATCACCTTTTCGTCCATGCCTCAGCGCTATTTCCAATTTTAATTTTTACATTTGGCCTTCCCACAGTTTTAATTGTATGTTGTCTTATTGATAATGTTATATGTTTATCATCTATGCTTTATTTTAATTGCTTGTATTGTTGTGATTATTGCTTGTATTGTTGTGTTTGGGCTCGGCCTCATGTAAGCCGCACCAAGTCCCTTGGGGAGATGGTAGCGGGGTACAAATAAAGTATTATTATTATATTATTGTGGCATTACTGGTAAAGTTATTTGTGTTGATTTACAGTATTGTTAAAAGATATGCTAAATGTCCACTAGTAACTTCAGCATATGTTTACAGCTTCAGAAACCTAATCCGGAATTAGATGGTGCTATGATACACACATTTGAGCTCTTTTGTTTCTGATACTTTTACTTCAGTGGAGAAAGCATTTCTCTCCGCAGACATTTTTACAGAGTTTACCCTGCAGTGAATAGAGCAGGAGAGTAAAGATTATTCACTAATTTCAATATGGTACAACAGGTCTACTCATTTTTTATACATTTTTGTTTTATATTTAGTGATAATGGAGTAAAATTTTCATTTGTACCCAAATCCCTTTGCACAAAAATATGCATTTTTTGACACAAATGAAATGTTCTCCAAAAATGTCCCAATTTTGGTGGTAGCGGTGGTATAAAAATACACAAAACCAGTGATAATCTCAGGGCTTGTCTACACTGGTTGAAAAAAGTTGTGGCACCACATTTTCCTGGTCTGTAAGGACTGTGTAGTGACCCTGTTAATGACACATGCGTCATAGAGTGAGATGAAGGTCCTCATTTCCAATCCTTCATTATTATTTTCAGCTGTGAATGTTTTGCTTTCTTTTCTGTCATGCTAGCCAATAATCATATTTTCTGATAAGTGGAGGTATTAATATACTGATGTGTGAGCATCTGCACATGTGACATTAAAATTCAATGTGATATGGAACCGCTTTCTGGTGGGAATGCTCATCTCCCACCAACTAATTTCACCTACCACTAACTCTTCCCCCAGTGACACACACACAAAAGTAATACCACTTGTGGGAGATTGCCACATCCCTAAAATTTTCAATTTTTCTGTAAAATGTCAATGTTTTTGAAACAGTTTAAAGTCCCCAAAAGCACGTTGTAAACTATCATCACAGATGTCTTTTGTCATGATTACAGCACCTATGATGTATGATTTTATATTTCATGTAGACAAGCCCTCACCCAACTAGGAGAATACTTTTGAATTTTTTGAATTTTTCTGTGTGAGAACAAAATTAATGATTTACATCATTGGGCAAAAGGCTCCCCATATGTGCATGTGTAGGTTTCTAAAATCTGTGAATTACAATTTTGTCAGTACTTAAAGATTTAAGGATGAACCCTTTTCAGCTAGCTAAGCTATGGACATGTACCAAATCGGATTACATATTTTTAGTCATCAGCAATTTCTGTTCCTCATTATCTCATTAGATAATATGTTTTCAAGTGTTCTAAATTTTTGTTCCCATAGCGGGGAGGGGGAATATAAATTAAATAAATACATATTCTTCTGTAGTCAAATGCCTTATGAACATGGATAAATATGGGCTTTTTGGCCTCTTGAACATCAACCGAGCCACTTTAAATGTTGAAATTCAGCTGCCTCTTTAGGATGGAGTTGGAAAGGATCACCACTTGTGAAGTTTGTTCTACCGTGTTGGGAGTTTGGATTCCCTCAATACATTACCAGTTCTTTTCTGTGTTGTAATGGACACCATTCAGAACTACAATCAGTAGTCAGTTTTGCATCTTTAAGCAACAGCCTTTTCAATCTGACCTTTATTGTTGAGATGATCTAAATTATGTTGATGGGTTTAGATTGCATTGTATTGTATTTAGCTCTTAGATACTATGAGCATTATTGTTAGTGGAAAGGATAAATCACAAGTTAATAAATAACTGGATGATTTCTGGTTTGTATGATAAAGGAAGGAGTAATTTCTATAAAGACAGAAAAACGTTGACTGGGAACCTTTTGAAGATTTTCAGCAATGAGGCATTTGGTACATAGGGAGAGGTGGGTCAATACAGAAGATAAAGAGAGGTACACGGATGGCAATTTATCTACCTCTCACTGTTGTTGACAACACTTACAAATGATAGCTGCTATTGTGCTGTGTCCCTTGTTTTCTTAGCTCAGCCCAGTTGCATATTCAGCACAATCAGATTCAGCATAGGTGCTTTTTTCTTCTTCTTTGCCTTTCTTTGATTTGCTGCACTGCTTTTGGTAAATCTAATGAGTTGCGATATTTATTAGGTAATTGGGCATGTTCAATATGCAGTTTACTCAAATGGCCTGTAGTAACACATTAAATGTGTGCCTTTGGAAGTACTCTAATGTCTTGTAAATAGAACTGTAACTAGTTTGCTTTCCAGAATAAAATAATACTGTCGATTCCAGCATTGGCTCCGCACTCCCGCATTGTGCTTTGTCCCCCACCATCACCATCTGTGTGTGAGTGTGCGTACAGCGAAAGCAGAGAAGGTGGGAAACAGCAAACAAAACAGCAGCCAAAAAATAGTATTTTGATGGAAGAGGTTGCCACTTAAGAGAATGGGGAGAAACTTGGCACAAAAGACCTGTCAGCTTAATTGAACAGTACAGCTGAAGTAGCGGTTGAAATTGTCTGGATTTCAAGTTGAGAAGAATTCCCTGCTGCTTGCCTTTGGACCATCCAAATATTAACCACAAAGGCCCAAAATCAGAAGGGAATAAGGAATGCTTAAACCAGGCCTCAATTAACTGGAGTACAAAGCCATACTCAAATAAGAATACAGGGAGCCATCTCATTCTTCCTCAGGTTGATTGATCATTTAGCCCAGTGCTGGGTCTCATGTGGTCATCTACGTGTTGTTAGACTGTAAATCCCAGAAGAGTGTGGGGGCTGCACTCCAAAAACATCTGAAAAGCCACATGATTCCCACCAGTATCATTAGATTGGCATCATCCTTTTTAGTAGATATCTTTAATAACATCTTCCAACCAGAGATACCAGTGATTGAACTACAGACTTTCTACTACAGTATATGTTGCTGTCATTGAACTATTGTTCCCCACCAAGATAGACCTTTAGTTTTTGATTATTTGAAATCAATAGGATGTGCTAGAATGAAGTAGCATATTATCACACTGTGGTGATTGGTGTTGTGTGCTATCTTGTTGTTTTCCTCTTACGGCAACCCTAAGGCAAACATCTTATGGCAACCCTAGGGAGCCCCTGGTGGTACAGTGGTTTAAAGTGCTGAGCTGCTGAACTTGCTGACTGAAAAGTCACAGGTTTGAATCTGGGGAGCAGCGTGAGCTCCCGCTGTCAGCCCCAGCTTCTGCCAACCTAGCAGTTCAAAAACATGCAAAATGTGAGTAGATCAATAAGTTACCTTCTCTGGCGGGAAAGTAATGGCGCTCCATGTAGTCATGCCGGCCACATGACCTTGGGGTGTCTACAGACAATGCCAGGTCTTCAGCTTAGAAATGGAGATGAGCACCAGCCCCCAGAGTCAGACATGACTGGACTTGATGTCAGAGGAAAATGTTTACCTTTAATCTAAGACAAACATATCACAGGGTTTTTTTTAGCAAGATTTGTTCAGCAGGGTATTTGCCCCTGCCTTCATTTGAGGTGGAGAGTGTTTGACTTGTTCAAGGTTACCTAGTGGGTTTCCTTGGCTGAGTGGGAATTTGAATCCTGGTCTCCTAAGTTCACTGCCCAGACCACTACACCACAATGGCTCTCTTAGTGGTGATGCATTGGCAAAATCTCTCAGTACAAGCTCTGAAACAACAGTTTAAAAGGCATAGTGTTTTTGATTAGGCAAATGGCATTTTGAGAGAATAATCAGGCAGGAATAAAGGGCAAATTGAAAACTTCAAATTGGAAAGGGAGCAGCTGGCAGAATGCAGGTTAGCTAGTTAATAGGAAAGGTGAAAAGTGATTTCCTCACCTTGTTAATGAAGTCCCAGAATGTGGTACATCTTTTGAACTGCTGTGTTTCTTTAGCATTTCCATTGTGTCTAATTTATATCTGAATATGGAATTTCATAAAATGTGCTTCTTGAAATAAACTTTGCATTTCAAAATTGCTAAAATGTGCTTTTGAATCGTTTCACATGTTGAAATCGCAAATATCCATCAGGACCTTAGTGTCTTACCTGTGATGGGAATGCAAGATGATTTCTAGCTTGAGCTTCATTTAAACACAAACCTAGTACTTCTCTGTTGGTACATTCCACATGGCTGGTTTCCAGCTTAAATTGAGTTGCTGGCCCCCTCTGTGGGTAGCCCTGGCCATTTAACTACCCCATGCATATGCAAGAGCCAGAAGCTCCATTCGAACAGAAAACTGAACCCGCGGGAGTGCAGCACACACAGTTCTGTAGTACAATTCTGAGGTACAGTTCTTTGTATTTCAAATCAGGCTTTGTGTGTTTTGTTGGCAGCCTCACTTATTCAGAGCTCTTGAACCCTGGTGTTTTGATGGATGTACAGTTAGGCTCTTAGCAGGTGACCTCTCCTTCCAATGGAGGGGGCTGTATTGTTGATTTCAACAAGCTTGTATTGGTTTTGGTCAAATCTACGATGGTCATAAGTGAGTCAGACCTTTGTGGTTAAAGATGATTGGAACCAATGTCAGAACAAATTATGTGGGTAAAAATAGCCTTAAACATTTCTCAATATCTATGGTAATAATACTTGTTTGTAAAGACTGTCAAGCAGTGCATTTGATTGTATTCCTTGACTGTATCCAAAGTTCACAACAATTCTGAAATACCTGGCTTCCAAAAATGTAGACATTACACTTGTGATCGTACATCTTTATTATTACGCTTCAATTTACAATTTATAGCTGGACTACTTTTTGTTTGTCTGGCTTCTGCCTGCCTTTTCAGCTTAGTGGATTATTTGTACTCTGTTCCTTCCTACACTTTACAGTGGCTTCCATTTGAGCAATGTGTCTCATATCTTCAGATGCTAACCGGGACCCAATACTTCCATTTTTCTAGGCTCCTTAAAATGCTTTTATTTATGTAATCTTCTGGTCTCTGTTTTCCACCTTGGGATTGTAATAATACTTTTTAAACCTTTACATGGTTGAGAGTCATGCAGTAAAGAGGTGGATGTGGGACAGTTAGAGGGACTTGGAGGCCTAAACCCAGGATAACAATGGTCTTACAAAATAGGCATTGTGGAACTTACTTCCATCCCCACATCCTTTGGAGCCCTGGAGAGTCTTTAAGCTCTCCAAAGAAGATGTTTGATGAACATGTGGGCTATAATAAGAAGAGAAAACTCTCTTAGCTGTTTCTGCTGGATACTGCTGTTTTACACATGGACATCCTGCCTTTGATTGTGTTCTAAGTTGTAAAGTTGGGTTCACATGATCTTGAAGGAAATACTGACTTTTCTTTAAAGTTGTAGAGTTTTATCACAGTTCCTGGCCATCTCCAGAAGCAACAGGAGGTTGCTCCCTAGTTTTATATGAAACTTGTGATCAAGATTCTGTGTGTGTCTCTGTGTACACAGTGAGTAAGTCTTTCTCTGTCCAAAAGCCAGCCCTACATTAGTTCTTCAGTAATTCTACTGCAGTAATTAAAACGTTTGGAGAAATCCACAGCTAACAGATGGATGAAACATGCCTTGAAAACATCACATGTGGAAGAGACCTAGGAGTGTTAGTAGCCAACAAGTTCAAAATGAATGGAAGTGTGGTGTGGACGTTTAGAAAACCAATGGAGTTCTAGGCTGTATCAATAGGAATATAGTGTTGAGATTGAGGGAAGTAATAGTCTCACTCTGTTCTGCTTTGGTCAGATCTCACCTAGAATAGTGTATACAGTTTGGGCACCATGATTCAAGAAGGATATTGGCAGGGTAGAACGTGTCCAGAGAAAAGTGACCAAAACTATCAAAGGTTTGGAAACTAAGGTTTGGAACGGCTTGGAGAACTGAGTATATTTGGCTTGGAGAAAAGAAGGCTGTGAAGGGACATGATAGTCATGTTAAAATATTTGAAATGACATCACACCGAGGATGGGGCAAGCTTGTTTTCTGCCACTCTGGAGACTAGGATGCAAAACAATGTATTCAGATTGGAGAAAAAAAGATCCATCTAAATATTAGGAAGAACTTCCTGACAGTAAGACTGTTCAGCAGGGGAGTATGTGAAGTCTCCTTCTCTGGAGAGTTTTAAAAAGAGATCGGATGGTCATTTGTTGAGGGGGCTTTGAGTGTGTATTCCTGCATGGCAGAGGGTTGGACTTGATGACCCTTCCAGCTTCTGGAAAGGAAACATGTTGACTGCTATGCACACCTGAAAGATGAATGTGGTGGCTCTCTGAGTCACAATGAAGACAATCAAAATGTGTTCAACATCCTAATGTGCAAGGACTTTAGAGTTGTTGACACTTTATTTTGTTCATATTCTTCAGCTTTATGCCAGGAATAGATTTTCTCTGAAGGTTTGATTTGGGTAGTGATGGGCAGATGTGTTGAGGAACTTTTTTTTGCCTGTGTATTGCCTATCAGACCTTGAAAGTGATTAAAATTATCAGACTTCCTGGTATAGAAGTCACCAGAAGTCATTTGCATGTCAGTTTTTAGAGTTTCTGGAATTTGATTTTGTGGGGAGAAGTTTATTCCTTTCCCGGAAGACTCCATCAGGAAACATTTGTCCATTGAGATTTGTTTTGTCCCTATCACATAGCTAAGTTCTTAGGCCCCATCTTCATTGCCAGATAAAATCCGGATTATCTGCTATGAATTGGATTATATGGCAGTGTAGACCAATATAATCCAGTTCAAATCAGATAATCTGGATTTTTGATGCCTTCCTTAGGAATTCTCTGCACCTCTAAAGCCCATTTTAGCCACCTTGTAAAATAAGTATATAAAATGTATTTTAAATTCTTTTGTTTAAAGGCATTATGGGTGCATAAGTTCTCTGCTTGTGAGGAACTGCCATATGCTGAACTGGTATCAATATGTTACCTTCCTTCATTTCAAAAAGCAAAATAAAGAATTAGCAAAACCTTTCTTGAAGTTGTATTTTTGGTATAGGCAATCAGCCTCTACTTTTCCCTGTTAATTGTGCCATTTAAACTATTGTTTGATGTGAACAGGTGTGAACCCAAAGTACTGTAATTATAGATCATAATGGATTATGGTAACAAGCCAGTTAGTTTTGAATATATCATCTTCATTTGATTCTGCTTGCTGATAAATATGAAGCAGTGCCTAGAGCTTTAAAGCTGTCACTTTTATGATGCTTGTATGAATAAGTTTTACAAAATGCAGCATGTCTTGTTTTTGTCCAATGAATATTTCCAAAATTAGTGTCTGCACATTGAAACCAATTGGCCACTGTTCTGTTTTCTTCCAGGTGTGTTAGAACTACTTAGGGGGGGAATCTTTTTTTCAGATAGGATCATTTCCCAAAATACTCTCCCTCGGTTCCATTGATTTGCCTGCCTTCTTTACCTGGACAACATTGCCAGGTCACACTGAAGAAGATCATTTCCCAAATGCAGAGATCTCTTTTTGGGAAATCTGTGAAAAAGCTGCACCTGTGTTCCTTTTCTCAAGGACCTACCTAAAAGAGCTATGCAATTTTCCCTGCTTTAGGAGGCAGCCTTGATTTTGTAAATATTAGTCCCCATTATTTCAATACTTAGCTTTATTTCTGTTTTCTGGTCAGCATTTTGCTCACTAAGGAAAAGTTGCAAAGGCTGCCATGTCTAATGGACCTGATAGAAATATAAAAATGAAAGAATGCTGAGAGCCATGACTATACTCACTAAAAAGAGTACACAAAGGGACCCTGCTTTCCCTAAAGTAGCACATACAAATTTATCTGTTGTTGTTGTTCTTGTTCTTGTTGTTGTGTGCCTTCAGATCATTTCTAACTTTGATGACCTTAGGTAAAAAGATCATGGCAGTTTCATGGCAGAATAGTCAGAAGGGATTTGACGTTTCCTTCCTCTTAGGATGAGAGAGTGCAATTTGCTGAATGCCATCCAGCAAGGTTCCATGACCAAGTGGGGATTTGAACCTTTGTCTCCCAGTTTCCTAGTCCAACACTCCAACCACTACATCATTCTGGCTATCCATTTTATCCATGTAGATGAAAAATTAGAAATGCTTTTAAAAGGAAAATTACAATATAACTGTCCTAAAGGGGTAATATTTTAACCAGGTGGCCTGGACTGTCTGCTGAATCTTCTGTCCATGAGTTAACCAAGGATGCCATTAAAAGGTCCCTGATTTCCCCCCTTGAAATGAGGTTTAGTTCACAATTAACATCCCCTGGAAGTTTCAAATACATTTATACCGCGTTTCCAATTCTTTCTCCTCCTCCTACTCCAAGTTGAAGGGGAGTTCTGTTGACCAACTTGAAGCAGCTTGGGAAGGAGTGGTACTCAAGAGCTGCACAGATTCATCTCTCGCACAAAGGCAATTCCACTGACCAGCACTAAAAGGGCATTGAACTGAACATAGTTCTTCAGACACAAATGCATTTAGAAAGAGAACTCTCTTCTGTGTGACCTTCAGATGGAGAATTGTTCCCAAATGTGAAACATAATCTAGACAGTTGCATGAAACCTGGACAAAAGTGAATCATGTTTTTGGTGACCTTTTTATGTTTTTTAATATTTAAACAAGGCTTCAGCATCCAACTGGGTATAGTATGACAGGTGTCTTTTAATGCAATGTGCTTTACCTTAGGATATGGAAGTACTAATAAAGCCAAACACTTATTTCAGGTCTCCCTATGATTTCCGTTTTTCTTGGATGCAATTACCAATTATTTTGATTTTCAAGATAATGAAATAGAATGCACAAGTGGAGTATGTCAGTCATTTTATAATATCAGATCTTGGCCTTTGACACTTTTCAGTCTTCCCTTTCAGCTTGATGTGGTCATTATTATTGCCTACAAAGCCGAATAACTTCAAATGAACAGGAATCTCTACCTTGGGTGATGTAGAATAGTCTGTGAAGAGGTTCACAAAAAGATCTGTTGAACTTTTCCAATTATTACACTGGATCAAACTCTTTTCTAGGCCATACATTTATTTCAAAATGGCAGTGATTTGCCAATCAATTATAGCCTGCCAGTTGGTATGATGCCATGTTGTGTTCAACAACCAGTATGTTTTTTTAGTGTGCTCTCTGGCTAGAGATGAATGTAGAATAGTGATGTTGCCAGAAACAAAATCCTTGGGGCATGCACAAGAGGATGCAGTGAGCCTACTGGGGCTTGTTAGATTTTTATTCCTGCCTTATTGAAAATACCGTTCTCTGGAAAATGATAGGTTGGCATAAAGCGAATAGGTCTAAATTGTAAACTACTGAAGGTGAAGTTTTGGTAGAATGCATTTCTGTACCTTAAACCTGCAAATTAGATTACCCAGTGGTTTTGTTTGAATGTGCGCACATGAATTTGATTGAGTCGTCATGCATGTGTTTGGCTGAGTGATTATTTTACATCCTTTGATAAAGACAATGCTAAAGCTGTTAAGTGATGATACCAAACATGATCACAGCCTTCAAAATTTGTGCATCATCTTGAAGGCTGTCGAATCTTCTTCATAAATAAAACACAGTTTCTGAATGATCTAGAAGAACAAGTGCCATAATATTAGTCCTGTCTTTTTCCATCCTTGTCAACACATCCTTGCTAGGATTTTCAATAATGAATGTATGTGTGTGGTTGGCCTGTGATAAAGATAGAAGTGAATACATATCTGGGCAGTGATGGAATAAGGGTGTCCTTGAATGAAATATTAGAAAATATAGTTTTACTTTTCCATATATGAAGAATTTGCCTTTTTTTCAGAATGGTTGATGAACCATTGGTAGTATTTCTTTCTCATATTATAGCATGAAGTATATTAAGAGGGCTTGAGCTGCTACATCAGAGGCTCCAGAAGACTTGTCTTACTCATGGCAGAGTAGGACAGGAAGAGAAAAAAGTGATTTGCAGAGCTTATAAAACTATTTGAGGATCTGCTGAATGATAATACCAGTAATCAGAAAGCTTTCAAAAGTAATTGGCCACTGTGCAAAAAAGCACTGAAAGGCAGCAGCATTTTAAATATATATTTTAACTAAGATGTAATTAAAATAACCTTTTTGCCACATAAGAAAGAGAATGAAGAAATAATCATTATACTGCCTAAGCAGTCTAGTGTGCTCTATTCCCTATGACAAAGAGCAGTCGCATTTGACACTGTGAGAAGAACATCCTTCTGGCTACTTTCAGGTCAAAATAGAGTTCTGTGTAATACAAACTCTAGTCATGGAGCTTTTAAATGCCAGTTAGTTAGCTATGAACAAGGCAGTACATACTCATTAGATTGTGGAAGATGTATAAGGGCAGAATACAAAGGCTCAACCAAAGCACTGCCTGTTTTTCTCAGGTGACTAATTGAAGGTTAAAAAGTTGTATTGCTTAATAGAGATGGAACAGGTATGGCTGCATTCTTAAAGACCTTGAAGAACAATGCTTCCTTTATAAATGCACATTGCATTTTCCTTTAAAGTTTAAAAAATGTTTCCACAGTGCTTATATTTGCAAGTAGAGCTAGAGAAAGAGGAAGAGAGCAGAAACTGAATTGTCTTTCACTTCTCCGCTAGTTGGACATTGAGAATGCACGGTTTCAAAGTTGACATCTTCTCTCTCCCTGCAAAAAGACCTGTAAATATTTATGGACTTAACACTTAGCTCTGCTTTAAATGGAATAGTCAAACCTACCACTCTTGTTGTATATTTTAACTTAAAGCAAGATCCACTTGGTTTGGCTGACCTTGCTTGGCTTGCCTCCAGAGTCTCATAACTGACATCATGCTGGACTTTGGAGACTTGGGGATGGGGACAGTGGTGGGTCAGTCTGCAGCTTGTTTGAGCCACATCCCCCAAAAGCCCTTGAACTGCACGGCAACATTCCCACGCTCTAAGCTAAAAGGGGAAACCAGAGGACTTATTAGCTTTGAAAGCTTTTGTAAAAGCAGCAAGAAATCTTGCTGTTTTCCAAGTGTCTTCAGTTGCCAGCAAGATTTCAGAGGGCTGGTCTTTCCCAAATAAAAGTGTATAAACACACAGAGAAAAAGTCAGAGTGAGGGGGAAAGAGGGGAAAAGATTTGCATCATATGCCCACTACCATCAAGGTAATTATAGTTTCATTGGATGACATATTTCAGGTTTCCTCCTATATTGTTAGGTTCCTTAATTAAATCATGTTAGAAAAAAATAGCTTGGGAAAGTTATTTGTTTGGATTACTACTTTTAGAATTCCACAGTCTGGACATGCTCCCAACCCATGGACTTGAATATCCATGTGTCATTTTGTATGTTCAAAGCTCATTTTACTTATGCATCCTGTGAAGGACCAGAGACATCAAAGGGATCCTTTCCATTGGCCCAGACCCAACAACAGAACTATGCAGGTTCACAACTATGTGCAAGACCCCTCACATTTACAGTGAGCTCTTCATATTTGCCCGAGTCAGGGACACAGAACTCGGTTATTTTTCCCCCTGAGAGATTGTTACTCTAAAAATTTCTAGATCTTCCAGCACAACTCTATAGTTAATGTCTACTGGAAGCTGAACATAGAATCATATATCTAGGATTCCTAGAGAGAACTTTTTAATCAAACTTTTTAAATATGTGAGAGGAAGTCATAGGGAGGAGGGAGCAAGCTTGTTTTCTGCTGCCCTGGAGACTAGGATGCGGAACAATGGCTTCAAACTACAAGAAAGGAGATTCCATCTGAACATTAGGAAGAATTTCCTGACTGTGAGAGTGGTTCAGCAGTGGAACTCCTTCCCAGAGTGTGGTGGAGGTTCCTTCTTTGGAAGCTTTTAAACAGAGGCTGGATGGCCATCTATCGGAGGTGCTTTGAATGCTGCTTCTAGACAGGGGGTTGGACTGGATGGCCCATGAGGTCTCTTCCAACTCTATGATTCTATTATTCTATATCCGGAAATAATCAAATCTACAAAAGTCAAAACTGTAAACATGGAGGGACAACTGTAAAACTGAAAAGTGGTGGCTGGTGTCTTTTCAGTGAGGTGGGGATCCAGATTTTAGAGGAGCTCTCCAGAGTGCTGAACCCTATGTCAAAAATATGCTCAACACCTTGGATTGCTCTTTCAAAGTTTGAACAAACTTTGAACCATCTTCTTGATATCTGAATCCATTGACTATTGGGATATTTTATATGTGATACAACTTACAGTAAATTGTATCCCCCACCCTCACTCCCAAATATTAATTCATGAATAACTTATCCCTTGTTAGCATGTTAGCATGGGTGATAGCTGAATAGGTGTCTTGTAATCTCCCAGTTTTTTTTCTCCCTTTAATTCTGAACCATAAAATACGGTCACTAAAGGGTAAAACTGATTGCTATCATCAACAGAACTGAATTTCAGTAGCAGGGGCATGCCGGCTAAGCTTAAGTTGCTCTTCACAGGAATGATCAAATGCTTCAAAATTATAGCTTTGTATAGCCTCATAAAAATAATGGAAGAGGAAGAATGGTACTATTGTGCATGAATGACAAAGGAATTCTTTTGTTTTTTTAAACAGTCTGCAGAAGGGCAATGGGGAGACATGGAAATCTTTTGTTCACCTCTGATAATAACCTGTTTCATAGGTTTTGCTGAACGTGGGGTTGGCGTTAGAGTTTGGAAAGAATAGGGAGAGCTATGATTGTCCAAGAACCTCAAAGAAAGTTTAATAGCCAGGTTGCTGTGCTTCATCTTAAATTTACTTCCTTGGCTTGAAGCAGTGATTACATGGGATAGCTCCATGTGTCAGGATGTCCATACCAACTTGGAACTAGCTGCCCCGCCCCCCGTGTCCCCCCTCCCATGATATGAAGAGGGGGAAGTTGAGAGGATGGGTGGGAGCACAATATATATATAAGGCCTTATGAGAAAATAAAACTGTCAGATAGCCACTGTGGGAATGGAATGTAGCCAGTAGAGCAGTGATTCTCAACCTGGGGTCTCCAGATGTTTTTGGCCTTCAGCTCCCAGAAATCCTAAGAGCTGGTAAATTGGCTGGGATTTCTGGGAGTTGTAGGCCAAAAACATCTGGGGACTCCAGGTTGAGAACCACTGCAGTAGAGGGATACGGGATTGGAGAATGATATTCACAGGAGTGGAGGGGAAGGGGTTGGCAAGAGAAGCTTCAGAACTGTCTTATGCCTATGGTAAGACAGAATAAAACTGTATCCAGAGATTGCCCTTTGGTTTTTTTGTTTTTCTGTGTGTGTGTCAGGAGCAACTTGAGAAACTGCAGGTCACTTCTGGTGTGAGAAAATTGGCTGTCTGCAAGGATGTTGCCCAGGGGATGCCTGGATGTTTTACCATCTTTGTGGGAGCTTCTCTCATGTCCCTACATGGGGAGCCTGAGGGTGACAGAGGGAGCTCATCTGCTCTCTACCCGGATTTGAACCTCTTTGTGAGCATGCTTCTGTTCCAAAGCTTCCAGGTTTTGACACCCATGTATACTTCCCAAACGTTTCTTGGAGTAGGGTGAAATGCAAGTGTTATAAAGTAATATAGTAGGCCATCCAATTTCATGTGGGTTAGGGGTGCAGAACCCTCCGAAAAAATGGAGAAAATGTGAATGAAGTGCTTTTTAAAAAAACCTGAAAGAAAATCCCTCTTGGTCTGGGACGTCCAAAATGATTCTGTGGTAAACACCCACTGGAACTTGACCATTAATACATCCTCTATAAGAATCTCTGGACCCTCGAGACCAACTTAATTAACTTCCACTAGAGGATCTAGAAGTCCATAGAGAGATCATATTAATCAAATCCATAAATAGTCATATTTGCAAAAATTAAACCCACAAATGTGGAGATACAACTGTGATTTAAAAAATGATACCTCATGGAAAGGAAAAGCAAAGAAGTAGTCTGTATAGGAGATACTTAGGGCTACCTTTTAGTGCTTATTGCCGCTTATTAACTAGCTAGATTGGCTTTGTGGTATTTGTTTTGCTTCCTTAGTAGTGTTTTCTTGCTTCATCTACTACCCACATTGCTTCCTAGTCATACATTTTTCAGGGATAACTTCTCAGTTTCTTTTTTGCATTGGTGTCATTTATCTGCCCTGCCCCAGTTTGCTCCGAATTTTGAGTTGATTTCTCAAGGGATCAACATTCTGAAAATTACCATGGCAACATTTAGAAAAAAATGTATGCTGCAGACTTGGAGCTTCCTTGCTGTTATTCCTGCGAGAGCTCTTGATTATCTGTGGGCTAATGGAGGTGGGAAAGAGGAAGAGGGGCTAAAAGGTAAGCTAAGTGTGGCTTGCTTTATTTGCATGCAAATTTGGGGGGCTGACTTCCAGTGTGGGAAACCAGACAATGCCCTAGACATGCTAGGTTTTGAACCTCGGCTCTGAATGTTTTATAAGCACAATGTCAGTGTGAATGAGCTTTTCATAACAATGCACACTGAGTGTCGATAGCTGGGTTCCAATTTTGAGTCTCTTGCACAGAATTGCACATTTTTAAACAAACAATAGATTCCCAGAATAAGTTTAATGAAAATGCATTTTAAAAAAAGAGGCAAGGGAAGCCTAACTGGAACCCAAGAAGTGAACACTAAGTTTGACAGTTGAGCAAAACTGACTTGTGCTAGTGTACAGTGTTATGCTCCTAAAAGGAAAGGAACAAAAAGTTAAATAAAGGTCTTAATAAGTGTGTCAGAAAAATAATATGAGCTGCAGTCTTGAATGCACTTAAGCATGCAAAAGTCTCATTGATTTTATTTCTGTGCTAAAAAATCAGAATTGTGCAATTGGATAAATCATGTAAATTTAGCAACTTTGCACAAACATCTCTGAGCTTCCTTTTGGGGGGTTATAACATTTGTTTTGCAATAATGACTTTTTCGTTTTGGGAATAATTTCCATCACCACCACCACCACATGTTCCCTCACAAACTACAGATGTGAGTTTACGGGAGCTGTCAGCATTGATGAAAGAGTAAGAAGTGGCAAATTCTTTACCACATCTGCATTTAAGTTTAGGCACACTTTTTATGGGAGTTCTGAATAAATCTATAATGACAGTCAATGCAGAATACCCAAGATACGTTTTCAGGCATATGGGTGGCTGAAGATTTGCTGGAGCTTAGTAGGAATACCATTAACTAGACATACAGTCTAGTTGCCATCTAAGGGTTGCCACAGTGAATATGGGAGAGAGCTCCTGTATCTTTAATAGTTTTGTAGAGGGAATTTCAACAAACATTCCTCCTTGTCATTCAACCAGGAAACACACAACACTTGCTGAAATTCTGTGCAGCCATTAAAGGTACGAAATCCTTTTCACTCTACATCCATCTACATTGTAGGACCTCATCTCCCACAGAAAAGTGAGAGGGATCGTATTCGTCTCGTCATGTTCTGTGGCATTCCATCTTTAAAGATGATGGAAAATTTACTCACCCCATCACACAGGATCACCTCTTATACTGTGTGCTTCATTCCTCATCACATGGGCAGTTGTTGGCTGCTCCCATTCCATTGCCCTTGGTGTTCCTACATCAGTGGGTTTGGTTTCCTTTTGTATTTTTCTTCTTTTAAAATTGCACAATTGCAGAAGTATAATACAGGAAATTATAAATAAAGAAAAATTACAGATGCTTAAAACTGTGCTGTTAGAAAAAAGAAGAAACATTATTTACCAGTCCTTTTCTGTGTTCAAAAGTAATGGCTGCAGAAGGAGGACCAAGGATAATGAACAAACCACCCACATGCATGCCTACACTGAAGTCTCAGAAAACAGACTGAAAGCAGGCTAATGCACAATTTCCCATCCCTCGGTATCAAGGCCATGATCTCTAAAGACAGGCAAGGTATGTACAACAGTCCACGGTCTAGCCGAGTAATCCACAAAGATGCCAAATACTCAGAGGAATAAGCAAGAAGGAAAGCTAAATGTCCATTACAGGGTCAAGAGCGAATTACTGGTAATATCCAAGAAGCAGGGTTAAATCCACAGTCCCAAAGCCGATGTCCAAGAGCAGTACAGATTCCAGGCAGCACAAGAGTTTAAGGCCTTAGTGCAAACACCTACATTGCAGCCAGAAATCAGGTAACAAACTTCAGTCTTGTAAATCCTACTTTCACAGATGTTCATTGTTGCTGGCCTTCTTCTCAGTTAACCTCAGCGATCTTCTCAGCTGAATCCTTTCTCTCTTTAACTCCACAAATGCCCTAATATTTAAAGCCCTAAAAAAAACCTTGGAACCTCGGTGCTTGAGGTTACTTAATTTTGCCTGCTCGAGGATGGAGGTCTCTTTAAGGGAACCACCTATGTGTGTCCCCAGTAAGCTTGATACACACTGTATGATGATGTGGGAGAGAGCCTTCTTAGCTGTCAGTGTTTCAATTATTGGCTGTTTATTAACATTTTGGATGGCTCAGATTTGTCTCAAAATGCTAGTGCATATGATTTTGAAATTGTTTAAATGTTTTAAACGTTTTTAAATTTGTAATTGTATGTAATATGTTTTAATCTATTTACATTATTTGAATTGTTTTACATTGTTTTAACTCATCTGCATTGATTTTATCTGTGTGTCACACTGAGATTTAGTGCTATAGGATAGAAATGTTTTAAATAAATGTATTTATTTACTATATTTCTACCCTACTCTATCCCACCCCGGAGGGGACTCAGAGCGGCTTCCAGCTTTGGCACATTGTCCCACAAAAACATACAAATGCAAAACACCTTGAACTTTAAAATCAAAATAAATCTTGTAAATACAATTAAAAAGCTGTTAAAACATAGCACCTAGTCTCGCAATTGTCATCCAAGCTGCTTCGTTTAATGCCGATTCCATAGCAGTACAGTTCACTGTAGCTATGCTACTCCCTGAATGCCTGGTTCCACAGCCAGGTCTTGAATTTATTTCTGAAGACCAGGAGGGAGGAAGCTGATCTGATATCTTTGGGAAGGGGGTTCCATAGCTGAGGGGCCACCACAGAGAAGACTCTGTCTCTCGTCCCCACCAGTTGCACCTGCGAAGAAGGTGGGACCGAAAGCCGGGCCTGCCCAACAAATCTTAACACATGAGCTGGTTCATAGGGGAAGATACGTTCTGACAGGTAAACTGAGACAGAACAAACAATAAACAAATCCCTTGTAACAGTAACATGAAATTGAATGAATTCCCCTACAGAAGCAAAACATTCTAAATAGTGAATTAATAACGAGTTTTTCCAGTTGAGCAGCCAATGAATACTTTTCATTATTTTCATTATTTTGGTCACATTAGTTATAATTTAAAAGAAAACAATTGTTCCATCTGGATTCTTCCTTCCAGAGAAGGAGTGAATTTCAAATAAATACTTTGTTTACTGGAGTTGACAGATGCTTCTATGCCCAAACCACAAGAGTAGTCTCTATCTTGTAATTTTTCAAGAACAATAAATGATGCAAACCCCCAATGTCCAGACCCTGCTTTGACATCTAAGAAGACAAGTGCCATTTTAAGTAGTATGTGAATATTTAAACATTTTAAAGGACAGAAGTAAAGTGACGGTGAAACTTTTTAAAAAGATGAGTGTGTCACATCCTTCTGTCTTCAAACATTATGAATTCCTCTTCATTATTCTTAGAAATCTTCTATGATTTCCCCAATGTTTGATGATTTCCCCATTAGAATACAACTTTTACCATTCTGTGGGGTCCTTATATCTCTGAATAAAAAGGATGGAAATCCAGCTAATTATTATGTTTGTTAATTAATGAAAGGTATGTCCTTGCATCTCTCTTTTCAGGAAGTCTGGGCAACATCCTTTCTTGTTATCTTTCGACCAACAGGAAAATACCTTTAGATTTGTGGTGGCCATGGATGGGGGGAGGCTTTTGGACAATGTGTGGTTGCCAAGGACAGTTTTTAAAAAATACTTTTTATTGATATCCTTTTTAAAATTGCTATAATTTGGTTGCATTTTAATATTACAATTGTGTTCTGATATTACAGCTTGAGTTCTGTTGCTAATCACATACAATGTAGATTTGTGGGATCTATATAAGTAGTTGAAGGGTGGCAGATCATTTTAGTAAACAAAATCTCAAAAATCTATCAGAAAGCATTCACAGTTACTACATAAACAGAGTAGTATTCAGAAACATAGCTATATAGATCTTAGTTAGTAATGAAAGGGATCTTGTAGCACCTTTGAGACTGAGAGAAATAAGTTTGTCACATGAACTTTTGTAGACTGGGTCAGTTTGATAAAGTAGACCCAGACAATGAAAGTTTATGCTACAAACATCTTTCTCTTGGTCTCAGAGGTACTACAAAGATCCAATAAAGAAAGATTGCAGAAAAACAGAGATTCGAATGGTGTTCTCTGGATGTGTTATCTTAGGAAAGCCATCTGTTTTACACCTTGTCAAGATGTGTAGGGAAAATTGCTGCATGTGGGTATTTTTGTATATATCTCCCTCCCCAATACCACACATTACTTCCAATATAGATTCAAGGTGAGTATAACCACTTCAGAAATAATTATATCAACTCTTAATCTCATGGAAAAGTATCCTATAAACTATAAATAGCTTACTTTTACAACATGTTCTTATTCAGGCTGTAGCTCTGGGAATTGTGTGGCCTTCCAGGCATTGTTAGACTTTCAAAAGTCCCAGATTATCAGAAACCATAGACAGTACAGTCAGGGATGACTAACAGTCCACAACATCTGGACCAATGCAAAATTCCACCCCAGCTCTACACTGATTTTACAATTCTAGCCACCTCCATGTAGAGTCCTGGCACTGACAATACATAGATTCTGAAAGGAATTAGCCAGTAGGAAACATTTTCAAGCACAATGTAAAGTAACAGGGTAGCCAACTGTGATTTTTTTAAAAAAAATTGTAGAGAAGGTAAAAGAGATTTCTCCTAAAATTGCCCTTATTTGTAGAGCTTTTATAGTACCACAATCACACATTTAAAAGTAATTGTTCCATAATTGTGCCTCATTTCAGCAGCATGAAATGTCAAACTTAACCCAGCAAATCAATTTCTAGTCTCCTGTGTGGAAGGCTGAAGTCAATGTACTGTTAGTAAACTGCTTAAAGTGAGATTTCATTCCGTAAAAGAAAACAGTGGTTGAATGGGAAGGAGGGGGGTAGGTTTCTTTTCTGCTGTCCCAAAAGATAGGACAGGTCTAATGCTCAAAAGTTAAAGGAGAGTAGATTTTAACTGAACATTAAAAGGAATTTCTTGGAATCGATTGCCTAGGAAAGTGGTGAGATTTTGTTCTCTGGGCAACTTCAAAAAACGGCTAGACAGTTACCTACTGGGGACCCTCTAGCTGGAGATTGTACACTGAGCAGGATATTGGAGCAGATGACCCTTGAGGCCTTTCCAACTCCTGTTATTCTATAACTCTGCAATTTCACAAATTAAAGCTGGACAGGAGGGGAGATTGTTAAGGATAAACAGTTTTAAAGTTGTTTTACAAGTTCAAAAGGAATTTTTAATCCTGCATTTCATCAAAAATCTACAAGAAAGCAACCAAAAGGATTCCTGAGTTCCATGTTGTGTTTGGCATCAAATGTGTGACAATATTAAGCAGCCTCAAGCCAACTCTCCTCCATTTGGCAACAGATACAGCTGTTCACCATAAGTAAAAGAAACTGGAAAATTCCTGAGAAAAGATGAGGAAGAAAGATTAGCTGGTCAGCCATCCAAGTCATCATTTGATAGAACTCAACATAATAGGATCTTCTTACTATTCAGTACTGAACCCAATACTTTCCCTGTGGTTGCAGAGTACATTCGATGTGCCATTCAATGTCTTGCAGGCACACCCAGGACTTGTTGGTTACTTCTATTTGCTATCTTTTTTGTCAGCATTCCCATCATATATTCAATGTAGATGGCACTGAATTAGGGTGACTGCTCCACAAGACTCCAGGGCTCTTTCTCCACACGCGAAGAAAAAGCAGGTAAATGTGAGAGAGTACTTGAAAGACAGAGATCACAGAAGACAGAATGTGCTCCCTTCTCTTGCCCCTGCCGCTATGTATCTAGTTTGATACAAAATTGTCTCTTTCAGAGACAAGCAGAAAAAGAGTTAGTTTCTTGTAGCCTGAGATGTTTCAGAGGATCTTGGGAGTTTTGGCACTGATTTAGACCTATGTTTAACATGGTGAGAAAAAGGAAAACTACTTGCATGCTCCTACAACTGTATTGAAGAAAGGGCAGTGTAAATGTAACCTGTTGACCAATACCTCCATCCTCTAAAAAACAAAATTGATCATACATGTTGAATCTTTGTTATGTGAATTGCTTGGGACCAGAAGCTTTTTGGATTTTTTTTCAGTTTTTGGAATACCTGTATTTATGGTGACTATTAATTTCATTCCTTTTTCATAGGCAAGGAGTACCCAAAGGTGTTCTTGCCAGTTCTTCTGAAATATAGCCTTAAAAACCTGGTATTCGTTGATAATCTCCAATCCAAGTAGCTATCAAAGCTAACTAGCAAATAGCATTTTATTCTACATTAACAGAACTGTAGTTCCCAAGATAAGGGAAGTAGTATCTCACTGTATTCTCCACTAGTTAGTCCTCAACGGGAGTACTATATTCAGTTCTGGGCACCTCATTTTAGGAAGTTATAGACCAGTTGGAACAGGTTCATAGAAAGACAAAAAGAATGGTAAGAGATATGGAGGCATAAGAAAAGGTTGAGGGTGTTGATCATGTTCAGCCTGTTGAAGAGAAGACTGAGGATAACATGATTGCATTCTTTAAATATCTGAGAGCTCGACACAAAGAGAAAGGAAAAGGTTTGCTATCTGATACCCCAGAGGGGGTAGGATATGGCTCGACTCTCTATGGGGCCCCTTCCAACTCTATCGTTCTATGAAAACTGGGCAGCTTTTTAAAGCTACTGGCTTGTTGTAGAAGGGCAACAAGAAGGGCTCTGCCATCTAGCGAACACCAAAGAGGCAAAGGAGCTGGATTCTTTTATTGCTTTCCTGCTGTCCTGGCATTCTTGCTCATTTCCTGTGTTTCATTTCGGCATCCTAGGCAGAGGACCAAAAATGCAGATTCAGCTACAACATTCTACAGAACTGTATTAAGTCCCAAGCTTGTTATAGTGAAATACACAACCATTATGGTGTAATGCAGATTTAATTAATAAAAACGGTTACAATCTAATTAAGAATAAACTTCCAAGTAATTAAATAAGGAAATGAGTGCACATTAGTTCTTGCAACTAGTAAAACATAGATAGTAGAAGATGAAGACAGCTTTTTGCTGCTAGTTGACGGAGATGGAAAGTCTGCCACTGGGGACCTAATGTTGTTTATGCACATGCGCAGGCTGCTTTTCTGTTGCAGTGATTTGTTTTCAATTAAGAAGCTTCCTTTCCTGTATTTTTCTTACCATTTTTCTTACAGAAAAAAGAGACCTAGGTTGGATTTATACTGTAGAATCAATGCAATTTGAAATCACTTGTAACTACAATCACTCAAAGCTATAGACTCCTGGGAGTGGATGTTTCGTGAGGCACCATACTTTTTGGCAAAGAAGGCTGAAGACCTTGTAGAATGACCGCTCCGTTGATTCCATAGCATCGAGCCATTGCAATTAAAGTACTGTCAAACTGTAGATAAACCCACAGTCTCCTCCTGAAATGCCTGGCGGCAGTATTATATGAAAGCAATGCTTTGGAACTCAAAGAGGTGGCTTTGGGTGTTGCTAAAGATACCTTGTTCATTATTTTATTTTGCCCATTGATCTTACATATTACACTAATTTCAATCTTATCCCCAAGGAAATCTAATATTTCATGAAAAGGCATGTTACATTTTATTTGTGGTTAGGTTTAAAGGGAGGTATGATCACCAATGCACTAGCAAAACTCAATTCTGTTTTGCCTGTACAGAAACAAGGTTTGAGCAACTGGAATGAGTTGGGTTTAACATTATTTTTCTGCTTGGAAAAAAGACCTGTCTCATCCTTTAAAATGTGAAGCCCCTCCAAATTCTGCCCTTTCCAGATGCTTTGGGAG
Source organism: Anolis sagrei (assembly GCF_037176765.1). Taxonomy (NCBI): domain Eukaryota; kingdom Metazoa; phylum Chordata; class Lepidosauria; order Squamata; family Anolidae; genus Anolis; species Anolis sagrei. Next base: position 125,079,270 of record NC_090025.1, on the reverse strand, counting down.
GAACTATACATGATTGGGGGCAAAAAAAAATCAGTCCCTCCAATTGGACATGTGGGGATCCTTGGAGATGATGAAAAATGCTATAAGGGCTTCATATGTTGTGCTATGTTGTACATGTCCCATTCGAAATCCAAAGAAGTAGTTTATGAGATCGGACTCAATGGAAAACCCTGATTGTCGTCTTCCCTACAGGCAAATCATTGACTATGTTTTGAACAGAACACGGTAGGGCTTCATGAAAGGAAACAAATCAGAACTCAGTCCAGATGAAACAGAAGCAGTTCTTATCAGCATAAACCCAGATCAAGAATACATCTATACTGCTTTCTGTTGCTATTTCAGCTTGAATAAGAAAGAATGGGAGGAAGAGGAAAATAGGGAAATTTAGATACGAGCTTAAGTATTTTCAAATGCCACTTTTAAGTATCTTGGTCATTAAAGAATGGAGGCCCTTGATTAAAAAATGGGGGAGAAAATCTAGACCATGGGCAATACAGCGTCTGGATGTTCTAGTTGTTCAGTTCCGTTTCAAGTGAACCTTTTAATTAGCTGTACATATTAAAGTATTCATATGTTCTGGAATATCTAGTTAAAATTATCCTTTCCTTTGCAATCACATTGCCAAGTGAAAAATGTGGATTTTGTTGCATGATTGCATGAATTACTAAAAAGAAAGAGAGACAAGGGAGCAAGCAAGAGAGAAATAGTCTGGATGTTCCTAATTAAGTAAATAGCCCATTTAACTTACTAAAATTGTGTGCATACCTCTATGAATGGGCCAAGTGCCAGCTGTGGTAATTACCGTTTGCCTATGAAAATGTCTCATTCTCTCTACTTAATTGGATAAGGCTGTAGCCCACAACTTTTATGCAGCCTAAATAATACAGGAAGGAAAGAATGGTTTTATCCACTGCACATGTTTTGGGCAAAGTGACATTATTTCCTTATATAGTTTGTCACACTTTATAGTTCTACTGAATTGCCTGTTTTCAAAAGACATAAATCACTTAAGTAGAGCATTGCTCTTAAACAAAGCAAGAATAATAAAGTGCTGATACTTATCAGGCTAACAAGACAAAGGTAGGAGTTGTTAAGTTATAAGACGAGCAGATCAATGAGTAAGGTATTCAATCCAGCATAGGTTTTTAAAAATTATTATTTCAAGGAGGTTTTTTGTGCAGGTAAGTATTTGATTTTGTCCTTCATATCTGTTGTGTGGGGTAAAGAGTGTGCCACAAAGAATAATTTTGCAATCTAATTTTCAGAGCTATACTTGAAAATATAATATAAATATTATTCATAATTTATATGAAATATAATAAATCAATATAAAGGAAGTCCCTTAATTACAAACATCTGACTTACAAACAGCTCAAATTTGAGAATGGGGGTTAGACAACAGTTAAGTGAGAGGAAATCTACTACTTGGAAGGGAAATTCACTCCTGGAAGAGCTTTCATGAGGGAAAGGCAGCTTCCCGAGCTTTGACCTCTTCTACACTGTCCTTATATCCTAGGATCTGATCCCAGATTATCTGTTTATCCCAGGTTGTATGGCAGTGGAGGGTTATACAATCCAGTTCAAAACAGATAACCTGGGATCAGATCCTGGAATATAAGGACAGTAAAGAAGGGCCTTAATCATCAAACCAAAACAACCCAAAAATTCACTGGATCTATATTTAAAAATGTACCTGTTCTGACTTACATACAAATTCAACTTAACAACAAACCCACAGAACCTATATCTTCCAAGTTCATTGACAAAAGGGAAGTGGAATGAGAGGCTTTTGCCTCCCACGAAACCTTACCCTTGCCTTTTGGTGGGTTTGGGGGGGAGGGTGGGCGGCGGCAAGTAAGGACAGCTTATATATAGAATTGGCCAAACAAGCTGAAAATTCACATTACCATAAGACAATGATGACAGAATACATTTATGAAACAGCTCCTATGTACTTATTGCCCAGATCTTTCGAAGTTGTTGGTATCAATCTGCAACAGTGTTAGAGCAAAACAAACTGTGTTAGTGATAGTGAGAGGATGGCTATTTTCTAGAAGGGAGGGAGGAGAAAGTATGCTTGTGCAATTAAACTGAAACACAGTTTTACACAAAGAATCCCCATTTTCTTGCTCTGGAAGTGTGCTGAGTCAACACGTAGAGAGGAAAGCATACTTCCTCTGTCCACACTTCTGTGACTCTCCTACTGTAAACAGCATCTCAAGAGATGATCTTTCCACACATATATATGTAGATGCTCTCCACTGGAGTCCTGTTTTCTGTTGTTCTTGTTGCCTATTGTGAAACACCTGGAGAATACACCTGTGGAGACCCCTCTTTCTCTATGTGGGGCAAGCAACCAAATTGGAGATGATGGGAAGGGTAGGTCTAGTGAAATCAAAGATTCAAGAAGCCTCCAGAATAAGTAAATAGGGCTAGAGAGATTTATATTACTCTATGTAGACTTTCTTGTCAATAGGCAAGATGAAGGATGGTTAATGAGTGAGTCATAGCACTATAATGATTGGGAATTTTGAAACAATGGAAACCAGTGCTACTGGCAGGATTTATGGTCCCCAGATTTAGATGAATGAATGTCTACTTCATAAGTGTCTCAACAGATTTTTCTAATTTTTTTCTTTATGAAATGTTTCGCCTTTAAGTCTGCTATCTCAAGTTATACTATTAAATTAATTATGCCAAATAAGTAAAGCAAAACATAAATAAATAAAATAACATAACATAAAATAATAGCAGCTGATTTCAGGAGAGTTTACTTTTTTTTTTCACATGGTCAATAAGATCCCAGCAAATTAACATTATCATAATGGCATATGGTATATCATGGGACAAATGTGAATTTGTGGGGAAAAATAAGTTTCCGGACAAAAACTATGATTTTGCAATAAGAAAGCTTCCACAACGAAGGTGATTTTGGGTAAATCAGCTTCTTTATAGAAGGTTTGATTTTCTAGAACATATTTTGAAAATCGCAGAACCACAGAGAAGATATCCTACAATTGACTTAATTCATTATCTACATGAGCCTCCCAGGTTTTTAAGATCCATGGGATCAATCCTTCTTTGTGCCCAATCATCTTCAAAAGAACATATTATGAGGCCCTAAAGAGTAGGCCATCTTGGCTACTTCCACACCCAAGAACTACCAGAAAAGGGAAGGCAGAATTGCTCAGTTTATGCTGTTCTTTTGCCCACACCCAATGACATTTGTATAGCATAAACATCATACATTGACGATACTTTGTGTGCTGAAGTTGGTTTTAGCCAACAGGTGCCATTTATGTGGGTTTTTTTTAAATTGAAGTCTTTCAATTCATAGAATTTTGGTTTGAGATAGGGTTTTGCGTTCTGGCAATGTTTTATTTTAATTTGATGTTATTATTGTATTCCTCCTTGGAGACTATTTTTACTGGAAAATCCCATACAAATGTTAACAATAAATTAAAACAAATAATACTGCCAGCAAGACCAACCCTTCAGGGTGAGAAGGGCGGCATATAAATGGCATAAATAAATAAATAAATAAACCCTATAGGGCAATTCTTCCTAGGCCCATGGTAGATTTTTAGAAAAACAGCAAAAAAAAAAAAAAAGGTGGAAACCTTTAGAGAGCCTGCAAGTTGCTTCTGGTGTGAGAGAATTGGCCATCTTCAAGAACATTGCCCACGGGACGCCCAGATGTTTTACCATCATGTGGGAGGCTTCTCTCATGTCCCCGCATGGGAAGCTGGAACTGACAGAGAGGAACTAACCCCATCTTGTGGATTCGAACCACCGACTTTGAGATCAACAGTTCAGCCAGCACAAGGATTTTACCCATTTTGCCACCATTTCCACTTAGTGATTGGACTGAAAAGTACTTTTAGAGCAGAGAGAGATATGCTTGGCAGTGTAGGTGAAGGATAATGAAAAGAGATATTGAAAAATAAATCATGACTTTTCAACTCAGAACATCTAAGATATTCTTAAATTATGTGTTTTCTCATACATAGTGATTGGGAATGCTGCAGAGGGAATTCCTTGCAGTATGTTACAGAACCCTGTATCATAAATATGCACTTCAGATTCAACCGCCTTTAAAAAGAGGAAGACTGGTTTGTGTTTTAGAAATGACAAGACTTGCATGATTTCCACTTGGCTTGGCAAGACAACATTGGGGCTATCTGGCCGAGGCTGTCTGGCCAAGAAACAGTTCAGAAGCTGCATTCCAGCTAATCAGAGTCATTTTTAATCTGGATAAAACGTTTGCGTAATTACTTAACTGTTCACTTGCATTCCCTTTGCCCCCAACTGTGTTCATATCTAATAATGGCCTGTGGTGAGAACTGTGGCTTTTGGCTTCATGGCCAGAACCTTCTCTCTCTTTTCTATGCACAAACTGAATCTTTTAGTTGCTTTTCGGCTGTCACGTAACTCTCCTCAACAAAATGAGAAGACTGAGCCGGGTGACCTTGGCTTGGCCTGGGTGATAACATATTTAATCAAGAGGCTAACAGTATTTAATATGAAACCACACACTGTTTAGCCCTGTGTTCTGTAACAAAATTGGACCATTTTGAAACCTCCTCTCAAAAGCACACTTGATTACAGCCTGAGTTGGCTGAAGTCCTAATTATTAGTGTTGCTGTTTTTATCAGGATCTAATTATTTCAAGGTTTTAAAAAGCCATGAGAGCAATACAGAGACAGTTCCCTGTGTTTTTTAAAATGTGACAGGTTGTTCCTGGATAGGCGTAATTTCTTTGTCTTTTATCTTGGAAACTAGAAACACTAGCAAGCTAGCTGAGCATTGATTCTGTTTTTCTCATTACACCTACCTCTGTGAACTGGTGATATGCCTGTCTTGGTGCTTTACTCATGTTGAACGTAGCATGCATTTGGTCTGACAAGGAAGGTAGTATCAGGCCATGCTGTGAGATTCATACAAAATGGACTAAACTGGAGGAGGAAAGACTGAGGCCCCATTTTTTTCTGTTGGGTTGCCCAGGTGATCAAAATGCCTTACCTCTTCAACATCAACACACACTGTTCTCAGAATAGAGAGGCTGGCACTTTTCCTTGGTCTTTGTGATTTGTTTGCAATCTGTCCACAGTTTGGTCCCCAGCAAAAAGTAGAAGCAAAGTCTTCCAGCTTCAGTCTTACGTAAGTGCCTGTTTGTGTGTACATTTGTGCCTCCAAGTTGCCTGCCAGTTTATTTATTTATTTATTTACAGTATTTATATTCCGCCCTTCTCACCCCACAGGGGACTCAGAGCGGATTACAATGCACATATATATGGCAAACATTCAATGCCATAGATACACAACCGCGTTGAGTCGCCAATTTAGGCTGAGAAACAGCGGTATACAAGCGCAGTAATAAATAAATAAATATATAGACAGACACAGAGGCAATTTAACATTCCAGCTTTCCGGCTTCATGAGGGTATGCTCGATTCCGGCCACAGGGGGAGCTGCTGCTTCACCATCCATTTGTAACACCAAGTCCTTGATGGAGTACTTCCTCATTCTTTTGCACGCTGCTGGAAAGTTTTTTTATGGTGTCGTAAATTAGTTAAATTAGCCTCCCTGCATAAAGCGGTACCTAAATTTCCTACTTGACAAATGCAACTGTCTTTCAAGCTGCATAGATCAACTAGACTATTAATGGTCAGGAGCTCACTCCAACCCAGGCTGGCTTCGAACTAATGACCTCTCGGTCAGTAGTGATTTAATGCAGCTGGCTACTAACTAGCTGTGCCACCACCCAGTCCCAGTTTGTGTCCACTCCATGAATTTCAGATGAATTTCAGATAATTTTTGTGGAAAGGATGACTCAGAGATGGTTTGCCATTTCTCTCCCTCAAAATATAACCTACAGCACCTGATATTCATTGGCATTCTCCCATCCAAATACTAGCCAGGCCTGTGTAACTTTGTTGTGATATATACATGGGTAATGGGGACTTTAAAACAGTCCATCCTTTTATTAGACAAACCGGGCATCCGGTGGCACAGTGGGTTAAACCCCTAGCAGGTTGCAGATTCGAATCCAGGGAGAGCGCGGATAAGCTCCCTCTATCAGCTCCAGCTCCTCATGTGGGGACATGAGAGAAGCCTCCCACAAGGATAGTAAAAACATCAAAGCATCCAGGCGTCCCCTGGGCAACGTCCTTGCAGACGGCCAGTTCGCTCACCCCAGAAGCAACTTGCAGTTTCTCAAGTCACTCTTGACACGACAAAAAAAATTAGATGAACAATATATTATTCATATATTGTAACAATGCTACCACCCTAAAGGAATTATAAGATGATGTTATTTCAAGAAGCAATTTGAAAAGAAAAGGTGTTCTCAATTAATCCCTTTCTGTACAAGAAAAATAGGAAAATGGCTGCAGATCAAAACCCCATCTACACTATAGAACTAATGCAGTTTGACACCAGCTTTAACTGCCATGGGTCGATGCTATGGAACCATGGAAATTGTAGTCTTTAGCCTTCTCTGCCCAAGAGTGCTGGTGCTTCCACAGATTACAAATTCCATAATGCCATACCACTGAGCCATAGCAGTGGCATCAGCCTGCGTTGATTTTACAATGTAGATGTACCCTTGGTCTTGTCCGGTTGCTTATTTCTTTTATATCTCTTTTTCTCAGCATTGGGGAAACCTATCTTGCATATGTATTCATCAACCACATGATAGTGCAGCCTCCCCTTTAAATTAATAGAATATATTCATTTTTTTATCATAATGGATTTACAAAATGACAGGTTAACATTTGGGGGGGGGGGGGGGGAGAGAGATCTGCTAACAAAACACTAATGTGTTCATTGAGCCAAGGGAAATGAAAGCTACTTGCAATAGAATTCCCATAGCTGGTTGGTAACGCATACTACAGCCTCTCCAACCAAAATGGCCCTCTAACATAGCAAGCAAGCAGAGAGCAAAGATAGCCACTATGTGAACATTTCTACAGTTCAGTTTCTTGGTCACAGCCCCATCTCACTTCCCCCCCCCCCCTTTTCATTGTATGATTGAGGGTGAAGCAGCTTTGACATTTTCTTACGAAATCTTATGTAACACTCCCTCATTGCTCTTTATTAGCATCGAGATCTGGCTCCAAGCCTATCCTTGGATGCAGACATGTGTCTCCCGCATCAGTAGGGGATGGGGCAATTTAAATAAAATATGTAGAGCACCAGAGGTAGGAACGTCACTTTCCAGCTCCCAGCATGTAGATCTTGCCTGACTTGGCTACCAGAGTTGACAACAGCAATCTGTCTTGTGTCAAGCTATGTGCTGTAGTGAGAAAGGAGTTCAAGCTGCTGAAATTTAAATTTAGTCTTTGCATAGACTGTACCCTAGTTTTCAACTTTGCTATGCAAGGCATTTCCTGTCCAAGGAGACATTCCAGTTTTCTTCCCATTGTACATTTTGGCCCTCCCGTAGTTGTTAACCTTGTGTATGTCAGCCCAGTAGTGTGAAGGAGAGTGAATGACCACTAATTTTTCCCAAAAATGATATATATATTTAAAAAAACTCATAGTTACTAATGGTAAAATCAGTGAGCCACATTTCTAATTTAATAAAGTAAAGCAGGTTGATCCTAGAATTCTGATTGATTTCACTTACGATGATACTGGCCTCGTTCATGCAAGATATTCATAATATTTACTGAGAGTTGTTTATTTTTCATCTCAAATGCATGCAGGTTTTTTGTTGTGAGGAAAATTCAGCATTCTTAGATTTTCTCAGTATTGTACACATTTTCATTATTTTTCTAGCATTCAGTGATTTTCCAAATGTACCCCCATGACTGGCAAAACATCTGAGATCTACTGGGAATAAAGTTTTACGTTTTTCAAAAACTGAGGCTTTAGTGATTTGCATAAAATTGTGACCTTCCCAAGGCCAAGCAAAAATCAAATATTGAACAAAATAAGCATCTTAAATGTGTGTATGTTGTTTGTTAATTTACACAGGCTGCAGAAGATGTTCTAACTGCCATAGTAGCATGCTGTTTTTCTGCCCACTAAGTATAGATTATAAATTCCCTTCTTTAATATGATGCATATATTTCAGTAATTTTACATATACATGTTTTATAGTATATCCATGTTGTTTAACATCTACATAAAGTTGTTGGGAGATATCATATGGAGTTATGGAGTTTGATATCATCTGACCACAGATGATGTTCAATTCTATCACTCCTTTTCACCTGCAACTGAGGAGGCAGATCAGGTCCTGAATTGGTGCTTGGCAGCTGTGACGATCTGGATGAGGGTGAACAAATTGAAATTGAATCCAGACAAAACGGAGGTACTCCTGGTCAGTTGCAAGGCCAAGCAGGGTATAGTGTTGCAGCCTGTGCTGGATGGGGTTACACTTCTTCTGAAGGCACAGGTTTGCAGCTTGGACATGCGCCAGTTGTTCCCGTACCTTGGGAAATCAGACTTGGCCACGGTGGTCCATGCTCTTGTTATATTGAGAATAGATTACTGAAATGCACTCTACATGGGGTTGCCTTTGAAGACTGTTCAAAAGCTTCAAATGGTCCAACGAGCGGCAGCCAGATTTCTCATCGAAGCGGGGTACAGGGAGCACACAACTCCCCTGTTACGTGAGCTCCACTGGCCGCCAGTTTGCTACCCAGCACAATTCAAAGTGCTGGCTTTGGCCTATAAAGCCCTAAATGGTTCTGGCCCAGCTTATCTGTCCAAATGTATTTCCCTCTATGAACCATCACAGAGGTTAAGATCTTCTGAGGAGGCCCTGTGCTCAGTCCCAACTCTGTCACAAGTGTGGTTGGTGGTGATTAGAGATATGACCTTCTCAGTTCTGGAACTCTCTTTCCAGTGAGATTAGATCAGTGCCTCCCTCCTGGCCTGTAGGACCAAGCCTTGGACCGGTAAAATAATGCAGTGAAATACTGGGTTGTTTTAGGTTTTTTGGGTCTATAAGCACAAAGAGGTTGTGATACCTCACAACCTCTGTGGATGCCTGCCATAGATGCAGGTGAAACATCAGGATAAAATGCTTCTAGAACATGGCCATACAGCCCAAAAAACCTACAACAACCCAGTGATTCCAGCCATGAAAGCCTTCAACAATCAATTAGGAAGTATGTGCAATGACAATTGGAATGGCTATGGTGTATGATTTTTTTGGATCATGTGATTTTAATATTTATATTAGGATTTTAATGCTTTGTTTTAATGTTGTTATATGTCTTATGTTTAATAGTTTTAATGATTTTAATTTATAGTTATATGCTAGTGTTCAGTTATTAGGATTTTTTTCTTTGTATATGTATATGGCACTGAATTGTTACCATTAATATGTTGTAAATCATCTTGAGTCCCTCTCTGGGGTGAGAAAGGCAGTATATAAATATAGTTACTAAATAAATAAATTTTATTTAATTTGTACAAATGACATGAGATAGGATGATGGTTTAAAAATCAGTTAAAATGAAGAAAAGTTTTGAACACATCTTTCCAACCAGTTGGGATGATGTTAAAGGCTGGATGCAAGCATAAAAATCTGAAGAATATTAGATTGGTTCAATGAATAAATATAACTACAGTACTTCTAGTCACCAAAAGAGCCAAGACTCCTTCAAAGCATCATTTTTGTTATATGTATTATCCTTAGACTATGAAGGGTAGCTAAATGAAAACCATTCATTCCTTTCCTCTTGAAAATTTACAGATAAATCAGCAGTCAAGCATAGCACAGAAGGCGGTATTATCTTGAATTTCACTGCTTTTGAGCAGTGAATTTCTCTGATTGGTTTCAAGCTAACCTAGAGCCAGGTTTGGGTCTTAATTATGTGCAGGATAGTTTGGCATTTCATTCACATACCCGTAATCATGTCTAGGCATCTTTTGCTTGCTCTTTGCTGTGTTAATTGATCCACAAAGAGCGAGGCACCCAAGCTATCCTGTTCAGCCAGCTTTGTTTCTCTGATGTGACGCCCCAAAGCTGCTTCTGCGACTGCTTCATGGCTGCAGGCACTGCCCTGGTACAGTGCCATTTCTGCCACCTGCTCTATGCACCAGCCGGAGCCCGTATTCCCAGTGTCCTCCTTGCCAGTGTTGCTTAAGCCAAACAAGGATTATGAATGCAAACTTCATAGCTGAGAATGGACATTGAGAAGACTCCTACAGCCTGTACAAATGTAAGGGAAATTGCTGGCTGAAACCTACCCACAGCACCATACGCTGATAAATATTAATCACACTCTGCATTTGGGTTACATGTAGATTTACAGAGCTAGTTAGAACAGAGTGGGTTTGAATTCGTTTATTTATTTATGTATGCCTCATCACATTGGATCACTGCATAGTAGGTGGCTTATAAAATTCAAGAGCCCTTTAAAAATGAGATAGTCAATAAAAGCAAGAAAAACACATTGCAAAAAAAGATTAAAATATCATGTAAAAATGCTACCACAGTCTGTTCTGCTGGCAATTGATGGACATTGCTTGAACTATCCAAAGGAAAAGAACTTACATAGAATTTTTCCACAGTCTGTCATTTAAACACAGCATGGATGATACAAGGCATTACCAGTCGATGGTGAATGAGACTATGAAGACCAGTGGAGACACAGCTCCATTATGTCCAAATATAAGCCTGGGTGCCATCCTACATGACTTTTCCTCCTGGCAGTCTAAGATGTGCCTGTCAGTTGTTCAAATATTATTATTGCATTTGCTTTCTAGTGTCACTCACTGCAAGCCAGGTTCAGTTTGCTATGGAATGAGATGAGGATTTTGACAGCAACCTCTTAATTGCTAAACTCACAAGAGAAGAACATATCCCCCAAAGTAAGACCCTTGCTGCATACCCTGTCTTTCACTTTCTAAAGCAAAATTAGAAAAACAACATGCCTCAAGTCAGGAATGCTGCTTTGTTCTGGAGAAGCATCACATATGTGCTCTGCCTCCGCTGCAAACAAGATAACCTCTACTCCGGTATCTCTCCCAGTGCTGTGTTCCCTAACCAGAGTACCTTAAATCTTTCTCTCTGCTTCTAATGAAATGCTTTTTTATGTTTGACCTTAGCTATAGATCACTGTCCTCCTTTCCTATTGAGAATGGAAGTGCTTGTAAAAGATAATACTGCTTTCTTCACAGAGGTGTAGCTGAAATATTCTGGTAGCACTCATACAGTCAGGTTACCACCCATATTATGCCTTATGGCCAGGATATGCTGGCCAGGGTGCATTTGCAGAAAGCCAATTTGGTTCCCAGAAGATGTCACCATAAGATGAAATTCCTTACATTTCTCCTCTTGTTAGTTTGAAATGGGAAGCCATGGTATTGCCACTGTTTATATGCAGTGTAATGATTCATGGGGTCATATGCATTTTGACACTACAGAGGACAAAATCAGATAATTATTCTTGTAAAAGGGGTGTTTTACCAACACCCTTTCAGGATTTAATAATTTTTGCTTGGGAAGGAGAGAGGAGAAAACAGTGTTACATTTCCTCGTACAAGGGGGAGAAGAAAGGAGTTTTAGAATTTGATTTGATTGAGGATGACTGTGTACATCAAGGGAATTCTTAATAGTAACTAAGTGAGATAATAGATGTCCTTCTGTTTTGTTTTATACAACATGATATGAACATATTTTCACCTCCTGTGGTGGCTCCCAGTGCGACAATGAAACAATTCTTGGTTTAAGTCTTAACTTGCAAAGAACTCTTCACTGAATATCTTGACTGTCTCCTTCACATTCTGGATTTAAACCTAGAGCAGACTCACCATTCTATTGACATGGAAGTCACCAGCTTTGCTCACTTTAATAACCCAGTAATCTTAAATTTGAAATTAAACACATCCTTTAGAGCAATGTGCCGAAAACAAACTCTAGATCAGAGGCATCTGCTATAATTTAAGCACGGGCACAGCTATAGAATTTTCACCAGTTTCACTTGAAGGATGTAAAGGTCAAAACATCTTTTATCTTTTGGGAATATGGACAGATGTTTGAGGTTCTAGTTTGTGGGAAAGCCAATCTCATCACATACAAAACAGAGTTTCTAATTTTTGCCAAGTTTTCCTGGCAGTGATTGGATCTGGATTGCAACTTGAAACATCTACACTGAATTCCCCCAATAAGCTGTGAAACTCACTGGGTGGTCTTGGACCAATTGGTCATTCAGAATTGTAAGAATAAAGTGGGGAGAAGAGCATATACTCCTCTTAGAGCTCATTGGAGGAAAAACAAGATATTAACACAACTCAGAAATAAACAGCCATGTTTTATGGTCTAAAATGTTGACGGAAATCTATGAGTCCAGAGAGGTGAATGTTTCACAACCATCTAGTTGTATCCAGAACCTTTGATCAAGTTCATTGATCAGACAACCTGAGCTCTTAATATCTTTCTTTTGCCAGCAAGGAACCAATTTGGCCAGACTGTTGAGAATTACTTGCAGCTGAATAGTACTAAAAAGCTTTTTAAAAACCAGAAGGCATTGCCTATCTTCATGTCTAGAGCAAACTATTTTGCACATAAAGAATGTCAGCAATACTGATTAGGTGTTTCAAAATCCGATATAAGTTACTTCATGAATTTCTTTGGCATTTTAAAACCCTTGTTTAGTCTAACCCAAATGGGACCTTGACCTATTAATAATTTAAAATAATGGAGGTGAGCACTGGATTGTTTTAAAATATGCATAAAGTACTTGCTTTATAGTAGGCGGCAAAACATTAAATACACTTTAATTGTATTGACAGGATGTGTTTGCATACTGATTATAGTTTATACTTGTGTATGAGTTTAGCTTATGTAACAGGCAAGGGCAGATTTGGGGGCCAAAATTATTAATTTTGCTCTGACCTGAGGATAAGGCAAGGGCAAAACTTTAGGGCATGTAAGAAATTAATCTTATTTTTTCTGTTTATATCTATATAAATACAGATAGGAAAAGGAATATGAATGAGGAAAAGAATGAGAATACAGCCTAAAAAGGGGGGGGGGGGTTGAAGAAGAGTAAGGAAAGCCATCTGCCTGTTAGTGCAAAGACAGAGCTATTACACTAAGTCGCTATTAAACAAGGCTTTTGGAGTTACTCTGTAAAGAGGCATGTGTAGTAAGCCCTTATTAAAAATGGCTTCACATAAAGCATCAAAAATTGCAGACCACATTCTTCAAGACTCTTTGTGTCACTGCTGAATGCAGCTTGGACAGGAGAAAACGATGATGAAGGAGGAGTGGGGAGAAGGGCTGTCTTTCTTTCTCTGGTTTGGGCAAATGAGGCGAAATGGGCTATGGAGTTATGTGTTCTCTGCCTCTTGTCACAGCCTTTGTGTTGGGTTCCTGTTCCATCATTGACCCATGTATACTGTATAATTATATTCAATGCCATGCATAAGTTGAGAAAACATTTTGTGGATTTTGATATGACTGGTAAATAAGTTGAAGGTCATTCTGCAGAGAGGGAAAGCATCAATGCTGTCTTGTGGGGCCAGTTGTGACCCGCCAGATGTTTTGGACCAGCTCCCAGAATTCCTGACCATTGGACAACCTGGGTAGGGCTTCCAAGAGTTGGAGGCCCAAACAGCTGTAACATCAAAGGCTGTAAAGGCCTGAGTTAAACTGACCCAGATTTGTTGGGTTGGGAATTTTGTTGTTGTTTTCTTTCAATTTATACACAAGCATAAGTTCCAAAGCCTTTCCTATGACCATGTTGCTGTACAATATTTTTAAGTTGCTTTAATGTCTTACAACATGGATATCAGACTCATTTTCATTGAGGGCTACATCAGCCTTATGTTTATCTTCAAAGAGTCATTGAATCCATGGATGGAGAATCTGTGGATACAGGACTAACTATATTTTTTTCAGTAGAAGTCAGTGCTCTTTTCTTTTTACCCCAGATGTTATTGAACCACAATTCCCATCACTTTTGATTATCCGCCATGAGGATTGGAGATAATGGGAATTGCAACCCAACAGCACTTTTGGCTCTGAGGTTGGGGAAACACTAAAGGACATTTTAAAGTCAGACATCATATCTGCAAGTTTTGTAGCTAAATTCAAACCCCACTCTCCTGATTAAACAGAACAAACTGCGGCCTTGTTGTTTCTGTAACACAACTCCCATCAGCTTTAGTCATGGTGTTAAATGATGATGAATAAAGGACTTGTAGTCCAGCATTTGAAAGAGCCACATAAAATGACATGGCAGACCGGATTCGGTTCGCCATGGGTCTTGAGTTTGACACATGTGTCTTACAAGAAGTCCAAAATGAGAAACGGATACTAGATTTGCTGCTGTGGGCCACCATATAGGAAGCAAACACTTTCCAAAGCAAAAAAAACCCATAATCAAATAATTTGTTTTGCCACAGAAGTCATAAGGGAAGCATGCAAGTCACCAAAGAGGATAGGGCTTGTTTGTGAATGTGGCCGCCTACCAGAAATCTTTTGACGATTACCTCACTAATTAGGCATTTGGGGTAGAGCTAGTCATGCAGATTGCTGTTTTTCATGGCTTATTTTTTCATATTCTGCCTAGGGTTCTTTCCGCAGTTGTCCATGTTGAATTAGCATTGCAGTTGCACATGCACGCCGACACAACCACACACCCCAGATGACATAGCCTGCAACTGTTGATCAGCCCACACTGTGGGCTCCCAGTTGGTTCCACAAAATATCTAAAAGCTTGCCCATATCCTGGGTGGTTGGATCGCTGGCTCAGGCTCCCATATTTGCCTCCTCCCCACCGACACCATGATTCTTTCATCCTTTCTCTCTGCTTCACTTGATACGCTCAGTATGTACTTTGAATGCAATGTCGTGCCTAGATAAATTGCCTTTGATGGAGAAATAAAACTTGCAGTTGGTCGGCAATTACAAAAAAAGGGGGGGAAAGAACTTCTTGCTGGCCTGCACAGTGGTGCACAAGCAGTTAATATCCCACCTTGTAGTTGCCTAGCAACCCCAGAGGGTTTTCTTTATTTATTTTCCACTCCCATGCAAACTGACAATGAGGAAGTAAAGCAACCAGCTGGCATACCATTTGCCTTGCAAGCCTTCTTTCCTTATGAAAGAATCGAGAAACTGCATTACATACCGGAAAATAAAAATAGGACTACTTGTACATTCATTTTCCGTGGTATTCTAAGCAAAATGTTTATCTGTAAAGAAAAGCCTTGAACAAAGCAAACTTGGATTGAGGCACCTGACAAGGAGAGGCAGTCTGTGCTCTGTATTTCACTCCCTACAGGTCTTTGACTCCGATGGTCAGTGCACGTCTTGTTCTTTGCAATGACACAAAAAGTAAAAGCCAACAAACACCCATTATTCTTCCTCTCTGATTAAAAAAAATAGAAAGGAGAGTTGCAAACTTGGAAATAATGGTAAGAGTTTTTAAAACCTGGAGATGAAGAACATTTAAATAAAAATGTGCAGAAGATCTTCCATTATGGCAATAGTAGTTTTTAAGACTGCACATTTGAGGATTCAGTTCAGAAATCTGGATACTCCTGTGCCTGTTTGAAGATATATCACTTCTGTTTAGTTTATTTCTTGTTTCATTTTGGGTCTTCACTCTAGGAAATAACTGAATGCTTGAGAGGTTAAGGGGGGATGTTGGGCAGGAGCTCATATGGCTTTCTGTCAAGACCAGGGTGTCTATGGTTTTGTACAATTTTGGCAGCTGATTTTGTTCAGCTTATTGGCATCAGCAGGATTTCAACTTCTATTCATGTATTCTTTAGTTTAAGAAATCAAAGTACACCTCATGGTGGTTGGAAACAGAAGATCAAACAGGAAAGCTGTCCTATGTAACTCTGATGTGAAACCGCCAAGGATTTCAATCCGCCTTTGCTTTCAGATGCTACAGTTTACAGTGTATGCTTGTGAAATGGAATTTCAGTGATGCATATTCTATTGCATAACATAGCATTCACATGATAGCCATTTTTGTTTAAGACATAAAACTAAATCTCACCTTGTGCTGTAATTGCTTATAGAAGAAAGAAAGGAAATAGGCAGGAAGGGAAAAGAAAGACAGACATTCTCAAAGGTCTAATAGCTCAAGCAGAGTTATAGAGAGATGCGTAGTCTTTCACGTAGTCTGGAACCTGGCCATCTAAGGTTTTATAGATCACAAGCCATTGTGTACAGAAATGGGCCAGTAGCCAGTGGCTGCTTGAACAATAAAGTTATATGTCCCCTGTTACTAGCCCTAGACATAGTATTAAAGACCCATTACAATTTCTGAGTAATCTCAAAAGGCAGTCCCACATAGAGCTATCAAAATTGATATAATTTAGACTTGTCATCACACCCAAATCAGATATGCCCAGGAACATGCAAACCTAGTGTACTAGTTTTAACTGCACAAGTAGCCACTGTTGAAAGCTGAGCATCTTTGCTCAGAATTGAATCTAGAGACTGTGACCTACAGATTTCAGGAGTATAATCCCACCCAGAATAGACTGAATCCCCATTCCCTGATCTGTGTTTCAGATTACCTGGATGTAGTTTGTCTGAATGAAGCTTCAATTTGTTCAGTCTCATCCATTCCATTACTGACAACAGGCATTGGTTTACTGCCAAGGTAGCAAAGAGGAGATAGTGCTGGGTGTCATAATGATGGAACTATAAATCCCAGAAATTCAGGTAACCTCTCACAGAGTGTATATGAATATGTTTATGCAGGACAAAACAGCCCGATTGATCTCACAGGCCAAAGATAGAACAGTTCTTCCAAGTCCTGTCTTTTAGAGGTCGCTCAGTGTCAAAAGCTATTGACAGATCCAGTAGATTCCCTCAGTTCAGCTCCCAGTAAGATTATTTACCAAAATAACCAAAAACATCTCCATGCTATAACTATACTTGAAGCCAGACTGGAATTTGTCTATACCAGCCTTTCTCAGCCTTCTTTTACCTTAGAGTGGTGGTTCTCAACCTGTGGGTCCCCAGATGTTTTGGCCTTCAACTCCCAGAAATCCTAACAGTTGGTAAACTGGCTGGGATTTCTGGGAGTTGTAGGCCAAAACACCTGGGGACCCACAGGTTGAGAACCATTGCCTTAGAGAATCCCTTGAGATAATATTTATGTCTTGGGAAATCCCTGTATAAAAATTAGTGGATCTGCATTTCTAAAATTGTTTATTGTTTTCATTCTGCTTGTAAGAACCCTGACTAAAATCTCATTAACCCCACCCTGCATTATCAAGGATGATGGGAATAATAATATAAAACATCTGAATGTGTTGTTTGGGGAAGGCAGGCTTAGGTTATATGACCTAAACTTTGACTGAGCTCTAGCAACAAGGGCTAATTTGTGCAAGAAACATAAATAACTGTGAATCCGACATTGTTCTAGTCTCATTTCTCTACAGATGGATGCTACAGGCAAAAACGAACATGTTGGGTGGTGAAAAAAATGGAGCATATTTGTAGCCATGCTGTTAGACATATTTGATGCCTCTAAGCAAGGTGCAAGAAAATATAGTGTTTAGAATTCTGTCTCTTCAGGAGTCCCTTCTCCTCTTCAGGAGAAAATGGCCCTAAATCAGCAATGCTACACACTGTTCTTTTTTTTACACCTCACTGCCTAACAAGAAAAAAGAAAAAAATGCTCTGAAAACTAAAATCTTGTTGGACATCTCTCCAAAACAGTGGGGCAAAAAATCATGCTATGGCCATGCTGTACATCCATAAGAAATTGATTGTATAATGGCTCTACTGACAGGCCATTAAATAGATGGGCATGGTAGGTGCTATTGTCAGATATGCACTAGTTACTGTTTAACTGGGTGTATAGATTTGGAGTGAAAAGTGATGAATAGAAACGGAGAGCGAATGTGCCCAACTCCTGTGCCGACACTTTTAGAGACCCAAGAACATTCCATTCATTATTTTCTTTTCAGAAACAAGTCAGAAAGCCACTACAGCTCTCCTTTGCTTTTGTGTGAGGAAAAATATGAGAAGATTTATAAATATTTAAAAAGTGATGGGAATCATAGGATCTTGATCTGATCTTCCAACTCAGCTGAACTCTTTTCCATGTTCTGGCACTCAGCAGGCTGACCTTTCAGTAAAGTTGTGTGTATATAAATACTTAAAGAGTGATGGGAATCACAGAATCTTGATCTGATTTTCCAACTCAGCCCAACTTTTTCTGTGTTCTGGCATTCAGCAGGCAAACTTTTCAGCAAGGTTGTGTGCATTTAGATTCAATCAGAACCAAGGTACCATATATCCTCATGTATAAGTTGAAGACAGGTTCTGGGGCCAAAGTTATGGATTTTGATATCACCTATGGATAAATCAAAGGTCATTCCACAGAGAGGAGAAAGTGACAGAATTGTTTCAGCAGACCAGTCAGTCCTGATTGCCATCACCACCATTTTTCTGCCCAGGAATTCAAAAAGACCTTCTGCAACTCTACTCAGAGAAGGGAATAGCTCCTCAATCTGATAAAAATTAAGGCACAGTCTTAGTTTTTATCAAGAAAGGAACCACTCCTTCTCTGAGTAAAGTGGAAAAATGTAAGAGCTTAGTCTATCGTGGAAGAACCTAAGAACAACACGGATCCCCTCTGTTCTCTCAGCATTCCTTTGAGGGGAAGCACCAAAGAGCATTTCCTTCCTGGTCCTTCAAAAAGGCCAGAAGCAGTATTGCAGTAAAGAGTTAAGGTGCACTTTTGACAAAGATTTCTAGACCTATTCATTTAGCATTCCATCATCAGGTATTAAATGAACAGCTAGGCTTGAAGCAAAAAGCTAAATTCATTGCCTTTTTTGTCTCATTCTTTACGCCCAATGCAGAGAACTCCAGGCTCTATCACATGGGTGGCAATTATGTGGCCTTTTTATTGTTGCATTTCAGTTTACATTGTCCGCTACCATTACGGGCATGCTGGCTAGGACTGTTAAAAGATTCTAACAACATCTGGATGCATGATTCCACTTTGTTAGATTTAATTTTAATAGCTAGTCCCAAGTAGAGTAGACACATTGACGAAATATGTGTAAGAGTTTACTTAACGTTGAGTCAGTCCTTGTTGGTTTTTATTTATTTATCATGTCAGAGGCAAATTGAGGGTGCAATTGTAATGTATTTAAAAACTTGCCATTATACTAAATGTCCTTTGACTAGTAGCTGGTCACTTGGAGTGGTGTTTCTATAAGAAGGTCCTTCACTGTGCATGTGGCAGGGCTCAGGCGGCATTGTAATAGGTGGTCTATGGTTTGCTCTTCTCCACACTCGTATGTCATGGACTCCACTTTGTAGCCCCATTTCTTAAGGTTGGCTCTGCATCTCATGGTGCCAGAACGCAGTCTGTTCAGCACCTTCCAAGTCACCCAGTCTTCTGTGATTCACAAGGGAATCTTTCACTTGGTATCAGCCATGGATTGAGGTTCTGGGTTTTAGCCTGGCATTTTTGGACTCTCACTTGCTGAGGTGTTCCTGGGAATATCTCTAAAGATCCTAAAAAGCTATTTCTTGATTCAAGGTGTTGGTGTGCTGGCTGATATCTAAACGGGATGGGCCAGAGATGTCACTGCCTTGGTCCTTCATTATTGGCTGCTACTTCCCAGCAGAAGTCAGGTGGTGTAATACTGGCTAAACAGTATAATTTATCCAGTGATGTGGGGAATAGTCATCCTATGATAATGCAACATGTCTCATTAAGAGCAACTGCTACTGTTTTAACATGGTGAGATGTATTCCACACTGGGCATGTGTATTCAGCAGCAGAGTAGCAAAACACAAGGCCAGTTGTGTCTGGTTGTGATCCCCAGGTTGTACCAGTCAGCTTTTGTATTACATTATTTATAGCTCCCACTTTTTGCATGATAGCGAAGCAGTGCTTCTTGTAAGTCAGAGCACTGTCCAGGGTAACTCCCAGGTATTTTGATGTGCTGCAATGCTCCAGTGGGATTCCTTCCCAGGAAATCATTAGAGGTCAATATGCGAGTCCTTGTTGGTGCTAACAGTTGGATTCAAGCCTTGGCCCTATAGTGCTTGCGCATTTACTGGCCCAAGAAAATTGAGATGCTTTACTAATTTAGTGTTAGACAGTTGGCATATGTGCCGGACTGTATTCTACCATAAATGGGAATAATGTGGCCCACCAGATGTTATTAGACCTCACTTTCCAGCATTCTGCATTGTGGGCTATGCTGGCTAAGGCTGCTGGGAGTTATAGTCTAATGACATGTATTACATTGTTCTTGACTTACACACTTCTACAGTTTGTAACATAGTCTGGGGCTACAATTTACAGACATCCCCCCTCCCCCCGCCTTTCATGCTCTATACGGAGACCAAAGATTGTAATTTAAAGATTAATGTGTTGGTGCTACCTTTCAAAATTATTACCTATTACTTGTTGCAAAAATAGTAACATTTTACATTATTTGTTAGTAATGTGCTGCTTTAAAATCATTTTTATTGAAAAATAGTTACCTGCCCATTTTCTCCAAATAATCAGCCAAAATAGCTTGTTGAAGTAATGAGAAAATGCTACTTTTTACTAAAGGGAAATGTATAAAACTTTAAAATAACAATACCCATCTTTTTCTATGTTATTTCTAAGCTCTAGTTGAGATAAAAGCTCTACCTAGGAAAAGGAGATAGCAGTTATGTGTGTGTATCAGGCAGCCAAGGCTTGAAGCGAAAAGCTAAGGAAGTGGAAAATAAGGTTGGTTTATAATAGAAAATTAGGCAGAGAAAAGCCATCAGACAAATCACGGGGAGACAGGCAGACAAACCCAGCAACTGAAAAAGCCCTAATGAGCAGCAGGCCAGACAAAAATATGTGAGCTATTTATACAAGAGGGAAGGGGTGGGGAGAACACCTCCATTGCGCTGCTATGTATTTTTTTTTGGCTCATATGCTTTGTAATTCCTGAGTCCGGCGGTGTGTTTTCTCCTTCACCACAATCTCTGTGCAGATATGTATGCAAACCTGTACAGATATACAATGTTCAGGTAAGTATTTGAGCCCAATACTGTTTCATCATTTCTTTTTTGACTTCAACACTAACAATAATGGGTTGTAATGAGACAGGAAATAGGTAAGATTCTTTTGGGGTTGGTCCATGTTATCCTTGTAATGGAAGTAAAGCTCCAAAGCTGAGACCAAGAAAACGTTGGGTAAGATTGCCTCATGGGTTTATGGTTGGGGTGAGATTTGACCCAAAGAGACAGGGGCAGTCCTTACTCAGAATTGAAGTCCTTTGTCCTTTTTCCAATTGTCAACAATTGTTCACAATCCAATTCTGCAATTTGTATGTCCAAAAATTCAACAAATACCTAGACCTGCTGCCAAAAATCAAGATACATTAAGAAAGAATGTAAGAATAGCTATCCTTTTGTCGTGGACTCATTCCTAATAACATTGGTGCTGTGCAACTTCTCATTTTGTAGTCAAATTTACTGGTTTTAAAATTGTTCAGGTCTGAGGTAGTTCCTCATTTGCTTCCAAATCAGGAAATGAAATCATTCAGAATCTGATATTAAAGATTTTTGAATCATGCATTCTCTAACTTAGGTGTTCAAAGGCACCGTAAAATTTATGCTGACTTGTTAGTTAATAAATGTACATTTCCCTTCAGTCCAGATTAATAGAGAGGCTGAAATTATAGGTTTGTGGGGTGCCAAATTGCCACTTAACTTGGGATCTTGAACTGCAATTTTGCAGCTGTATCCTAGGGAGTCAGTCCTCCCTTTTAACATATGCTCTCATCCTAAACCAGACTGAAGTGTTTAGTATTCTAAAATTAAAGTGAATGCAAGGAAATTTCTGTCAAGTAAACATACTTAGAATTAAAGTTGGTGAACTGCCATACTGCTGAAATTCATCCTACTTATGAAATGTTGATTCTAATTTCAAGTTGCCATTTGTGACTTGATTACAAGATGAAGTAAATTGGATTGGTCTACTCACAGTCTTTTTAACACTATTTTTCATCATTATGATACTTAGCTAAAACACCCACTAAAAGTATTTGTTTGTTAGGTAATGACTAGTATACAAAGGAGAGAGGGAAAGGACATGTAGTCCTCTTGTTCTGTGGCAGTTTCCGCCTTGTGTAGTCATGCTCAAATCCATTTACATTGTGGAATGCTTAGCTTTATTTGTTCAGTCTGGGGAAATCCAAATGCAATTTTTGAAGATGACCTTCATGCTGTAAACAAGCAAGTCATCACTGAAGTATGAAACTAGTGGCAAGAGGTCGCTTTGACTCTTTTTATAGATGAGTAGTAGAGAATTTAGTTGGTTTTGCTTTTCTTTAACAATAGAAAACTAACTTGGGTTTATGGCTCTTTCTACATTGCCATATAAAATCCAGATTGTCTGCTTTGAACTGGATTATATAGCAGTGTAGACTCATATAGCCCAGTTCAAAGCAGATAATGTGGATTATTTGCATTGATAATCTGGATTATATGGCGGGGTAGAAGGGGCTTATGTCTTAACTTCACCTTCTCTACTCAAACTCATGAGCATAAAATACAGTAATGTATGAAAGTTGTTCTAATGTGAAATTAGCACAGAAAACTCTGGGCCCTTCCACCAGCCATATAGCCTAGAATAATATCAAGGTAGATAATCCACAATATCCACTTTGAACTGGATTATCTGAGTCCACACTGCCATATAATCCAATTCAATGTGGTTTTTATACGGTTGTGTGGTCTCCTTCAGCCCCTTCTACATTGCCATATAATCCAGATTATCTAAACAGATAATCCACGTGAACTGTTTTGAGCTGGATTTTATGAGGCCCCATCTACACAGCCATATAAAATCCATATTATCTGCTTTGAACTTGATTATATGGTATTGTAGTCTCATATAATCCAGTTCAAAGCAGATAATGTGGATTATCTGTTTTGATAATCTGGATTATATGGCAGTGTAGATCCAGACTGAGTCTACACTGCCATATAATCCAGTTCAAAACTGATAATCTGGATTTTATTTGGCAGTGTAGAAGGAGTTTCTAGCTGGATATGACACAAATGATGTGGTAATTAAATTTAGCTACTTGTTAATATTTTTCAACCTGACTCAATATAGGTGTCATCTGAAATGGAATATCAATCAGACATTTTACAAATGACTTTCAAAAATGCAAGTATGCTTTGAATAAACATGGTTTATCCAAATTCTGGTTCTTCACATCTTGCTATCCTTTTTTTTCTAGAGGAAAAAAAGACTAGGTTAATGGGCTGGGACAATGACTGGTAGACTCCCTCATCATCATAGACAGGTCTTTAGTAATGGGGGTCCATCTTACACTGTAGAATTAATGGCTCGACACCACTTTAACTGCCATGGCTCAATGCTATGGAATCCAATAATTTGTTATTTGGTGAGGCTCCAGCACTCTTTGGCAAAGAAGGCTAAAGTCTTCATAAATTAAATATCTGGAATGTTTATTGACTTTGTATGAAAACTGAAGACCTCAATACACAATGCCTGTTCTGCCCCCACACTATCTTAACTACTTGGAAGGTGAACTGACTGGCGCAGGGAACAGATCAGAAACTATATAGTTGAATCAAACAAGAATTTATTAACGGACAAGAATTTTAGATTTTCTCTCCTCCTGAGTCTCACTACAAAGTCTTTATGATGAGAGAGGTAAAGTCTTTGAGAGATAGTTCTGGTCAAACTGAGGCTTTTGAGTCTTTATTTCTTCTTATTGTCTCTTTCTTGTATGGTGTTCAACTGTCTCCAAGATGATCTCAATATTTAACTCTGACTGAACTTGAATACAGCTCCAACTGGACATGCTATTCTGTAGACCTTCCAGCCCTCCTCTCTCTTCACCTTGTGCTATTCTGTAGACCTTCCAGCCCTCCTCTCTCTTCACCATTTGCTATTTTGTAGACCTTCCGACCCTCCTGTCCCTTCACCTTACAGTCACCAAAAGGCTGACTCTTCTAAGAATCAGAAATGCCTTGTCTGAGGCTCTGCCCCTGAGGGGATTATTAAAGGGGCAGGGCAACAGAGGCTTCAAATGCAAAGAGGCTGTCTAGACTGACCCCCCAGAAACTGTACATAAAATATCAATCCCTCTAATTAGAAAGGGCTTAACTAGGGGTAAACAGTGAGGGTCTTCATGGGGCACAACAGTGCCATTGCACTGTTCTTCTCTCAAACTGTCACAACTCCTTGGCTTGGTGTTAAAAAGATCCTGTTCCCATTCATAAAGTGGTGGAGACTGTATTATTAATATAGTAGTCTCCCAAGAACTTGCTTATCCCAAGAACTCAAAAATATGCATCTGATTTGCCTGGGGGTCATTGAGCAAAAAAGGATACATGGAGATAGGCCTAGTGTATCACTTTGGAATTTCATTTGGTCATAATAATATGTCAGCACTGCATGACAGTATAAATTGCACAAAGTTGAGCATTGTTGTGGGCATCTTTGCATTTTTCTAGAGATACATTCTAGTCTTAATGAGTAGTTCTGCTCATTATTCACATGGTAAATTAAGGTAACACTGAAGTTTGGGAAGGAGAAGAAAGAGAAGGAGGAGCTGTCAATTCTATCAGTGCATACATTTCTGCTCTGCTTGTGTGTATATCTGTTTGTGTGTATTGAATTTAAATTGCATGCATTGTTAAAGTCACAGTGTATCTACCATTGATATACAGTTATGAAGAACCAAATGTAAAATTAGGAATAAAATAGTGAATGGTTTAAAACTGAGGAAGTGGCAGCTCTTTACATTTGTGACAGGATACACTGGGGATGTGAATTGTGTGGCTTTCCACATGTTGCTAAAACTACAACTCTTTACATCCCTGGAGAACAGACCTAGCATTAAGGAATGCTGTGAGCTTCGGTCTAAAATCACTATGGTCCCTTCCACACAGCTGAATAAAATCCCACATTATCTACTTTGAACTAGAATATATGGCAGTGTGGACTCAGACAATCCAGTTTAAAGCGGATATTGTGTGATTTTCTGCCTTGATATTCTGGGTTATATGGCTGTGTGGAAGGGCCCTGTGAGGACCATATAGCTACCCGCTCTGGTATGCTACTCGTATGTATGCTTCATCTAGGAACATCAGTTTGTTCCTGGCACCATAATAAAACTGATCTTCTAAAGATGTAGGTTTATAGTTATATGGGATGCAACTCAAAGGTCCATTTGGGATCACTGGAGATATGTCAACTAGCTGATAGATCTCTAGTGATCCCAAGGACAAACAGAGGTATGCAATTATTATTTTTTTCTAGCTCCAATCATTTTTTTAACTTCTAAAAGAAATGGGTTACTTTGAGTAGCGAATAATGATCATAAAGGCCAATCTGTTACTGTGAATAGACTCTGTCTGCTCCCAATGACTATATTGATCCAATAAACGTTTGGTACAAATAAGACATTTATTTCTGCCTTTCTTGTTTTCCTAGACTGATTTTGTTTAAATAATTGTTTGTCCATCTCTTTAGTAAATTTACAAATTACAGTGGAAAAAAGTCTTTAAATAAATTCATTTCTGCTGCTATGAAGAATTATTAAAGCTCAGGCATTTCCCCCCAGAATTGTGCTGTGAAGAGGGGATGTAAACCCACAACAATGTTACCGTTTCCAATTTAACTGCTGATGGTGCAAATTCAGTACTCTGTTATACATTATTGTTGCTTAGCAAATAATCCAAACAAAATATTTCCTCTGTACTATTTTCATTGGTAGAGCCTATGCCTTAGTTGTGTTTAAAATTTTAATCTCTATCATTGTTCTATGTCAGAATATATGAATATGAATTAGAATCAAGCTGGTAAGCCTAAAATCCAACACAAGGCTGGAGTTATTTGAGTTTTAGAGACAAAATTATCTAAAAACTGGGAAAGGGACAGAGTTTAAACAAACCTGTCATCTTTGTACCAGGAGGACTTAGCCAACTTTAGCTCTGTCTCCAACACAGAGTTTAAAATAAGTAGTTGCAAATAACCAGTTACTTGTAATTAATTTGGGGTTTTTTCCCCCTAGTATCTATGGCTTACTGTGATGTGAGTGGGAAAAATGTCATGTGATAGATTTTCAATGTAAAACTAATTTTAGTAATGACTTCTATCTTTTTATAATATCCCGAATTTTGATTCACAGTTGATGTTGAGAGTACCAACTTTTTGTCTCAGGAAGTATATATTGTTATGGCAAATGCTTCTGTAATCATAAATATTTTCAAAAGCTGTATATAATTATATACATTTTACTTGGATCTACTTTATATAAAGCAATAATAGAACATTAACAAATATGTACTACTGTATATCATGAGTCACCTACTGAAACTAGACCTGTCTCTTAGGTGTTGATCTGTGTTTTTTAGATAATCATATTGATAAATTAACGTAAGAGTTTTTTAAAGTCCATTTTTGTTTTAGCTGTAGTGTTTATTGTAATACTTTTATTATAGATTTTTTGATACCATGGAGTAAAGAAAGCAGTCCCCATAATTCTTACTTTAATAGGGTTTTGTCATCATATTTTATAAATCAATACCCATTTTCTGACAAAATTCAAGCTAATGATTTATCTGAAGTAGTATATTTTGTACCATGACTATATATCTTACAATTGTTCTGATGCTATCAATTTTGCTCTGCAAGAAAATCAGTACCACCTAGATGGAAGTTACTTCTCATCACCTAACAAAGGTCCTTACAGAAAAAACAAAGCAGGAGGTCTGAAAACCAAAAAGGCAACATTGGAAAGACCACCCAGAATAGTGGTACATATATTTTGGGCTTCCTCCAAGTCCTAAATAGATTTATGAAGTGTATGGAAAATAGGAAAAGGGTGTTTTGCTCCAAAGGTATTTTAACACTATGTGCCTTCCTCTATTCAGACATGCGCATATACAGGCAGTCCCAAGTTACAAACATCCAACTTACAAATGATCCATAGGTAACAACAGGTGAGACAACAGGAAGTGAGATAAATCTACCCCTAGGAAGGGAAATTCACCCCTAAAAGAGTTATCATGGGGAAAAGGTGTCTCCACTGAAGCTTTATCATCAGTGCTTGTTTCCACAACAAGCCAATTTTTTCAAAATCCAATCATCACAGGAAAAGAAAGTGAAATCTTCCAAACAGGGTCACAGACAGCAAAACAAATACCACAGGGGTGTTAAACCTTCCCTATGCTATCCAAAGCTAACATATATAACTGGTTTATATATATTTGGCTAGTTATACTTTTAAAATGGAGATGAGCAACAAACCCCAGAGTCAGACATGACTGGACTTAATGTCAGGGGACTACCTTTACCTTACTTTTAAAATGCCCCTCTTCTGACTTACATACAAATTCAACTTAAGAATAAACCTACAGAACTTATAATAACTTGGGAACCACTTATACCTATAAAAACTGGAATGAAAAATCCTCAAAACAATCAAACATATAACTTATAAATATATCAATCAATCAAAGATATACTATGGACTGTATATAACTTATACAACAGTTAATAAGGGGCCACTCACACTTAGGACTTGTCTGATAGTAGGCATCACTGGCAAAGTAAGATTACATATAGTGATTTGGGGACCCTTCCAGACACTTTGTTGCTTTTGTGGACATATGCCACCTTTGTAAGTAGCCACTTGTCAGACAGAGTGGATTCCAGGGTGGGTGAGGGCAGGAACTGAAAATCATTTCAAAATTCACTGCCATATGGCACATCTACATAGACTATTCAATGCAGTTTCAAACTGGTATTGAAGAAAGCAATGTTGCAAAATCTCCCCCTGGGCTGATTTGCAGTTCTCTACCCCGGATCAGCCCCAGAGCATGTGGCCCATATACATACTACCAGGTGGCTGAAATAATGCTCACTAATGTTAAGATTTCAGATTGAAAATAATGGAACAACAACAGAATCAGATATAGCATCTCTCATAGAACATGCTGGGTTAACTGGAGTTATGATCCATTATATTAAAGGCTTCTAAAAGGTCCAGAAGTACCAGCTGTCATTCATAGAGCATACATCTGCTCCCCAGGACTACAAACCCGATTAAAACAGGAAGGAAAGGATAATTGCTATTACTGATTTGCTATAACTCATTCAGTCAACTTTTCTAAGAAGGGAAAGTGTGCGCAGTTTGGAAAGCTACTTCTATAAAGAAGCTTACTCAGATTTCCAAGACTGTAAAACATACTGAAGAACAAAGTATGTTTTACAAGTATGCTTCTTCAAATATTCGGTCTTTGATACAGACACCCTCTTTCCCTGTCCTCCTTGTCATCATTTAAATACCCAGAAGAGAGAACAAAGTAATAGGGCAGGCCAATATATGAACCATGTGATATTCTTCTTCCACCTTTTAGTGAAGCTGACAATCACTGTTAAGAATAATAGTAATTGAAATTTTTGAAGTAGTATTGTTACAATGGGAGAAATAGTGAAGTTGCTTCTCAGTAACTTATACCAGTCACTCCTATTCTCAGATGTATCAACTTGATTTTTAAAAGCCTTCTCCACTCATCTGCTCTTCACCACTTCTTTTTTCCTCCTCATCTAATCTCCTGTCCACCAGAATACCCCCAGACTCCCTTACCTATCATTCCAACAGCATGTGTCAGCCTGATTTAAGGTGGTAATGGGGAACTGAAAGAATCGGCAGAGGAAAAGGTGAATCGGTGGAGAAAGGGGCTGGAATTCAAGTGAAGCCTTGTGGTGTGGAGGCCCTAGATGGGAAGCGGGGGGATGGTGTTATTGCAAAAAAGCAGTAGAGAATTAGGGTAGCAGAAAATGGAGGTGAGGAGGTGGAACTAGTTTAACAATATCTACAAACTTGTAAATAATCAGATCTAGGAACTGTTGTCCAAACAAAGATCCTAAATCTACAGAAAATTCTGATGGTAAAGTTGCCTTCTGATTGTAGCTTCTTTGGAAGTAATTAATCATAAGCCCCATTTATGATATAAAGGGAAATTGTGTAGTTGGTTATGGCTTCCTGGTAAGCTTATTCACTCTAGGCAAAAGGACAAAAACAATGCAAGTGATTGAGCTGCATGCACAAGCATAATTTTGCCATGTGTCATTGATTATTAAACTACGTTTGTATACAGATGGTGGTTCTACACAACTCAATAAAGTGGTTCCTAACAGGCATCGAAAATACCAGTTCCACCCTACTTTGTGACCCAACAGGGATGCCTCTAGCTTCCTCAGTTTGGTGCTGCTGGATTGGGCCCAACTGGCACCTCCTTCCCCCATGTCACTGCTGGCTACTTGATGCTCAGAGAGCCCACTTCCTCCTTTTTTGCTTTGTGACTCAGGAAGGAGGATGGTAGGAGGGGCAGAAGGCACAGAAGTCAGAAGGCACAGAAGGAGGAAGACTGAGCCTCCAATAATAAGGATACAGGGGGAGGGGAGGAGGGATCAGCCATTCCACATACCCGGGTCACCTGCCTCGGAAGCACTGGGTACATATGAACTGTCTGGACTACCAAAACTCAGGGGAGAACCCAAATCCTGGTATAATTTCTCTGAGTGGGGTTATACCAGGATGTAGCTTTCCTGGGTTAATCAGGATCAACTGATTTGCCTTTTGTGGCTGGACACTGATCCAATCCAATGCCAACCTAAATGATCAGTGTAGATGGGACTTTACAATAATCAGGTTCTTGCATTCTCCATATTGTGGTAATGTGTATCTTGTAATCTGCTAATGTCAGTGGAGATGAGATTATGTGCAAATGAATAAGAATGTAAAGCATGAAACATCTTGGTCCATGTTCTTATAAAATGGCTAGCTAGAGCAGAAGCAATTAGAGAAACACTGATTTCAGGACGTAATTGGTAGCAAAAAAAAATAATAGTATGAGTTCACAAATGATGGCAAAGCACAGCTAATTTTTATTGCAGTTATTTGCTATTCAATTTACATAATCCTGCAATGGCTACTTGGAAGAAAATATTAATTCACAAAACATATTTTTAGTGGCACACTAACGTCACCCTTTCCAATAAAACAGTGAATTAAAAGCTCTCCTGGAATATCGTAAAATACTGGTTTCTTTTACTGTAGTAAAATGGAATGTTGTTACATCTCCTGAGAAAATGTGGTTGATCATAAAATAGCATTTATAGATCTGACATAGTATTTCCATAAGTATTTCAAGAACATACATATTTGCTTCAATTTGCTTTGATCTTGTTGTTTTTGTGTGTCTGTGCATGTTTGGGAATGTGGATGAGATAGACAGACAAAAACCAACACACACACACACAGTTTTGAAGGGGTTTTCAGATTTGCTTCTCCAATTCTTGTAGTAGTTTATGCACTGAGCATCTATGGATGTGGTGGTAAGGTGTTTTTCCTTTTCCTATCTTGAATTGTTAATGTAGTTTTCATAATAGTACTTTTTTGTTCATAAGTCAAAGTTAATTGTGGCATTTATTTGTAGAAACATTGGTTTTCAGAGAATGCCACATTCCTATTCTGATATTCATGTCTCTCATTTCAAATAAATTTGGATTGACTGAGTAAGAATTTGATGACTCATATGGATAATTGAATAGTGTAAGGAAATAGCCTGACTATTTCATCAAATTTTTCTCCAGGTTGATTTCTGTAATAAATAGGGCATAATGGAATTGAATTATTTATTACCTGGAAAAGAAGAAGAAAAAAAGCTTAAAGCTATATCTGCCAGGTTCCTTGTAACTGGGCAAATTAGAGGAGTAAATGGGATATGAACCACGCAGGAATGCATCTTGTAGAATGCTACGGAAGTCACACCTTTACTTTAAATATATGTAATCTGTGCTTTGGGATTGATAATATAAATACACTCAGCCATAGATGTGAGACAATATCATGTTTTCCTGGGATGTTAGTAACATTAAAGCTTAGAAGATTGATGGCCTTACCTTACAAACAGCCTAAGTGCTGTACTGGGATTCTAGCAGTAACTGGAATTTTATTTCTGTTGGCCATGATTTGTGCACATTTTTTCCCCAGACTCTTACATCTTGCAAGAAACTATTTCAGAATCTGTTACATATTTTAAACAAAGTTAAGGAAATATTTGTAGCAACAAAAAACTAGGCCCATAACTTACATACGTGTTGACTTACCATTCAGCAATTGATTCCATTAGGTCTATAAGACTAGTAATTACATTTAGCTCTCTATTTCAATTCAGACATCATATCAAAACTTGATTAAAAGGCTATAATGATATTTGAGTGTAAAGCCTGAATTGGCAATCTCTGTTTATGATCAGTGAGAAAACATGAATCAGAAACAATGAGTGCATCAGCACAATTATCACGGAAGTTGTAATTTGGTGAGACACTAGCATTCTTTGGCAGAAAAAAACTGTGATTCTTGTGCAACTTCAACTCTCATGAGTCCATAGCATTGAGCCATTGCAGTTGAATTGGTATCAAACTGCATTAATTCTACACCTTATGTTTTGGAGTATATTTGCAAACTAAATTTTGTGCTAGCTGTTGTTTGGTACATTCTCCTAATTGAAAATCATAGATAATCAAAGTCAGATTAACTTCAAGGACCATGCACCTTAGGAATACAAAGTGTTTTTGTGAAGCTTTGTATCTAAAAAGACAGTGAACAAAAGTAGCTTGGCTTGTTGGACATTTGGATATTTAATCTGTAACTTAAGAACTGAGTTATGGTTAGCACAAATTGCATTTTAGCATGACACCAGATCTGAATTGGTTGCACATTTGTAGTTACATCTGGGAGATGGTGGCCTTTTCTCTGTCTAATTAGTTTGCTTAGCCTGAAGAGCCAGAGCCAGAAAGGAC
Organism: Anolis sagrei; assembly: GCF_037176765.1. Classification (NCBI taxonomy): domain Eukaryota; kingdom Metazoa; phylum Chordata; class Lepidosauria; order Squamata; family Anolidae; genus Anolis; species Anolis sagrei. The sequence goes on along the minus strand of NC_090025.1, from coordinate 125,047,459 downwards.
TAGAATAGCTCAGGATTTAAATGCACACACAGAACATATAATATTACCTCACTATTGTTTTATGGCCCCACTTGAGCTAGGTAGAAAAATGGACAGGTTTTGCAGACAGATGGCGGTGATATTATTTTAGGTCAAAATGTGGTTGCTGCCACATTAGCGCCAGGATCAGGTAGAAGCAATTTCTGCTTCAATCTTCTCTTCTTTTCAATTTGAGGCCAACTGTGGCCAGATGCTCTAAACTCTTCAGGAAATATGGATTTGAAGTATGTAGTGAAAAATATATTTGAAACCACTGCAATATAGTTTGAGGTCTGGCTTCAAAATAGGTTATGCTTATACATTGTACTTAGAAGATTGGAGGGGAAGTTTTCAGACCATGGAAGCCTCCTGACAGGACCACACAGATTGCCAAAAACGCAGTGGATGGGGGAGAAAACAAGTAGCAACTTCTGATTTAAAACAACACAATGCTTTTCAAGGTGTATAAGTACTTCTAGGAGAAAAAGGAGAACAACCCTTTTTCTGCCCTACCAGAAATAGGGTTGTTAAGGAGATGGGAGGACTCAAATTCCATGTTAGGACTGCATTTGGCTATAGGGCACATATGTCCACACCTGTCATGCATTCACAAATCCCTACATGTAGTGACAATAGTTTCATCCAGATGAATGCATTATACAGACCAATTGAAGCCTGAGTTGGGAACTATTCTCTGCACCAGAGACTAGGACATGGAACAGTGAATTCAAACTACAGAAAAAATGAATCCACCTAAACATTAGGAAGAGCTATCCAACAATGGAATATGTTGACTCAGAGTGTCATGGAGTGTTCTTTTCTGGAGGTTTTAAAACACAGGCTGGATGGCCATCTGTCGGGGTTAGCTTTGTGTTTTGCTGCATGGCAGGGGCTTGGATTGGATGGCCTTTGTGATCTTTTCCCGGTCTGTGATTCTACAATATGCAGAAGATGCCCTACAACTTGTTCCTTTGTTCAGAACAAGGCTTACTGGAAAGAGGGGGGATTCATGCCGGTTTCAGAATGTAGAAGAAAGAATAGCCACATGCTAGGCACTAGAAATATGTGCCGGTTCTATGGTTTTATTTGTGTTCTGTTTTATGTATTTTTAATAGAAGTAGCAGGGAGGTTTTTTCTGATTCTGCTGCTTTGGCAAGGTCATTAGAGAAAGAGGAACAACTGGACATAAGTCTGCAACTGAGTCTGCCTTTTAAAAATCACTTAAAACAGATAACCTGAAACATTTGACTCATTCGTCATGTTGGCTGAATACGGGAACAGGCATTAATTTGTAAAGTTAATGGAACAGGGAATACACTTTATATGACCATTTAAACCATTTACATATGTTCATCCTCTCAATTTTATAGATACCTACTATTGAAATTTGCATTTGGAAAAAATGACTAAATCTACCTGTTTACACATGAAAGTAACATCACAAGCACCATGATGAGCAAACAAATAAATCAGGGAATGTTTGTCTTTTCATAAAAAGAATACTAGACTCACTAGTAGTATATTGGGAACATTTTGTGCTGGGGGACCCTTCACACTCTACAGTTATAATGATGTAATTCCACCTTAACTGCCATAACTGTATATAATGCAGCTAATGCAGTTCTGCAATTTGCAGTTTGGAAGGAACCAGAGATCTCTAGCTGACAATTCTAAATAGCCTTCTCTAAACAGTAAATCCCAGGATACTACAGAACACTGCCAATTGAAGTGGAATCATAATGAGTCTCCTTTGTGGACAAAAAAAGCATAATAATAATAATAATAATAATAATAATAATAATAATAATAATAATGGTAGAAATACAATCAAGGTAAACAATACCTGGGCCGTTCCCATCATCAGATACATTGCTGGAATTGTGAGCTGGACACAAGCAGAGCTGGAAGATCTGGACAGAAAAACAAGAAAATTGATAACAATCCACTACTCATTACACCTGCATAGTGATGTCTATAGATTTTTCCTGCCCAGAAGATCAGGAGGCAGAGGCCTTCTGCAAGTGAAACAAATGGTAGAAAAAGAGAAGCATGCACTGGCAGATTATGTGAAAGGCAGTCAAGAACCAACATTGATGGAAGTCAATAGTAGAAAACTACTTAAAGTGCAAAAGACAAAGAGGGAATACCATAAAAATTCAATGCAGAGCAGAAGAGAAAACTCGCAAAAGAGGGCTCTCCGTGGACAGTTCCTGGGAAAATTGAGAACAAAATTGACAAGGAAAAAACATAGATGTGGCTCACAAATGGAAATTTGAAAAAGGAGACTGAGAGCCTGGTTTTTGCAGCCCAGCAACAAGCATAATACTGTTGCTCAGATGATCCACTGGAACTTGTGCCAGGACCATCTGCAAGTGACAAAAAACCTGATGGGATCACAAGCCTGAAAAAGTTAGACAAAATGAACATGTCAAACTACTTTGCGACTTCCGAATTCAGACTGACAGAGTTTTGGAGCACAATACTCCTGACCTCACAATCATGGAAAAAAACAAAGTATAGGTTGTCAATATTGCAATCCCAGGTGACAGCAGAATTTACAAGAAGCAACTGGAAAAGCTTACACGATATGAGGATTTAAAGATCAAACTGCAAAACCTCTGGCACAAGCCAGTGAAGGTCGTCCCAGTAGTGATCAGCACACTGGGTGCAGTGCCTGTAGATCTTGGCCTGCACTTATAAACAGTCAGCGCTGATAAAATTACCACCTCTCAGCTACAAAGGGCCACCCTACTTAGATCTCCACACATTATTCACCAATACACCACGCAGTCCTAGACACTTGGGAAGTGTCTGAAGTGTGATCATGGGCTTTGCCAGTACGCAGGCAGAGGTGAACCAAAACAAAACACCCAACTTGTGTCAAACTTACTTTCTGGCTGTTTTTGTCTTCCAAATGTAAAACATAAAGATAGCATTCAGCCACAGAATATAAAACAAAAACTGACAGCAAACATTGATGCAGGTTCAAGAAAACACTGTAGTCAAAGGGTCCAGTCCAGAGGTCAAATGCAGAGAGTTTAATGAGTAAAGTACAAGGATCAAAAGTCTATACTGTAGTCAAAAACCAGTCCAGAGATTCAAGATTCCAGGGTTCAGGAGACAGGTCAGGATACTGAAAATCTACAAACCTAGAGGGAAACTGCCAGCATCTACTACCAAAATAGAACAAATACTTTTGTCCCAAAGATCGGCCTCCAGGCTAGATCCTTATAATCAGTAGTACCCATCTGCAAACTATCTCTTGCATGCCCCCACCTTTGATTGTTTTCACCTATAAACTCTTACTTACAGATTACTCAGCCCTTTAGAACTACGACTTATACTAACCCCTTCCATCACCAACTGCTCGGCCTGCCACCACCAACCACCATCAACTACAGAACACGATACATATCAAATTGAATATAAAAGCCAGCATAGTAATCTTGTTTGCTGTGCAATAATCTTGTTGTACATCAAATGATGATAATGATGATGTAGTGTGGAGGGCCCAAAGAATGCACAGAAATACTATATTGTTTAGATTATATAATATTATATTTATGATATGGAAAAGTGAAGTAATTCAGAAATTGGTGTAAGTTTAAGTGCAATTAATGGTATAGTACAAAAAGATCTACAGTAAGTAACAAGCATTTTCCCATCCTATTATTTTTTCATGTTTTCTACTAAGTCTGTCTACCACCTAAGAAACATCTGACTGGAACAGACAAATATGACACCATGGAACAAGTAAAATGATATATTTCAGCCTTTTCCCCAGTTTGCACCTCCTTGCCCTTTCTGTACACACTGACACATTTCACAAAATCAACCATTTTCTTTTGAATTAATATGAACCTCCTGATGATGAACATGTCATGAACTGCTTTTGTTCTAGCAACTTGAACATGGCTTTCACATCATTTCTTAAAGCTTGCATGCCTAGCTCTTTCTGGTCCTTTTTTCCTTTATTACCAAGAAGGGATGCATTAAAGTTCTTTAATATTCACTCCTGTGTGGCGCTGTGTAATTATCAGGTTTACGATTTTTTTTAAAAAAAAATGTAATTATTTTCCTGACTCTCTAAAACTGGTCCAGTGAGAAAAAGAAAAGCACAGTGACCTTGTCATTTGAAAACAATGCTTCATGGTTAGGACGCAATTTGTCGTCAGTGGACCTGGTTCACTTACTATATAACGTCCTGCCCCCTGCAACTTAAAGTTAAAAATGAAGCTTTGTGCTAAGTGTTTGCAATACAGTGCAACTACTGTGTCTTTAAAACACTTTGCAGACAGGTACTACTTCAGTTACTTGATGTCTGAATATGTATGTGTTCCTTGGAAAGAAGGCACCAAGAATGATTATTGCTATTTCCTGTTTTGAAATTCAGCCCCATCTCAGAACAAGCATCCTGAATATTTTATTCTATAACTTTATCTTGAAGTGGAGACTTTTCGAAATACCTTCAAGAGTTTACTTTTGTATGAAGAAGAATTAACTTAAACTGAATTTTAAACGAGTCACAGCAACCCCTGCAGGTCATGAATGGGGGCAGGAAAAGACCAGGTTTCTCAGGAAAAAGTGCTTTGCAATTCAATTAATCCCAACAGATGCACTGGGCAAGAGACGGGCTTGATAGTTTAGGAGAAAAGAAAAAGAATACACACAGCTTGAGATTGGTGCTGAAAAGGTCTGCATAGTTAATAAGGGCCTGTGTCAAAGACTCTTTATAGTTCACAGTTCTGTGAAATTTCTGAGAGCAAACCCTGGACTTGTGCTTCTCTGAGACATGGGATTTAAATATGGCTGGAAAGGAAAAAATGGTTTAAGGCATCAGGGCAAAGGATGAGAAAATCTGGCTCTACTATCCTTTGTCCCTTTGGACACAGCTCCACTTCTAGTGTTTCATCTTAAACATGTGGGATGCCTTCTTGTGACATAGAAAGACCTCAGAAATTTGGACATGACAGTTATTCTACTCAAGGCAGGATTCCAGAACCTGCTGCTGACTTAAAGAATTGTTATTCGAAAGCATTATTCCATTTCAAAATGTCCTCCTCACACACCATCTCAGGGGCCTTCCACACAGGTATAAAACCCAGAATATCCAGGCAGGTAATCCACAATATCTGCTTTGAACTGAGTTATCTAAGGGCCCTTCCACACAGCCCTATATCCCAGAATATCAAGACAGAAAATCCCACATTATTTGAGTGTGGACTCAGATAACCCAGTTCAAAGCAGATATTGTGGGATTTTCTGCCTTGATATTCTGGGATATAGGGCTGTGTGGAAGCGCCCTGAGTCCACACTACCATACAATGCAGTTCAATATGGGTTTTATACAGCTGTGTGGAAGGGGCCTCAGATGTAAATGTGACTTAACACCTCATCAGATGGTGTTTTTTTTCCCCCATCCTAGCTCACTGCTAGCAGGCTACTTCCAGCGGGGCTCTGTTGGGCTCCATTCTGACAGCATGCTGGCAGTAGGATTATATTGAGAGTACAAGGAATAACCTAGGTAGTGTCTAGTGCAACTCTCACAAAGGGCCCTTCCAAGCACCCGTACAGCTGTATAGAAGTGGCCTAAGAGAACTCGGTAAAGGAAAAATGCTATTGCCCTGTCTCACACCTTAGCCAGATTATTTTTGCAAGAGATATCCATGATATAATACTGAAATGGCAGTGTATTATACATGTTTGAAGGCTTGTTGTTTATTCTTCATGACCTCATGAACCAGCCCATGCCAAAGCTCCCTGTTGGCCGTCAACACCCCCAGCTCCTTCAGGGTGAAGCCAGTCACTTCAAGGATACTATCCATCCATCTTGCCCTTGGTTGGCCCCTCTTCCTTTTTCCTTGTTTTCCCCACCATCGTCTTCTCCAAGCTTTCCTGTCTTCTCATTATGTAGCCAAAATACTTCATCTTTGCCTCTAATATCTTTCCCTCCAATGAGCAGCCAGGCATTATTTCCTGGAGTATGGACTGGTTTGATCTTCTTGTTTGAATGCATCTATTGTTTAAAAGGTTATCCATTCCAAATTAGGGTTGAAGAAGAAAAAAATAATAAGAATGGAAAATGTGAGCCATGAAAGTTCAAAATTAGCACAGAGGTCTTCTTCTCACAGTCGTTTCAACTATGGCAAAATGTGTTGTATTTCTGTTTCAATACTGACTATTTTGAAATTTTCACACACATGCAAATACACAAGTGTGTATATTAGTACATTCAAATTCTATCCAAAGCTGTATCATAGCTTTTGCCATGACTTTTGGATATGCTTTTCATCTTTTGCAGTAATGTTTGACAGATGGCATTCACCTCTACATTACCTTGTTATCAAAATTATCTGGGGCTGTGCAGTTACTGCACCAGGATCTGGATGCTGTCTTGGGTTGGATAAGTGCCAATAACTTGATGGAGTCTCTGGAAAGGGCATCTTCAGACCCAGAAACTGGGTGGATAGCCGTTATTGGATATGGTTGTACTATTCTTGAGGGGAACAAGTATATCGTTTTGTTAGTAAAAGCCCAATTGACTCCATGGCCCAGAGTGCTTGAGGTCACCCTTGAATAGTCTGCCATCTGTTGACTTTCCTGGGACAGAGGTGGCATAGACACAGTAGGTCATGTACTTCCAATTAGAGTACTCTAAGAGAACCAACATGCTGTAGTGGTTTGAACATTGTACTATGACTCTGGAGACTAGGGTTCAGTTCCTCACTTGACCATGGAAACTCACTGGGTCAGCTTGAGCAGACAATATACTTTCAGCACCAGGAAAAAAAACTGTGTAAGGATAACCATAAGTTAGAAATGATTGAAAGCCCACAGCAATGTGGAACTTCTCTTGAAGATGATTTGAACACTGCAGCCATTGCAAAACATATGAAGTAGCCCATGCTGACTGGAATACCATATAGATTCCATATCATATTGGTCTGAAAAGAATTACACTAGCTGACAATGCATGTATTTTCTGAATGCATAGTGCTTTTTAGTCATTTGAATCTGATAAACAGCTTGTAAAAAGTCAAAGGGCTACTTATCCCAAGGGTTGATATGGGGCCTCCTCCATTTCACACTGGTACAGCCATGAGAAGGAAGCCTTTTAAACTGTGCCCCCCCCCCCCCCAGTTGTGGAAGGCTTTCCTTTGGGAGACCTGATTGATCTTAACACTAACTTCATTTTGGTATCAAGTATATGGCTGTTTCTTAAAGGTTTCAGATTGTAATTGATTTACTCGAAAATGAGGGTGCATGTGTTTTTAATTGTTTTGACTTTAAATGTGTTATAAAATTGTTAAATAGTGTAAAATGTTTTTTAATTAGTTTACATTGTTTCAAATTGTGCTAATCTGTCTAAATTGATGTTCTTATGCGCTGCCCTGGAATTCCATAATATAGGTCAAGGAGAGAGAGAGAGTCGTGATGTCTCCTACATGCATCTTTCAAATGCTAAACCTAGTTGTGTTGACTTCTGCATGAGCATCAGTCTTTTTTCCTGACTTCCCTTCTCCACATGAACTGTGGACTGCTGAGGCTGACTTTATGTCCATTGGCTTTGAATTGATCTCCCTCCTGGAGGATTGGGTTCAATTTCTGAAAAGAATGTTCAAACACACCTTTTCTGTTTAGAAAAAGTGTGTTTGAGCCTGTTTGAAAGACAGCATGTTTCTTCAGTCTTTTCAGTGCTCTGTTTGGTTGATTGGTTGGTTGGTCGGTTGAAATCTGTTGTTCCGTCCTTTGCAAGTCTGCTTACAAATGTTTTCGGTCATGTTGTTGAGCTATCTAAAATATCGGGAACAATTCTTTGTCTAAGGATATAAGGAGTTTGCTCAGTGCAGCTGAGCTGTAGTCATGTCTGGCGTGTCTGCCTGCTTGTCTGGGTGCTCTCCTTAAATCACAGTCTTTATAGCTTTTCTCCTTCAGCAGCTTGGTTTTAAGTCTTTTCCTGTTCAGCGGCTTGGTTGGAGACCTCAAGGGAAGCAATGTGCCCTGCCACTTACCCTCAGTTATGTATCTGGACATAAATGCAGCAACTGCTGCCAGCAAGGAGCAGAATTACTGGGCTGTTAGAAATGTCAATATGGTCTCTGGGTACGGGCACATGACTCTCCCTTTCTTGCCTGAAACTTTCTGAAGATTGGATATTGACTTTTTTGGTCTCATTAGCCAGTGGAGCTGATGACTCCAGCAGTTCGTGCCTACCTCCCACTAAGCAGTTTACTTTCTTGCCAACGTAGACTTCTGTTCTGGCACCAATAACTAGGTTCTCTTCCCTCTCTTCTTCCCCTCCTCTCTCCCTTACAGTTCCACACTTCTGCCTTTGGCACTTCATGATGTTTATCCCCACCCGCAAAGCAGTTCTGGTTTTTGGATTGTTTTTTTTTTTCTTTTAAATTTTAAAATGTGGTTTCTGGAGGCCTGGCATTTGTCTTTGCTGGTCTGGAGATTTTGGGTCTGGCTTGAACTTCCTTTGAGCTTTCCAAAACCTTTCCACGTCATGTCAGCTATAGAAGCCTGTGTGATTAATGAGTGGAATAAGACTGTTGGATCATATGGAGTCTTCCTGTTATTTCCCCCTAGAATAATAAATTGGGTTTTGCAGGCCTACCATGAGTTGCTTCTCTCCATTCCTCTCGCCCAAGGGGATATGTCTGTACTTAGCCTAATCCCGCTCTCCTAAAAGAAAGAAAGAAAGATTCCTTTCTATAGTCAAGAGCAAGCGTTGCCAGAAATTCCTTTTTTTAAATCCCAAAGTATCTTATATCTTTTTGAAAAGGTGTGATAAGAACATACTTTCTATTTAACAATATGTTCTTAGCTTTGTAGATGTCATTTGGAAAATTAAATTTTAAAAATATTGCTCATTGCTTGCAAGTAACAGGCAACATCATGGAGCCAGTGTGGTGTGATTCAGACATTGGCCAACAGCTCTGCACACTAAGTTTTGAATCTTTCTTCTGCTATGAAAACCCACTGGATGACCTTGTGTACACTGCACTCTCTGAGCCTCAGAGGAAGGGAAAGGCAAGCCACCTCTGAGCAAATCTTGCCAAGAAAACCCTTGTGCCTACAGAAATGACAAGAAGAAGAAGAAGAAGAAGAAGAAGAAGAAGAAGAAGAAGAACTTTATTTTTCTACCCCGCCTCCATCTCCTCGAAGTAACTTGGGGTGGCTTACGTGGGGCCCAAGCCCAGGCAGAATACAATTAAAATAAAGCAAGGACAATTAAAGCAGCATAAAAGCAGCATAAAACAACATAACAAAAATAGCTAGCAACAACAATAACAGCAGACTAATTTTGGAGGGGGGAGGAAAACCACTACGTGAACTAGTTAAAGGATAAAGTGATTTAGTAAGGTAGATGACAATGTATAATCGCATAGGAAAAATCATGGAAACAGAACAAATTAACAGGATCAGTTAATATAATATAGGACATCAGATTGAATGACAATTCAAGTCATGATAGAGGCCATTTGTCATAGGAGTCGTCAATTGAAAGCACGACGAAACATCCAAAACAACAGCATCAACTAACATTGCTTACTATTCACATTATAAACATAATTTTAATTCTTTCTTTTAAAATCACTTTAAAATAGGAGCCCCTGGTGGTGCAATGGGTTAAAACCATATGCTGGCAGAACTGAAGACCGACAGGTTGGAAGTTCGAAATTGGGGGGAGTGTGGAGGAGCTCCCTCTGTCAGCTCCAGCTCACAATGTGGGGACATGAGAGAAGCCTCCCACAAGGATGATGAAACATCAAAATATCCAGGCATCTCCTGGGCAAAGTCCTAGCAGATGACCAATTCTCTCACACCAGAAGCAACTTGGAGTTGCTCCTGACGCGAAAATAAAGAAAAACTTTAATAATAGTAGAAAAGCTCCCCAATCTCCAATGCAAAGAAGTGATGCCAATACCTAAAATCTAACAATGTTAGTCTTTCAAGCAGCATCTTTACTTGCAACATGTTGTTTCTAAGATCTTTTAGGTTCTGCAATTATTAACACCTTACAAAGGCCCAAAATTGCCTGTGTACTGGATGAGATTCTTGAAAAATCCTGAAAGCTGTTGTCAGTCACGTTAAAAATTTGTCATCACAAGACAGATTCTAATGTAACATTCACCGAAGTTCTTTGGGCTGGTGATCTTTGACCAATGAAACAATGTTTGCATACATTGAACCATCAGAAAGCAACAATGTCACTACCAGCTTTACATGTTGACAGTCTTGGATTTGGAAGGCTTTCAGATTTTTGAATTCCAGAAAAGGGATGCTCAATGTGTACCTCAATTCAGGGAATCCACAAGCCAAAGTTCATGAAATTGCAAACAAGTCTCTTCAACTCATACTTTAATTTGTCTTCTTCAATTTGATGGAAATAAAACTCTTCCCCCACCTCTGCAACCAATGCTTCAGCAATTTTGTTTCTTCTGTTTTTAATATGGGCACAGCTGCCAATGTGCCATCTGCCAGGCTTGCATGCATATTGAATTAGTGTTCTGTAATAGCTGGTAGAGTATTGGTTGTTTCTGAAGGTGTGTGTACTCCACAGTATGCTGTTGCTTGTGAGTTCATTAATCGGCCTTATTGATTGTATATTAGAGCTTAGTAAAAAAAACCAGCTGGGGCTCAAGTAATTATTGATGTAGGAAGGCATCAGAGCAACAGAAGCAGGTGTCAAAACTGTAGAAAAACCTCAGAGAAGGGACAGAAGAAATTATTCAAGGCAACTAACACTGTTAATGTGTGAACTTTGTAATGAAAAGTAATTGTAACCAAAATCTGAAGCAGTATCTTGATTTTATTTTGTTACAAGGCCTTTTGGAAGCAGAGAATAAAAATTTAATGTGTAAACTAAACATATAAAATTATATAAAATAGGAAAAATATAGCTAGTCTGAATGCAGTATATAAACCATGGGTTCTCCAGATGTTGCTGACCTGCAATTCTCATAATCCCTCCCTCTTGGTCTGTAAGATAGCACTGAGTGGAGTTGCTATCCAACATCCAGAGGGTCACACAGTTATAGCCAAGCATAATAACTGATCTGGACTATCCCGGTTTTACTGCCTATATGTTGCTAGCAAAATACATGGTTCTCACAAACCATGATACATGGTTACCTATTGGTAACCTATTCTTCCATTCCTGGCTTGTAGGCATGGTTAGGTGTCATCAGAATACTCGCAATTCGGAATAAAGTTGGAAAAGTTACCTTTTTGAAGCAATTTCAAAGTTAATTTGAATACAGGAAGTTCCTTTGCCCTTTTGAAGCTTTCTTCGCCATTTATGATATGACTCAGGAAGTGAGTCAGAAGCGAGCCAGCGTTTGGAGGCAAGCAGCCTCCCAGCATGCAAGCTGCTTGCCTTCCAGCCAATGAGGGGAGAAGTTTTGGGGAGGGGAAGGGTTTCGGCATGGCAGCTGTAGAGAAATGTTTATTATAGAGTGTTTAATGTACTGTGTTTAAACTGTATTTATATTGTTTATTATAAAGTGTTATCTATAATCTGTATTTATGTATTACATTTGTTGCCAGGGCCTAGCTGAGAGAGATAGGTTGCCATGGTAACAAAGCCTCAGAGGAGGTGGGCGGAGTTTAAGGAATAAAAGGTTTGAAAGCGTCAGTTAATATTCAGTCAGGAGGAAGAGACCCTGAGAAGAGGAGCAGAGTCAAATAGGACTCTGGCAGAGTCAAGAAAGGACTCTGGGAAAGTAGTTTAGTCCGGTGGATGAGACCCGGGGAAGAGGATCAGAGTCAGTTAGGGCTCTGGGTTGTGAAGCTGTGGAGAATTCAGTTAGTTCTTAGGATTTGTGAATATTTCTTCAGCAAGAGAGCTGAAGGTGTTACCTTGTTAGATTCCTTAGGTTAAAAGAATTAACAGAAGGGGTTTTAAGGATCGCCAGTAAGGAAAGACTGGTGATCAGTGGTTTGATCCGAGTATAGGACAAACAGTGTGGAATATTCACAATAGGGAACTCTGAAGTAATAAAAGCACTTCACTAAAGAAGGAGTTTATAGAATTGTAACACCAGAAGCTTGAATGTAACTCAAACCAGCCATTTTGTAACATCAAGCCTTGTGCCAAGTTCACATTCTCAAAACTGCAACAATTACGTTCTGTTAACAATAAAACTTGTTCTCTTTGTATTTCAAACCTGCCTCCTCCATTGCTTTTATGCTTGGTGCAGTCCACACTACCAAAGTCACCTCACAACACAACTAAAGATAAACAGAGACATAAACCAGCGTCTCTAAACATATTGGTGGCAGCTTAATTGATATTTAAAAGAAGGTTCCTCACAGAATATTGGTGGCATTAAAGAAGATTAATACTTCCTCACATAATTTTGGTGGCATCTAGTGGGATTAGCGCTTCTTTACATAGTTTTTGGTGGCAGACGACGGGATTCGTGTAACAACTAATCGAGTGCCTTAAGTTTAATTTAGGAATAAGTTGTGAGGTAAAAGTTGTTGAAAACATGGCTACCAGGCGGCAGAGAAAGCTGGCTGAGGAAAGAGAGGGAGACCAAGAAGAAAGTTCGAGCTCTGAGGCAGAGACAGAGCTAGTGCCTATGTCAGAAATGGCTCTTAAGTACAAATTAGAGATGAAACGATTGGAGATGGAAGAAAGACAAAGAGAGAGAGAAATGGAAGAGAAACGAAGAGAGAGAGAATTTGAAGAAAAACAAAGAGAGAGAGAACTGGAAATGGAGGCAAAAGAAAGACAAAGAGAGAGAGAGTTGGAGATGGAGAGAGAGGCGAAACAAAGAGAATTTGAGGAAAGACAAAGAGTGAGAGAATTTGAACAGGAGTTAGAATTGAAGAGAATGGAGTTTGAGCTAGAGAAACAAAGATTGGCTTTGTCTCAAACATCCAATGATGTTCAGGAAGGGAGATCTGGAGGGGATACCCCAGATTTGATGAAGAAATTCCCAAAATATACCAAGGACGATTGTCCAGAGAAATTCCTAATATCTTTTGAGAGATGTTGTCGAGATTTTGGAGTGGCTAAGGAAAAATGGATGACATACCTTAGGCCACAGATAAGTGGGAAACTTTTGCAGATTTATGGACAGTTGCCTGAAGAATCTTATAGAGACTATGATCTGTTTAAGAAACAGATTCAACAAGAGTTTAGATTGACTCCGGAATATTATAGATTTAAGTTCAGATCCTTAAAGAAAGATAAAACTCAAAGCTTTGCTCAGGTGGCCTCAAGATTATCTCAACTGTTCGATAATTGGATAAAGACGTCTGAGGTGGAAGATTATCAACAGCTGAGGGAACTTTTAAAGCTGGAACAGTTTTTTCAGTTAGTGCCTTATGATATTCGCTGGGTGATTCAAGATCGCAAGCCATCCACTATTGTAGAGGCAGCGGTTATGGCAGATCAAATAACAACCTTGAAAGAAGGATTCAAAAGGGAAGATCTGCCAAATGACCAAAGAACAAACAGGCAGCCATTTTATTCACAACAAAAGCGCCCACAGCAAGAAAAGGGTGCTGACTTAGAAGACACCATCTGTAGGAGGCAGAGTGTAATAAGACCAACTGCTCCTGAGGTAAAACGACGGTGCTATCAATGTGGAGAATGGAATCATTTAAAATATCAATGTCCCTTGTTAAGGAAGGAGAAAACAACCCTCTTTGTGAATAAAATGAAAGAAACACCAAGGGCAGAAGCAGATACTGTTTCAAAAGAGAGTTCAAGCTCAGAGCCTCAAGAGAAACAATGTTTGTTCATCCTGTCAGGCAGCCCATCTAAGGACTACTTAGAAACCATTTCTATTGATAACAAAGACAGGAAAGGACTCAGAGATACAGGTTCCGAAGTGTGCATAGTGCATCCCGAAATAATACCTCAGAAGTTTCAGCAGCCAACCTCTGAAATAAAACTAAAAGGTTTAGGACCGGCGATTCCACCAGCCGTGGTAACTTTTCCAATAGAATATGAAGGATGGAAGGGTATGTGGGATTTTGCAGTCAGTCCTGACATACCATACCAATGTTTAATTGGAAATGATTTGGCTGAGGAGATTAAATACTGTAAGATGGCGTGTGGGGAGAAAGAATGTAAAAATGAAAGCCCTGAACAGAAAGCCCTGTGATTTGCCATACAACAAGATGGGGATGAGAGCCCAGAAGCCAGTGCTACAGTGGCTGAGCTTGTTAAGAAGACAGGAGGAGTTGAGGAGATTCGGCAGGAACAGAGAGCCGATGGATCTCTGAAGCCTCTATTTGCTTTAGCTCAAAACCCCACAGTGTTGACAGAAGAACAGCCCTCCGAGTTTATACTGAAGAATGGTGTCTTATATAGAGAATCCAAAAGTGTAAACTCGACAGAAAGATCAGTGACATGTAGTCAAATTGTAGTGCCTCAAGGTTTTAGAGAACAGCTGATGAGGGTGGCACACGAAAACCCTCAAGGTGGACATTTGGGCATAAGAAAAACCACGAAAAGGATCACTAAAAACTTTTATTGGCCTGGCATGTTCCAGAGGATCAAAGAGTTTTGCCAGTCTTGTGACATCTGCCAGAGATTGAGCACTGGAAGGGATAAAGTTAAAGCTCCTATGATCCCTATGCCAATAATTGGAGAACCATTTTACAGAGTAGGCATTGACATTGTAGGTCCTCTCTGTAAACCAAGCAGACGTGGTTACCGTTACATTTTAACCATGATTGACTACGCCACAAGATATCCAGAGGCTGTAGCTCTGACTAACATCGAAACAACTACAATTGCAAATGCCCTGCTGTCCATTTGGGGAAGAACTGGATATCCCAGAGAACTGGTCTCGGATTTGGGAACACAGTTTACTTCCAAGCTTATGTCGAAATTGCTGGAGTTATGTGGAATTAGACACCTGACTTCCACAGCATATCATCCGCAGACAAATGGACTGGTTGAGAATATGAACAAGACTTTAGTCAAAATGATAAAGTCTTACAGTCAGGAAAGGCCTTATGACTGGGACGTCAAGTTACAACAACTGCTGTTCGCCTATAGGACCGTCCCTCATGACAGCACCGGCTACAGTCCATTTGAATTGCTGTTTGGAAGGAAAGCTCGTGGTCCGTTAGATCTGTTAAGAGAATATTGGGAAGAAAGTCCGGCGACGGATCCTGTTCCAGTGACGGAGTATTTAAGAGATCTTCAAGCAACAATGCAGCTGGCTAGAGACATTGCTCAAGAACATTTGCTTGCGGCTCAGCAGAAACAGAAAGACTATTATGACTCTACTGCTAAGCCAAAGGTCTTCGACATCGGAGATGAAGTTTTATTTTTATCTCCCAACAAGGCCAACAAGCTTCAATTGGATTGGTCTGGACCATGGAAGGTCATCAGAAGACACAACCACATAAACTATGATATTTTTGATGAACAATCCAATGTAGAAAGAAGAGTCCATGTAAATATGTTAAAGCCTTATGTTAAAAGGTCTGCGAATGTATGTTTTGTTGTTTCAGAAGAGGAATCCGGTCCCTTTTCTTTTTGGGAGGGTGATCGTGAACAGAACAAAAATTTAGATCGGGTAGATATGAATGTAGAATTGTCCCTACCTCAGAAAAGAGAGGTTGTGGAAGTTTTAAGTAACAATTGGCATTCTGATAAATGTAATATGTCAACAAATGAAAATGGTTAGAAAATCTATAGGGTACGAATAACAAATTGTTAAGATGGAGTTTGGGTTTACAAGATTTCATATTTGACATAAAACATGTTTCAGGTAAACGAAATTTAGTTGCGGACGCCTTATCTAGGATTCCATAGGTTAAAGGTTTGTATATATGTATAGTTGAAATGTACTTAACTGTGATGTGTTTCCCTTTCAGAATTGATGTATGTATATTATTGTTAAATAATATGTGAGATTATTTTTGCTATTCTAGGATTAAGAAATGTGCAAAAATATTTTTCTGGGGGGGAAGGTGTAGAGAAATGTTTATTATAGAGTGTTTAATGTACTGTGTTTAAACTGTATTTATATTGTTTATTATAAAGTGTTATCTATAATGTGTTTGAATCTGTATTTATGTATTACATTTGTTGCCAGGGCCTAGCTGAGAGAGATAGGTTGCCATGGTAACAAAGCCTCAGAGGAGGTGGGCGGAGTTTAAGGAATAAAAGGTTTGAAAGCGTCAGTTAATATTCAGTCAGGAGGAAGAGACCCTGAGAAGAGGAGCAGAGTCAAATAGGACTCTGGCAGAGTCAAGAAAGGACTCTGGGAAAGTAGTTTAGTCCGGTGGATGAGACCCGGGGAAGAGGATCAGAGTCAGTTAGGGCTCTGGGTTGTGAAGCTGTGGAGAATTCAGTTAGTTCTTAGGATTTGTGAATATTTCTTCAGCAAGAGAGCTGAAGGTGTTACCTTGTTAGATTGCTTAGGTTAAAAGAATCTAACAGAAGGGGTTTTAAGGATCGCCAGTAAGGAAAGACTGGTGATCAGTGGTTTGATCCGAGTATAGGACAAACAGTGTGGAATATTCACAATAGGGAACTCTGAAGTAATAAAAGCACTTCACTAAAGAAGGAGTTTATAGAATTGTAACACCAGAAGCTTGAATGTAACTCAAACCAGCCATTTTGTAACATCAAGCCTTGTGCCAAGTTCACATTCTCAAAACTGCAACAATTACGTTCTGTTAACAATAAAACTTGTTCTCTTTGTATTTCAAACCTGCCTCCTCCATTGCTTTTATGCTTGGTGCAGTCCATACTACCAAAGTCACCTCACAACACAACTAAAGATAAACAGAGACATAAACCAGCGTCTCTAAACATATTGGTGGCAGCTTAATTGATATTTAAAAGAAGGTTCCTCACAGAATATTGGTGGCATTAAAGAAGATTAATACTTCCTCACACAGCCATTGTGCTATATAAAGTTCAGCACATGGCTCAGAGGCTCATTCAGAGCTGGGAAGGGAAGGGAGAAGGGAGAAGGGAAAGGGAAGAGAGGTAGTGAAGGGAAGTTGGAAGAAGAGCGGTTGGAAGAGCAGGGCAAGTGGAGAAGGACTGTTGCCTGGCTGGGCTGCCTGCCTTGCCACTTGTGTATTGTTGCTGTTGAGGTTTGGGATGGGTGGGCGACATGTGGGTGAGTAATATTGGGGTGTGAGGGTGTGTGGCATGGCATGGGTGGAAGGAAGGAACAGCACGGAGGAAACAAAGCATTCCCAACATTTGAAAAAGCCCCAGCGTTGCAGCAGGTTTCTCTGGCCTGGCCTCTGTGTTGTACATTGCCACAATAGAACGAGCTCTCCAATCAATTCAAGCCACTCTTTGAACACAAACTATCCTTCCTAAAGGTGTGAAATCAACTTTCAGAACCACAAAGGCCTCTCTCTGTTTGTTTCCTTTGTTTGCCTTGCGTTGCCAGAAAAGACACTACAAATCCCATATAGTCAAAATATTCTTCCTAAAGGTGTGAAATCAACTTTAACAAAGCATTTTGGAAAGTTTGGAAAATTCAAAAACATTTTTTAGGAAAAATTCAGAATTCAATTCCGAATCAAAACACCAGCATCTGAAATGAGTTTTGAAGTTCTTTGTTTTTTAAATCAACCAAGCCTACTGGCTTGCTACTAAGTGTGAAAGCTTGGGGAAATATTTCAAGCAACTGCTGTTAGTTGATCACACTGTTAGCCGAGTAGTGTTCAACATGTTCTGTGGCTGAGCTATGAAAAAAGAAAATATGGATGATTTATCCATTACTTAAACTAGAATATTATTTACATAATAGTTTTTGTTCAGAGTATTTTGCATATCTCACTAGTTCTCACTACAGTACAGCTCCCTTATCCATGGATTCAATAGCCACAGTTTCACTTAATCACTCTCTGATACTCTTCCCCAAGAGTTTGTGGGCCTCTCTAGGTCTTCCAGTGATATTATATGATGTGCCTCTAATCCAAGTATATTTAAAATAAAGGGTTCACTATTGTCCATGGTTTCTGGTATCCATAGGGTGTCTTGGAACATTTTCTCCACAGATAAGTGGTCATACTGTAGTTGCATATCTCCCTATAAAGTTGGTCACTATGCTTTGGGAATTTAAGGTTAAGCTGACATTATATAGGAAAGTCCATGACCCACACTTCATTGGTCATAGATAACAATAATAGTTCCTTAAAACTGCTAGGTCATGAGACTTTTAAAAATCTAAGTAAATTATGTAATGCTTTTGGTTAGAGAAAAAGAATGACATAGACATTGTGATATGGAATCAGCAATTGTTCAATTTCATATAGTCACGGGCATGTGACTAGAGAGAAGAGAAGCTGGGCTGGAGAAAGATAAGCCACAGGGATGAGAAAAGGGCACCTTCTCACAATAGTATCCTTTATCCAAGGATAGATCTGGCTGTGATATCTGTAACCCCATTGACCAACAGGGTTAATTCAACTCATTTGGCTGGCTAAGGGGGTTTTCTCTTGCTTCCTCATCACTCCACATGTGGCTTTCCAGAAGCTGTATGCATGCCAGAAGAGGAGGACCATCCCAGCAAGGGGTGTACCATTCTTTAGTCATATGTCTGTCGCATCTTTTCCACCAAATCAGAATCCTGCCTCATCTTTTTGTATGGTTGGAGACATTTCATATTTAACTGCCTCCAAAACTACTAATGTATCTGATATCTTATGTCATTTGGCTCTGATTCTTAGAAAGAATAGTTGGAGAAAAAGAGTTTTAATCTTACACTCATTCATTTTATTTCTGTTAGGAATTAATTACATAGCTGCGAAACCATTAGCCTTTTGTGAAGAAATTCCTCAAAGCTTCTTTTATAAATAAAAAAAGAAATGGTGTCAATAGATGCACTTTCATCATCTCAGTAAACAGATATTTTTTAAAATGTCTTGAGGAATAGGAAGCTAATAGTTTATTCAGTGTTTCCCCACCCATCAGTTGATTTGTGCAGTTTCCACATCTTGCTTCACATTTGGTGTTGATGGTGTCAGGAACAAAATATCAACAATTGCATGCAGAATGCTAACAACAGAATTGTACTTAGTGTTTTATGTTTTCATACTCTATAACAGTGATTCTCAACCTTCCTAATGCTGTGATCACTTAATACAGTTCCTCGTGTTGTGGTGACCCCCCAACCCTAAAATTATTTTCATTGTTTCTTCATAACTTAATTTTGCTACTGTTATGAATCATAATGTAAATATCTGATATGTGGGAAGTATATATTTTCATTAACTGCACCAAATTTGGCACAAATACCCAATACGCCCAAATTTGAATACTGGAGAGGTTGAAAGGAGATTTTGTCATTTTGTCATTTGGGAGTTGTAATTTTCTGGGATTTATAGCAAGCCTACAATCAAAGAGCATTCTGAACTCCACCAGCGATGCAATTGAACCAAATTTGGTACACAGAACTCCCATGACCAACAGAAAATACTGGGAGGTTTTGGTAGGCGTTGAGCTTGAGTTTAGGAGTTGTAGTTCACCTACATCCAGAGAGCACTGTGGACTCAAACAATGATGGATCTGGACCAAACTTGGTAGAAATACTCAATATGCTCAAATTTCAACACTGGTGCAGTTTGGGGAAAATAACTTGACATTTGGGAGTTATAGTTGCTAGGATTTATAGTTCACCTACAATCAAAGAGCATTCTGAACCCCACCAATGATAGAATTGGGCCAAATTTCCACACAGAACGCCCATGACCAACAGAAAATACTGTTTTTGATGGTCTTTGGTGACCCCTTTGACACCCCCCTTGTGACCCCCCCCCCCCCATTGAGAAATGCTGCTCTATAATGTTTCCCTTACGTTTCTTCAAATAATTGCCAAGTTACAAAATGAGTTAACTGCCATTAGTGAAAAAAAAGCAATATGATGATATCAGTTCTTCAGTATGCTGATATTGTACTATATTCTGGAGATGCAGAAAGAGAGAGAGATGGAATTAGGGCTGTCATTTGTTATGGCAGCCCTATCCTTTTTTATATTATATAGTTCTGTTCCCAGCTACCAGATACCTAATTGACAATTATGAGGCCAAGGATACAAATTTCTCTTTTTTTCACAAGTCATATCTATAGCTCATTGGTACTGGCTTTGACAAGTTTCATAGGCAAAAGGTTTCTATTACGAATGCAGTAATTCCAAAGAGAAACACAGTCCTTGACAGTCTTGTATGGCATTTATGTTATTAGCATGCACACAAAGAGTGTGATCAGAGATAATTATCTTGATCTTATTCAAGATTAACATTCTAAACATTCCCAAGTTATTTTGTTAAATAATGCAAATTTTAAATCTTACTGTGATCTATACTGACATCCATAACAATTTAAGAAACTTGTCTTTTAAACAATGTACCAGTTGTCAGTCTAACTAGACACAGTAGTAGTACTTTACAACCTGTTGGTCTTTTTATTGCATATTTTATACTGTTGCTTTAAGAAGTTGGGATGGGTAATTGCTTGATTTAATTCAAAAAATTGCTGGAAACACCCTTGAGAAAATGCACTGTTTTAGAGTGGCAGATTATAAATGTAAGCAGCAGATTATAAATGTATACAGCAGTTAAAATTGGCAAAGATGTCAAAGCTTTCAGTTAGAAAGTAACCTCTACCTCCTGCCTCTTGTTTTTCTGTATTTCTGGTTCTGCTCTGCCTCATGTTTGCTTAGTGTATCCTGCACCGTTGGGAGGGAACAAGGTCATCTTGGAGCAAAAGCTAAAAACAAACAAATGGGATGAAAAGTGATAATTTTGTCAGCTACATCACATCCAATGACTATCCGCTCTGGGCCTTGCTAAACTACTTTATTTTGGCTTACAGTTGACACTTTCTGTGCACTCTGTATTGGAGTATGCTCTCCTTGAATTACTCCTTTCAGATGCTATCATCTTCAGAAGATATTTATTCTATTTTAGCTGATCTGTAATATATCTCTTTTTACCTTTCAGGTATTGAACAGAAATGGCTGTATGGATTTGGACACTGAGCATTCTGAGCTATTCTTGTGTTACCTTTGGATCAAAGTCTAAGAACTGGGATTCATTCCAGAGTAAGACAGAACTGAGCCACCTGACAGTGAACCATGAAACGGGGACAGTCTATTTAGGAGCGCTGAACACCCTGTATCAACTCACAAAAGACTTGAAACCCTATCCATCAGTGGAGGAAGTGTCAACTGGACCACATTTGGATAACAAAAAATGCACACCTCCCATTGATGAAAACCAGTGCACTGAAGCAAAAATGACTGGCAATTATAACAAGATACTTTTGCTGGATATGCAAGAGAGAAAAATTGTGGTTTGTGGGAGCTTGTTTAAAGGCATATGTTCCATCAGAGAGCTGGAGAACATTGCAAACACAACGTACTATGAGAATGGCAGTGGAGAAAAATCATTTGTTGCCAGCAATGATGAGAATGTCATCACAGTGGGGTTGATCACGTCTCTGAAAAGAGGTCGAATGATGTTTGTGGGAAAGGGAAATGGACTAAATGACAACGGGGTCATAATCAGCACTCGACAGCTTTTTAATGGAGATAATAGAGAGATTTTCGAACTGTATGCAGATCATGCAGCTATTAAATCAGCATACCCGTCTGCAAGTTCACAACAGTTTCTATATGTCTTTGAAAAAAATAATTTTGTGTATTTCATTTTCAATCAGAATAATAATCCCGGCACTATTAACCGAACGCTAATTGGGCGTCTCTGTAAAGATGACGAATCTTATCATTCCTACTTTGAAATGGACTTGGAATGTCAAGATGGAAGTGGACCTTACAACCAAAGTAATGCCATCTATGCCTCCATACCTGGGCAGATTCCAGGACAGGATAATGAAGTTTCATCACAGGACACAATGCTTATTGGACTCTTCAGGAGAATGGGGAAAGGCTCCTTGGAATGTGCCATGTGTAGGTTTTCCTTGAAGGCAATTAATGAAAAAATGGAGCAAAACCGGGAAAAATGCTATATGAAGGATGATCGAGATGTTTTTTACAAGCCATTTAGAACAGAACAGGCTCCCTGTATGACTGCATCTCACCAGGTAATGTAATAACTATTCACATATCTTCAGATGAACTTTATCCTCATGATGTCAAGAAACAGTGAGCAATTATGTAGTGTTTTGTATACGTATCTTCATTCTGCGAAATATGAGGCCCAATGGCTGGGAGCTAAACCACTGTAACTTCAACAGAGGTCATGAGTAATTGGTTTCAAACATATATCTGCATATCATTTACAATCTCCCCTTTGTGTCTTGTAATAATATAGTACATTTCTCTATATTAAGATTAATCTTCCAACTTGCAAAACATTTTATTTTTATCTTTATACTGTTCACTTTCAGAAGCGAGATGTAAATTTGTCCATACTGTTGTTTTAGAAGTGCCCAAATAGGGCAGATTCAAATTAGTGAAAACACTTGGAAATACAAACTAAGAAATTCAGGATGAAATAATTTTATTGTCAGAGTATTTGCAACAAGTTTATGGTTTCCCTTGCATCTGAAATTAAGTGTGTCCTTAAGAATGTCACACTCTTGCAGAACAGTGTAGTTTTCTGTATTGTTGAAGGCTTTTATGGCCAGAATCACTGGGTTGTTGTAGGTTTTTTGGGTTGTATGGCCATGTTCTAGAGACATTCTCTCCTGACATTTTGTCTGCATCTGTGGCAAGCATCCTCAGAAGTTGTGAGGTCGTTAGAAATTAGGAAAATTGGGTTTATATATCTGTGGAAGGTCCAGGGTGGGAGGAAAAAAAACTGTCTTCTGTTGGATCTAGGTGTGGATGTTTCAGTTGGCCACCTTGATTAGCATTTGATGGCCTGACATTTTTAGGTGTGACTTGTTACTGCCTGGGAAATTCCTCTGTTGAGAGGTGATTAGGTGTTTGATTGTTTCTTTTCTGGAGTTCCCCTGTATTTGAGTTTTGTTTTTTATTTACTGTTATAATTTTAGAGTTTTTTTAGAACTAATAACCAGATTTTGTTCATTTTCATGGTTTCTTCCTTTCTGTTGAAATTGTCCACATAATTGTGGATTTCAATGGTTTCTCTGTGTAGTCTGACATGATAGTTGTTAGAGTGGTTCAGCATTTCCGTGTTCTCAAATAATATGCTGTGTCCAGGTTGGTTCATCAGGTGCTCTGCTTTGGCTGACTTCTCTGGTTTGAAACATGAAAGGTACTGCAGATCAGGCAATGTAGTTTGCAGATGAAAGCTAGTTTCAGTATTCAAGTGTTAACATCTGTTGTTTCTGTTCTGACTTTTTTCTTTCTTAGAATTCAAGCCAAACCTTTCCATGTGGTTCCGAACATTTACCATACCCTTTAGGGAGCAAAGAGGGCATTTCTGCAGAACCGTTACTGAAAAAAGATGGTATAAATTTAACTGCAGTTACCTTTACAGTAGAGAATGGGAAGACTGTAGTTTTTGTTGGAACTTCAGATGGCAGAATTCTAAAGGTAATGTCTGAATTCTAAAGGTAATGTCATGTTTTTAAAAACTGGTATTTGTTTTGTGTTATGAATTATGGTGATCGCTATTCAACTATAAACATATGCTTAGTCGAGATGTTCCTGGGTTTTAAACTAAACAAATTATTCATAAAGTTTTTCAAGAAGAAAATCTGATGAGAAAACAAAAAAAAACATTTTAAAATCAGATCAAGTAAAGAAATCATAACCTATCTGAATATGATATCATCATTGTTTGTGTGAATAGTCATGACTTACTCTACAGGCAAATCTCATCCTTCCAAGATGGCCTCCTCAAATGCTTTAAACCATTCAGTGGATAATCTAAATAAGAATATCCAATCTCTACATCTCAGAAATTTCATAGATCAAGCACTTATCTTGATTCCATTTATTCATTGGGTTGGTTCTAATTGCAATTAACAATAGGAATTAGGCCCAAATGGTGTATTTGTGATTTATTTAATCAATGAAATTCAGATGAATTTTAGAGGGACACAGAACTGTGCTGAGGGGAATTAATATTGACTGAGAGGTTGTTATTAATTTTGCCTTGTTGTCAGTACATATTTTTCAAAACAAAGAACATAATACATTATATCAAAATGACAATCACCACCAACTGAAGAACAATCTGACTGCCATGAAGACAATTGCAGAATAAGAAATTAATATTATGAAAATGGAATAAATCAAATCAACTAAAGAAATAAAATATGTGTAAGATCCTTATTGGTGAATGCAAAAGGGACTATAAGGTCTCCTATTAAACTGGCCCTCCACTTTAAAAACAACAGCTATGGAGATAGATTGAAAGGTTGCATGTGAAATATTTTCAAAACAGTGTGTGTGTGTGTGTGTGTGTCAATACACACACCTACCAAGCTTGCAGTGAGGGGAATGACATCTAGGACAAATTGCTTCTACTATCCATGATCATCTAGTCAACTTGAAATATGAAGAATTTGCAAGCATGATGTGTACTTAGAATTCCTTTCTGTGTGTTCAATTGTACTTACTCCCAAATAGTCAATTGCACGTAGTTTTTGTTATTTATAGGACTGGTCAACCTCAACAGTAGCCCTACCACTAGTACTCTCCTCCCATTCCCTTTGCAACAATCTGATACACCAAAAGCCTGCTGAGGAATGTTTCCCAGGCAGGTATAACTAGTATCCACTCCCAGCTTTGCTAGTCAAAACACTCTTTGAATATCAACAACAACAATAATAATCCAGCACTTGCAAGAAAACTTCTTCTTAGACTTCAAAAAGTAGTTCATGGTTTGTCTGTTGATTTGAATAACATAGTTATTATGCATTTCAGGTGGCTTTGTCTAATCCTGCAAAGGAGTATGCTAGTATTCTTATTGAAAAAAATAAGCCTATTCAGAGGGACCTGGTTCTTGATGCTACACATGAAAACTTATATGTGATGACCACAAACAAGGTAAATATATGATCTAACACTAATAACTTAGTAAGACTGTGTTACATTTCTTAGGTTATGTCTGAAGGACTTTAAGTGAAATCAGCTAAGTGAAAACTGCAGCAATGCACAAATTTTGCCCCTGGAGTAGAAAATTGTTCATCCCCCTCCTCCAGAAGTTAATGTTGTTAATGACTGATGCTCAGTGACAATGCCCAACAAGTGCTTTGGACTTCAGCTCCCAGTATTCCCAACATTGGACAAGTTGGCTAAAGCTTCTGGGCATTGGAGTCCCAAACACCTGGAGTGCCACAGGTTGACTACATCAGCTTTATGATGTACATTGACTAAAAGAGGAGAGAGAGAAAAAGGAAAGTACTCATGGTGTAATAATAATAATAATTATTATTATTATTATTATTGGTCGTAATAATAATAATAATAATAATAATAATAATAATAATACACTTTATTTATATTCTGCTATATCTCCCCGAGGGGACTCACAGCAGATTACAGTATACACACATATATATAGGTAAACATTCAATGCCTTTTATACAGTGAACAATGACACACAATACATAACTAAAGACAAAGGTTTCCCTTTCCATCTCCGGCGTCTGGAGGCAGTGCTCAACTCTCGACATGGGGAGGTACTCTTGTTCCATTTTTCCATGCCGGGGAGCCTATGTGCACCTTTTACCTTCCTGCTGAGGTGGTATTTATTGATCTACTCACATTACATGTTTTTGAACTGCTGGGTTGGGAGAAGCTAGAGCTAACCTCGAGAGATCACCCCAACCCATGGCTTTGAATTGCCAACCTTCCAGTCAGTAGTTTTTCTGCAGCTAGTGGTTTAACCTGCTGTGCTACCATGGCTATGTAGGCAAGCAAAGTTTTATACAATAAAGAATGGCAAGTCGTATACTGAGGAATGTGGGAAGAGGGACTTCACAAACGCATCTGTATTTTTCACATCCTATTTCATTCTGGAAAATAACGTGGAACAAAACAAATGTTTATTTGGCTCCCATCTCTATTCTCTACCCCTCACCCATGACCAGCAAAGAAGAGAAAGACAGAGGAGGAGGAAGAGGATTTAGTGATATTTTAGTAAAAACAAAAACTCAGCAAGAGATAAACAGCATATTAGTGCATATCCAGTATATTAATCACTGGATCTCTAGATGAATAATTGTGGTAATTTGATTCCTCTTTGTTCTGCCACTAGAATATGAGCTTCTTTGGTGGAATTAGAGATAGGTCCATAATAATACTGCTATTGGATTACATATCTTTTTGCTACCCTCCCCACCAAAACTCCAAGCAGTTATTGTGCTAGAAAAGATTATTGGAGGCACCCAGATAAGAAACAAGAAAATGGCTCAGAAGAGCAAATAGATATTGCACAGAAAAAGTATTAGAACTGATATGGGAAACTTCTCTGAATAAATAAGCAATAAATAGCTCGAAACTGTCCTTTGAAGCTCATATCTATCATAAGCCCATTCCCTCATATTATGTAGTGATCAGGAAACACTTAATCCTTCACCTGCCACCGTCTTGATTGTCTTTCTTTTATATTATACTGAAGCATGTGTGGTTACTCCCAGCTTCACTGTTATCTTCCTTTTTGAAAACTGCAGATACTTTTCATTCTTGTTATTTGTTTTGTAGGTGCAGGCTTAGTTCTTCTTTCTGTTCTGCAATCCAAAACATTATTAATTATCATCAATAGGAGCTTTTTTAGGGGGAAACGTGACTATTATAATTAAAACCTGAAGTAGAGTCTCCTAAATATTTTTGCAGTCATTAAAAATATAAGTATAATTTTAGTGAATTATGTGTTTTCTAATGTTTCTGGGTTCCAAGATGATAAAATGAATGTTTTTATCATGTGACTAAGACATATTTCTTCAATATTAAATTGCTTAGAGGAGGATATTACAAAAATTTAACATTGGCAAATGTTATGAAAAATGATATTAAAATTCTAAACACATTCGCTTGGAAATATTAAATTTCTTGTTAAGTATGTTTAGGATTTCAGGGCAGGTATCGGCGGTAATATCTGAGTTTCACCATGCATACCTTGCTTTGGATGTATTGTCCTGATTATTTTTAACTGAAGTAGTGAGAAATACTGTTCGCACAGTTATATGTTACCATAAAATCATAAAATGCTAAGTCTATTTTAGTAGTGATGAAGGGAAATTTGCAAACATGCAAAGTTATACTTCAACCTTTGAACCCTGTTAGTTTAAAGAGCTAGAAATTCCTTTCTGCAGTTTCTATTTTTAATATGCTCTGTTATAACGTCCTATAGCACTTGTTACATGAACCATGTGGGTTATGCACAAATTCAGAAGGAACACAGTCCTATCTGTCAGCTACACTACAATGTGATTGTCCCAAATCCTTCATAATGAAGAGAATGTGTGAGGGATAGAGTCTCACAATGCTTTAAATTATCCACATGAAACACATGAGATACAGATTGGCAGGATCAAGCAAATATATTTTGCCTGGGGACTGAACTGTGGAACAAGATGGTACCTTTTCTATTTTCATTTAAAAGCTGGCTGGCTGCTGTATCTCTCTTCAGCATTTGGGATAGGACAACATCCCCCAGTTTACCTAGGGACATCAGGCTAATTCAGGAAACCCATGCCCATCTCTTTCGTACTACCACCCCCATTATCTGCTGACTAAGACAACTTTTTCACTTCTTAATGGTAGAGTTGACCCTGATATTTGGATCTCCAGTTGTTATATTTTTCAGGAAGATTCATACCCGTATGCTTTCCCAACAAGATAAATTGCAGTTCTTGGGAAAGGAGCCTTTATCAGAAAGAAACAGTGTAAGGGAAGTGTAACCTTCTCTTGGCATTCCTGTTAAAATGAAAACTAGATCCTAGTTGCAGCTGCTTGTAATTGAAACTTGTAATTACAAGTGGGAACATTGTGAGAGCAAATACGTAATCCCCAAGCAGTTTGTAAGTGTAAGTTTAATTATGCCCTAAGGGTTTGCAGGCCCACCAAATATTGCATTAGCAATCATTGGGTGTATGCTGCCTCACATAAACTACATGATATGTACTGATATGTCATGATTTTTATGATTTTTTTACTGATTTTAATGTATGGTGTATATTGTATTTGTATGTTTATGTTTATTGTGACATGGAATTATTGCCAACCTGGAAACCATTCTAAGTCCCCTTCGGGATGAGATAGAGCAGGGTAAAAGTACAGTACTACATATACTCGAGTATAAGCTGACTCAAAGATAAGCCAAAAAACTGGGAAAACTTATTGAAAACTTATTGACTTGAGTATAAGCTGAGAGTGGTAAATTTCAAAATAAAAATAGATACCAATAAAATAAAATTAATTGAGGCATCAATAGGTTAAATGTTTTTGAATATTTACATAAAACTATAATTTAACTCTGGTTAAACCATTATTCCAACCTTCTTCAATGTAAATGTGCCTACGTATCCTTCCAGTAATAATAATAGAGCAAAATAATGTAAATGTAATAATGATAATGATAATGGAGTAAAATAATAAATGTAATAATAATAGAGTGAAATAATAAATGTAATAAAAATGATAATAATAAGAGTAAAATAATAAATAACCTTGACTCAAGTATAAGCCAGGGGGGGCTTTTTGAGCCCAAAAAAGGGGCTGAAAAACTCGGTTTATACTCAAATATATATGTTGTTGTTCATTCGTTCAGTCGTCTCCGACTCTTCGTGACCTCATGGACCAGCCCACGCCAGAGCTCCCTGTCGGTCGTCACCACCCCCAGCTCCTTCAAGGTCAGTCCAGTCACTTCAAGGATGCCATCCATCCATCTTGCCCTTGGTCGGCCCCTCTTCCTTTTGCCTTCCACTTTCCCCAGCATAATTGTCTTCTCTAGGCTTTCCTGTCTCCTCATGATGTGGCCAAAGTACTTCAACTTTGTCTCTAGTATCTTTCCCTCCAGTGAGCAGTCGGGCTTTATTTCCTGGAGGATGGACTGGTTGGATCTTCTCGCAGTCCAAGGCACTCTCAGCACTTTCCTCCAGCACCACAGCTCAAAAGCATCGATCTTCCTTCGCTCAGCCTTCCCTAAGGTCCAGCTCTCACATCCGTAGGTGACTACAGGGAATACCATGGCTTTGACTAGGCGGATCTTTGTTGCCAGTCTGATGTCTCTACTCTTTACTATTTTATCGAGACTGGACATTGCTCTCCTCCCAAGAAGTAAGCGTCTTCTGATTTCCTGGCCACAGTCTGCATCTGCAGTAATCTTTGCACCTAGAAATACAAAGTCTGTCACGGCCTCCACGGTTTCTCCCTCTATTTTCCAGTTGTCAATCATTCTTGTTGCCATAATCTTGGTTTTTTTGACGTTTAGCTGCAACCCGGCTTTTGCGCTTTCTTCTTTCACCTTGATTAGAAGGCTCCTCAGCTCCTCCTCGCTTTCGGCCATCAGAGTGGTGTCATCTGCATATCTGAGGTTGTTAATGTTTCTTCCAGCAATTTTCACCCCAGCTTTGCATTCATCAAGCCCCGCACATCGCATGATGTGTTCTGCATACAAGTTAAAAAGGTTGGGTGAGAGGATGCAGCCTTGCCGTACGCCTTTCCCAATCTTGAACCAGTCTGTTGTTCCGTGGTCAGTTCTTACTGTTGCTTCTTGGTCCTTGTACAGATTCCTCAGGAGAGAGACAAGGTGGCTTGGTATGCCCATCCCACTAAGAACTTGCCACAATTTATTATGATCCACACAGTCAAAGGCTTTAGAATAGTCAATGAAGCAGAAGTAGATGTTTTTCTGAAACTCCCTGCTTTTCTCCATTATCCAGCGGATATTGGCAATTTGGTCTCTCGTTCCTCTACCTTTTCTAAACCCAGCTTGAACATCTGGCAACTCTCGCTCCATGTATTGCTGGAGTCTTCCTTGCAGGATCTTGAGCATTACCTTACTGGCATGAGAAATAAGGGCCACTGTACGGAAGTTTGAGCAGTCTTTCGCATTTCCCTTTTTTGGTATGGGGATATAAGTTGATTTTTTCCAGTCTGATGGCCATTCTTGTGTTTTCCATATTTGCTGGCAAATGGAATGCATCACCTTGACAGCATCATCTTTTAAGATTTTAAACAGTTCAGCTGGGATCCCGTCGTCTCCTGCTGCCTTGTTGTTAGCAATGCTTCTTAAGGCCCATTCAACCTCACTCCTCAGGATGTCTGGTTCTAATTCATTCACCACACCGTCAAAACTATCCTCAATATTATTATCCTTCCTATACAGATCTTCTGTATAGTCTCGCCACCTTCTCTTGATCTCTTCAGCTTCTGTTAGGTCCCTGCCATCTTTGTTTCTTATCATGCCAATTTTTGCCTGAAATTTACCTCCAATGTTTCTAATTTTCTGGAAGAGGTCTCTTGTCCTTCCTATTCTGTTGTCTTCTTCCACTTCCATGCATTGCTTATTTAAAAATAGTTCCTTATCTCTTCTGGCTAACCTCTGGAATTGCGCATTTAACTGGGCATATCTCCCCTTATCCCTGTTTCCTTTTGCTTTCCTCCTTTCTTGGGCTACTTCCAGTGTCTCAGCAGACAACCATTTTGCCTTCTTGGTTTTCTTTTTCTTTGGGACGTACTTTGTTGCTGCCTCCTGAACAATGTCTCGGACTTCTGTCCATAGTTCTTCTGGGACTCTGTTTACTAAATCTAGTCCTTCAAATCTGTTCTTCACTTCCACTGTATATTCGCTAGGAATGTTAGTGAGATCATATCTAACTGGTCTGTGTATTTTCCCTGATCTCTTTAGTTTTATTCTAAATTGGGCAATAAGAAGTTCGTGATCTGAGCTACAGTCAGCCCCAGGTCTTGTTTTCACCGACTGGATGGATGTCCGCCACCTTTGGCTGCAAAGGATGTAGTCAATCTGATTTCGGTGTTGACCGTCTGGAGAGGTCCATGTGTAAAGCCGTCTTTTAGGTTGTTGGAAGAGAGTATTCGTTATACACAGCGAGTTTTCCTGGCAAAATTCTATCAGCCTGCGTCCCGCTTCATTTTGTTCTCCCAGACCATGCTTGCCTGTGATCCCTGTTGTCATTTGACTTCCCACCTTGGCATTCCAGTCTCCTGTAATGAAAATAATGTCTCTTTTTGGTGTATTATCCAGTAGTTCCTGCAGATCCTCATAGAACTGATCTACTTCTGCTTCTTCAGCAGCTGTGGTTGGGGCATATATTTGGATCACTGTAATGTTGAAAGGCTTTCCTTGCACTCGAATTGAGATCATTCTGTCATTTTTTGGGTTGTATCCAAGCACCGCTTTAGCGAATTTCTTATTAATTATGAAGGCTACTCCATTTCTTCGATGTTCCTCTTGTCCGCAGTAGTAGATCTGGTGGTCATCTGATGTGAAGTGGCCCATTCCAGTCCATTTCAGTTCGCTGACCCCCAGAATGTCTATCTTTAGTCTTGACATCTCACCAATAACAACATCCAATTTGCCCTGGCTCATAGATCTTACAATCCAGGTTCCTATGGTGTGTTGATCTTTAGAGCATCGGATTCGTCGTTCACCTCCAGTACCGTCGGCCGCTAGCCTTCCTTTCGGCTTTGAGCTAGCTGCGTCATCACATCTGGGGCTAGTTGAACTTATCCTCTGCTCCTCCCCAGTAGCATTTTGGCCATCTTCCGACCTGGGAGTCCCATCTTCCAATGGCATACCGACATATCTCTGGTTGTACTGATCCATTTAGTTTTCTTGGCAAGGATACTGGAGTGGTTTGCCATTGCCTTCCCCAGGGATCACGCTTGGTCTGACCTCTCTGCCACAACCGTCCCGTCTTGGGTGTCCCTTCACGGTTTCGCTCATGACATCATTGAGGTGCTCAAGCTCCAGCGCCCCGACAAGGCGGTGATCCTTTGCTGGAGAATATATATGGTAAATAAATAAAATAAATATATGTTCATCGCTACCAGTCCACCATGCATTTGTTGCATTGGATGGAGAACATGTGTTGGAGGGGAATAATCTGTTCCTGCTTTATGAAGAGTATGAGTCAAAAGGTGAATTGACCAGGAGAGTATGAAACATGTTGAACAAGAGGTTGCATGTAAAAAGCCAACCCAGTTTTCATATTTCCGATTAGAAACCTCTTACCTTTTTGCTATTTATTTATCCCTCTTCTTTCTTACTAGGTCTTTCGCTTACCTGTCCAAGAATGTGCTAGTTACACATCTTGTAACCAGTGCATCCAAGCCCAAGATCCTTACTGTGGCTGGTGTGTGACAGAAGGAAAGTGAGTATTGTAGAGTACCAATAGGAGGGGTATATTATATTATGCAAACTAATTCTTTTTACAGTATCATGCATGCTGAATAATGTCTTCAAAGCATTTGTACCAGAACTAGAAAAAATTCTTCATTGCAAATTACCACGTATAATGAGCTGCAGGGAAGAAACTAATTTGCATATTTTGTCTGTATAACTTGTATATAATTTGCATTAAAATGGTGGTTGCCAAGCCACAGCTGGTGAACATCTAGCATTTATCTAGTGTTAGTCTTATTCTAGTACTTTAACCCTTAAACATCCCTTATTGCTACCAGTCCAATGCCAAAAGGTTCCAAAAATTATTGGATCAGACTGTGTTCAACTTTTCACCATACTATGTTACACATGTGCATTTTTCAGGAGGCAAAGAGGGATGGTCTGTATCAAAAGGTGTCTGTAAATGTGAAGGATATCCATTTTCACTGGCTACATCTTTAGTTCTGTTGA
The DNA here is from genome assembly GCF_037176765.1 of Anolis sagrei. Classification (NCBI taxonomy): domain Eukaryota; kingdom Metazoa; phylum Chordata; class Lepidosauria; order Squamata; family Anolidae; genus Anolis; species Anolis sagrei. The sequence continues at coordinate 125,014,726 of NC_090025.1, read as the reverse complement.
ACATATCAAGACAAAATGGATTCATCCTGGATTAGTAATGAGAAAAATGAAGCACCTTATCTTTTCCCAATTTATTCATTTATGGGTTGTTGTAGGTTTTTCCGGGCTATGTGGCCATGTTCTGGAGGCAATTTTTCTCCTGACGTTTCGCCTGCATCTATGGCAAGCATCCTCAGAGGTAGTGAGGTCTGTTGGAAGTAGGAAATTGATTAGCATTCAGTGGCTTGGAAGGGCCTGGAAGGGCAATGGAATTAGCCATTGAATGCTAATCAAGGTGATCAGCTGAAACATTCACAGCTAGCCCCAGCAGACAAAAGTCCTTTGTCTCACCCTGGTCATTCCACAGATATATAAACCCATTTTTCCTACTTCCAACAGACCTCACTACCTCTGAGGATGCTTGCCATAGATGCAGGCGAAACGTCAGGAGAAAAATTGCCTCCAGAACATGGCCATATAGCCCGGAAAAACCTACAACAACCCAGTGATTCTGGCCATGAAAGCCTTCGACAATACATTATTCATTTATGTTTGGTGGTGCTTAAAAAAATCTTGTGTGTCTCTACAATGTGATAATGAGGGACTATTTGTGATATGAGAGGGATAGTACTTTGCTATAATCTGGGAGGGCTTTGCCCAATATCCAACCTGGTTTCTGATCACTGATCCTTCAAAGTGTGATCAAAATAGTTTCTCAAGTTTCCAGAGAGGCTTTTAGTGGTGGAAACACAGGAAGAGATCCAATCACTCCAGCTCCAGCAGGCATTGCTTTGAACATATAAATTGTAGGAGTGTTGAAATGAGTTGGAAATTCCTCACTTGCCTTTCAGTACAATATTTGACATGCCCCAAATATTTCAAAGCTTATATCCGAGGGACTAGAGATTGGCTGGTAACTATGAGAAAGAGAAATTAGCTGATAGAAAGCTAAACATTTTTACTGTTTCTAAGAAACAGACTTCAGTCTTCAGATACACTGTCTTCTGTTGCTAAACCTCTGCATACTAAATATGTAGCACCTGTGGAGGAAAATTAACATTTGTGAACTTTCTTTACAAGTAAGCACAAAACATAAAAATAAGGAAGTTCTGCACAATGATGAGTCACATCTTTGGCATTTTTAGCTCTGTCTTGTTTATGCCAGTGGTTCCCAACCTGTAGTCTGTGGACCACCAGTGGTCTGCAAGAACTAAAATATGGTCCGCGGCCTCACTGTTACTATACCATTGCAACAAGAGCTACTGGTCTCATGAAACCCTTTTATAGTGCCGAGGCAACAGGGATGTCGGGAGGGGAGAGGCTGACTGCACACAAGAGGTGTGACAATAAGCCTCCTGACTGTTGCTTCTCCTCCTCCCTCCCTCTCTCTGAACAAAGCCATTGTATGTGTCGCCTGAAAGCAGGGGCGCCTTGGTGTCTTCATTTTTAGACCTGTTCCTGGGGTGATTTGGGTTGCTGATTCAGAAAATTGCATAGAATAGACCACATCAGCTCTAGATTCTTAAATATGGTTGTCTGTGGGCAAGCAGATGGTGACGACTGGATGGCATATGTTCTATTTATTTATTTATTTATTTATTTACAGTTCTTATATTCCGCCCTTCTCACCCCGCAGGGGACTCAGGGCGGATTACAGTAAACACATATATGGCAAACATTGCCAGTTTGACAAACAACATTTAACAGACAAAGGCTATTTAACTTTTTTTTTGGCCGCCAGGGGAGCTGCTGCTTTTCATCGTCCATCAACGACACCGATGAAGTTCTTCCGCATTCCACATTCCCCAGAGTCTTCTTTCTTTATGGCCTCATAAATTAGTTAAATGTAGCCTCCCACACAAGGTGGTGCCTTATATTCCTACTTGACAGATGCAACTGTCTTTCGGGTTGCAAAGGTCGACAACGGGCTACACAATGGCTGGACACCCACTCCAGCCCGGGCTGGCTTCAAACTCATGACCTTTTGGTCAGAGTGATCTTAATGCAGCTGACACTCAGCCAGCTGCGCCACAATCCCGGTGCTGATGTGGTCTAGAGCTGATGTGGTCTATCCAATGCAGTTTTCTAAATCAGCACCCTAAATAACCAAACCAAATCTAAAGTTGACCAAAAACATATTTGTAACCCTTTTGATACTAATGTTGGAGAGTGGTCCCTGGCCAAAAAAGGTTGGGAACCACTAGTTTATGCTGACTAGCAGTGATTCTCCAGGTTTCCAACATATATGTTTCCCAGGTCTAACTAGAGATGCCAGGGACTAAAAATGGGGCCTTCTGGATAAAAGTTCATATGAGAATGGGACTGTCATGTCAAAAAAATCAAGAACCAGCATAGTGTGATTGCTTAAGCATTGAACTTAGACTCTGGAGACCTGGAATAGAATCCCCACTCAGCTATAATGAAATTACTGTTGAGATAGTCAATAAATGAAGCTGGTCTTAATTTTGTTTTAAATATAAATATATTATGTTTAATAATGAATGAAAGCAGTAGTCTAAATCCAGTTGCCAACACAAACTATACCACTGGGAACTTTGTAAATCAGTATTGATGTAAGTTCCATTGATTCAGTGGCTCTAGAGTAGCTAGGACTAACAGCTGGATTTAGACCAATCTACAATACAAATTCTATGCCAAAATAAACATTTAGGAAGAACAGCAAGTTTTTCATTCCAAATTGATTTTCTCCCTTAGGAATATCTACATGCCCAGCTTCTTCCTTTATTATCTCTTACAATTGGTTATTTTGAGCTGTATCGTTTATTTCAATTCATTAGAGATGTACCGTATTTTAAAACACACAGTCAATTGGGCGAACTTGCAAGCTTTACATGGCTGGGGGCATGAATCCATCACCTTTTACTATTTGTAGATTGTTGCCTCACCTGAACCTGTCACTGAACACACTGGCATAATAGTTACCACTTGGCTGACTATCACTCCTGGTAACTAATTTATACTTCGGAAATAAGCTTAAAATCTGCTGAGCCAAACCTTTTGAATGTCTCTAGGCTTATTTTTAATAGGTACAGGGAAAAGGTATAGGTATAAGTCATGAAATTCACCTTCCAACTTCCAGGTTAATTAACCCCATAGAGGAACCATGTGGGATTCTGTGATATGAAATGCATGCTATTGGCACACCAAGTTTACTTAATTATAGGAAGGAGATGGATTTCAGGGACCTGGCTTCCTCTCTAAACATTTAAACAACTTCAGTAAAATTACCTAAAAACTTGACATGAAGCCTATGCAATCAGGTTTGCAATGCAGCACTACTGTGTGCCCCCAAACCATTAGTTTTAATTTGAATCAGAAACTCCAATTCCTTATGAATTTATCAGCATTGCTGCATGCTCCTGGAAGCTATCGGCTTCCCCCATAAGTTTTCTGTTGATGATTTTTGACATCCTTATGTGAAATATGAAAAGTCTTTTTTGGTGAATGTCCTGGTTTGGCTGGAGGTAATAATGACACTCTGAATGTTGGTTCTTATGCTGCCAAAGAGCACCATCCACACAACAAACAGCTACCCATTTGAAGAAGGACAAAATAATATTCTTAGGGGGTGAAAGATCTAATACTGAGACCTTCTCTCTATCAAATAGCTCATTGAAGACTTGGGCAATGGGAAAAGAGCCCACTGAATATTGGAAGACATTGGGAGAGAGATGGAATATCCAGGAAGAGGGATATTACAAATTGCAACTTTTTTCTTGCAACTAATGCTTTTCTAGTATTGAATGACTTTTGGGGGGAAAATAGAAAGAATATAAGAGTTTGATGTACACCTTGGCACCCTTTTGGTGAAGGGTAGCACTCTTTAATGGCTGTCTTAGGCCTGGCAAGTTGTGGGTTGTGAAAGAGTCAGCCCTTGCAGATGACCTGGAGGTTTCCCCACTCTTGTAAAGTCCAGCATCTTGTGAGGGCAAAACTAAGGTCTGCTTTCCAAAGAAAAGCTAGGTGAGTTTAGCAGCCATTGGATTGCCCCTCAGAATCAGGGTTGCTGAGGGGACCAGAAATGGTCATAGATAGACACCTGGCTCTCAGCCAGACCCATATAAGGTTCCTTACCTTCCTTACTAGTTACATTCAGGTATAACTTAATTAAATAGAATTGTAGGTCAGGAGTGACTTGAGAAACTGCAAGTCACTTCTGGTGTGAGAGAATTGACAGTCTGCAGGGACATTGCCCAGGGGATGCCTGGATGTTTTACCATCCTGTGGGAGGCTTCTCTCATGCCCCTGCATGAAAAGCTGAAGCTGACAGATGGGAGCTCACCCCGCTCCCTGGATTCAAACCACTAACCTTTTGGTCAGCAGTCCTACCAGCACATGGGTTTAACCCATTGCACCACTGGGGGCTCCTAGGTCAAATTAAATTTAGGTCAAATTAAATGGCCCTTGTTTAAACCAAATCTCTTCATCTGGATCATTATATCATTGTTGGTCATCAATTGTTCAGTCCGCAGAGGGAAATCTAATGATTCAACCTGAAAATCTTACCACTTAAGAATTATGGCAAAATTTAATGTTTAAAACACTGGCAAGGTCAGAGTTGCAAAATCTGAAAAATAGTTAAGGTCCCTTTTCTATGGCATGTTCCTGTATCCTCAAATATTTGTTGAGGCCAGGACATGTATACCCCACTCTTCAACCAAAAAGACTTTCAAAGCAGCTCACAAATTGTTCCTTTGGCAGTTCCATGCCATCAAGAGTTCAATACAGACGTCCAGGGGTATATTAATTTTCAATCTTGATATGTCAACAAATAACCACAGTTCTCTTTACTCCCTGATAACCTTTGTGTTGAACAATTAAAAGCATGTATGCTACACAGGGTAGTAAAAAATAAAATCATAAAGCAAAATGATCAGAACTGAAGCAGTGAGTCAGCGTAATGCTAACCATGGTCATATAACTGAATTACATGGAGATATAAAACAACCTTGGAGAACTAAAAGACATCCGGTTGCCATAAAATGCAGAACTTAAAATGTTATTACCAATATTTTAAACAATTTTAAATTGATCTTAATGTATTACAGACAATAATGTGCGTTGTGTAGAAGCCACTTATGAGATGACTAAGGATATGTCTACACTGTAAAAATTAATGTAGTTTGACACCACTTTAGCTGCCATAGCTCAACACTATGGAATCAGGGGAGTTGAAGTCTTACAAGGTGTTTAGCCCTCTCTGCCAACAAATACTGGTGCTTCCCCAAACTACAAATCCTAGGATTCCATAGCATTGAACTATGACAGTTAAAACAATGTCAAATTATTAATTCTACAGTGTAGATGCACTCAAAATGTTTGTTCAGAAAAACAGTTAAAAGATAGTAGAAGGTTTTCTTGGCTGGAATCAATGACTTGTTGTTAATTTTCCAGTCTGTGTGGCCATGATCAAGAAGCATTCTCTCCTGACATTTTGCTCACATTTATGGCATGCATTCTCAGAGGTTGTAAGGTCTATTGGAAACTAGGGAGTGAGGTTTCTATATCTGTGGAATGTCCAGAGTGGGAGAAAGAACTCTTGTATGTTTGAGGCAAGTGTGAATGTTGCAATTGTCCACCTTAATTAGCATTGAATAGCCTTGCAGTTTCAAAGCCTGACTACTTCCTGCCTGGGGAATCCTTTGTTGAACCAACCTGCCATAGATATGGGTGAACTGTCAGGAGAGAATGCTTCTGGAACATGGCCCTATAGCCCAGAAAACTCAGAGAAACCCAGATAAAAGATTGCAATTTAATCCTTTTAAAAGGACTTAATGTTTTGTGACTGGTAGGTTGTGGCAATTGAGTGCCATGGGCTCCTGAAAAGAGTTTACCATTGTGGCCCTCAATAATCAAACCAATTTATTCCAGGTATATGCTAAGTTCCTATAAATCTAGTTTTCAGAATCACTGTCCCTGGCACGATTTTTAATTCAATTTAAATATATGAGTTATACCATGGAACTGAGTCATAACCCAGGCATAGAGCACATGTTGTGCTTTTAGAATTGAGCATGCTGGCAAGGGCCAGTGGGAGTTGTAGTCTAGCAATATGTGGAGGGTTACACTTGACTTATCCCCGTGTTAAACAATAAACAGATCAGTCCAAATATATACAGCCCATTGGAACAATGTCATTTTTAAGATGCGAAATTTCATTTCTGTTAATACCATTCTTGAATATTGTTAAGGTTTTCATTGATATATAAATTGCATTTAAGATAAATATTTGTACATTTACTGATGTGATTTGAAAATGTACACAGGTTGTCATAAGGAACATTGTTGTCATAAGGAACATTAAGAAAACAGAAAGAAAGGAATATTAAATACATATTCTGTGCAGCACACCCTCTGTGTTTGAATTGTTGTTTTTTGTTAATTATACTGATTATTAAATATCATTTAAATTCTATGAATTCTTTCAGATGCACGAGGAAGAAAGACTGTGAAAGATCAGCGAGGGCTAAAAACTGGCTCTGGAGCCCAGAAGGTGTTTGTTTGAATATTACAAGTGCTAACCCTCAAAATATGAGCCGGAGAGCCCCAGGCAAGGTAAATTGGGAGGCGGTGCATGGTATAAATGTACAGAATTCTATAAATTGGATATACTTACGTGCATGATTGCTTTGCAATATGTGAACAGAAGGTAGGTAGGAATCTATTGTTGGTTGATTTGAAGTTCTTTCTTATTATTAATAGCAATTGGGTTGATTTTGACATGGAAAACCTATGAATGAAAACCCTCCAAAACATCATTATTAACAGCCCTGTTTACTAAAATATCTGACTGTTCGTTGCTGAATAATGCAAACTAATTCCTGCTGAAGAAAGATTGGTGGATAATAAGGAATGGACTTTTGTGTAGCAGTATGGTGAGCTCAGTTCAAGTCTGGTACTCAAAAGAAAATTCTTGGCTGCATTATTCTTTCGTCGTAGGGTGTTGCTGCTGCTGCTACTGTTTTGTGCACCAGTTTGAAGTTGGTGGGGTTTTCTATAAAGAAAAGATAATGCAGATCCGGCAAGTCTGATATTTTCCCACCCCTCATTTACAGTCTTCTAAAGGAAGTACTATATTTTCCTATAGTACTGGGTTTGTGACATATTGCTTTCCTGTCTTGTGCTGCAATCTGCTTCTTAGATAATAGTAACTTATTTCTGCCAAAAATCTCAAAATACACCCCCCCAAACAAAAAGTCCAGATGCAGAAAAATACAAAGCTTGTTTTATATGGAGTTGGCTTGTATGAAAATTTATTTATGATCTACTCACACATTTCATGTTTTTGTTAAGAAAATTAATACTACAATAGATTCAAAGTGCCAATTCACAAGTATCCAGGAAAGACACAAATGTGATTCTCATCCAAGACAGTTTAAGGGGTTGGGGGGTGCTGGTTTCCCAACATTTTAAAGCCTAACACGCACTGCTGAAGATAGATATGGTCTCAATTCTGAATAAAGCACAATTTACAGAATCACGTCCATGCACTCCTTCTTTTCTTTCTCCACTTATCTTAATGCCAACCTCTGAGTTTTGTAGTCAAACCTTGGTCTGACTGCAAACTAGTACTGGTTTGCAATTCTGGTTTCTAAACTGAAACCCCATCTGTACTGCCATTATAATGCAGATCAAACTAGTTTATATCATCATATAATCCATGTCACACAATCCAATTCAATGCAGTTAGTCTACACTCTACACCAGGCATGGGCAAACCTCAGCCCTCCAGGTGTTTTGACTTCAACTCCCAGAAATCCTAGCCAGTTTACTGGCTGTTAGGCATTGTGGGAGTTGAAATCCAAAACACCTGGAGGGCTGAAGTTTGCCTATGCCTGCTCTACATTGAGCATATATAAGAATACACACTTCATTTATATTCCGCGTTATCTTCCCAGAGGGACTCTGACCAGATTACAGTATACAGATATAAAGCAAACATTCAATGCCTTTTACACAGTGAACAACAATGACATATAATACACAAACAAAAGTAAAGGCCTTCCCCTTTCATCTCTGGTGTCTGGAGGCGATGCTCAACTCCGGTTGTTTTTCCATTTTTCCATGATAAGGAACCTATTGTCTATAGACATCTCCAATAATGTTTTTGCCAGCATGTCTGCATGGAGCACCCTTTTACCTTCCTGCCAAGGTAGTACCTATTGATCTACTCACATTGAATGCTTTCGAACTGCTAGGTTGACAAAAGCTAGGGCTGACTGTGGAACCTCACACCGATTCACGGCTTTGAACTACCAGCCCTCCAGTCAGCAGATTTCCTTCAGCTAGTAATTTAACCCATTGCGCTACCGCATTCATATAAAGTAGTTCAACCTGTATTACAATGGCAGGGGTGGATGGGGCCTGAAATTACAGAAGAGACATTTATATAAGCAGAATACTTATTTTTGGTTCAAATATCAGCTGGGATTATAATGGCTATGGTTGTCATTTTAACTAACAATTCTGGCTGATTAACTGTGACAAATTCAAATATTAATCCAGAATTTGAGACTGAATTTGAACATCATCTGGAAGTAGGTTTCTGTTTCTGTTTTGTCCTGAGAATGGCACATTTCAGAAGGCATCTCTTTAGCCATATATTTTGTCTTATGGAATATACTATTCCAGAAGCACAGAAAAAATGTTAATATGTATTTTTTTAGACAAATTAAAGATGGCTGTGCTTGGTAAAATGGAAGGCAGTAGGAAAAGAGAAAAATGCATTATACAGAGATAGACTCAATTAAGGAAGTCACTGCTTTGGGTATCGAAGAACTTAACAAGGCTGTTAATAGCAGGGTACCTTGGAAACGTCTCATTTACAGGTTTACCATAAGTTAAAGCTGACTTGACACCAATTAACATAAATTAAGTCTTTGAAACAGTGACAGTAACCTTCATGTTTACTCAAAACTCTCCTTCTAGGTTTCATTTCAAAACTTTAAATTTATATATTTAATATGTGACACACTGAAGATGTTCCTTCTGACTCATGGCAACGCTGTGAATTTACTATCATTCAGGTTTTAGAATGGGAAGGCATGACAATTCTGCTTCTTGGCAGGGGGTGGAACTGGATGGCCCATGAGGTCTCTTCCAACTCTATGATTCTATGATTCTGTGACAAGGGACATTTATTCCAGATCATCACCATGCAGGGATTTACTAAGAAAGGATTCTTAAACAAAAAGTGTATGAAGAATAGTAACACCATGACAGTGTAATACATTATACCAGTGATTCCCAAACCTTTTTGACATATGGAGCCCTTTTTAGAATCAATTTCTATTTCAGAGCCCCTTAGCCTAGCCTTGTGTCTTACAACTTAATGCTGTTTAGGAGTAGTGTTACAGGAAGAGGAAAGGGGGATATATAGTATGGGAATGTAAAGTTAAAAAAACTAAACAATGGCTCAAAGTCCATGCAATGAAATTGCATTTTTAAAAACTCATGCTACAATCATTTTGGTGTTAGTGGCAGCAAAATGACCAAGCATCATCTGCTAGAAGAGGCAAAAAAATAAACTTGGCAAATTTCTGTTCAGAATTTCTAGTTTTCTTATTTTGATTTTACTTTTTGTTTCTTATTCTTTAATTTCATTCAATATTTTTATTTTATTTTACTGAAGTGGCTACAGAACTCCTTGGAAGTGTACACGAGCCTTTAGGGCTCCATGGAGCACAGGTTGAGAACCAGTTAACCAGCACCTAAGGAGATTGGCAGATGCCAGATGCTTGGAAATTACCATTAAAAACAGACCTAATTTGTGCTACACCCGATACTATACCATAAACTCTGTATTGACCTGATATTAATATTCAAATATAGCAATTTAAAGGAAATTACGACAAAGTAAAACTTAACGTAACCCTGTTTTAATATTTTATAGTATTATAACACAGCTTTTCTATTTCAAGTATTATTTCTTCAATTTGATTGTGGGTTGCTTGAGAGTTCAATTTAACTGCTTGTCTATTGTACAACTGCCATTTCCTCCTGTTATTCCCAAAACATCAATAACCCATCATGAGGATATAACAGTGCTATGGAAGAACACGAAATAGTATTTCATAAGAATTACTGAAGGATAAAGTAGTAAGATAACTCTGCTCCATTCAACCATGAGAGAATTAGTAGAACTGCATTCTGCAGTTTGTTCAAAAAGTTCACAGCATCTCTCTTGTATTCTACAATCCTGCAGGATCATGCAGGTTTCAGAGCTTGTTGTTTGTTTCTTTTATATTCCACCTTTCTCTTTGTAAGGGATCAAAGCAGCTTATAAACATTTTAAAAAAAAGGGTACAATTTTTAAAATATTTATACAAAAGTTGAAAAATCAATTAAATAACCGTTCAATTTAAATCAGAAGATTAAACCAATATAACACAAATAAAACATAGTACTGTATTTTCAAAAAATAATAGTAATAGATGGTTATGATTTCTCCAAGGCTTCAAACTGAGTTTCTTCTGATACAGAGATTTGAATCACGGTCTCTAGACAAAGTAAAATATGTTCCAGCGCAGGATCTGTTTGGGAACCTAATGCTCTTTTGTTCTCATTACAATCCCTCCTTTAACCTAATCTCAGGAAACCAAACTGTAGACTGAAGATCACATTTTCTCTACAACCCAATGATTTCTGTTGGGGAAAAAAGATAGCATAAAATCATTTGTGCTAAGTGCTATTTATGTAGCTGCAACAATAGAAAGATTGCCTTCTCCTTGCAGAAAAAGAGTCAAAAAGCACTCCACCACCAACAGCAAACACTGTTTTAGCTACACAAAACAAACACTTTGAAAAAGAGAGAGAAAACCCACTACAAAGCTATTTGAAACAAATCGAAGAACAGTAATCTCCCACCGTAGACATTCCACAGATATATAAACCCCACTTGGCTAATTTCCAACAGATCTCACAACCTCTGAGGATGCCTGCCATAGATGTGGGTGAAACGTTAGGAGAAAATGCTTATGGAACATGGCCATACAGCCCGGAAAACTCACAGCAACCCAGTAATTCCAGCCATGAAAGCCTTCGACAACACAGTCCTTTCTGACTTCATCCTATCTTATCAAAGAATCTTTTCATTAATCACCTCTCATAATAAGGAGGACAACTTTCCATCTGTAGAAAACTCCTGCAACTCCAGAACATGTTTTCTTAGACAAGGAATACTCAGAGATGGCTTTGCAGTTCCTTCCTCTGAAAAAGTTTATAATCTTTCCACCAGAGGAAGGCCTGGAGTGAGGCCGAAACCGGTCGTGAACTACAGATTTAAGTTCAACTCGACGCAAGAACATACAGCATTGATACTTTTTTGAGTGACTGTATCAAATGCATATAATATTGTTTTGTGAATGCTATGACTTGGAACTGTATAGTAAGTTTCACCCATCACATTATTGGCTGAACTGTTTTATTTTTCTTTCTGTGTACAAGTGGGCTATTGTGTTGTATATATATTTTTTTCATGTCAGGAGTGAATTGAGAAACTGCAGGTCACTTCTGGTGTGAGAGAATTGGCCGTCTGCAAGGACATTGCTCAGGGGATTTTTGAATGTTTTAATGTTTTACCATCCTTATGGGAGGCTTCTCTCATGTCCTCACATGGAGAGCTGGAGCTGAAAGAGTGAGCTCATCCATGCTGTCCTTGGAGTCGAGCCTCTGACCTGTCGCTCTTCAGTCCTGCTGGCACAAGGGTCTAACCCACTGTGCCACTGGGGGCTCCTGTCTTACAGGTGCTTTTGAACTGCAACTCCCAGTAGTCCTAACCACATAGCCAGCAAGGGGGTATCATGGGAATTGCAATCTAAAAATATCTGGGTGACAGTTGTCTACTCTCACTTTTTCTCAGAAGTCCCCAGATAACATTTTTAAATACCAACTTTAGACTGTGATGTCTTTTCAGACCAATTAAGTGTGTGAATTGATAGAGCAAGCCTTATTACTTTTTAGAATAAAGAACATGATCAGGCAGGGAGGGCTTGCAGGGAAACTGCTGAGAAGAAGAAAAGTGTTTTATTATGTATTTTAGGACCCGAAAATGCACACTGTGCCTCCTCACTCTATTATACATTCAATGGCTGTAGTCTCACCTTTTAGTAAGGTTCATTTTTTCACCACAGGAATGTCACATATCCTTAGGGCAAAACAGCCTCAGATAGGAAAAAATAGGCCAAACTATTACTTAAGAGGCACAGTAGTGGAAGACCATTTCAGAGAAAGATCAGAATGAGAAATAATTGCGAAAAGGGAACACTCAGATAATTCTGTGTGTTTTTAGCTGTCTTGGTCAATTCAGTAAACTTTTAAACCCATCTTGTTATCTCTTTTTCTTTGTGGTCCCCTGTTTCCTTATATCACAGAAATAATCAAACACTTGAATGCTCTGTTGGCATTTTTCCCCTCGAGGCTCATGAAGCCACCAGACATAACTTTGTCAGAAAACTTCTCACTTCTGTCTCTCAGCCGCCAAAGGGTTGCTTCATCTTTCCAGTTCTGAATAGGGTATTTTAGGGCAAGTTTGTCTTTATTATTCCTCCCAAACAAGAACCTTGATTCTTTGCAGCCTGACTTGTGACTCCTGCTGTGTCCTCTGGCAATTGTTGTTGTGTGGTTAAAGCACTTTAATTATGCTGGAAAAGTTTGAATAACTCCTGTGTTCAATAGATGTTACATTTGCACTGGAAAGAAAACCACACAAAAGAGAGGCTGGAGAAGAAGAAAAAAAGAATGGTGGAGCACAGATGCAGCATTATTTCGGAGAAGAGGGGTTTAAGGCAAGATGTGAAAGCCTAAATCCATCTTTGCCAAAGTTTCAGCACAGAGGGGGAAAATATGTGACATTTGGCGAGACTATAGAAACACTTTTTTCCCTCTCCTTCACTGAAATCCAGACTTCCTTCCAAGTGAAATAGGACAGCTCCTGAGAACTGACAAGTCATACTATATTTTTTAATGGATGACTCCACTGCTACCTTTGCAAACCATTCACATCCCCATGGGATAACTGCACATGACTAATTAGCTGGTATTCGTGGCTGCTAGGGATCCATTTCTTCACTTATTTGCTCTCATACAAAGTAATAACCAGTTTTTGTGTTATGGCAAGTCTTCAAAGCCTGCCATTTCTTACTATTTGAAAGACTATTTGAAAGACAACTTGCAATTCAGGACTTGTTCGTCACAAAGGTGATGTGTGGTTGTTTTGTGCACAAACATACAAAATAATATTCTGCACAGAAAACAGCATTTTTCATACACATCACAATGTTTTCAGATATTCCACAAGCAAGATTTATATGAACTGAAGAGAAACCAGAATATAAGAAATCAGAGATAAGGAAGATGGCAGCATAACTGGAGTGGTGTTTCTTTCACTTCCTTGGCATCTAGTTTTTCTAGTTTTTTTGAGATATACAAATGAAGAGGAATATCAACAACAGTCTGATAAGTTTATGATAAGTTACTCTTATCATAAGTGGAGCTTTGAACCTAACCAGCAACATTATTACTAATCAACTCTGAAGAGCAAAAGAAAAGGGAGTGAGAAAGCTAAACTGTCTTGTTTCGATATTCCAAGAAATGAGAAGCAGAAGCAAACATAGACCTAAAATTAGTGCACAGCATATATATATATATATATATATATATATACACACACACACACACACACACACACACACACACACACTACTACTACTACAAGTAGTTGTCTGTGATTAGCACTCCTCCCTGCTAAAGTTCTCAGTTCCGTGGTAGATATCAGTATTGACTGGACCAATAAGGACTTTTTCCTATGGAGAAAATGCAGCTTTATGTACAAAATTATAGAGTAAGTCCAAAATTGCAGAGATATTTTTCAGTTCAGAACTCTTCTTTTCAGGGATTCCTTATCCTATAAATCACATCTTTCCAGTTTTTTTTTTTTGTAACACTCACAAGAAGGAGCAGATGACTCTGTGTCAGTATTTTCTATCAAATTAATTTCTTCCATTGCTTGGAGGATAGACTGAAAAAAGCAATGTTATCTAAAAATTATGGGAAGTGTGGATAAATTCCTGACAAATGTATCAGGGTAGAGAGCTATGTAGTTTCTATGCTTACTTTATTGTAACTAGGTGCCCAAGCTATATGTGCTCTTTATTTTGCAAACCCTGTGCCATTCTCTTGTGTTTTGCCATCTCACTTCAAGGAGTTTCTAGAAAAATCTCCTAAGTTCAGGTTTAGAAGGCTCTTGGGGTTTTTCATGAAAATTGAAGCTTTGTTGTTATTGGGGGGGGGGGGGGATTTAACATTACCTTTTCTTCTTCTATGTTGCTTTTGCCTTGCTTTTTTAACAGCAAGAACAACCCTTACTTGGTTTTCAGATGTTTAGCAGGCAGCAGCTGTAGGAAGCTCCAAGAGGGGAAGCCAAAAGGTCACGTCCTCTAAGGAGCTTTTGGGGAAGCAGGTTTAGTTAGAAAGGCTTCAGAATACAGGAGAGTGGCACACAAGATGGTAATAATAATAACACATATTCCTTGGGTCACCTTGTTAAAGGTAAGTAAACTAAAAAGCCCTGGAGTGCTTCCGTAATTGCAGAAATTTTTCAGAATATCGAACATTCATGGAGACCAGGAAAGAAAACATCTAATTCTTTCATATGGAGGGAGATAGTTTGCAGAATGACAGGTCGGTATTCAACACAGCACTAGGAAGAGAGCCATCATCACCCACAAACAGCATAGTATTCTTAGGTCATCCAACTTCTCTCAGTTTTTGCAAAGCCCATTCCCAAATTACCATGTTATTCAAACGTCTATAGCCTCTACTCTCTTGGTCACTTAAAAACAGCCATTATCATACCTTTTAAATCAGTTTTTTACAGTTCTAATCTAGCCTTGTGTCACTAGTGAAACAGAGTGGAGTTTTCTTAACAGGTTAATAAGTGAGAGACCTTTATTATGATTCCCGAGGAAGAATTTTTGAGAGTAAGCACACATTTCTCAGCACATTTCAGATTATTTTATGTTTATGTTATTCCTGGGACAAAACTCACAGATAATACTTGCTACCATTGTCAAAGACATTTTGAACATCTTAGCACAACAAAAGAGGGACTCAGTTGTAGAATTTTGGTTAGTATTAATTACAGCATTTTCTATTATCTTGTGGTCAAAACCGTTTCCAAAATAAGAAATAAAATGTTTTTCTTGTGTGTGTCTTTTTC
This sequence comes from Anolis sagrei, assembly GCF_037176765.1. Lineage (NCBI taxonomy): Eukaryota > Metazoa > Chordata > Lepidosauria > Squamata > Anolidae > Anolis > Anolis sagrei. The sequence continues at coordinate 124,999,509 of NC_090025.1, read as the reverse complement.
TATATAACTCTCCCCCCCCCCCCCATCCCATAGAATCATAGAATCATAGAGTTGGAAGAGACCTCATGGGCCATCCAGTCCAACCCTCTGCCAAGAAGCAGGAATATTGCATTCAAAGCACCCCTGATAGATGGCCATCCAGCCTCTGTTTAAAAGCCTCCAAAGAAGGAGCCTCCACCACACAGAGAGTTCCACTTCTGAACAGCTCTCACAGTCAGGAAGTTCTTCCTAATGTTCAGATGGAATCTCCTTTCTTGTAGTTTGAGGCCATTGTTCCGCGTCCTAGTCTCCAGGGAAGCAGAAAACAAGCTTGCTCCCTCATCCCTGTGACTTCCTCTCACATATTTATACATGGCTATCATATCTCCTCTCAGCCTTTTCTTCTTCAGGCTAAACCTCCTTAAACACAAAGTCCTATTGCTGTATTGAGGATTATAAAATCCTTTTTTGAAATTTCTGGGTGAAAGGGATTTAATTGTAGTGTTAGAATTTGCATGTAGTTGTCATTTTTTTCTCCCATTTCTGTATTTACCTTGATCTGTGCTACACTTTCACACTAGCTCCTCTACTAAGATGTTGATAGCTTTGTCCATAATTCTTGCTTTCTTCTTATGATTCCAGGTAGAATTGACCATAACCCCTTTGCCAGAATTAAATGAAGATGACCAGATTTGGTGTCACTTTGGAAACATGGTCCACCAGGCAGAACTGCAAGGAGAGGCTATTATTTGTGAACCCCCTAATGAAATCCCTCCAACACCAAAAGGGCAAGGTAAAGAGACAGTAGCATATATTTCTATGCTTTTCAAAGTTTAAAGCAGGCTACCTTTACTAGTTGCTGGGAAAGCTTTTTTTCCAGCCCATTTCGCTCTGCACTGCAATCCAATTTTTTTTTTGAAACATTGACAGCAGCTTTCCTCTAAAAGAGAATGGGTTGTCAATGCTTCTAAAAAGAAAGAGAAAAGCACTGCACAAGTTTTCCACATTCACATTTTAGCTTACTGCAGTAAAAATGCAGTGCTAACCCCCAAAATAGCCATAGTGCACACAGGTTAGCCCTAATTGGCAAAGTCAAAATATGAATCAACACACAACTAGGAAGTACCATATTTATTCAAACACAATGTAGTAATGCACCTCAATTTTGAAGATGCACATTACCAAAAAAAATTGAATTAAATGGGGCCAAGTTAGAAACTGCACAAGGCTGCTGAAGGGGTCCTACTTTCCCTTTCCCGTCAACTGTTTCGATGCCTGCCTCCCTTATGACAGGCCAAAAGGTGCAAGCAAGGGGAAGCCACACCTCATGCCCCTTTGCCAGCCTCATGCAGTTCCCAACTAACCTCCTTCACAAGGCTTCAAAACCTTCCTTGGGACAGTCTTGATCAAACAGAGGAGTGTGGCTTCCCCTTACCTGTCAGACATCCCGTTGCCTGCCTCCTCGGTTTTAAAGGCCTCATGAAACAGGTGTCATGAAGCTTGCCACCCCAGTCAGGCCAAGGCTGGCAAACTCACATCAGCCTAACAGAGGGACATAACTTCAGCCTGACGGAGGGAAGCAGGTGGGTTTATATGCAAAATTCTAATATGCCATCAAATCTAACGCGCACCTCCAATTTTGACTATTAGCTAAAAAGGGTGAGCTTTAGACTCGAGTAAATATGGTATATAAACCCTTCTATATCTATCTTATGCTCTCATTATTGTTTGTTTGTATCCCATCCCAGTTTTGGAAAGCAGCCTACAAAATATTGAAACAACACACACACACATACAAATATATATATATATATATATATATATATATATATACATACATACATACATACATACACACACACACACACACATACACACACACACACACATACACACAAGTCTGTAGCCCCCCCAAAAAAATTCCAGGTTAAAAAAATCTGGTTTAGTCATGAATTTTAACTGGTTAACAAATCCCCATGCTAAGTCTATGAGAAGTAAACATTAAATTGATTTAATTCACTCTATATAAAATATAGAATGAACATACTATTTAAAATATTTTGTGTTATGAAACTACTCTTTATAATTTGCTTTTAATTTCAACCCCCCCCCCCCCATTTTTTTTCTGGCTATGGCACTGCATGCATATATATATATATATATATATATATATATATATATATATATAAACAATCCACCATGAAAAGGCAATAATTGTCGAATTCCTACAAGCCTGATAATGCAGGAGAGTTTTCACTTGCTGGTGCAAGGAGGGATCCATTCTAGGTTCTCCAGGGAGTGAGTTTCAAAGTCAGTGTGTGCATAGTCTATGTACCTATTCCTTACTTGTTGTAGTTAGGTCAACTATGTACCAGATTTTGAAGACATGGGCATTTAGAGATGTTATCCCTATTGTTTGCTCAAGATTTAGCAAATTTGTTCATCTGTGATTTTCCTATAAATAGATTTTTCTGTCAAGTTAAAAACACACACTTGGCTACACAGTGCCCTCTTTTACAGATGGTTGTCACTGAGTAAGTGGGTCCCAGTGGAATGCATAACAATTGTTTCCAGTCAGACCCATTTATCCTGAGATGATTTGACAAATCATCTGTGTTCCTTGTAAATATCGGTTTTTAAAAGCTAGACCTCGGAATTAACTGTCACCTCTAAAAAAAAGGTCCAATTTTCATGTGACCCCTGAATATTAGCTAAAGTGAAAAACAACCTGAAATTTTCAGCAGAATTTTTCATAAAGTAGGCTTAAATCTAAGCTGTCACCACTCTTTCAAAAAGCTGTTACAGGAAAGCTGAGTTTGAAATTGCTCAATAGCTTGTGAAATAGCTTGTCAGAGGGGTTTAATGATTTCCCTAAGAGGAATAGCCAGAGTCTCACTGAGGAAGTTCCAATTTCTATATATAGATATTCAGCCTTAGTTCAGTAATAATCCAGATTAGAAACCCATTAATAGAGGAAGTATATACTAGACCAGCCTTCAAAAATGCTATACTTAGCTTACTTTTTTGAGCACATATTGGTTGTTTCATAACATATCCATGTTATTCTTAGTGTAAAATGTATATGAGAAAAGTGGTGCATACTGTCGATATAAAGCCTCCAAGAAAAGGGATCATAACATTTCTTCCTGAATTAATGCATCTTTTTTTCTTTGTTTTCAGAGTTAGATGTTCAGTAATTGAATATTTATCCCTTTCAAAGAGGCATAATGGGACTTCTAAATATTTTATCATATTTCCCCATCTCCTTTTCTCCTTTTTTCCCTGAGTATTTAATGCAATTTCAATTAGTCAGAACAGTCACACTGTATCCCAAGTTCAAGAATTGTTTTAGTAGATTATATAAAATCTTGAGCGAGCACTGATATTGTACTGTTGTTAACATTGAAGTATGAATGGTCTATAAATTATAAAACATTCTTAATCAAATTAATCTTTAATAATATTTTGCAGATTATGTCTCAGTTCCTTTGAATCTGACCTTTGGTGATAATATATTTTTTGCATCGGGTAAATATCCTTTTTATGACTGTGGAGAAGCAATAAATCACAGTGAAAATCAACCGTAAGTATTCAGCTGCTCATCCTAATTTTTTACAGTCATGTTTTCCATGTTGTGTACATACAAATATTAAATGTCTTTGAAAATACTGTCAGTTTTCTCAAAGAATGAAGAAAACCTTTTGTGGACACAATAATTTTATTTATGATTGGTCCATTGTATTTGACCTCTAGTATCCACTATTGTGGTCTTTCTAGGTCCTCCAGTGTGATTCTGTACTATCTTTCTGGCTCAGGTATAGTCAAAAGTACAGGATTCACCATTGTCCACATTTTCAGGTATCCAAGAGAGGAGTGGACGAATAGTGTTGAAACATATTTCCTCAGATATGGGAATTGTACTGTAATTGTTCAAGACGCTTCTAGATTACTGACTTTCTAGCAAACTTGGTAGTTGGAATTTCTTTTATGTGTCCTTATTGCATCTGAAATTGTGGCTGTGGTACAAGGAAGCATGATACTTGGTTGTTCATGGGGTTGCAAGTTTCTATATTGTTGTTATTATTGTTATTATTATTCCTGTAAATAAAGATGTATTTATTGCTATATGATACAAATAATGTTTACAAATAGTACCATAATTCTCCCCCCATTTTATGGTTTATCCATGCAGGTGCTTTTCTTGTGCAAGCAGTAGATGGAATTGCCAGTGGGACAGAGAAAACCATATCTGTGAAGATGTCTCTCCAGACCAAGATGCAATTAAACAAAACATGGTGAAACTGTAAACTGATATGTGCAGACCTTATTAAAATGCTTAAGGGAACAGTATATACACTAAATGCATCATATCTTAGAAGTTAAGCAGGGTCAGCCCTGGTTATTACAGCCAACAAATCCCAGGTGCTGTTAGGTGATATTTCATAGAAAGGAACTGACAAAACGCCTCTAAATATTCCTTGCCTAAGAAAACACTATGAAATGTCATAAAGTCACTGCGCACAAACATGCAGGGGGATATGAAAATGTCTACATTTTGATAGGTTTGCCTGAATCCTCCTAACCATATTTTGTTCCCTTCCATGCTTCTCAGCAATTTTGGGATGATGGCATTATCTTATATAGGGCTTGGTGGAGCAGAACACTCAATCTTCTCACCTTCCCCTTACACATAGCTGACCTTATTGATGCTGGAATTCACAACCCAATTATTGGCCTGGGAGAGCAGACAGCCTTTTGCTGCAGTTCTGCGATCAAAACTACAGTTATGACATCTTGGATATCAAGGAGGAGGATGTCTCCACTAAGCTGCTTAAATGCAACAAAACACGGAATATTTGTTTTCCCAGTTGCCCCTGGCCACTAACCCAACACATTGATTAAAGAAGGGAAGGCACTGCAGAGGGGGCACTGAATACATGGTTGTGCCGCAACCTTAAAATTTGCACCTGCATATGTCACTGTCAAGATACCTATTTTTGTTTTCACTGAAATTTTGGGCAGTTTACCTAATTCACTCAGCCTTCTCCAATTGGCAAACACATGTTTCTGCATATTTTTCAATTCTGCACCTTATCTATTCACATTATGAAATGTGTGCATTGCTTTATGCACACACAATTTTTCTGAAATGGACTATAAGACTCACAGAGACATAAGCATAGTGTGCTTTTCCAGTTAAGTCTCAGAAGAACTAATGGGTAACCCAAGAAATACAAGTGCTACAACACCAAGACTGTTTCATGCCTATAAATTTCTATCAATTCTTAGTGACATAACACTTTTAAATTTTCTTCTTACTGATGCATTATAAAAACAAACAAATTCAGTTAATTGTCTTAGCTAATGGAAGTAACTACTTGTTCCAGCTAATTATGGAAATAACAGGGATAACTTTCTGATTTTTTTAACTTCATGCAAGTAGTAAGACTATGTTTAGCATACAGTTCTATATTTCTTCTGCTATCAATTTTTCTGCTATATTAGAATAGATGGAAAGAAATTTCAGGAGTGTGTGGTATTGTTTGGCATGTGTTTTAGCAATTTTTAGCATATCTAATTTGTAAAACTGACCTGATGTTTCTGGTTTTTAATCATATATAAAATGGTTATCTCCTAGGCAGAAGAATGCCCACATTTTCTAAATCCCAGTCCTGATATAATACCTATGGAAGTCTCAACAAAAGTATATTTTGAAGGAAAGAATCTAGATCATTATCAGGTAAATTGTACTTAAATTATGTCCCAGTAGGTTTTTTTTAGTTTGTCAGAAGCTTCTTGAGAAACTGCAAATCACTTCTAGTGTGACAGCTGTATGCTGAGACGTTGCCCAGGGGACGCCTGGATGAGTTACAATCCTGTGGGAGGCTTCTCTCATGTCCCTGCATGGGAAGCTGGAGCTGACAGATGGGAGCTCAGCCCATCTCACAGATTCAAACCGTCAACCTTCAGGTCAGCAGTTCAGCTGGCACAAGGGTTTAACCCAGGGGTCCTCAAACTTTTTAAACAAAGGGCCAGGTTACAGTCCCTTAAACTGTTGGAGGGCTGGATTATAATTTGAAAAAAATATATATAAACTTATTAGTATTTCAATGGAAAGCGTGGGCCTACTTTTGGTTGATGAGATAGGATTGTTGTTGTTGTTGTTGTTGTTGTTGTTGTTGTTGTGTGGTTTCAAGTCCTTTCAGACTTAGGTTGACCCTGAGCGAGGGCCGGGTAAATGACCTTGGAGGGCCATATCCAGCCCTGGGCCTTAGTTTGAGGACCCCTGGTTTAACCCATTGCGACACTGCGGCTCCCTTGTTCCAGTGGGTACCATCCAGCATTTCTCAAATATTCTGTATATTTCCTACAATTATACTCTGGAGGAAATCAGCATATTTGACACCACAGAGGACTGCAATAGGTGCCAGGAAAGAAAGCCTTGGTTCCATTAGAAATGACGACTGAATAACACTGTTAGATTTTGAGACTAAATGTTTTTGAGTTCGTTGCTTTACTTGTAGTATTTATGCCATTGGACCTAAAGATACAATGCACAGAGAAATATGTTCATCTAAAGACTTTATCTTTCATTTGAAGTATATGCTATATTTCATAGACCTGTACTCTAGCAAAAATCATTACCTTGAAATTTATCAGTAGTGATAAAAAACAGTTTATTACTTTTCTCCTTTCTGTTAGTAAGCAAAATATTCTAGAATTGCAGAGCATCTCTCTTTTCTAACTCGGGTGTTAGAAAGTGAATTATATCAATAGCTTTTAAATCAAAGGTTCCCAAATTGCTCTTTAGTTTTTGCTGTTAAAGTTTTCCCATGTCTGAAATGAAAGGCAACTGTGGATTTTCCATCAGTGAAATTCCTGATTAGAGACCACTTAACGTTATGCAGAAAAAGATCAATAGCTTGAATGCAAAGAAACAATGAAGGGGTTTTGTGCTGTACCTCAGACCCTTTTTGTCCCTAGTGTCCAGAATTGTAAACTTGTGTCCATCTTCTCAGTGTTTTTTGTGCTATCTTAGACTTGGTTCTCTTATAGCTGTCTTGCCCATGGCTTCTTCAGAACTCAACATACTCTGTTGCTTCTTCATGTGAGCATTGGAATGATTGAGGAAACAGGCCATACGAACTGGAAAAGAAATGGCAGAATTCTGCAGAAGCAAAGGGCAAGGTGGCTTATGAAGGAACAGGTTTAAGAAGCACCATCTGAAGCTGTTAAAATGACTATTACTCATTTTTGAAAAGCTCTCTTTTAAATATAATAATCCTGAAATGTGAACAGTATTTAGACCTCAACATTAGGATACAACTTCTGTGTGAATATAACTTATGTTGCAATGGACCATTAAGCAAGGTTTTCCTCTTTCCTCAGAAATCTCTGGAATCAAGCCTAGAGAGGTTAGAGTTTCACACTCTATGTACAAATATTCTACATTTAATTTGGGGCTTCTTATGCTTCGGCTTAGATAAAGCAATCAATTCTGGTGGGATTTTAATTACAGGATATGAATATGATTGCAGTTGGGGGGGAAATGTATAGAGTGGGTGTAATGCATCTGTGCTAAGCTATAAACAGAAATAAATATGTAATCCTGTTCTGTCTGCCCACACACTGGAAGTAACTCAAGCAAGGATGATCTGGGGGTGAATACTCAGAATTATTCCTAAACAAGTTCATTATTGAGGATGATTTGCCCATAGTACCAGAAGTAGTACATATCTCAGACATGAGAAACAACCTTAGTCTTACATGTAAGGTTGGTAGTACATCAAGTCCAAAAGACCCTCTGTAAAATGAAAAGAGCATTATGGTCTGAAAAACTCAAAAGTTTTTTTTCCATGTCAGCAGCGACTTGAGTAACTCCAAGTCGCTTCTGGTGTGAGAGAATTGGCTGTCTGCAAGGATGTTAACCAGGGGATGCCCAGATGGTTTACCATCCTGTGGAAGGCTTCTCTCCTGTCCCCGTATGAGAAGCTGGAGCTGACAGATGGGAACTCACCCCACTCCCCGGATTCAAACCGCCGACCTTTCGGTCAGCAGTCCTGCAGGCACAAGGATTTAACCCATTGCAACACCGGGGGCTCCACCTCAAAGAGTGAAATAGTATCACAAAGATGCTGTGTACAAAGTTGCTGTGCACTTTGTACCGTAATGCAACTCTTCCGTTCTTCTAATATGGATGTATTTGATCATCTACCCTGCTAATAAGGATGACAACTCAACATTTCCAACTGGCACTTGGGGAATCTCATCTATTATTTCTCCCATTTCCTGTTTTCAAGTCTAAATAGTCTCTGAACAAGCTGAACATTATTTCCTTTCCATTGAGTAAGCCATTTTGTCTCTAAGAAAAAAATGATGAGCAAATAGCAACTTAGTGCATATTGTCATTTATAAGTAAAATAAATTCACAAAAAAGTAACCCCCAAATAACCTGGTGACTTATACGTGGATCAGTGTTAGAATAGGGACCCAAGGGGAAGGAAATACCAGCCATATCTCCATACTTGTTTTGAGTTCCTAGCAGAAAAATCAGATGGGATACTTTAAAATACATATATTTAACCAATACTAGCACAGAACAGTTCCTATCATTATACTGTGAATTTTGCCCATTCCAGTGAGATGTTACTATTGACTCAAAGTCAGTGTCTGTAGGTACAAAATGTAGCAAACACACTTCTCTACTAATTTGTGAAGACTGCAGAATTGTCAAGAGGCACATTGTTCATGAATTATATTCAGTTCCTAGGCTTTGAAAAAAATGTATGTGTGAGAGAAATACTGACTCCTGATGTATTTAGCTTCAGGTTGCGAACATCTGTTGTTGTTCTTATTTATTTTGTTTTTGTTAGTTGATGTTGCTCCATTGTAGAGAGTACTATATTATTTCTTATTCCTTTACACACTGAAGTTAAAATCAAGAACTGGCTAATGAGGATGGAAACTGAATATTTTAATTAGGAAATCAGGAATTCTGTCTGTGACTTCCCTATTTTAATGTAGAAAAACACTTTCTTGCAGTAATGAAGATGTTGGGACACCAGGGTCAATTCCTTATTCAGATATGAAGCTCTTTAGGTGAACTGCACTAGCTATTATCTCTCATACCTCTCAGGTATTTTGGAATAATAAAATGAGGAAATAGACATGGCAATTTCTCCATCTTTAGCACCTAGAAAAAAAAGGAGATGCCTAATAGTCAGTCGGTAGATAAATAAAGAAAAACATCTGTTTCTGTTTTGTTGACTGTTCTAAAGCCTTTGACTGTGTGGATCATAATAAATTGTAGCAAGTTCTTGGTGGTATGGAAATACCAAGCCACCTTGTCTGTCTCCTGAGGAATCTGTATAATGACCAAATAGCAACAGTAAGAACTGACCATGGAAGAATAGACTGGTTCAAGATTGGGAAAGGCGTACGTCAGGGTTGTATACTCTCACCCAACCTATTCAACTTGTATGCAGGACACATCATGTGATGTGCAGGGCTTGAGGAATGCAAGGCTGGGGTTAAAATTGCTGGAAGAAACATTAACAACCTTAGATATTGCCACTTTGATGGCCGAAAGCGAGGAGGAGCTGAGAAACCTTCTAATCAAGGCGAAAGAAGAAAGTGCAAAAGCTGAGTTGCAGTTAAACATCAAAAAAGCCAGGATTATGGCAACTGGACTGACAATGGGCAAATAGAGGGAGAAAACAAAGATTGCCAGAAGATGTTTAATTCTTGGGAGGAGAGCAATGATCAGTCTCGATAAGATAGTGAAGATCCGTATAGTTAAAGCAAAGGTATTCCCCATAGTAACCTATAGATGTGAGAGCTGGACCATAAGGAAGGCTGAGGGAAGGAAGATAGATGCTTTTGAACTGTGGTGTTGGAAGAAAATTCTGAGACTGCCATGGACCGTGAGAAGTTCCAACCAGTCCATACTTCAGGAAATAAAGCCCGACTGCTCATTGGAGGGAAGGATATTAGAGGCACAGATGAAGTACTTTGGCCACATAATGCGAAGACAGGAAAGCTTAGAGAAGACAATGATGCTGGGGAAAATGGAAAGGAAAAAGGAAGAGGGGCCAACTGAGGGCAAGATGGATGGATGGTATCCTTGAAGTGACTGGCATGACCTTGAAGGAGCTGGGGGTGGTGATGGTCGACAGGGAGCTCTGGCATGGGCTGGCCCATGAGGTCACGAAGAGTCAGAAGCAACTGAATGAATAAACAACAACAATAGCATCTCAGCCTCCATTTGTAGTACTAAAGGGAGGACAACATAAACATTTAATATCGATTCCCTTCCATATACATGCTCAGGTAATGACGATGAGAATGATGATGATTTACACAAACCTCATTATTATGGTGCACTGTCCCATATGGCCAATTTCATGAGTCCTGAAATAAAGCTTCTAAGTCTACTCTTACATTGATGGTACATTGAACCATCAGAAAGCAAAGGTGTCACTATCTCAGTCATCCCCTGTGGACATTTTTGGAGTACATCAGATTTCAGAATTCCAGATAAGGGACATTCAACTTGCACTACAGTTAAGATCAAATATCTTCCTGAGAACTATTGTTCAAAATGTTTTCCTAGCTTTGGGTGCAATTTGAACATTGGGTCTATAATCACCAATATTTTCTTGAGCAGAGAAGTTCCACATGAAGTTGAGTATACCCTTGGTATCCACTGGGGTTCGGTTCCAGCACCACCATGTCAAAATCTGTGGATGCTCAAGTCCCATTATATATAATGATATAGTAAAATGGTGTCCCTTATATAAAATATCAACATCAATGTTTGTCTGTTAGATTTTTTAAATATTTTCAATCCATGGAAGCAGAATCCATGGACATGGATGGCTGATTGTGTTATTAAAATACTCATATTTTTTCATATGCCCCCCCAATTGGTAGAGATTTGAATGGAGGTTGGTATATCTAGAAATTGCATGTGTAGGGTTTATGTTTACATCCAGTAGATTCCACATTTGTGCTCTTTCTTTTAAAAACTGTTACTTCTTTGTTTAAAAAGATTTTTGGAACCAATAGTATATGATTGCCAAAAGTATGAACCTTTTTGCATAAGTTGAAAACCTAAGGGTATCTATTTGCAGTACCATCTAGTAGTATCTAGCATAATTTAGCCTACATGGCATTGCACTGTGAAATTTCATCTCACTATGAAAGCCTTTCAGTGACACTAGAATTCATGGCTCCAAATCCAAGCAATCTACCTTTAAATTTTCTTCAGTATTTCTGGAGGTTGGAGTTTTGGCCACAGTCAAAACCTTTCTTGGAATTTAGATGCTTTGCAAAGATTGATGTTTATTTTGCTTAGGCATTTTCTCATTTCTGAACTTCAATGTATTCTTGCTATCTCTTCCATAGCTCTAGCCTATTCAAAAGTTCTTGAAGTACAGAAAATATATTTTACTTCTTACTCTTAAATAACTTTAACTTCAAGTTCCTTTCAAAATCATCTTTATCTGTTGCAGAGAAGCATCAAACCCTTGGAAAGTGTAAAATGAAATACAGAGCAAAGAAAGCAGAAAGGTGCTGAGACTTTTCTTGCCACCCCCTCTGTGTCACCCACTTTCCAAGCTTCTTCTTTAATTAACAAGGCTAGGATTAAAAGAAAAGGCAGAGAATCAACTTCTTCCTCCCAAAGTTTCCTGGGTTGGGACACCTTGGGCTTTTCTGCCACAACTTCTCAGCAAGCTACCATTTTAATGACTCTCAAATCCTTTCTGCTGTATTTTCATGAGCCTTTCCTTCAATATTACATAGCTGAAATGTAGGGATTCTTCATTTGGCAGTTCCTAGGCTGGTTGGTTTTGTTGGGAAGTGCTATAATGCAGAAATAAAATGCAAACATTATGGCAAAATGTTCATTTTCTCCATCTGTTGGATCTTGTAGGCAGTTCCCCTGTTGTTTTCTGAACTGTGTTGCCATTTCATATTTAGTTCTGCATCCTATTTCATATTTGGTTGGGGGTTTTTTTTGGGGGGGGGGCGAATTTTGCCATGTTATCAGTAAAGGGAAAATACAATTTATAAAAGCATTTAATTATTACCACTTAATGGGGAGGGGAAATCTTGTTAAGTTTTAGAGTGTACTTTTGACCAGCTGAGTAGTAGAACAAATATTTACATCATTAGGGTTTTTTTTATCCTTAAATCAATGTATTAAGTTTGCTTATCCTTATCATTCTTCCATCAGGCTGAGAGATTGTGACTGTGCAAAAAACTCTAGATCCAACTGGTATGATGGTCAGATTGGGACATTAAAAGTCTTGATCAGTAAGGCCTGAGCTTAAACTCTTGCTTAGTGATGAAGGTCATTGGATCTGACATGTCTCAGGCCTCCTACTTTGCGGTTGTACTTTGCCTCAACAAAAGGGCAGGTTGAAGTTCTCCACATCAACAAGGAGAATTCTTACATTCTGTTGCTGTTCATGACTGGCTCCAAAAGTTGCTATGTTTCCCCTTTCAGTTTTTTTAATCCATCCAGGACAACTAATTGAATCTTCTAAGTCTTTAAATATTTGGCACTTTCTTGGCATACACAGAAACAAGTAAGACAAGGGTTGGCAACATATGACTACAAGCAATATTCAAACTCCTAACCTCCCCCCATGCAAAAGCAATGCAGTCTTGTAGGCTGTGTTGTTTTTTTGTTTATTTTGCTTTGCTCTTTGAATAATCAATGATGAACATTTCTTGAATAAAAGTCTTACTATTGTCCCCTCCTGCTTTAGAGGAAGCATTTCACTGACAAAATAAAGAAACCAGTTTTTCAAGGAAATGAGGGATTCACATCAAATCTCTCTTTGAGTGTAAATGTTGAGGAATAACACACTTCACGAGGGAAACTCCATTTACTGCGGTCTACCTTGATGTCTACACCTACTGGATTAATCCAGGTTAATGCACTCAGGAACAGCTCTGATGTAGCACTTTGGCCATCACATGGCTGTTGGGGCCTAAGGATGCATTAGGAACACCACTACCAATAAGCAGTTCCCTCCCAGATGCTTGCTGGTAACATCTTATTTTTGGTCATATGGCTTACTGCCCTGCTGTGACATCACCAGGAAGCTTATAGAAGGGAGTGCTTGATGGTTTGGGCAGTCGACCCAAACCAACAATGGACAACTTGGAAGTCCCTGAAAATATTCAGAAGTGGAATGGGCAGATCAACTTGGCAAAATGGCACTACCTAGAAGAATCCTCCACCTTGTGCAACTGTGGAGCAGAACAAACAACTCCGCATCTGTATGCTTGCCCACAGTGCCCTGCCTCATGCACAGAGGAAGAATTGTCTAAAGCCACAGACAGTGTTGCCCGTTTGTGTTTTTAAATTATTTAGCCACTTGTGCTCCCTCTATTTTATCAGGTTTATACTTATTTATGCAATGCTTTTGACACGAAATAAATAAACAGCGGCTCTATTAGAACTGTGCATTGGAATGTATTCAGCTATCTACACCTCTGAAACTCCTGTTCTTGACTATGAGTTGTTTGTAAGTCAGATGTTTGTAACTCAGGTTCTTCCTGTTGTCAGCTCTACATTTTTATCTGTATCTTCAATTGCAAACACAAACTTTATGTAAATCTATAATTTCTGTTCTTGTCTATTTTTGCAAAGTGTTAGTAACCATTTTCTTAGGTAACCAGAAAATGTTAGAAAGTCCTTTTCTCATTTGCTGTTGCTCTCTTCCATTATATTTGACACTGAAATTATCAGGAAACATTTGGTATTGATCTTTATTTGATCTAGTTATTTCCAGAGCTGAAAGGTACATATATTGTTCAACAGAACTATTGTTCATGTCATGGTGGAGGAAAGATTACAAGTCAAACATTTCTTTTTCATAGGGTAGCCATTTCAGAATTGGAAATAAGCAGTATGGATTTGACACTGAGGTGGAACAAGATGCTGATGGAAATTTCTACTTTCAAAGCCCAGTGGTAAATATTGGGATTGTATGTCTATTTCTCTGTGTGTGTTTAAGGATTGCTTTCTCTTTTGTTTTATCAGTGAAGAATGGGCTTGCTTTTATCTTGCTTTTAAGATATATTGCATTCACCATTGCATGGTTCCCAGGCTTGTAAAATCATGGCATTTAAAATTAGTACTGACATGTTTTGGCCACTTCTGTATATTTATCCACAGCATGTGTAGATATTGATCTCCAGAAATTGTTTCTATAATCACCTAATTTTAATCCTGCTTTGCAGGAAACATATTTCTTTTTCTAAGACCTATGTTCTGTTCATGCGGTTTTGAATGTAAGACACTGGTTAGCATGTGATAATAAATTATAAACTAAGTACTAGAATAGCTTGTTGATCTTCCCTGGTGAGTATGGATGATAATCTTTGCCATTCACATTTGTTTTAGCAGCCAGGGAAATGTCTATGGTTAGGACCAGCTACATAATAGGATGCAAAGGAGAGATGACGAAATTCTCCTTTTAAGTACTCTGGGGAGAAGGAGCTTTTTCAGGGGTAATCTGTTCTTGTAGATTTGAAGAGATATCTATTATTTTAGAGTGCTAGCTGTCTGCCTTCACTAGAATCTGCTTTCCCATTTTTCTCAATTCTTTGAACAATAGTTTCCCACAATAAAACAAAAAGCACTGACAGCTTTTGTTAAAACATCTTTGACTAAATATATCAACTTTACTTCGTATTTTTTACTATTTTCTGATACATTTATCTTATTTCTACTTTTTATGATAACAGCAATTCCTATTTTCAAAGGTTTTGGAATGTAAGTATTGATATCACTATTTGTCAAGACACATCAGTAAAGTAGTAATATACTGCTTGGTTTTGAGAGAAATAGTATACTACATGGTTTCAGACAAATAGATGAATACATCCAATCATTACTGATTGAAATAATGATCGTTGTTTCCTCCCAATCTTCAGATTACCAACGTTGGAAATGAAACTCTACCACTTAAGTTATTCATCAAAATTGATAAAGTCATGATTGACAGCAAACTGATTGGTGAGTATGCCACTAAGGGAAGGGAAATTAAAAGTAATTTTTATTACATCAGAATCTTTGAGTTGTACTTTGAACTCCATTGCCTCTTTATGGTTTTTATTCAGTTTTTTAAAAAGGAAATAATTTCAAGAATGGATTTATTTATTTATAGTGGCAGAAACAAATTGAGAATACAGTTATAATGTATAAAAAACCACAAACAAAATTAAAAACTTGGCATTATGCTAGATTTCCTTTGACCAGAAGCTCACCACTTGGAGTGCCTCTGGTGTTGCTATGAGAAAGTCCTCCATTGTGCATCAGACAAGGCTCAGACTGCATTGTAGTAAATGGTCTGTGGTTTGCTCTTCACACACACATGTCGCGGACTCCATTTTGTAGCCCCATTTTTTAAGGTGGGCTTTGCATCTCTTGGTGCCAGATCGCAGTCTGTTCAGTGCTTTCCAAGTCACCCAGTCTTCTGTGTACTCAGGAGGGAGTTTCTCATCTGGTATTAGCCACTGATTGAGGTTCTGGGTTTTAACCTGCCACTTTTGGACTCTCGCTTCCTGAGGTGTCCCTGCGAGTATCTTTGTGGATCTTAAGAAGCTGTTTCTTGATTTAAGGCATTGGCTTGCTGACTAATATCGGAACAAAGGATGGGCCGGATATGCCAATGCCTTGGTCCTTTCATTGCTGGCTGCTACTTCCCAGGTGGTGCAATACTGGCTAAAAAGTATAATTTCTCCAGCCGTGTTGGGCATAGACATCCACTTTTTTAATGTGGTGAGACGTATTCCATACTGGGCATGTGTATTCAGTAGCAGAGTAGCAAAGTGCAAGAGTAGATGTCTTCACTGTTTCTGGTTATGATCCCCAAGTTGTGTAAGTCAGCTGTCTTATGATATTGTTTCTAGTGTCCACTTTCTGCTTGATAGTCAATCAGTACTTCTTGTAAGTCATTTGTGTAAATTTTAAACACTGATGGATCAAGCACACTCAAGAATATCTGTGTAGGACATACAGCAAAATACCATAAAATCCAAAAAAAAGGTATCTCTGTTTTGTGGATTTTGGATTTTCTGGTACATTTTTTTAATTGTGACAAAATAATTGTCAGAAACACTAAGTAAACTGAAATTAATGTTTTTTGGAACAGCACTATATTAGCATGATTTTTCAGTATTTATGACATTTGCATGCTTTGGAAGTTGGAAAAATACAATATTTCCAGCAATCAGACCTACAGTGTTATGGTAGAAGCATGCTACTCCTTCCAAATTCTGATATACACTAATGCACCTCTTCAGGAATGACAGATCCGATAACCACCAAGAGGTATTAATTTAAAATTGTATCATTTGCTTCAGCCAGGTACAATAATAAAAGGGGCCAACTTCATTTCCTAGCATCAGATGCCGTCATTCTATATAGACTCAGCCAAGACGTATTTTTCTGTGATGCTGTTGCCACCTCCGCTTTAGATCAGATAGTTTGAGGCTGTTTCATATTACGGTCCCCATCTTGCAAGTATTTTTGTTCAGGCACAGGTCCAGTATGAACAGTTTGTTTCCTGGCAGGCATATTGGTCCATTTAGAATGAATAATTATGGCAAACTGAAGCCAGGCGTGACCTTCCAAATGCTTTTCAGTAATCCTTTTGCTTACTACTGTGACTCAGTGACACTTATGACTAATGTACTCACACTGATAACTTTTGCCTAGCTGCAAATCAATCTACAAGTATAGTTATATCTCATGAATTCATTTTTTTATGGAAGTTGCAAATCAAAATCACTTTAAGAATATAACTGTCTCTTTTACAATAGTAATAACTCCACCACTTTAAAAACATGCATTATCTTTTTGTATGGGATTATTGTGAACCACTGATGGAATGTGACCACATAATTAAATGAAATTCTAGGATGTATCTGATATGATTTTTTTCTAGTAAGGAATGTAGACCACTCTACCATTACATGGGATATTGGCAACCGTCTGCTTTGTCCATTTTCCTCCTGTCATGTCAGAAAATTCAACTTGACATAAAGGCAAAAATATACTTCTGGTATCCAGTTTCTAAAGTGTGCATGTCTAGACTAGATGTCCTTTTGATCCTTTATAGCTTAACAAGTTAGTGACCATTGGATTCAGAAGAAAGCTACATGTAATTTTAAATTTAATTGGTTTATAAATTCATTGGAAACAGTGGAATATAAGTGATGTTTAAAAGTTGGAGCCTCAGATTATACTTAGGTGTACATTAACTGTAAAATAAAAGGAGAAAAGAATTAGGAAATACATTTTTATACTAATATTATCCAGATTTTCTTTTTATATTTTTGAAACTGTTGTGGAATAGCTGAATTTATGCCAATCATTCTATGAAATTAGGGCCTTTCCAGACAGGTCCTACATCCCAGGATTTGATCACAGGTTTTCTGCTTTAAACTGGATTATTGCTGCAAGTCACTTCTGGCTGACACAACCTGGGGATCACAACCAGATACAGTGAAGACATCTGCCCTTGCACTTTGCTACTCTGCTACTGAATACTCATGCCCAGTGTGGAACACATTTCACCACGTTAAAACAGTGGATGTAGCTCTAAATGAGACATGCCACGTTATCACAGGATGTCTGCGCCCTACACCACTGGAGAAATTATACTGCTTAGCCAGTATTGCATCACCTGACATCTGACAGGAAGGAGCAGCCAGCAATGAAAGGAGCAAGCCATTGGCATCTCCGACCCATCCTCTGTTCATATATCAGCCAGGAAGCCAACACCTTAAGTCAAGAAATACTTTCCTAAGATCTACAGAGATATTTGCAGAAACACCTCAGCAACCGAGAGTCCAGAAGTGGCAGGTGAAAACTCAAAATATTAATCGGTGGCTGATACCAGATAAGAGACTCTTTCCTGGGCACATAGAAGATTGGGCAACTTGGAAGGCGCTGAACAGACTGTGCTCTGGCACCACCAGATGCAGAGGCAACCTTAAAAAATGGGGCTACAAAGTAGAGTCCACAGCATGCGAGTGTAGAGATGAGCAAACCACAGACCACCTACTACAATGCAGTCTGAGTCCTGCACAATGGAGGGCCTTCTCACAGCGACACCAGAGGTACTCCATGTAGCCAGATTTTGGTCAAAGGACATTTGACATAATGCCAAGTTTTTAACTTTTTGTGTTTTTAAATACATTATAACTGCACCCTCAATTCGCTCCTGACATGATAAATAACTGGTTTATATGTGTCCATACTGCCAGATAATCTGGGAAAAACAAAACACCTGGGATCAGATCCTGGGATATAGGGCCTGTCTGGAAGGGCCCTTAGTTACTAGGTTGCTCTGATAGTTACGGTGTAGCAGGTGAGTGATTACTGAATTTCTTCATACAAGGGAATCTTTTTTTTTCTGTAACAGGAAATTTAGAGAATGCCAGGTAGCACTGCAATTTAATGCCTTTTTATAGCCACTGGAGATTCTGAACATGGTGGAATCCAATATATTCCTTTTATCCTTTGTCCTGTTTTATCAATGGTTTCACAGCTAGTATCTAAAAATGATGGATAGGAATTGAAACTAATGGTTGGCTTGCTGCTGGTGTACTTAATGAGCTGATCACTAACAAAACTTATTAACTCTTGGAGCTCTGCCTCTGTATTGTCTACAGCTGTCAGAGCTTTCAGTGATTATGGATCTAATTTTGGAGACAGTTCAAATTCTGGCTTCGACAGACAGAGGAGTCATTCCCATTTCTGCACATGCAGGTGGAAAATGTCAGTTGGTCAGACATGAAGGTCTCGTTGGCAGTCCTGTAAAATTCAGACTTCTGAAATGGAATTTCATCTGCTCGTTTCATATATCAGATCAGTTGTGTCTCAGTGCACAGTTCAGCTAATGAGATGTGCAAGTCTCATTAGCTGAACTAGGGCAAAATCAAAGCATTAGAATACGTCTATTAAAAGCATGTGCCCTCTGCCTTCCATATATGATATATAAAACTTATGCAGTACAATCACCTTATTTGTGGACTTGATATCATGATTTCATTTATCTATGATCCAAAAAATATTCCTCTCCAAAAGTGCTTGTGGGCCTCTCTATGGTCCCTTCTACGCAGCTGAATAAAATCTAGATTATCTGCTTTGAAGTGGATTATATGGCAGTGTAGACTCAGCTAATCCATTTCAAAGCAGATAATGTGGATTATCTGCCTTGATATTCTGGATTATATGGCAGTGTAGAAGGGCTCTAAGTCCTCCAATACCATTCTTCTGGTATAGTCAAAATGTAGGATTCACTATTATCTTTCAGGTGCCCATGGGGTGGGGTGTCTTTTAATATATCCACTGTGGATATAGAGGATGTATTGTATTATAGAAGGAGCTCCCGGTGGTGCAGTGGGTTAAAGCGCTGAGCTGCTGAGCTTGTTGACTGAGAGATCACAGGTTCAATTCCAGGGAGCAGCATGAGCTTCTGCTGTCAGCCCTAGCTTCTGCCAACCTAGCAGTTCAAAAACATGCAAATGTGAGTAGATCAATAGGTACCGCTCTGGCGGGAAGGTAACGGCGCTCCATGCAGTCATGCCGGCCACATGACCTTGGAGGTGCCTGTGGACAACGGCGGTTCTTCGGCTTAGAAATGGACATGAGCACCACACCCCAGAGTCAGACATGACTAGACTTCATGTCAGGGGACAACCTTTACCTTTTACTATTGTATTATAGATAATGATCAGGGTCACACCAAGCTGAAAAATTAATCACCACTAATACTAAATAGAACACAGCAAGGAAGGTAGTTCCACAATATTCTGCATATTCCCCATCTTGAGTAAGTTGTTTATGGGTGCTTCATTTTAAGAAGAATATTGGAACAGGTTCAGGGAAGGGTAACATGGATGATAGGAGGAAGAAAAACAAAACATGTGAGAAAGCTTAAGGAGTTGGGTATGTTAAACAAGGACAAGAGAGATGACATGAGTGCACTTCTTTGCTGCCTCAGAGAGTAGAACTAAGTCTAATGGTTTTAAGTTACAGGAGGGTGTATATTGATTGAAAATTATTAGCAACCTCTTCTAAGAGTTGTTTGGCAAGGGAACCAATTACCTGAAGGTGATGGAGTCCTATTCTCTGGATATCTTCAGGAAAGGTCTGACAGCTACCTGCTGGGGATGTCCTAGCTGGAGTTCCTATACTAAGCAGGAGCTCAGATTTGATAGCCTATGGGGTCTCCTTCAACTCTGTGATTCTGTGTAGCAAAAAAAAAAAAACTATTGAAAAGGGTGAGCCCTCTTTTAAAGCAGAGGCAAATAAGAAGATTCTCCTAGAAGACAAGTGAAGGATCTTAGTCTCTCCTGGAGAAACAGGGTATGTGGAGAACACTTTTCCCCGATAAGAGAAAATAAACTGTGAAGAAAAGAGGTGTGAAAGAGAGAAGGATATGAGGGAAAGAAGTTAATAGAGATTGATATTGAAAAGGAGTGTACTTGCCATACTGGCAATAGAGTGAGGGTTAAATCTGGCTGTGACTTTGTTAGAGGAGGTATCTGTGCTCAAACTGGTGTGTTCCTGTAAGCCCTTTCCTCTGTGGGAGCAGAGATGAATCCAGAGATTGTTCAGGAATACTCTCTGGGTTGCGATGGATACAATCTTTATTCTGCTGTTTTGTTTCAAGAAGTTTTCACATACCACAAATTCAGCTCCCATTAGCTTTATACCTCAATAGATTCAAAATTGTTATGGGCCTAAGAAACACTCTGCCTTTCTCTTTGATGCATGGTCATGATAACCCAATGTGGCAGGGCATTCCTCATCAGGATTTGAATGCTCTGTACTGCCCTTCCACCCATGGACTCTGACCTCATCTGTCAACCTTTGGTGCGTGCTACAGGATGCCTTGGATGACATTAGAGTTAAATGTAAAGTAGGAGAGAAACAGATTGATGTATATTGGTGCATATGAGAATATATTATGAAAGAATGTTCTAAGAGTGCTACACTGCCTGAATTTTGATTTGAGTTTTATGATTTCTTCTTGTTAGTCTTTTTTTTGGAATTACAACCTGTTCTTTTGTCAGCATCTTTGAGTAACAATACTCTTCAGAGGTAAAAGAGGTAATCGCTTGCCTCTGTACACATTGCTGCTACATCTCTCCTTACCCATCAGCATACAAATATTCTGTTTAGAAAAACATCTGAGCTGAATCTGCCATATTTAATTAACAAATTCTCCTCAATGGCTTAAATCCAACCGCTAGTTCCAGCTAAAGTATTCTGTGCCAATAGTGACATTTTCATTTTAAAACTGCCTCTTTTTTAAAAAAGCGAGGAAATTAGCCTTCTGTTACAGCTAATCTTCTTGTAAACATGTGTGCACTTTGTTTTAAGGGGATTTTTGTTTTATTTTTAAGGGGGGAAATGGAGTTGTAGCTGACAGTCACATGTTGTGTCCCTTTGTAGGTTTCAGAAGTATTTGCACAAGTTGCCTGCACTTGCTTCAAAGCAAACATCTGTCATAAATTTAACAATAGTGATCATCACCTATACTAAAAATGAAGGAAAAACTTTTCATTTGTGCCTCACTTTTTCCCAATAATTTTACCCAAATGTGCAATAATGCAATAATAAAGCAGCAATAATGCCGATTACAGTGTTCTGTGTACTCAGTTTGGTTTGAAGGACGCTCTTTCCCTGCCTGAACATAACGAATCCACTGAACCTGCAGAAAATAAATTCCAGTGTCCAGTACAGGCAGTCCCTAAGTTATGGATAAGATAGGTTCAATAGGTTTTAAGTGTAACTCCAGCCATACATTTTTAAGTGTAACTCCACGCACACACGCACACACATACACACACAAACACATACACACTCTTTGGATAGCATAGGAAAGGGTTAACACCCTGGTGATGTTTGTTTTGTTATTTATGCCACTATTCAGAAGAGTTCACTTTCTGTCTCTGTGATAATTGGATTTTGAAAACTTTGGCTTGTTGTGGAAACAAGCATTAGAGATAAAGCTTCAGTTGAGACACCTTTTCCCCATGGTAACTCTTTCGGGTGTGAATTTCCCTTCCTAGGGGCAGATTTCTCTCACCTCCTGTTGTCTCACCCATGTTCTTAACTATGAGCAGGCCTGTAGCGAGGGGGTGGTTTTAGGGGTTCAACCCCCTCCCCCGAAATGTTTCAGATTTTTTTTAAAAAAACTGGTTTACTCATGAATTTTAACTGGTTAACCAAATCCCCATGCTAAGTCTATGAGATACAAAAAATTGAGAGTCCCTCCAGAACTGTAAGCACTATCTCAAGCAAATATTGACAATTTATTCACACTGTCATTACTTGCAGCAATAGCCGATGTAGTGAAGCAACCAAGTTGTGTGTGTGTGTGTTGAAGGCTCTCATTAAGGAGGCCAGACTTGGTGGAGGGGGTTGACAGGGGCGGAGATGCAGGCTATTGAAGGTTGCTCTGCCCCCTCCTGTGCTCTTTGCTTCAGCGTGAGCTAGGAGGCAGGTTTCAACCCCCACCCCCCGAAATTTTCAACCCCCCCCCCCCGCCCCGCCCCGCCAAAATTGTCAACCCTCCCCAAAAAAAATTTCTGGCTATGGCCCTGACTATGAGTCATTTGTAAATCAGGCGTTTGTAACTTAAGGACTTCCTGTATTTTGTTCTGAGGCCCTTTCCTCACAGCTGAACAAAATCCCACATTTTTTTGCTTTGAACTGGAATATATGACAATGTGGACTCACGTAACCCAGTTCAAAGCAGATATTGTGGGATTTTCTACCTTGATATTCTGGGTGTGTGGAAGGGCCCCAAGTCTCATCATTTTGTTTTGCTTCTTGTCTTCATCACTTCTTAAGTTACTCAGTGTTTTAAGCACAGACAAATCTCCTAATAGTCAAAGTTGGCTATGACTAATGTAAAAGTGTTAATACTTGTGACACATAATGACATTTGGAGCCTTGCTTGTTTTTGCACCAGGTGGCTGCAAAACGACAGCATTTGCCATTATAAATGGACCTGTACTATTGATCTATTTTGAACAGGAAATTGTGCTTGTCTCTTGGCCATATACACATCATAATAATGTTTATCCAGTGAGAATACATCATGCTTTATGTTGGCTTTGAGTTGTTTTGAATTGTGGAGTAGTAACTGCCTTGAGACAAATGTGTATGGTTTGTTTGCAATTTTTTATAGTGACATTATACAGCTGTTCCTATGGTCGGGACGACTGCAGTTTGTGTCTTGCGGCTCAATATGATTGTGTCTGGTGTGATGTCAGCAAGAGGTGTGTTTACAAAGAACTGTGTAAATCTGCTACTGAAACCTGCCCTCCTCCAGTCATTACCCAGGTAGGTGAAGTCGTGCTGAATGTTCCTTATTCATGGTTTACTTCCAAAGGAATTCTACAGCTCTGAGGACCCTTAGAAAATTTTGTGACATTCTTTATTAATGTAATTTGATTTTTTTTAAAATCACCAAAACGTAGGTTTGTTCCATGCTGGATGACTTTCCTTACTGGATTAGAAGAGCCCCCGTTGATGCCACAGGATTTGATATCATTGATCTTGGTATCCTTATGGGCCTATTGTCTGACATGGGACTTAAGACACTTTTGAATCAGGTCAATAGCATTCTTTGCTAGATTCCTTTAATATAATACAACTCCTAAAGAGCAGATTTTTCCTTACATTGCAAATTTTCATACACGTAGGTCATATTTAAATTTGCAGCCCACTAATGGGTTTCAAAAGCCATACTACTCTTAGGAGTCTTCAGAGTACAAAATGGGAGACCAAACATGTGGCTGTCCACATGTTATTGATCTGCAGTTCTTGTGAGTTCTAACCAACTCTGTCCCCTTCTGCACTTCCATATAATCCAGTTTCTGACCCCCAGATTATCTGTTTAGAACTGTATTATGTGCTGGTGTAAACTCATATAATCCAGTTCAAAGCAGATAATCTGAGATCATACTAGATTATATGGCAGTGCAAATCCAGCCTTAGGCTGGATCTCCACTGGTTTATATCCCAAGATCTGATCCCAGATTATGTGCTTATCCCAGATTACCTTGCAATGTAGATTCAGGCCCCTTCTACACAGCCATATAATCCAGTTTAAAACGTATAATCTGTATTTTGTATGGCAGTGCAGAAGGGGCCTCATGTAATCCAGTTCAAAGCAGATATTCTGGGATCAGATCCTGGGATGTAGGCCAGTGTAGACCCAGCAAGGGCCGTGGTGACACAGCGGGTCAAAGCACTAAAATTCTGATTGGAAGATCAGTGGTTCAATCATGGGCGGGGTGAGCTCCTGTTGTTAGCCCCAGCTTCTGCCAACCTAGCAGTTTGAAAACATGCAAATATGAGTAGATCAATAGCTACCCCTTCTGTGGGAAGGAAATGGTGCTCCATGCAGTCATGCTAGCTTCATGATCTAGGAGGCATATACGGGTAACGCCAGCTCTTTGGTTTAGAAATAGAGATGGGCACCACCCTCCAGAGTTGGACTCAATTAGACTTAATGTCAAGGGGAAACATTTACCTTTACCTCTACTGGATCCAGCCTTAACTATTGTGGAGGATATTGTGACTTGCAGTCTAACAATTTCTGGAGGGTTATATATTTCCTGTGGTCTCCAAGATGTGTGTAAATTTTGAATGACAGGCACATATAAAAGACTACAGAAGTCTTGGTCCTGGAATAAAAAATAATGTGATCTTTAAAGGTTAAAAATACTCCTTCCTTCTCTTGATATGAAAAACATCAAAAATCTTCACTGGTTTTTTTTTTTTTACATGGTTGTGTGTTGTGCCAAAAATTCTGAATTGTGGAGAATGATTGGACTGGATAAGACACGCTTAGATAGGAATGGCTTAAGAAAGCTTAAGAAGTCTAATAAATGTATTCCTATACTCACTGGCTCATATTTGCGACTTTCAGAAGGACTGATGCTTCAAACTTTAAATCCTAAATTCACTCTAGCTATACTTTCAGTCAGCCTTAAATGTTCAACTTCTGGTAAAATGTTCCCTTTATCTGTCTGACTTGCAGCTCATATTTTTCAAATGTGTTTTCTAGATTGAACCGAAAAATGGGCCACTAAGTGGTGGAATCTTGTTGACCATAATGGGATCTAACTTGGGCATCACAGCAATGGATGTTAAAAATATAATGGTGGCAGACACTGAGTGTATCTTTAGAGAAGAATTTTACTCTGTTTCTACCAAGTAAGTAATTTTCAAATGCTTTGAATGCCAGAGAATCTAAAGGTTTAATCTATATGCCAAAGGCAAGGTTTAATCTATATGCCAAAGACTGGAAATGTAATTAAAAAAGGAAAATAATGGTTCTGACAGAGTATTAAGTGATATAAATATATAATGTGTTCGATATTTGTATACACTAATGAATTGTACCTATGCTTAACATGTGTTGACCTAAATTCCGGGAGACAACTGCTGTGTTTATTCTTATTTTGTCATAATTTATAATTGAAATTAACAGATATACAATAACAAATACCTTAAAAACTATCATAGATCTTCAATTCCAGTTTGTTGCTTTTTCAGATGGAGCAGCTTATTAATTTACTCTGATTAGATGCATTAGTACGCTACCTCCTGCTGTTTGTTAAGGTTCATATTTTTAAATCAAGAGAGATTTATTCCTTATGTGTTAACAATATTGAACAGTTTTTTTAAAAAAAATCATCTGAAATCCAGTCATGGGGGAGGGGGCCTTTGGGGAGGATGATCTTGCAAAGGTGGCCTTGGGGAGCCACATCATAGGAAGCATAGTTAGTTCTGATGAATGCTGGGAATTGCAGTCCAAGAACCATGGAAAAGGCCTGCATGATTCCTTCTCCTGGTGTGAATCTAGTTACAGTATTAGTCCCAACTAAAGTACTGTATACTCAGTGAATTTAAAAAATGTAAGCAAATAGGTAGGTTTCCATTCATTCAGTAGGTCTACTCTCATTGCAACTAGCACCTGGATTTAGGACGCTACTTCTTATGTTCATTTCTTAAATAAATTTTAAAATACAACGTCAGGACTCTTTTAACTCTCTCGTTAATGCTGAAATAAGTATATAATTAAATATATAATAAACAGGATGGATGTCTCTTACATTTTTATTTATTTTCAAGAAATACATTTTTAACTTGTTGAAATGACATAACTTTTAATTACTCGTGTATAATAGAGGATTTTGAGTTGACTTTAATTCCCAAAGTCCTGATCTCAGAGCAAATCCTCTTTAATATTATCACTTATTTAGGAGTATTTGTGGATTGTCGATGTTGTCTTACAGAGCAAATTGTCTAGCATACTATTTTTTATTTGGCATTTCTTGCTTTTGGAACATTTCATCCAGTGTGTTTTGCACTTCAGTTCCCAGAAATCCCAGCCAGCTTACTAGCTGTTCGGAATTGTGGGAACTGAAGTCCAAAACATCTGGAGGAGCACATTTTGATAATTAGGCACCTTCCACGCAGCAGAAAAGAAATCCCACAATTTCTGCTTTGAACTGGAATATATGGCTATGTGGACTCAGATAACCCAGTTCAAAGCAAATGTTGTGGGATTTTTTGCCTTGATATTCTGGGTTATATGGCTGTGTGGAAGGGCCCTCTGATCTAATCTAACCAATATATTAAAATAATAGAACTGATAAAAAGAGATAAATTCATTTTTAAAAAATACACTGGGTTTTTTTGTCTTTTTTTATAAAAAAAAACAGAATTGTCTGTGAGGTTGGAAGTGTGACAGCAAAAACAGAGGGTGACATTGAAGTTGACATAAATGGACAAATAGGCACTTCCACACATGAAGTGCAGTTTACATATCAGGTGAGTAAATCTTTGTCAATACCTTATTTTATTTTAATAGACAGCATTTTCTTCTCCATGCCCCATTGGGAAGAATATAAGTGTTCATGTACTGTAAACAAAGTTTTGGCCTCTGTGGTTTTTCTGGTATGTTGGAGGTTTGCTCAGATGTCCTGTCCAAGGAACCCAGAGGATTCTCTTGAAACAGAATCTAGAAGTCTATTAATTATAGTTTACACAATGTAAACTATTTTTTACATTGTAAACTGAGTTATTTTAAGTAACTCAGCCACAGCAACTCAGTCACAAGAGAAGGCCCCATCGCATGTGCCAGGACCTCCTGAAGTTAGGAAACCCCTTCTCAAGGAAGCTTGGCTGGCCCCTAACTCTTTTGTGCTTCTAGTGGACAGCTAAAATGGGGGCATTTCATGTGGCATTTGATGTTTAAAATTGCAGTTTTGTTTCAGAACTGGATTCTATGAAAGTTTTTGCAGTTTAATAAACTTTTTTCCATGTTTTTGATATAGACCCAATTAGGAAATAACATTTATAACCCAGGAAGAAAAATCATGATACATAGCATAATGGCTGCTGAAAAATCCTTGTGTGGAAAAGTTACTTTGGAAGGCTATAACACCCAAAATCCCCAGGCCAAGATAGTCTTTGATCTAGATGTCTAGAGGATTCTATCTCATCACACTAGAGAAAAAATCCACTTAAAATCCGGTTTCTGCCTCCTGCAGAATTCTAGGGTTTGTAGTTTATGAAGGAGCCTTTAACAGCCTCACTAAACTACAAACAGGAGAATTCTGCAGGAAGCAGAAACCGGATTTTAAGTGTATTTTTTTCTCTAGTGTGATGAAGTTGTAAGGTTTTTAAGTGTTTTGCCAAATTTTATGTATTAGGAGTGACATTACACATCTCAGTCTCAATGTTGGATTTCTAACTTGAAACTTGGGAAACATGCAGTACCATTGTATTTGATGTGTATGTATTTGCCATGCAAAAGGATAGGTCTCAAATTGGTTTTGCCTTGGACATGATGCTTAAAGCTGTGGGATCCTATAATGCATGTAAGACATGGCTGAGTGGCGCTTTGATGTGTGCATGACTGGGAAGCTTTAAGAAAAATCAGGTGTAATTTTTGAAATTTAATACAAAACTAGTGAAATGTATCACATTATTAGAAGTCAGGGTTAGGTTATTCTCTTGGGCATTTGTTCTGTCTGTGCAATTTCAGTTTTCATGCTGAGTAATAGCTCAGAGGAAGTGGATGTGGTCAAGTCATGAGAAGGAGGAAGACAGATAAGTATAGAATCCTAGCCGGAATAAGAAAAGAAGTGGCATGCTGACACTGTGCTGCCAAGCCCAGAGCAAGTTGTCATTCATGGACCATTTATTGTGAAGGTCTAGCTCTCATTACTAACCCTACACATCATTATTTCTAGTCTTCATAGTCACAAGCCTAAAACTGGATGAAAACTGTGATCAAGAGTTTTAAAATGTAGTCTTTGCATTCCTGCCATTCCAGGATAAGCCTGTTTAGGATAATATGGATTGTCTGTTTTGTCTGTTGCTTTTGTTTTTCCATTTTACTCCTGTGAAATGTGTTTGGATGAAATGAAAGGATTAGCCAAAGTTTATGAGATCCCATCTGATCTTGGAGGGCAAGCAGGATCATCTTTGGTCAACATTTGAATGAGAGTCCACCAGTGAATACTGGGTGCTGCAGGCAATATTTCCATAGAAGGGCAAAATCATCTGTGAATATTCTTTGCCTATGAGAACCCCATAATATTCATGAGTTCACCTTGAAGGCACATGCACATGAGCTTTATGTTGTCATAGAAAATTGATACCAGATTGGCTTTGTTTATTCTATACCATGGTAGTTAGTGGTCAAGTCACATGGATGAGTTCAGCTCTGTTCTGTTAGAACCATTCATCTAAGTTTCTTCTTTCATAAACCTAAATGTGATTTCACTTTGGAAGAACACATTCCCTTAGGATCATTTTCCTTCCAGAGTTTCCAACCATTTACACTACAAGTCAGTATAACATCTCCAAGCACCATTAATAGTTCATACCTTCTTTTCTGCTGAACAAAAAGCAGTTGGAATGAAATAGGAGGCATTCAAATTGTGCGTGAGAATTATTAATGTCATTCTGAATAAGAGAACTAGGATAATTGGTTGAGCCCAGCTTTTTAATGAGCAGTAGAAACATTTCCTGGTCAGAGTTCTGTTCGGGATTCTTGAGTGGCCAGAGTGAGCAAAGTGAAGCAGAATTGCACCATTCCCCAGGAAAAATCCACGACAATCTTAGTAAGCCTTTTTATTCTGAAAGCTATCAAGAAAAGAGCACATTTCCAGAAAGAAGAACCAGGAAAATAACATTCTGACTGAAAATAGATCAGCTGCTGCCCTCTCCTTTTTGTTTTGTCTTTTACTTGTGTTGTATTTTGAAATGGTCATATGACTTGTCAAATAAATAAATAAATTATTATTATTATTATTATTATTATTATTATTATTATTATCACCACCATTCCCCTCTTATAGAGAGTACTCTGAGAAGTCTGCCAGCCTAGACACAGCATATTATTTGAAAACACTGAAATGCTGGACCACTCTAACAACTATCATGTCAGACTACACAGAGAAGCCATTGAAATCCACAAGCATGTGGACAATTTCAACAGAAAGAAGGAAACCATGAAAATGAAAACAACCTGGCTACTAGTATTTTAAAGAACTCTAAAATCAGGACAGTAAATAAAGAGTCACATTCAGAAAACAGGGTAATTCCAAACAAGAATCAGGGCCAGCTAACACCTCCCAACAAAGGATCTCCCCAGACAGCAACCAGCCAGGTTTTGAAGCTGCAAGGCTATTCAGTACTAATCAAAGTAGACAATTACAACATTTTCACTTGCCTCAAGAGGACAAGAGTTCATTCTCCCACCCTGGACATTCCATATATATATAAACCTCACTTGCCTAGTTTCCAACAGACCTCACAACCTCTGAGGATGCCTGCCATTGATGTTGACGAAAGGTCAGGAGAGAATGCTTCAGAAAACTCACAGCAACCCAGTGATTCCAGCCATGAAAGTTTTCGACAACACATAGTACTTAGAGAGTTACTTGGAAGTTGTAGTATAAGAGGAATGTACTGAGCCATTAATTTAATTCGTTCAGTGGTTTCCTTTGCTTTCTGAATCTTTTCACCAGTGTGGTACTAGTATCTTTTGTTTCTCTCTTCTCAAAATGGGAAATAGGATATTTATTTCTGCTAAGAAGGGAGGGGTTCAAATCATCTGTGGAAATCCACTGGGTGACTTTGAGCAAGTCACACACCCTCATCCTCAGAGAAAGTAAAAGGCAAAACTCCTCTGAACAAATCTTGTCAAGAAACCCTGCGACAGTTTTGCTCTGGGTCACCATAAGTTGGAAACTGTTGTTATGCCCATGAAAGTAGCATATATGTTTGCAAGGAGGTATAGTACAAACCTGCCCTTTTATCATACACTCCCATGTGCCTTAAAAACTATTTCATCAGGTTTGAAAACTCTCCAAAACAAAGTTTTCTACTAGCATGTATCCTATACTACTAAAAGCTATAAGAGACAGAAAGTGGAAATACACCAACTTCACTTGGAATTTGAGCCAAATACTGAAAACCATTCCTGTAGAAGAATGTTTATACATTCTGTTTTTGCAGTAGGTTTATACATACCAAACATATACAGTAATGCCAATTACCACCGAATTTGTCCCTGTAGCATAAGTATGTGATTAAATTCTGTGGATAATAACACACTTTCACTTTGTTTGCCTTTCCTGTTATGTGGAGAGACAGAGACTACTGACCGCAAAGGATTTTTTTAAAACTGGGGAAAAAATTAAGAGGGCTATATTCTTACATTTCTGGAAGCAGATCATGGTCTTTTACAGCTTCTGGCAGAGCAGTTGAACTTCAAACCAGGCAATATTGTCTGCTTATATTGTCTCAACAGCCTTTGTCTTTCTCTGCAATCGGGTTTAGGCATTGTTTGTGGGTAATTTATCTACCAGAGGGCTCCTTCTTTTTATTTTAGAGAACAGATTTGGCTTTAAATCTCTTCTTGTTATATAGCTGTTCCTGCAGATGAAGTTAAATGTTCCTATAAAACATCCTCTTTAAAACCACAACAAGCATTGACAGAGAACTCCGGGGCCACTTCAGAAACAACAAGGAGAGCAAGCAGTTTCCTGAAACCTCGGGTGGAGGCGGGGGGGGGGGGGGCATGAAGATTTTTCTGTTTCTGAAATAATAGCTGAACATTATTATCCCATTATGGCAATGCCCCAAAGCAGCTGTTCATCGATTTCTGGAATCTTTAGGCCAATTTTTACTTTTCTCCATTTCTTATTATTATTTTCAAATTGCTTGTGTGAATTCATTTTCAGTGTTCTCACCACTGTCCATTTCAGGAGACTGAAGCAATTTCTAAATCTTTTTTAAACCACTTAACAATGATTTAAACTATGATGGCATGCCCAAGCCTTTAGGAAAACTATAGTGTCTGTCTTTACCCTGGAGCTATCTGATACCTTCTGTTAAGATTAAGACCCTTAGCAGACAAAGGCACTTTGAGGCAAGGTGAAAGGATAACCAAGATGAGTTTACTGAAACAAGATGAATAAAGGGTTAACTCCACCCGGGACTATCATTGAATAACTTAAAACAATACATTACAAAAGGAGAACTTGATGGTTGCTGGTATCTTTCTGGGGTCTTTGAAAGTCTCTTTTGCCTCTGGTGCAAAGTGATGGTTATAAACTGCCTTAATCTTCTTTTCTGTGAAGCTTAGGCTACCCAAAAGCTTCTGTTGTCCTTTGGACTGATGGTTTAAATACTGTTAATGAAGCAGAAAAAGAAGGTGCTAAGAATGCCTGTTTGGATTGCTAGGCCTAGGATTCCAGACAATATCCAAGCCTCTAAAAGACTGTAGAAAAGGTAGGAGTCCAGCAAAGAGCTCTGTGCAGGGAAAAAGAATAGACCAACTGAGACGGGCCTCCAAGGGGTGTTTTAAGCTCCACCCAAAAACTAATTACAAGGGAAAGTCCCTAGACTACTGGGAAAGCCTATAAACAGGGGAAACTGAAGCAGAAAAGAGGAGAAGGCAGAAATAAGACTTTTCTTATTTTAAAAAAAAGTTTTTAAAGTTTTCTAATTTTATTAATTGTAAGAGCCAGCATGGTATAGTGGTTAGAGCATTAGACTAGGAATCTGGACACCAGAATTCAAATCCCTGCTTGGCCCTGGAAACCCACTTGGTGACATTGGACAAGTCACACTCTCAGCCTCAGAAGAAGGAGTAGGCAAACCCCCTCTGAATAAATCTTGCCAAGAAAATCCTGTGAAAGGTTCATCTTGGGATTACACTAAGTCGGAAACAACTTGAAGGCAGACAACCGTAATAATTTCATTAAATGACTTTTTAATTTGTTACAATAAATTGGGAACAACTTGAGGGCACACAACAGCAATAATTTTATTAACTGATCTTTTGATTTATATCTGTGTTTTATTTTGATATATTATTTATTGTAGACTGTTTTAGGGCTATTAATGGCAGAGAAGCAACATAGAAGTTATAGTAATTCAATACAACTACTAGTTGCAATCTATAGATTTCAACTAGTAGAATGCAGAATGGTATTTAAAGTGTTGTCAAACTGCATTAATTCTACAGTGTAGATACACCCTTAGAGGAGATCAATTGAATCAGTTGTTGAGTGGCACAGCAACATGTTAATTTATTTATCATGTCAGAAGCGAGCCAAGGGTACAGTTGTAATGCATTCAAAAACACAAACCAAGTTGGCCACTTGGAGTGCCTCTGATATTGCTATAAGAAGGCCCTCCATTGTACATGTGTCAGGGCTCAGACTGCATTGTAGTAGATGGTCTGTGGTTTGCTCTTCTCCACATGTGTATGTCATGGACTCCACTTGATGGCCCTATTTCGTAAGATTGGCTCTGCATCTCATGGTGCCAAAGTGCAGTCTGTTCAGCGCCTTCCAAGTCATCCAGTCTTCTGTGTGCCCATTAAATAAATCCCATTGATTCGATAGGCCTATTATAATTAGGGCTAGCAAGGATTTACTTCTAATGTGGAATATTGATGTATTTCTGAAATTTGTCTAAGCTGCATCCAGGTGAATGTTGAGCAAAAGCTGAAAAACAGAAACCAGGAGAGGCTGCAGTGGTTTGCTTTTGCCTGTGTCTACAGGAAAGGGCATGATTCTGCCCTCCTTCTGTGTCTTTCCCCTTCTGAGTTAGTACAGTAAAACTACTTACTTTAGAGCTGTTAAAGTAAGTAGAGAATTAAGGAGAAAACTGAGAGGAAAGACACTGAGATATATGAAAAGCAGCTGAGAAAAGCGGTATGGTGGAAGGTTAAATGGAATCCGATGCTGAATGTCAACCTGATTCTTACGCCTCTTTCTCTACCTAACTACAGCTACTCAAGGAGGAATGGTTTTGGATGGGATGCCCAAACCATTCCCCATTCATAACAAAGAAAGGAAGGGATTGAGAGAGAGACCCATTAACAGAGTTTTGGCCCATGTTATCACTGGTTTAACTAAATAAATGGATGTGCCCAAGCCTTTACCTCTCACAAAATGTATGAAAAATTTATAACAGACTTGCATACTGGCTTTTCTTTAAAAGTTCATAGTTAAAATAGCTACCATTCAATAGTTAGTGTATAAATGCATTTTAGCTATATTCTGGATTTCTAATCTTCTTTGGAGGATATTTAGTATTGCTCTAACCCAGGGTGTAAATCATACCGCTTTCCAGATCTTGAATTGTGACTTCCAGCATACCTGATCAACAGTTGCCAATAGTGAGGAATTCTGAGAGTTGCAGTTCAGCTCCTTCTGGACGACTGCACAATTCCTCTCCCTGGCCTCCCTGAACAAATCACTTGGGATAAATCAAATCAATGTCTATTGTTCTGCAAACCAGATTAGTTAAAATGATATAACACAGACTATATCAAGCTGGATGCTGCTGTTTCATCATCAGATCAGCATTCTCTAACCAAACAGTAAGAGAATTTAAAACCTCCCAGGCAGCCCGGTTGTGAACAGTTTCATTCTAAAAAGAGCCTTTCATTAAATTTATAGCTCTGAAAAGGTTTACGGTTTGCTTTATTGGCCCATTAAGGAAAACATTAGGTGTGCTGAGGCAGCTTTGTTGAGCACCAAATGATTATATTAAAAGAACAGGAAAAGGCACACTCTTTTTATAGTCCCCCAAAAAGGTTTCTTCAAAATTAAAAATCAGGCGCATAAATGTTATAACCAATTTTGATAAATGGTTCAGTGTGCATGCTGAAAGTAGGCCAAAAATGTGGCGGCAGGGGACAGAAAAACAAAGATTAGGAAAGTCAAGTATTTTAAATACATATATTTTCAGTAACAGAGTTCATTACATATTGAATTCCTCCTTTTGAAACATGGTGCTTCAATTTGGCTGGAGAGTAACCCAAAAGGTATAGCATGATTAGGTTCTGTATTTATTGTAAGTGACTACACATATTCTCCCTGGCTGGCTGAACATGTCTGTGTATGTAGCTGGGCTCTCCATACCAATGGAGTACTGACTCTGGAGACCAAGGCCCCTTCCACACAGCTGAATAAAATCCCACATTTTCTGCTTTGAACTGGAATATATGGCAGTTTGGACCTAGATAACCCAGTTCAAAGCAAGTATTGTGGGATTTTCTGCCTTAATATTCTGTGTTATTTGACTTTGTGGAAGGGCCCCAAGATTAAATTCTCTGCTTTGCCATGAATACCTGCTAGCTCAGTGGTTCTCAACCTTCCTAATGCCATGGCCGCTTAATATAGTTCCTCATTTTGTGGTGACCCCAAACCATAAAATTATCTTCATTGCTACTTCATAACTGGAATTTTGCTTCTGTTATGAATCGCCATGTAAATCTGATATGCAGGATATATTTTCATTCACTGGATCAAATTTGGCAGAAATACCCAAATTTGAATACCGGTGGCATTGGGGGGGGGGGGGGGGCATTGATTTGTCATTTAGGAGTTGTAGTTGCTGGGATTTATAATTCACCTGCACTCAAATATCATTTTGAACTCCACCAATGATGGAATTGAACCAAACTTGGCATACAGAACTCTCATGACCAACAGAAAATACTGGAAGGGTTTGGTGGGAATTGACTTTGAGTTGTAGTTCATCTACATCCAGAGAGCACTGTGGACTCAAACAATGATTGATCTGGACCAAACTTGGCATGAATACTCAATATGCCTAATTGTGAACAATAGTGGAGTTTTGGGGAAAATAGACCTTGACATTTGGGAGTTGTAGTTGCTGAGATTTATAGTTCAGCTACAATCAAAGACCATTCTGAACCCCACCAACGATAGAAATGGGCCAAACTTGGCACACAGAACCCCCATGCCCAACAGAAAATGCTGTGTTTTCTGATGGTCTTTGGCAACCTCTGATATCCCCCTCATGAGCTTCCCACAGGGGTCCCCAGGTTGAGAAAAACTGCTCTGGTTGGCTCGATTTCAGAGGAAAGCAAGGGTGAGCTCCCTTTAAACAAATTGTTCCTTGAAGTCCCCATGATAAGTTCTCCATAGGGTTGCCATAAGCCAGAACTGTCTTCAAAGCACATCACAGTTATACTACTTGCACAG
Organism: Anolis sagrei; assembly: GCF_037176765.1. NCBI lineage: Eukaryota > Metazoa > Chordata > Lepidosauria > Squamata > Anolidae > Anolis > Anolis sagrei. The sequence continues at coordinate 124,963,917 of NC_090025.1, read as the reverse complement.
TGGTTTATCCTGTGCAACATGGAATTCTCTGGAATTCTGGCTTGTTGTAATGTCCAAATTAATCCTTTGTTTCTATTCAGCACTTAAATTAAAAAGAGAGAAACAATGGCCATCCAGACAATGTTGGCCAGAGTTGATGAGAATTTTGAGCAACAGATAACTGGAAGGCCACAATGACCCATATCTGTTTTGTACAAACTGAGAAACTTTTACATGAAATTAACTAGATGCAATGGTCGACCCATCATTCCTTTGAATTAGAAGCATTATATCTTTGTTTAGGGGAGCATAATAGAATGTCTTTCACAAAGTAACAATCTAGAAAAGGCTGAACCTGGCTATCCTGTTCACCTCTCTCTTTCTGTTCAGTTGCTTGCTAGAATGCTGTATTTCCAAATATATGAGGAGTATTCTTGAAATCCACTTTAGAAGCCAAGACTGGGCCAATGATGCCTGTTTTATGTGTTGTAAAATCAGGCCCAGGCCATTAAGTTTTGTCAGGGATCCATCTAAAACCATCTATTATAGGACTTTATTCTTGTAGCTCTTAAGTTGATATACTCTACAGGAACCCTCCTGGATAGAAGACGAATTGATGTTATTACTGCATAAGAAGTTTACTGTGGTACCAAAAGGAAAAGATTCATGATACCTTTTGGCAAGTAATCTAGGCAATAAAACATAACAAGGTGTGTACTATAGTCAAAACAAAAGCTAATGAATTATGAATAGCAGAGCAGAAAGTGGAAAGGTTTTCCCATCGTTCAGTCTGTGATTCTTTCAATTGGTGCTGTGTTTTCTACGTGTCTTTTTAATTAAGGAAAAGATGCTAAATGAAGTCTCAGAAAATCCAGTTGGCACACACTCACACACCAACCTTCAAAATATCCTCTGGGTGTACCTTGCTGAACAGTCTGTTCTGGATGTTCTGTTCAGAATGTCTGATATACTCTTTCACTAATATTTTTGGCATTTCTGTGGTCAATCTAGGCTTTGTGTGTATACCTGTGCATGTATACGTGTGTCTGGGGACACGAAATTCTGTCCACCATTGTTAGTATTTGAGACAGTGGTTCAGTTTCTGTCTCTTTTTGTTGTGAGTGGTTCTATTTATTGGTTTATATTTCCTGTGATTTTGTGTCATATGCTAGTAGAATCTTTGACTTTCAGGATGATGATTTCCACTAACATGTAAAATTGCACTGTCCCTGTATGGAAAACAGCATTTTTACTTGTGTGTGTATAGATGGGTGAATGCACGACTAATCTTTTGTTGCACCCCTTGTGACTTTGATTCAGTGTGCCCACTTTGTGATACTTCCAAATTACCCAATTTCCTGTTGGCAATATGCCACTTTGGAAGTATCACAAAGTGGACACAATGAATCACATTCACAAGGGGCCCTGAAGTGCAATACACATCCATCACATCTTGGGATAGTTTCCCTTTTATTCAAATAGCAGCACTTATTTCATATTTTCTCATAACATTCAAGAACTTGCTTTGTTGTTTCTAGGGCTGATACAGTTATATTTAAGTAAATACTTAGATTCTTGAGGAAAACGTTGAAACTAAGACAGGAAACTGTAAGCTCAAAAGGAAACCGTCAGAAAATGAACAGGCAGATAATCCAAGCATTGCAGCTAGAGCCTTGAAATCAATAGCGGCTTATAGTTGTGTAATCTTCAAATATGAGTCTGTTTGTAATCTCTTTCATTTCTTCTTCACTGATCCATTTTTTCTAGATAAGCATTATTGCAATGCTTAGAAGGTGCCTTTGTTAGAGCAAGAACTGAATTTAACCAGTTTGTGACTTACTTCCTTACAGGACCCTGAACCTACAGGAATATATCCCCAGAAAGGCCCCCAAGCTGGGGGGACTATCTTGACTATCACTGGCACAAACCTGGACACTGGTTCTATCCAAGATGTTAAAGTCTACCTTGACCATGAACCCTGTAGAGTGTAAGTAGAAAATCAACTTTTATATCATCATATCTTAGCCATGATTAATATAAATGTTATAGATTTTTTAAATCTTTAGTTACATTTTAACTATTCTAGCATAATCTAATGTGATTCTTCCTATTTGTGATAATTTGATGGAAACCACCAATCACTCGTCTCTCTCAGTCACAAATCTATTTTGGTTGTAAATTAGTTTAATTGGTTATTTATATAAGTAGAAAGAATAATCAAAGACCAAACGTCACAGACACTGACCTGAACCCAGTTGTTGGTTCCAGCTAGAGTAGACTAATACATTAATGGAAATTTGAAAAGTCATTATGTATGGATGTTACATTGGTTGAATTGCTTTTGTCTCATTGAGACTAACTATTGTATTTTGGTCATTCTTTTAACATTCTTCCCTCCCTACACAATATGTTTCAGTGAAGAGAGTTCAAGGACATTTAACAAAATAGCATAGTTTAATTCAGTGGTTCTCAACCTGTGGGTCCCCAGATGTTTTGGCCTTCAACTCCTAGAAATCCTATCAGCTGGTAAACTGGTTGGAATTTATGGGAGTTGTAGGCCTAGAGACCCACCGGTTGAGACCCACTGGCTTAACTTAAATTGACTGTAAATAAATATAACCATCATGAGTGATCCTATCCTTGGTTGCAATGCCTTGAAGTACTTACCAAATGCTTTGCTGCCAACATATTGTATCTCTCTAAAATCTTGTAGTGAGATGGTAGTAATTAATCAGTGGAAATATTTTGTCACCAATGAATATTCACTCCAAGGGCCTAAATATCCTAAAGGGACCTATCTGATCTTGAAAGTTAAACAGGGCAAGCCCTGTTATACTTGGATGAATCCTGGATGCTATAGGTTGTATTTCAAAGGAGGGAACTTATTAAAACCACCTCTAAGGATTCCTAAGATAGCCATTTGAAATTCATGGGGCTGCCGTAAGTCGACAGGTGACTTAATGGTAAACACACGCATTGCTTACTTCAGAAAGACTATTTTGGCAGAATCCCCATAGAATGTGCTTTGGCTCTAGATTGTTTATTGAAATGTTGTGAGGAACAAAAAAAATGATACTTTTTTGGGGTGTTTGCTTTGGATGTCAAAAATATGACAAATTAAGATGGAAGAAGAAAGAAAGGAGTGTTATATATTTGTGTTGCACTTGTTTGATTTAATAGCTGGATCACAATATCACCATAAAAATCCATTAAATTTCATGTCAGGATCCTAAATGGTGGCAGTCCTCGCTCAACAGTATAGGAATAGAAACAAACCAAAAACTATATTTTAAAAACTGAACTGAGACATGTTCAAATATCCCATATTCCAGTGTTGCTAACTACAGCCTATGTGTTAAAAGAAATGGAAGAAAAATAGGTTTAAAATTCACTGCTACTTTGAATTAGCTCCAGAATCTGCCTTGGTCTTCACACCACTCTGCTCCCAAACTGCATCAGTGGTGGGAACAGAGACATTTAATGTTTGTCTTTTTGTTCCTGGAATTTATTTATTTATTTATTTATTTATTTATATTTGCTACATTTATATGCCACTTTTCTCCCCCTAAGGGAACTCAAAGCAGTTTCCAACATTATAAAGGCTAAATTCAATGCCATACATAAATGTGAAAACCAAAATCCACCCTGAGTCCCCTTGGGGAGATAGGGCAGAATAAAAATAAATTGTTGTTGTTGTTATTCTTTGAAACACAACAAGATGAGTCCGGAGCAGACAAGATCACTCTGCTGGCTGTTGTATTGGATCACACATTGGACACTTCCCAAGTGTCTAGGACTGTGTGATATATCGGTGATGAATGCGTGCAGATCTCAGTAAGGTGGCCTTCTGCAGCTGGCAGATGGTAATTTTGTCAGCGCCGATTGTGTTTAAGTGCAGGCCAAATTATTGTTGTTGTAGTAGTTGTTGTTACAGAGTCCTCAATGTCCAGTCTGGCCCCACTAGAGAGTCACATTTATTTGTATTGTTGTTTTTTGCCATTGTGATAGCAATAGAGCTCCAAAGAACTTGTGGCCAGTGTTCGGCACCATTGCCAATATAAAAAAGTGCCCACCTCACTAGTAGAAGGGAGGGCGGGTACCATTGCTAACATCAGCAATCTCTCTGGAGCTCTATTGCCATCAGCACAACCATGTACAACAATATATAGGTGACACACACACCCCTTTCCCTGCACTACAGAGCATGGAGAAATCAGGACGGTTTCTCGTTTAACTTTATTGAATTGTATTATATGGATCTACACTGACCATTTATTACAGTTCCAAACTGCATCATAAGGCAGTGTAAATCCATCCATAAACCAAGCAAATTAAAGAAGCCACATATATTTTATGTCATAATATGACAGTTATCGCTGATTGACATAAATTTTTTTTGTATTGCTTTTTTCTTATTTAGCATCAAATTTGGGGAAGAAATTGTTTGTGTTACTGGTCCAAATAACAGGGAAGGTCCTGTTTCTGTAACAGTACAGCATGGAGGCACTCATAAAACCATACAAAATGAACAATTTACCTACACTGAAAATCCTACCATTGCAAAGATCACCCCTGAAGCCAGCATTCGCAGGTAATGAAATGTTTCTGTTGCAAAGATGTGTTCAGATTTAATGAAGTCAAATACTGGCATTTTTTTTCTTTGAGTGTAATTATTAGATAACTACAGTTCTGAGTCTGAGCAATCACAATAAATGTAACATAATTGTATCTTTCTCCTGAAATGGAAGTCATTACCTTCAGAGAAGGCAGAGTTCTTTTCAGCTACTTAAGAAGAATGTGTCAAATATATCAGATGTTGGTATGGTTGGGTTTTTTAACATATGAAGGTATAGAGTAACTAATTTACAAACCTAGGTTTGATTTTAACAAAAAGTAAAACTTTTAACTCCCATCATTGATTTATGAATCTGCCTTAATCCGAACTAGACGATAGGTCCATCTAATTCAGCATTGTTGATGTAATAATCTTAGCAGAAAGGCTATTGTTATTGGATAGTTTTGCTATAGAAACTGCAATGGCCACCTGAACATGCTGAACATATTGCTGCATGTTCAGCATCCTTGGCCCACACTATTTGGCAGTGACTCCTCAGGGTTTCAGACGTGGGTCTTCCCAGTCCTACCTGAAAAGGCCAGACTTAGTGAAATATGTGCAAGACCAGACATTTATGACTCAAACTCTACTTTTTTGCACTGTCTTCGGAGTTTGACTTTATAAAATCAGAAATGTTCAACAATTGTCTTTTGAACATTAATAATAATAAGTATTATTTGTTTATTTATTTATAGACTGCCCTCTCTCCCTGAAGGGACTCAGGACAGTTCGCAAGAAAAACAAAAATGGCAAACATTCAATGCCAAAAAAACAAATATACAGCACTCAAGGCAAAGCATATAATAAATAGACTCAATAAACTTAGAAACAACCAGAACCAAGGATTAAACTAAAGAAACATCATAGATGCAAGAAGTCAGACCAATATGTTAAAAACATAGTATAACGTATTACATCATCAGGCTGAGATATGTGTCCTATATCTGGGCGATTAATGTGTGTAAGATATGCTAGTCCTCCTCCTCTCAATAAGATAGGTTACACAGATGGGTCTTTAAAAGCTTTTTAAAGGAGAGGAGAGAGAAGAACATTTTAGTTCTTTGGAGAGGGAGTTTCAGAGGCGGGGAGCTGCCACGGAGAAGGCCCCCTCTCTCGTTCCCACCAACCACACTTGAGACAGGGGTGGGACAGAGAGCAGGCCTCCTCTCTGGACCGCAATGCTCAACCAGTTTTTCAAATAGTCTGAGCCTTCCTTTAAAAGGAAGCCATCAACAAGAGAACTTGGACATAACCATTTCAGTCCTTATGGGTTGGGCACTCTGTGTTATCCAAGATTCATCTAAGTGACAGAAACAATTGTTGTGCCATTTTTACCATTGTTGAGTAAGGCCCAATATAATACATTTCTGATCTCTTCTGAAATTGTATGTGCTGTCTTATCAAAATCATGACTTTTGAGGACAACTTACCTATGTTAGTTGGAAATGGCAACTGTGCATAAGTGCATAAGTCTGTGCATAAGGTCACAGCAATACTTATAGAAAAGCAAAAAAAAATGTAAGAAATTCTGGGAAAAAATCACAACTCTAAATAGCAATGCAGTGACATGCGCCAAGCTGATTTTTCAATCTGGGAATGTGCACCATTCTGTGACGCAGCATAACCTCACCACAGTTGAGTAAATTAAGCAATTAAGCCTTTGTGCCATGGCACAGTATGTTTAACAATTGATAGAAGGAGCACAGAGAATGATGGGGAAAGTCTGTAGTTCATAATTAGTCGAACTCCTGAACATTATCCGTTCACAGAAACATGACTTATTGATTTGTACTTTTTGAGTTTTTAAAAAGAAAAATACATGAAGGAAAGTAGATTCCAAACAAATCACGTGGCATGTTGATTTATTGATTGATTGAAGAACTGTATCCACCACTTGTCTAAACAGCTGCCGAAACCAATGTGTATTGACACAAGCAGCTAACCAAAAAAGAAATTGCCAGTCTACACAAAGTGAAAGGACTCTCTAATGGTTTGTCTCTGGTGTGTGCACTACATAATTATCTGTCACAAGAAAGAACAGCAAACACTTTTGTTCACATAGGCTAATCATAGCCCATATATCACAATTCTGAGAACTTCAATGTTTTAGTCTACTTCCATTTGGTCTGAAGGGATTTTCAAAAGGGCATGAGTGGCAGAATATATTTTAATGAGCAAAGGAATGTGGCTCAGAACTGGAAAAACAAGTGTTGGAACTGGCAAAAAATATGATACTTTAAAATATACTTTTTGGCAGCAGAGAAGGGAATCGACTTCATAATATTCTGTATTGGGTTGCTGTGAGTTTTCTGGGTTGTGTGGACATTTTGCCCACATCTATGGCAGGCATCCTCAGAGGTTGTGAGATCTGTTGGAAACTAAGTGAAGTTTATATGTCTGTGGAATATCCATGGTGGGATAAAGAACTCTTGTTTGCTTGAGTCAAGTGTGAATGTTGCCATTGGCCACCTTGAATATTCTGTATAGTTTTTGTCTTTAATGTACATTTAATTACTTTTTGTTTCCGCACACAAAATTGTGGCTATGAAAAGCTTAACATAAACTTTGGTAGAAATCATGCATGATGGCTTCTTTGCTTTTGTATTTCAGTGGTGGACGCAATATTACTGTAGTTGGAGCTGGTTTTGATATAATTCAGAATTTCTTTGTGGAAGTTATATTTAAGCCTTTCGGGGATATATCTTCTAAAAGAAAAAAGAGAGAGATAGAAGAGTTGCAAAAGGTAATTTTCCCCCTTCTTTATGGTGAAATGTGGTCTGTGTGATGCCTCAACAGATGCTATTAAATAAAATGGGTTAAGTATCCTGTTCAAAATTTCAGAAAATATTTTGAGTGTTTCAATTTTTAAAATCCTGTATTTAGGAAATCTTATCACAATTTGAATGCTGGAAATACCAGGTGTGTGCAGTTCCTCTAGTTCTCAGTTATATAGCAAGGAATCATTTTACAAAGACTTCATAACAGTTGGCATTTACTACTGTATCCCTGGTTTTTCCATGTTGATTCAACTTCTCTAGCACAGACATTCTCTACATTGTCAATATCTAAAATTGCTCTGCTGTAGTCTTGTGGATTTTGTTTACTTGCTAACATTATATTTCTTGCAAATTAAATCCTAGAATGTTTATCATTTATATTTCACCAATAGAAAAAAATGCTTTCAAAAACATACTAAACTATATGAAACTGTAACTGCTATTTGGTTATCATTTTAAGTACTAATAGTGACTACTCTGTTTTATTTTTTAGTTTGAAGGACAAACTATATCAAAACTCAATGACACTGCGATAGTGTTCTTATCTCCACCAGTATTGGAGGATCCAGAAAACTACAGAATCGCTATCCTTATTAAAATGGATGGTCATGTGGTGGAAAGGGACTTCCAATATGTTGCTGATCCAACTTTTGAGAACTTTACTGATGGTATCAAAAAACAGGTCAACAAACTTATTCATGCAAAGGTAACTGAGTCAGAAAAAATGACTTTTCTTGCTCACACCTATTCATGTTTCTTTTAAAAATAGTATTGATGTTTTGCTTTTATTTAATAATAATAATAATAAAATAATAATAATTTATATTCTGCCCTATCACGCCAGAGAGACTCCAGGGAGATAGGGTGTTGAATAGTTTGTGGGTGTTGAATCTGTTTAAATAGTTGATAGTTTATGGGTGATGAATTTGTTTAAGATATTAGTGCAAAGTGAGGAGGAGAAGGGGCAAATGCATTAATTTGAGCTCCCTCTTAGGGATCCTTATACATTCCTATCATTTGTTTGCAATCAATGGTATTTCCTCTTCTTTGCCACTGATGTCTGGCATTTAGGCCTCTCTTGGTCATTTCTTTGACATTCCATGAATGCCTTCATATCTCCTATTTCCACAAGTGGCGGTGGGGTAATTGTTTGCGTAAATACAAGCCAACCATCTGTTTTTAATTTAGTAACAGTTTGCATAAACACAATTGTTGATCACCTTGGTTTGTCAGCTATCTAAGAAGTATTATCTCTTCTATGTAGATATCAAACCCAGCTCTATTTTCCAATGAAACTGTACAAAAGATTAATGTGTTAATCATACAACTTGTATCCTCCTTTCTTCCAAACCCCCCTCCTGCTCAAAATAAGCCGATAGCTAAAATGGCTTAGTGTTCAATTTTTCTGTCTAGGGTAGTAATCTGAACAAAGCTATGACGATGGATGAGGCTCGCGCATTTGTGGGAGAGGAACCCTGCAACATAACAACCCTGACGGAGAAGGATTTATACTGTGAACCACCTGAAGAGCAGCCCCCTCCCAAGCGAAGACAGAAGAGAGATACAGTTAATAACCTGCCAGAATTCATTGTATGTCACATTCATCTATGTTTTCAACAACATATACACAGAGGGTATCTTGTTTTTAAGTGACACTAATAAAGAGCCCTCTGGAACAATATGTTTCGCACTTCCCCAGAGCATTTGCAGGAGAACCATTCTGCCATGTCTTACTGAATTTACAGAAACAGTGTCTTTCTTTAATAACAGAGTGGGCAACTGCAGCCAGGCTGTAATCCACTTTCCAGTTGGCAAATCCTTGAAGGACATACTTTGTTTTAAATCTCTTAAATCTCTGGTGTGTTCATGTGCACTTAGCTTGAGGTTAATTTTATACCATATTTTTAATAATTTTGTGCACAAACCATCAAAAAGCAAGGGTGTCACTACCTCAGCCACCTACACTGACAGTTTCATATTTCAGAGTATTTCTGATTTCAGAATTCTGGATAAGAGACACTCAACTTGTAATATGTATCTGTGTGTGTGTGTGTGTGTGGTTTATAGAAAATATTAGACTGGCAGATAGATAGTAATTACATGGCGTAGCATATAATTAAACCAAGATAAAACCAGCATTAAAGAATCAAATAATTACATCATCTAAAAACAAATTAAAACTGTCAACATCAAATAATTTTATGTGATCTATAAACACAAAAAGTTCTTAAAGTATCTGACACCAAAAGAAGCCTAGTGTAAGCAACAAATAACCATTTCTTGGGAAATTTCCACATGGCCACCCATTGGTTATGTGGCTGCTTATCTTTTCTAACTTGCAATCTTGCTGTGTTTGTGGGGAGAAGAGATAGGTAGAAGTGGATCTTGTGTAGGAGAAAATAGCAAATGACATTAGTTCAGTAACCTTTTCACCTTATTTCTGGTGGAGTTCTCTTATTCAAATCAAATGCATAAATTCAGTATCTGAAGGATCACAGGCCTCTACATAAGTCTACCCAGGCATTGCATTATATGCTCTCTGAAGTCTTGTTCTGTTTCTTACCACCTTCTGAGAAAAGAGCATTCATTTTTATTAGAAAACTCTTAGTAGCAATAAGTTGGTGGTATTATGTTCTTAGATAGCATCACAGAATCATGGAGTTGGAAGAGACCTCATGGGCCATCCAGTCCAACCCCCTGCCATGAAGCAGGAAATCGAATTCAAAGCATCCCCGACAGATATATAGCAGCCTTACTTTCTTGCCTCACCATAGTCATTCCCAGCGTGCTTCTTTACAGGCATTCTGAGAGAGACTTTCATTTCTAAAATGTATTTCTGGAGAAATGTTGTAAAATTGAAACGTAAATTAGGGCAACACAAATTTTAGCTCAACAGTTTGGTTGGACATACCTTCAGATTCCAGGCCGCCCAATATAGGAGGAAGTAGTCTTCGAGATGTCCTGAACCCAGACCATTCTTGATCAAAACCACCAACTTTTTGGTATTCTTGGAAGCAACTTAGTACTCATAATATTGGTGTCTGTACTAACTTGATACTTATGGGATATGTCCCAAATTTGAATCACTAGACCTAAGATGAAATAATAGGTATTGGAATTAAGTCTATTTTTCTTTAAGCAGAACAAAAGGCATGAAGATAAGCATCATAATTCACAGTAAAATAATTATTTTAGATTCTGATGGTTGGCTTTATAAAGTTCAATGATTTATCCAGGTGAAATTTGGCTTCAAAGAATGGGTCCTAGGAAGAGTGGAGTACACCCAAGTGAGTGACGTGCCACTGAGTTTGATCTTACCGCTGGTAATTATTCCTATGGTGGCCATTATCGTCATCTCAATCTACTGCTACAGGTAAGATACATTTTTCAGTCATCAGACATTGCTCAAGTGTCAGAGACAAAAGCTGATGGTGAAGCAAAATGGATCTGCAGAGAAATACAAAGAAAATTATTACTGAAAACTCCCAGAGCACTTTTGTTTAAAATGAAACACATGCAGTTCTCTGTGAAATAGAATACCATATTGGTTCAGTTTTATCAAGCATCACAGCTGCTAATCTTGAAACTGTATAACATGCAATTGGAGACATGTACTAAGAGAAGGTTAAGGGGCAGGATCTACTGTATGTACTCATGTATAAGTCTAGAAATTTTAGCCAAAAATTGACTCAAAATACCTGATTAATCTTAGCCATGGATCAGTGTAAGTACTGCACCTTGACTCTTATTTTAAAAGGGACCGCCCCTTCTCTTTGTCAGTCAGTCAGTAGCCTTTATTTCGGTCAACAAACCATCAGCTAAGTCAAGTGAAAGAAGAATGATGAAATACAACATTTAAGTAATTAATAACATCACATTTAGCTTATGCTAAATGTGATGAAAACAAGTGTCACCATTCACTATTGGTTGAATGACTGTCTATATAATCTAAAACCCTTCTCTTTGTGTGATGGCAAAAAGTCAGAGCTTAGTCTGTCAGGGAGCCCAGTGGCACAGCGGGTTAAACAGCTGAGCTGTTGAACTTTTTAACTGAAAGGTCAGCTGTTTGAATCCACGGAGCAGGGTGAGCTCCCACTGTTAGCTCCAGCTTCTGGCAACCCAGCAGTTCAAAAGCATGTGAGTAGATCAATAGGTAATGCTCTGGCAGGAAGGTAATGGTGCTCCATGCAGTCATGTCGACCACATGACCTTGGAGGCATCTATGGACAACACCAACTCTTTGGCTTAGAAATGGAGATGAGCACCGCCTCCCAGAGTCGGACTCGACTAGACTTAATGTCAAGGAGAAACCTTTACCTTTCTAATCTGTACCAGGAAAACCTAAAAGAAACACTGATTACTCACTCAGCACTACTTTGAGGGGAAACACCAAAGAGCTGCCAGTGCCATTTCCCCATCCAAACTTTCAAAAAGACTAGAAGAGACACTTCAGTGGAGAGAGTTGAAGGAATTATGGCTTTAGGTTCTCCCAGATAGACTCTCACCTTTCACACTGTGCTCAGAGAAGGGATTGGTTCAGCTTTTTTTAAAAAAGAGTCAATACCATACCTTGATTTCATTAAAAATGAACACCCATTCCCTTCTCTAAGTACAGTAGTAAAAGGCATTTTCAAGGGCCAGGAAGGAAAATGGTGACGACAGCAAGAGACGGGGTGATAAGCACTCTGAGGCTTCATTGGCATTTTCTCTTCATTATGTTTCTCAACTTATCCATGAATCATATCAGTCCATAATCTTGGCCCCCAAATCTTCAATTGACAAGAGGTCAACTTATATATTGCTATATACAGTATGTACAGACTAGTGTTTCTGTCTGTATGTTTCTGACAGGATTAAGCAATGAACTGCTCATCATGCCTTGCTGTTTCTTAAGCTACCATGATGAGATGCTTGGCATGAGAAAGGACATTCAGAGGTCATCATCACCATGATAATGAAAAGAAAGACAATTTTGGCATACGTTTTTAACTTAAAGAAAACACAATGAAAAAATGTGTTGATCCATTTTATTCCGAATGATTCACATATAGACTTTGCAGACAAGAACTATAGATTCATATCTAGGTTTTGTAGACAAGAACTATAGTCAGCCTGGTAGGTTCTTCATTCTATTCATGGCCAGGAACCGTATCTGATGTGAAAAAAATCAATATTTATTTTGTACGTTGCGATCTTTTGTAGTTTATTTCCGTCTTGATAAGAAATGTGAACCTTTTTATAAATAATAAAATAAAATCATCCTAAAGATGGCAATAAAAGGTGAGTGAACTGTTTAGGGACCACATCCCTTGTATATGAGCCTTATCGCTAAAATCTGCATACAGTCTGTACTTTCTTGCAGTGTTTTAACACAGCTGTGTACTCTAAATTCCTTCAGATGTCACTGGTTCATAGCACAATTCTGTCTATGAAAACAAAGTGAATTCCCCTTTTGTACTGATATGTGCATGTTGGTTAATCCTTTAATATATATTCAGAAACACAGTGCTCACTAAATACTGCTTATGGTTGTGAGACTTAAAATGCAATCTGTGCCTGTCTTGTTGTTGAAAAGCTGCATAAATGTAGGAATTAAGGACAATATTGATAAAATAATTAACTTCTGATACATCCCTTAGTCCAACATTGTAAACAAGTGAGGGAAGAGCTGGTAGCAATTATACGGCAACTTCATCCAACAGACACAATATCTTTTTAAATAGAGAAGACTGAAATACTTAGTTCTTTGCTGTAGATTTTTAAGCAGTCACTGATGCAGTGAAATCAATACAGTCAGGTTAATTTTATGCCAGCCTACACTTTGGGTGTTTTACTTTTCTTTCTCTGCCTTCACTTTAAATGATCATTGTGGGGGGTGGGGGGAGACACTGTCGTTCCAAATATCCCTCTGACTTTCTGATCAGCTGTATCGTAACATGATTTATATTTTTACAGGCTGTAACTTTTCCGTACTCTCTGTTTCTATTCCTCATAGACGAAAAAGCCAACAAGCGGAACGAGAGTATGAAAAAATTAAATCACAACTTGAAGGCTTGGAAGAAAGCGTCAGAGATCGGTGCAAAAAGGAATTTACAGGTATGACTGATGTCTGATTTCTTGTGGGCCCTCCAGAGAAATTACAAGATGTGCTCAAGCTCTGTTACTGTCTGCCTTAAACTGTCTTGTGAGACTTTGCGGAAGGCACAACCATTTTTGATTGTACCTTGTTGATGTTTGTATTGCGTACTTTTCTACCAATTAGATACAAAGGCTATCTATAAAAAGGGGAACCATAAACAAACTGACAGCACATTTATTAATTAAGCACCGGGACTTAACTTAGCTATAAGGACCATACATCTTTTGGCCTGAAGAGGTTTCTGTTAGTGACTGAATCAGTTTGCAGTAGAATAGAAATCTGTTGTTTTGCTGTGGTTGGTAGAAAAGTCCAAATCTAATTTTCTTTTCAGGGTCTGAATGTTCCCAAAATTGGAAATTGGAAGTAAAAATCTAGTAGATTGTATCTAAATATACAAATTATTTGCTTGCAGAGCAGACCTGTTTACATCACTGCATTTTGAATTTGCTAACAACAAAATATCTCATTTTTAATCTAGGGGGCGGTGATCCTATACGTAGCTATGCAGTAATTTAAATATTTAAAACTAACAATTTGGAGGAAAATACAGCCCTTCTAAATAAAAAAAAGCCTCTTTCTGCCAACAAAAGGAGAGCAGAGTCAGAAGGAAGTCTAGTAGTATCCCACTGGAAAAAGGAAGGCCACTAAGAAAGTACCCCACTGGAGTACCCTGTTGGGAAAAGGAAGGCACCTTTCATGTGTCCTCAGCCAAATGTGCCTATGATTCTGGCAGGATGAAGCAAAAGCCCTCTCTTGATGGTCCAGAAACTCAAAATAAGGTCAAAGAACAGTTACAATTCAGTCTGAAAATGTCAGAAAACTGAATGCATATAACTACTAGACTATACAGAAGGCAATTTAGATATATGTTAAATAGTTTACAGTAGTTTAGACAGAAGTCACCATTTGCATCTTTCTGTATCCCACTATAGACTATGAAGCTAAAAAGCCTATGTCTTGAAGACTATAATCCATCATTGCATCTGAAGTAGTGGACTGAAATCCACAAAAGCTCATGATAAAATAAAGTAAAACAAAGTTAGTGTTAAAAATGTTTTAAATTTGTACAGAAACAGGCTAGCTCAGCCATCGCTTGGAAGACTGCTGTGCTGGACAGTTGTATTGGATGCTACCTCTCAGTTTCGTGGTTTGTGTGTCTGGGATGGATTTTGCTGTGTTTCTTAGGATTTTCCTGAAATAGTATTACATGAATTTGAACAAATTTTCACATAAGCTTTCTACATAATTGGCACACTTATTTCTCCTTGTTTCTACATTAACAAATGAATATCCCAAATATTTCTATCTCCAAACCTGTATGTAAAGTCTTTTCCTTTTCCTCAGATATATATTGATAAAAAGGTTTCAATTCTTTTAGGAAGGTGCCCAGTGATTTATCCCTCAACAAAATTGTCAACTTGTCCAGTTGTATTAGTTTCCACATCTTCATTGTCCAATCATGTATAGTTGCTATTTCTGCCTTCTTCCATTGTTGAGCATATAGGATTCTTGAAGCTGCTAATGTACATTGCTGAATTCTCTCGTGTTCCTTTTTATTTGATTATTGAACACTCCTAGTAACATGAATTCTGGTTTGAAGTTGATTCGTACCTTTCTTTTTTATTACCCCATCAATTTGTCACTAAAACCTTTTGGCCTTTTAAAAGATCTGTATATGGAAGTAGGAGTCTTAATGAACTTCACATTTTCATCATTTGCTATTTGATTCTTTATACATTTTTGATTGGGGGGGTTGTTAAATGCCATCTAAGCATCATTTTGTACAAGTTCTGTTTAAGGTTATTGGATAATGTAAGCTTTAGTCCCTTCTGCAAACACTTCCCCTCATTTATCTAATTTCATTACTGCCAAAATTCTCCACCCATTTGCCCATACATTCTTTACTCCTTCCATTTTCAAGAAAAATGTATACATTTTACCAATTATTCTTTTCCGACATTCTTTTCCTTGGCCTTTGAAGCATTGAAATCTTTCTTTAAAAGATCCAGGGTACCCTCTATCTCAGGCCTGGGTAAACTTCAACCATAGGTTTTGAACTTCAACTCCCGCCGTTCCTAACAGCCTCAGGCCCCTTCCTGAGGCTGTTAAGAATGGCAGGAGTTGAAGTTCAAAACCCTTGGAGGGCTGAAATTTGCCCAGGCCTGCTCTAGCTGCTACGATGACAATATGGCTCTAATCCCCATGCCAAGTCAACACAGAATTACCTTGATATCAGGTGTAAGAAGCTGCAGATGTTCAAAGTTATTCACTGAGTTCTTTGGGAGGAACATTATGAAAGAGAAATGTAATTGCAGTGGATCGAAGAGATGGCTCCAAAGACACCAACAAACACACTGCACACTCAACCCATTTCGTATATTATGCAGTAACAATCTGGGTTGTCAATGGTGTACACATTGCTTGCTGGAAAAATCATTTCTTTGCTGCCCTCACAGCTGCAAGTATTTTATTTTTATTTATTTAGTTCATTTCTACCCTGCCCTTGAAGGGGACTCAAGGCAGCTTATAAATCCAGCAAAATTTCAGTGCCGTACAGATAAACAATTTCAGTGCCGTACAGGTAACAATAACAACACATCTCGTCAAAATATAAACAACCTAAATATAAAAGCAATTAAAACACATATCAATCAATCAAACAGATTAAAACCATATAAAATACCGAGTCATGATCTCATGTCCGGATCATTTTCCAAAGTAGGTTCTAAAGTGGTCCTTAATCTGTGTTGAATTGGATTCATCCTGAATCGTTCTCCATCATCACTCTAATCATCTACCCAAGCGAGTCCATTCAGAAAACCTAGCTGTGTGTGCTTTGCACCTTTTTAAAAGATGATTGCGAGCAACTGTGTCAATTGCCCAGGTCATTTCCCTACTCCGTATATAACAGGGCCTTAACAAAATAACCATTTCTAGTAGCTGGAAATTCCCCCAGAGCCAACACTCCTGTAGAGGACAGGAATCCCAGAAAATCTAAACTCTTTCAGATAGCGATGTGTCCATGAAAATCAGGTTCATTTTATTATGTCAGCTTGCCCAAAATTAGTGAGATTCATCTGGATATTTGTTGACAGTTTTGTCCCTCTTGTAAAGAAACTATTCCTAAACTTAAGCCATGATCAGTGCTGGACAACCTCAACAGTTGATGTTCAAAACACAGCTGAGCTTTGTGTTACCCACATACTAGCAGCAGAAGATATTTATGAAAGGCTGGCTAAGAATGGCTTCTGAAATGCAGGCGAAAAAGAGGAGAATAACACACACTTATCACTACAACCACTCTCTTGTTGAGGTGGTAACTTCTTTTTATTTATTTATTGTAACTATGCATTTTAACTGAAATGTTTTAATAATTATCCTAGCTTTTCTATTTTTCCATTTACTTTTAGCATTTTTTAATTGTATAATTTTAAGGTTGTGAGCTGCTTTGTGTCTCAGTTACCAAGATTAAAGTGGAAAATAATAATAATAATAATAATAATAATAATAATAATAATAGATACAGTATCTATGGATTGCTCGCATAGGATCCTCACATCTGGCAGGTCTCAGGAGAGAAATTTTAAAAATGCTGCTTTGGTCTCTTTTCTTTCACACTGACCACTCTGCTCTTTCACTATACTGTTTACATAGCTCTCTAACATAGGGAACTAGGTGGATTAAAAGGAATGAGCATCAGTGACAAAGTCAATAGTAATTCCTGAAACAGGAGACCATTAGATTAATTAACTTGCTGTGCTAGTCAGTCAGGACACTAGAAGCCCTCCAGCTTGCATTGCTTTGTAAGGTGACAAAGTAATTGTCTCCTGTGTCAAAATTGTAATGCTCTTAGATTAACCTGATGTCTTCTCAGTGATATCTGATGAACTGCATAGCCTCTTTCCCTCCTGCCAAAAGAACAGGCATGTTGCTGATGGACACTGATCCTTATTTCTTTATGGAGTGTAATTTCTGTCATTAATATTACAAATCAGTGACAGTAGAAGGAGGAAATGGCAACTAGGGCTTTATCCACAGTGCAGAATTGAAGCGTTTTGACACCATTTTAACTGCCATGACTATGGAATTCTGGGATTTGTAGTTTTGTGACCCACTGCCATGGGTCACAAAACTACAGAAAGGGCTGATGTCTCACCAAGCTACAACTCCCATGTTTAAACCCTTGTGCCAGCAGGACTGCTGACTGAAAGGTTGGCAGTTCAAATCCTGGAAGTGGGGTGAGCTCCCATCTGTCAGCTCCAGTTTCTCATGCGGAGACATAAGAGAAGCCTTCCACAGGATGGTAAAACATCTGAACATCCCCTGGGCAATGTCCTTGCAGACAGCCAACTCTCTCACACCAGAAGCAACTTGCAGTTTCTCAAGTCGCTCCTAACACAAGAAAAAAAAACTCTCATGATTTCATAGCATTGGGCCTTGGCAGTTAAAATGGTATGAAACTGCAGTAATCTCACAGTGTAGATACATTCTAAGTCTCATTTCAAAAGTTAGGATGCCTTTTGCTTTGTTTTCCTACAGTTTGCAATGTTCTAAGAAGCAATTTCTTCAAGAATTCCAGCATTGTATCAGTACAGCCAAACAAAATATTATTTTAAACAAAAAATGATTCCTCTGTGGCAAAAATATAAGGCTACCATACGAAAACCTCAATGTACATTACAAGATCTTTCCTGCAAAAAAAAATCACTTGTTTTTTTTCATATCAGAACATTATATATTTCTGCTCTATATTATCAAATTCTGTAGTACTGCTATTCATGCAAAAGATGCCTGTAATAGTTTTCTACTGTGCCATGAAGACTAGAAACACCATGGTGCAATTTGCCTCACTGTGCACAATAATTGACTCCCTGAATGCCGACCCACACATTCCTGATAAAATCTATTATGTAGTTACAAATCAGTAGCATTTTATGTTTAAATATTCCTGAGTAGTATCCACTGCCATTCACATAGCACTTGAAGTGGCTTACAACAAAATTAATGCAATTGACAATAAAATCAAAACAAATCTACCATGCATTTTCAGACAGCTAAAAGCCCTAATGTTGAAATCAGTACTTTGGTTTAAAACAACACAGGTGTGCTTGGAAAAAATCATTTCCTGAGAGATGGCATTACTTCCATTGAGGGATGCCATTAACATAATAGCTTGACTCGGTGACCTCCACTTTCCTTCTACTCACAATTAAAGACCTTAATATTCAGGAAGGCTTCTGGCAATGAACTGGTTGTTGCAAAAAGATCTTTTATTCTCATTGTTATGTTTTAAATTAGTACTGTTTTTAATCATATTATTTATTTTAAACCTTTTTATTATTTATTTATTATTTATTTGAGGTATTTGTATACCACCCTTCTCAACCCCAAAGGGGACTCAGGGCAGTTCACAGTGTTGGCATCTATTCAATGCCATTGATTTTTTTAAAAAGTTTAAAACATCAAAATTGACCCTCCCCTGATAAAACATTAAACATTATTTAACACAGGACATAAAATAGCATCACATATCACACAAAGAGATAGCCGTTGTCTGTAAACAGTCCTGGGTCACTGCATTCTCAACTTTCACTTTAAATATTCCTATGGTGGGCCGAATGCTTGGTTCCACAGGTCTTTAGCTGTCTCCTAAAGGTCAGGAGGGAGGAGGCCGACTTGATCTCACTGGGGAGGGAGTTCCACAGCTGTGGGGCCACCATCAAGAAGGCCCTGTCCCTCATTCCCATCAGCCACAACTGTGAGTCTGATGGGGCCGAGAGCAGGGCCTCTCTGGATGATCTTAATCTTAATAGTCTAGATTATTTTATAGTTCTGCTATGTATTTGTGTCCTCTTGAATCCTATTTTAAGAGAAAGGTGGAGTGAAAATAAAACTTGTACACAGGAGCCATTTGGATGTTCATAATTGATCACCAGACTTTGGTGAGTTCAACTGAGTTGAGACACAACTTTCCTTGAAAATGTACCAGCCAAGGGATTTGTAGTAGTCATTTCCAAACCTTCAAAATGTAACCCTTTAGCACATTATAGTGATCACAAGGGAGCTTAATAAATCCCTTAAGGCAAAATCTTTCAAAGGGTATTTTCTGTGTAGGAATCTCAAACAGCTTCTGTCTTTTCATTATATCTATCCCTCTTTCCAGCATTCTTTCAGAGTCTTGTCTGGGACGTAGTCAGGGTATGGAGAAAGCAAGTTTATTTTTAATGGTTTGGGGTCAAACATAAAACATGCTTGACTCCCAGGAAAAGATATGACCGCTACCCTGAAAGTGCATGGCCTTATGTCCATTTATGGGGATAATGTCGTAGAATTAGCAATTTCCATCTTTGGTTTTTCAAAGCAGTTCAAGGTTGCTGTAGAAAGGGCAATAATTTCACTACTTTATGTCTCCCCACACATTGCAAGAGCAGAATAATGTTGAAGAAGGAAAATGTGGTGGACCTCTTGGGTCAGATATAGTTTGTGTTGACATGACAAGGGCTTTAAAGACATACACAAGTGCCCACACCTTGCTCTACTTGGAGCCATTCCCTTGCATACACCTGCAAGTATGATGAACATTTAGCTGTCAGCTAATAATTGCTATTACATATTAAGGTGTTATGTATACAATGGATGTTTCTCATTCTGCCTGAGATATTTTTTTTCATGACCCCTTTTGCCTGAGAAATATTTATGCCATCATTTGCAAGGCTTACTAAACAAATTGGTTTCCCATGTTACAAAGAACAGCTGGAGCTATTTCTGTAGAGCCCATTGTAAACATTGTTGCTAACATTTTACTGTTGCCAATTTTTGTGACCCCAACACTGAGCTAAGGGTACCCTATTTGGGGTCAGAACTCACAGTTTAAGGACCTCTTCACCTGGCCCTTTTTGGCCCTGCCGTTGCACCAGCAATTGCCGGTGAAAGGGGAGCACATGGGGCAGCTTGTGGCACTATGCACATCGTCCCTCCTCCCCTCATCACATGGTGGGGGTGGGAAAGGTTGCTTTGGCACAATTTCCCTTTGCCATCACACAGCAAAAGAGGAGGAAAGTGCAAGTAGCTCCATCAAAGCTACCTAGACTTCACTTTCCTCCCAGTAGTGGAGGAGAAAGCGCCTGCCGTGTGATGGTGCATGGCAGGCCCTGTCCTTGCCATGCATAAAAGTGGCAAAATGGGGCAAAATGCCTTGTGTGAAGAGGTCCTAAGAAACTGTGATCGGGGAGACTTTACCTTAAATTTATACCAACCCTACCATTAGGTGGTGTCAGGCAACTGATCACCAGGGAAAGCAGATTCATTTTGGCCCCATCTACACCGCCATATAATCCAGTTTCTGAATCCAAATTATCTGCTTTGAGCTGGGTTATATGACAATGTAGATTCACATCCAGCTCAAAGCGCATAGTCTGAATTCAGAAACTGGATTATATGGCAGTGTAGATCCATCCTTTGAATTAGCTGGATTAGCTCCACCTATTGCTCCGCCTGTAGCAATTTCTGCTATTCATACACACATCTACAAGCTTCTGCTATAAGTTAATTATTAAATGTGCACATGGTATAATTGGGCATTGAATGTGACTAGGGGATTGGTTCATGTCAGATACTTCTAGTGCCAGATACAGTTCACTCTGAGGGACTCTCAGAGCTAGCTATAAGACAGAATGACAGGGGGAGAGGGATCTGAGGCAGTGGATCCATAAGTAAGTATAGAGACCTATTCTGGATCCACATGGTCTGTCACAATGAGAACATAGGTTTCCAGATGGAAGGTAGTCATGACAAGGGTTTGCTTGACACCTTCCATTCAGCATATTTTTCCCTTTCACCCCCTATTCATGCCTCTGCAAAATCTATGGCACCACTGATAACTGCTGGGCCCCAGTTACAATGCTCAAGGGCCAGGGCTTCCCAGTTCTGTGTTTATACCACATTTAAAGTTAACTTTAAGACCATCTTAAAATCTTTATTGTTGTCTACCAACATTGCGTTTTCCATTCTTGAAATCTGAAGACTTCTGAGGAAAGTAGGTCGCTCTGTGTAGACCCATAATAGCGTAATGATAACAGAGCAGCCATGTTTCCTATTTCAGATGGTTGGAGAGTTTGGGCCACCCAATTTCCTCTTACTTGACAGAATAACAGTATCTCAACTTGAGTGAATTCTGTGTGGTGAACTCATTGAGCAAACTATAAACTATACCTAGAGGAGGAAGTAGAATTTGGATATATTGACAATACATGGTTATGTCATGCCATTAATTGATAAAAATTATACATATTCTAGATAGTTTGCATTTAGGGTGGCAGTACTAAACTAGCTAATGCATAAGTAGTCTAGTCAGTCAATTACTGATAAGTGTGTTCAGAATCAACATTCTTTCCTCGATAATTTGCACATGTAACTAATTCACAAGAGGAAAACAGGTATGCTAACTGTTCTTCTATAGGAAAATCCAGCCACACTTACAGTACAGATTTTGCTACATGAATACAAATGAAAGGGGATAAATGTTTAAAGGATGTGTCACTGGAAGTATTGAAATACCATTTTCTATGCAGCAAAAATTGAATCAATAGTACATTTTGTATTAACGCCTGATAAATATTTGTTGTTGTAGATCTAATGATAGAAATGGAAGATCAGACAAATGACATCAATGAAGCACGGATTCCGGTACTGGACTACAAAACCTATACAGACAGAGTCTTCTTCTTGCCATCCAAAGATGGAGAAAAAGATGTAATGATCACTGGGAAATTGGACATTCCTGAAGCCAGGCGATCAACCGTGGAACAGGCATTGAATCAATTCTCCAATCTGCTTAATAGTAAATCATTTCTCATTACTGTGAGTAGAAAATAAAAGGTCACCTTTTGTATTCCTTGAAAGCTTTTTTGCCTGATAACAAAACCAACATTAGTCTACATATGTTGTGTCATGAGCCTCTTGTTCAAACTGTATTCACGATGTAAATAAAATGTCACATAATTTTGATTATTTCTCCATCATTCCTCTGTGGATGAGTATGGTATTCAGTTTAATTTGGTCCGATCATTGGATATGTATTCTCACTTTGATTTCTACATCAGCTATTTGCAGCAGCAAACTAAATGCAGTATTTGAAAATATTCTTCCTCAAATCCATTGAAATTGGAAATTAATTAAATAAAAAAATCAATTGGAAGTAGACTGATGTGTACCTTATGCTTGCTTTGAGTCTTTTGATGCTAGGCCTCAAGAGAAGAGTTGTGGCTGATACGCTGATATTCAAACTTTAAAAAATAGAATGGTGTTGCATATCTATGCCCCATATGTCAATTAATACCTTTTTATTCTAAGCAGGTATGTAGTTACAATTGTAAAAAAATTAAATGGACCAATTAAACAAAAGCTGTGATCAAAACTGAAGAAGTTGTACTCAATATTAGAATATATTTTGTCCCATTGATTTATAATTTTTGAAGTCTGTTTCCGGACTGAATAATATGAGCAAAATTCAGTTGTTATTCATTCACAAGCTGTTGTCTTTTGTTTTTGTTTTGTGTAGTTCATTCACACGTTGGAAAACCAAAGGGAATTTTCTGCCCGTGCAAAAGTATATTTTGCATCTCTCTTGACTGTGGCTTTGCATGGGAAGCTAGAATACTATACTGACATCATGAGGACATTGTTTTTGGAGCTGATGGAGCAATATGTTGTGGCCAAAAATCCTAAACTGATGCTCCGAAGGTAGGGAAGTTTTCTTCAAGTAACTCAGTACCATTGGAAGTTGCTCAGTTGTCACTGAAAACTCCCGTATTTTTCTGAGATACACACAGAGAAAAACAAGATGATCTGCTGCTATAGATTAAGTTCAGGGTGGCCCAAGACATAGTATTACCTGAAATAGTTCACTCCTTTCCATATACAGAACAAACATATGAATTCTGCTTTGGTATTGTCAGTATCTTCCAATTCTCCAGTGACCAGCAAGCTAGTTTAGGGGCAGGAACAAGACAGGCCAAAACACAAGTGGTTCAGTCCTCCAGAAAGAAGGGAAAGGTGAAGGGCCACTACTATTAGCTCTTCTACATTGCCTGGCATCTGCCTCTTTGAACAACTGCCAATGGTAGGGCTGACCCTAATTAGGATTCCAAAGAGAGTAGCATAATTTCTTAAGGAAAGTAGAACCATTGACTCTCATGTTATGAGACATTTGTCCTCTAAAATATGTTTTGCCAAATTTCATATTGAACATTTTAATCTAAATTATTCCATATGTACTATCTAATTAGCATTTAATTTATGTAATATGTATACACCATTTTCACAGTCTGCTTTGATTTTGTTTTTTGTTTCTTTTCCTCTGTCTATAACCATTTTGTTCAGTGATTTGTCTTTATACTTTGGCACTGGTTGTAAGCTATTCTTTTTATAGTAGTTTATTTTGTAGCACAAAATATGGTTGATTCAGATGTGCAGTAAAATTATTTAAGAGTAAACACTGAGAAGAAATTGAGACAGAATGTATATCTTGATGGATAACTTTGGCATTTCATGTGTCTGGAAGCATATTATAGTATTAGAGAACTGTCACCACATTCCCATATTCTTATGATATAATATTTTATATTTTTGTCCCATTCTTCCTCAAGATCCCCACCAATTCTGGGGAAAGTTAAAACGTATATGGTTATTCTCCCTCCATATCTTCCCTGCCACTTTTGTTGGGCCAAGAGATGACAAATGACACATGGTGAAGCTTCATGACTAAATGAGGATTTTAATGCAAACTTCCCCAGTAATGGCCATACACCCTATGTCATATTTGCTCTCAGAGTCATTTAGCATCAGCAATATAGCACCATTACCTAACTTGTCTGCTCATGGTATGATTGATAGGTAGAAAGATACATAGATAATAGATAGATATTATGTAGGTTGGAGAGAAGCTTTACAGCTTGACAAATACATTTTGCTCCTTCTTCACACATTCGTTCTTTTCTTTTAGATCAGAAACTGTGGTGGAAAGGATGCTTTCCAACTGGATGTCAATTTGCCTGTATCAGTATCTCAAGGTAAAGGCTGGCATGCATGGACTCTGTACACTAGCATTTTCAGACCAGATCTTGGGGTGGGTACTTTGGGGACTATAATTTGCAGAACCTTCCAGACAGTGTGTCCACTGTTCAGCATTATCAATTATCCTTGGGTGTGCTTTTTATCTCTGTATGGGTAGAAACGAGTAACATCTGATTTCAGCACATCATAATGTGGCCCATGGTTCTGGTTTGCAACAGATGTTAATCATAGCCTATTTGTTCACATAAAATGGGGGAAATTATGGTTGTCCACATACAGGAATCAGATATTGCCGATCTCCATCTGCGATGGAGAGGAAGGAGAAAATGAGCTTGAGCCTCATGTCTTTGGGATTCATAGTGTCAGAGCTGAGTTTCACATTACCTTTTAATGCAGCCATGGTTTATCTGTCATGAAGTAGCCAGTAGGACATGGTATTTTCTAGGCCTGGGCGGTTTCGTTTCGTTAATTCGTAATTCGTTAATAATTCGTTAATTTTTCCAATTACAAAACGATAACGAACCATTCTGGAGCAATCATTAAAAAAACGAATTTTTAAACACGTTTTGTAAATGCTTCGTATTTCGTTATTGTATTCGTTTCGTTATTGTTCTGAGGTCGTTTCGTTATTATTTCCGCATGTCTGGGCCAGTTTTATGGTTTAATTAGTGGAAAAAAATTATAATATCACACCAACAGTCAACAACAGAGGGAGAGGGAAGCTTCAGAAGTTTTTGGAGGTTTTTTAGCGTATTTCGCGGTCGCATCCGCCATTAACGAATCGATTCGTTATTGTTTCGGAAATCGATTCGTTAATTTTTTACCATTTACGAAATTTCGTAAATATCGAACTTTTTAAAAGGAAAATTTTGTAATTATTTTAAATATCGAAACAAAAAAAACCCCCAAATACAAATCGATTTTAGAAACAAATTTTTGCGTTGTTACCCAGGCCTAGTATTTTCTTATCAATTTTGACAGGACAATGCTGGGGAGCCTCTTTATAAGTTATTCAAGGCTATCAAACATCAGGTGGAAAAAGGACCTGTGGATGCTGTGCAAATGAAGGCCAAATACACACTGAATGACACCGGATTGTTGGGAGATGATGTAGAATATTCGCAACTGGTAAGTAGCTTTTCTCAGTATTTCTTTGGGGATGTGACAATATACAGGAACGTTGGGAAATTCCAAATGTTCCTGTATGAAAAGAGATAGTCTGAAGTGAGTAATCTATTCATTATCATTTGAGTGACTCTTCCTTGTAATCTGAAACTCTGCTTTATCATGGTCCCCAAATGCATTGCAGCTTCTACTTCATTTTGACCATAAGTGTGTGGACCACCCTTCTGACTTCAGATTTCCTTCCCCAATATGGGAAGGCCAAAGATTGTGTAGTAAGGATCTTGTATTGCACATCCATGTCTCTTCCAAATTCCCATGTGATTATTCTGGTTGTCTGCATAAGGTTCCTAATGTTTCAGAAAATTGTTAGTTAATATTTAAAATAATAAAAAGCTCTCCCAATGTCAGAATTAACTTCATTAATATAGTACTATCAGCCAACAGTGGGGATCTTCTGCTTGTGAAATTTTTGGAATAATATGGCTGATCTATTTGGTGTCTGGATTAGATGAACTTTTGTTCTAATGTGACCTGGAAATGAGAACATAGTTAAATGTTTGATTTGGCTGCCTGCAATCTATTATACATGTTAGCCTTGGTAGTTTCTTATGGCCCAAAATATCTGACTGACATCAGGTTGGGGAAGGCTGGGTTGCCCATCAATATTTTCACAGCAGCTTAAAGAAAAAGACTTCAAGAGTGGAGTGTTGTGTAGTTCTGGGGCTGTATGGCCATGTCCTATCAGCATTTTCCCCTAACATTTCACTTGCATCTGTGGCTGGTATCTTTAGAGGACTTAGAGAGTGTTTGATAATTTTTTGTTTGCATTCTTCAGCACCTTTGCAGCACCTTCTATGTGCCTGTCTTATTTATTTGTGTGTGTGTGTGTTGCTGTTGTTAAGAATATTCCTGTTGTTTAGGGGGGAGGTTGTCCATGGTATAACTTTTATTCCCACAGAAACTCTTCTCAAGTCTCACTTCTCTGCTATCATTGTTCTGCATAGAGTTCAAAAGAGTCAGAGTAGACATACAAATAAGCCTTTGCAGGCTGTCATGTGTACAAAATATGAAGGGCAGACTTGGGTGCTCAGGGGTCAGCTGAAAGGACAGGATCTTTTCACATGTAGCAGCCTGCCTGTGAGATGGGCTCCCCAGAGAGGCCCAAAGGTGCCAACTTTGACATCCCTCAACTGTTGTAAGTGTCAGGAGTGACTTGAGAAACTGCAGGTTGCTTCTGGAGTGAGAGAATTGGCCATCTACAAGGATGTTGCCCAGGGGACGCCCAAATGTTTTACCATCCTGTGGTATACTTTCCTCATGTCCCCGCATGGGAAGCTGGAGCTGACAGACGAGAGCTCAGCCCGCTTCCTGGATTCATACCATCGGCCTTTCAGTCAGCAGTCCTGCTGGCACAAGGGTTTACCCATTGTGCCACCAGGAACATCTTTAGTCTTTAGCTAATTGACTGGTTTCAAACTTTAATTATAAGATGGCATGAATCTTTTGTAGAAAAGGGTCTTAAAGCAATGTCCAGTGTCCAGAGGGTGATGGAGGGCAGGAGGAGGAGAAGGTATCATTGCAAAATATAAAGCAAACTGAATCCACTGAAGGCATGGAGAGGGCATTTAATGTTTGCCTTCCCCGTTGAACCCATTTATTTCTCCTGTAACTGGTATTTTGGCAAGATATTCCTCATTGGGCAGTTCCCCACCCCCACGGATTTAGTTTTCTTCAGTGCTAAGTAAGGGAAGAAGATCCATGCATTATGTAGTCCACTTAATTATCAACAGATTGCTCTTAAAATAAAAGTCTTCATATGAGCAGTATATTTGCAGAATTCACCTCTAGTGTAGTCCTGACTTTCTTGGGAACAATTTAAAAATAGCAGATATGTGGAGACTGTGGGACTCAGCTTTGCAGAATGGTGCTGTCATGTTCTTTGTCTAGAAAATCAATCTGCTGTAGGATTTCTCCAGAGTTTATTGACATCACTAGAAGCTATTTCATTTTGTTTGACAGTGAGTTGTACAATAGTATGTCTGTTGTATCAGAGGAAACTTAATTTAAAAAACTAAACTCTTATGAAGTGCTCTTTGCAAGCACATTTAATCTATTTCTGGGGGGAAATGCTAGTGAGGGAATGTGAGAAGAATGGAACGTTTATAAGAATTTTGAATGTAGGTTATGGCAATTTTCAAGGGGAAATGGCAGGAATAGACTTAATTTTTAAAAAAAGAAATAAGGCAGCCTGACATATTGAAGGTACTGCCTATTGTAAGAATGTAATCAAAAGTTCCTTATTAGACACTCTCCAAGTCACTTTATTAGTGCTGTTATAAAAATATGAATACCAAGTAACACAAGAAGGAAAGGCCTCGCACACAACCATGCATATCAAACAAGGCCATCATAAATAGATAAACATGTAACAAACAAATCAGAGAAACAGGATACAGTACTTAAAGCAATGCTAATTCAGATTGCCTGTGAAGATAACAAACCAAAGTAAACATCCATAAAACTACAGGCCTGAATAGAATTCAAACAACTCATAACAAGGAATATAAATAGTCACAGAAATCAACATCCAGTCTTAACATGTTGAAATGAAACTCAGAGATAGGAAGTCTATATGTTTCCAATCTAGGTACACTGATGAAGTCTTTGAATGTTGGCCAGAAGGCCACTTCCAGGAACTTGGGGAGTCTTCTTGTCGAAAATATGGTCTTGTTTGATAAGAGTAAAAATACAGATGTGTAGAATCCAGAGCTTGGAAAGGTTATTATTTTGAGAGGAGGGAGGGGATACTGTTCCCAGAATCTCCAACCAGCACAGTTCTGGCCATGTTGATTGCAATATTTGGGAAACTGTAATCCCTCAGATTTTATAAACTCTGCTTTCTTTGACCATTTAACTGATTGCTACAACCAAATCTTTCCCAACTCATATCAGCCAGACACATGGGTTATAACCCCCATCCAGTCTAGAATCCGCAGTTGGCATGGTCAGATGATAGGGATTGTAGTAGGTGTAGTATACCTGGAGAACACCAGATTGGAGTGCCATATATTGACATATGAAAGTGTTCTGCAGTCCCCTAGAGACTCCATCATTAGCTTTTGGTCTTTAATGGCATACTACTGCCAAACCTAGTTTTTCTCAAACTCTCTCATTCTGCTTGACAGAATGTGAAATATCTTCTTTGAAATGTCCCAAGTATCATCACATATATTTTCTCTAAGTTGTGGAAGAATCGACTATCAGGATTGTGTGCTTTCCCAGTTCTTTCAGCCTGAAAACTTGATGTGTCTAAATGCAGGAAAAGTAATTACCAGCAGTGTTAATTGTCAGCATTAATCTACCATGCCAAGTTAAATCAAGCATGTGCAAATGATTCTTCAGTTGCCAATATGATCAGCAGCCTTGTTATCTATTTGTGGGTCCAAGGTCATTGTTTGAGATCCATCCTTAGGCAAGTTCAATCTGCTCAGAAACTTAATTGTGGGGGTACATAGACCACCATATAAATAATTTGGAATGCATGAGTATATAATATGCAAATAATAACGTGGTGCTCTTGTTATTTCATTCATTTATATCCTGCCTTTTCCCAATATTGAGACTCAAGGAAGCTTACAGTCTTAAAAACTGAATAATTTAAATGCATTCATAAAGATCAGTGAAATATATATATAAGCTTTTCAGAAAGCAATTAGTATTTAGAAATAAAAAATAGAAGTTCATTAAATGGCAGGATATTTAAAAACAACAAAATAACACAACATTAAATGTCCATTGTAGTCAATTCCTGAAAACGTGTTGGAATAAGATAGCTTTCCCTTGGTAAAGGAGGGCCCGTCTATACAGCAACTAAAACATGGAAGTTGCCGGGTTTGAAGGGATGGGTGGCTACATAACTCAAGTGGTAAATCCACTCTGATTCACTGCAACAAATGAAAAATATGTATTAAAAGGGTCCTCTTATATCCAATTGTGGCCAGAAAATGCACATATTCGCATCACTGTATATTCCTGAACTTTCGAAAAACACACGATTTCCTGCTTCAGTACATGTCCACTTTTAAAAAGCCCAAAATAGATGATCGGCTGATTAGGCTGTGAAACAAGTAGTGAAAGGAAACACAAATGGAGAGCAAACAGAATTTTCTGAAGCTTTTTATTTACAATTTATAATATTAAATAGAGCATGAATAAACAATTGGGGAAGAAAATTTGGTGAATTTTTTAAAAAATCACTATTATGTGCTGAACCTCATATGCACACATGCAAATCTGCTTATATTTATATTAAGATATTCACGTGTATGCATATACAGTCAAGTGTGCAATGGAGTGTTGTTGTTTTTTTTAAAAAAAAAAACCCTTCCATTAGATTTCCCTTTTCTGTGCTCCATCTTCTGGTACAGAGGAAGCCTGTGAGGATGACAGGGGATCCTGATCTTTGTGGGAACCTGCAATCAGGTCCTGGGATTTTTAACCCCCATTTTAAACCTGGATTTTTGTGCTGTCTGGAAGCGCCCAGAGAGCAATGAGGGAGTTCCAAAGTCTGGGAGGAGCTGCTGAGAAGGTCCTCTTCTCATCCCCAAGCCCAGGAATGAAGCGAGACTTAGATAAGGGCCTCCCTGGAGTCCATTAAGTCAGTTTCCTAATGTCACGATATACCTGTTAAATAAGTATTGCTTATATGTTGACGTTCATATGTCTTCTCCAGATTGACTTTGTTACCTGTAGGGTTAAATATATTTCACTTAACATTGGTTTTATATTTTTATGAGAAAAGGAGAAATGCCTTTGGCACTAGGATCAAGTTATCACCAACTGCAGTTATCATGAGGATTGCATTATCTGTTGTTTCGACAGAGCGATGAATAATAAACTTTGCTTTTTCAATAAAATTACCTTGTTAATTGATTTAACTAAGCAGCCACAGATGGTAGATAGTCCGGCATCCTTCAATGGACATGTCTGTGTTTAAAACCTGTCTTTAAATAGTTCCCAAGATTTAGTACTATAAGCACAGAAATATAACGAGGGAAAAAATCCATTGAAAGTACTTTTCTTTACCTTCAGAATAGGGGGGAAATGATCAGAAGACTCAAATGGCTCATTGACTAGTTAACTATGAAGCTGAGGTGTATGACCCACATTTCCATCACAAATAAATGACTAGGTGTGCTAATGAGAACATGCAGGAAGTTATACTGTCTGTCTAAATTTCAGCCTTTATGAATAATAGAAAGCTTTTGAGTAAACAACTGTTTTTCTCATCTCATTGCAATAACCATGACATTTCCCACACTTTAGACTGTAAATGTGATTGTCCAAGATGAAGGCACAGAATCTGTTCCAGTGAAAGTACTCAACTGCGATACCATTTCTCAAGTAAAAGAGAAGATCATAGACCAAGTCTATCGAAATCTGCCTTATTCACAGTGGCCAAAGCCTGACAGCGTAGTTCTCGGTACGTCTCTCTATTCACTGCTTTGTTAACAGAACATAATTAAAGCACTGGTGTCAAAAAGAGAATATTAACAAGAAGTACTTCTGCAATTCTTGTATTCACATTCTCTTCAATTCATATTATCCCACTGTAGAAAAACCACATGGTTTCAAATCTATTCACAAGTATGTAACCAGTCGATGTTTGTGCATGTTCCTTCAAGTTGCTTGTCGAATTACAGTTGCCCTGTGAATTTCATAGGGTTTTCTTAAGCAAGGAAATGGTCTAAATTGTTAAAAGTAATAAGTATTTTCCCCACCTCCACTCCCAATTACATGTCATGAAATTTCAGATTTCTCTATAAAATAAATGCGTTTTTCACTTTCTCACTTACACCGTAAGTCATTGTTCACTATATTGGCTACTTTTAAAAAATATTATTCTGATACATATGAAGGAAGATATTATTTGAAGCCTGGAATCTTTGAGAAACATTCAAGGAGTAAGTTCATCAAATTACATAGGTTTATTTCCAAGTAGACATGCGTAGGATTGCATTGATAGACTTAATTCTTATTATTATATGTAGTTCAGGAAGAAAAGTAATGATTTATTGTTCTTTTTAAAGCACAGCTAATTATTGGATTTGTTAGTAGTGGGGGGAGTAGGTGTTAAGAGTTCTCTAATGCTTCAGTGGTTTGCTAAATGGAAGCTCATTTCTGGTTCATATTATTTTTAGTTCCACATCAATAAAGCTTGTTTCTCTCTTGTAATTGCTCCTCAGAGTGGCGTCCAGGTTCTACAGCACAGATACTCTCAGACTTGGATTTAACATCCCAAAGAGATGGCAGGTGGAAACGCATCAATACCCTAATGCACTATAATGTAAGAACATATTTTCAAACACTTGTAAATATTTTTCAATAGCTTTTTAATAACATACAGCTTTTCCTAGCGGACAAGAAAGGAATGGATTGCTTCTCTCACTCACTCCAACACGCAGGAAAGGTGAACATCTTTTGTGTGTCCCCACTAGGGGGAGAAATTTCCAGAAAGGTCAATCATTCCTGCCTCCTGCTCTATTAGAGCAGTGGCTCACAACATTTTTTTGGCCAGGAACCAAAAACTTTTCAACATTAGTACCAAGGGGGTTACAAATCAGTTTTTGGCCAACTTTTGGTTATTTGGGGTGCTGGCTCAGAAAATTGCATTGGATAGAGCACATCAACTCTAGATCCTGATACAGAAAATATGCCATCCAGTAGTCACCAACTGCTCGCCCACAGAAAACCATATTTAATAAGCCTCAGCACTATAAGAGGGTTTTGCAAAACCAGTTTCTCTCATTGCAATGGTGTAGTAACAGTGGGGCTGTGGACCATACTTTAGTTCTTGTGGACCACTGGTGGTCCACGGACCACAGGTTGGGAACCATTGCAATAGGGCATACATTTTCGTCCCTCTTCCATCATTCTAGAATCTTCCCTTCTCTCTTTCTTCTCTCTCTTTTTCCTCCTTCTCCTTGAAAAAATAAGAAGCCTTTTCCCCCTTCTGTTTTACCTCCTTTCTCTGTAACCCATCTACAGTTTCTCCCTGCTTGTCAAAATCTGCTCACACAAGGACAGGCTATAGCTTCACACTTAGAAATTGTGCAGGATATGCTGAAGGCCTATGGGTATTCTGAAAAGTTGGTGAGCACCATCTTGGCCTTCCAATGGGCTTCAATTCATAGAACCTATGAATACACATTTAAAGTTTACTGAAGGTAGTGCAGTGCAAGTGCAAATACATGATTCAATTTCTTCCTTATTAAAATTCCTTCAGAATGGTGTTGGCCAGATCTCAGATCCAACACGATCAAGAAGCAAATTGCAACCCTCACTCAGGAGGATTGTTTTTTGCTACATCTGCCTTTTTCCCCTCCTGAGACCTGGGCATAGTTTTAAAGGCATTAACAGTTCTACCTTTCAAACTGAAGCAGCCTAAAGAATTTTCTTGGATGCACTCTTCCTGACCACCATATCTTCAGCACACAGATTGTTGGAATTAGGCACCCGATTAGCATGAAAAGAGCTTAGTGTCTTCATTATTGAACCCAGGATGCTTTGGCAGGCCCCCACCTTCATTCCTAAGGTGAACTCTGCATTCCACATGCAAAATGCTATCCTCCCTCCTTTTGCCCTCAGTTATGAAATGCCTTGAACATGATTTTCCTGCTTCTTGGCAGGGGGTTGGACTGGATGGCCCACAAGGTCTCTTCCAACTCTATGATTCTATTCAAGACATTAGAGAAAACATGGCAAACATTGGATATTTGCTGAGCCATTCCCATTTACATCAAGACGATAGCTTTTGCTCTTCTGAATATTTCTGCCCATTCGATGGAGAATATGGTATCAGTCTCCACTCTTAGTCTCTTTCCACACTGCTATATCCCAGGATATGATCCCAGATTATCATTTTATCCCAGATTATCTGGCAGTGGAAACACATACAGTCCCGTTTAAATCAGATAATCTGGGAGGAGATCCTGAGATATAGGGTGGTGTAGAAGGGGCCATAGTCCACAAGGAGAACAGCCACATCGGTGGGCCTTGTCACCAATGCCTCCCTAGTAGAAATAGGGTATCCACATGGAAGTCACCCTCAGTATTCATTAAACACTGTAAACCCAATATTTATGACTCAGCCAAAGCTGCCTTTAGCAGATATATAGCAAGTAGTTGAACTATAGAATTTTAAAGATGCCAGCACTACCCATCCTTACTTAGGAAGTTCTAGTATATCTCATCAAGAGATTGTTTCGCCTTTCTCTGCTGGGTATAAAAATGTTGATCTTACCTAAAATATGTTCATTTCCAGTGGAGATAGGCTGAACATCCTGCCCATTCTGAAGGATGCTAGCATGAGGCTAAAGCAGACAAAGGCAAACTAAGGCCTGGGGGCCAGAAGTAGCCCCCTGGGTGCTTATCTCAGGCCCTCCTTATTTTTCCTGTCCTCTTGACAGAAGGACACGGAGGCTTACTGTGTCCTCATGCCAAAAAGATAGGGGAGGAAGACACGCAGCAGCTGAGAGCCTCCTGGAGTGCTCTCAGCCACTGTGTGCCTTGCCCTCCTCCCAGCATAAGGACAGTGTGACCCAATCCTTATGCCAGGAGGACAGCTATGAAGGCATACGGTGAGTGAAAGCCCTCTGGAACACCCTCAGCCACTGCCTGTCTCACCCAGGGGAGGAGTTTCGAGAGGTAGGATCCAGGCAGTCACTACATGTCCCACCTTTCTCCCAATATAAGGATGGGGTGAGCAGCCCAGTCCTTATGCTGGGAGGACAATCTGAGGATGATCTAGGCCCTGCCCTGGCCCCTGCTGGCCCCTCCCTCCCCACCCAGAATGTGCCCAGCCCCCCTCCCTTGTGGTCTGGTCCACTCAGCTGGGCCCATAATGCAGCCCCAAGGCAAAAAAAAGTATAGTTGAAAATGTTTTCCCCTACTTTCTCTGTTATTCACTTCTTTTCATCTTAGAGTTTTTAAAAAAGATAAAGAAAGTTCTTTTTTGATGCATTGTGTTAGCTGTTATAGCGTGACCTTTCTTGGGATTGCTTCTCTGATGGGAACACCAAAAAGGTCTACCTTTTTCCTGCCTCTCAAAGTGAGTGGGGGGAGCAACCCATCTAGATGATGTTCATCTATTCTCTGCTGAAAGTAAATGTATTTCAGGTAAGATTCTTTACCTTAAAGCTATTTGGTTGAGATAGCATGCAGTCTTCTTCCCATAAGATCTAAGAGCTGATGCTTTCTGTTGGTTCACAAAGACCAAGAGGGAAATCCTTAAAGCCTCCAAAATTATGTAGACATTTGCTTCAACTAGGCAATTATAGAATAGCAGCTTCTTTAGAAAGCAAAGCATATTCTTTACTCAGGATAAAAGTTTGCTTTGTACACAAGACAAGCTGTCATGTATGCCTCAGGCAAGGATATGCTTCCAGGAACACTTTCAAACTTGGAAGAATGCAGCAAGTCTTCACTCCTCTTTAGTGAATGTTAGTATCCCAAATTCAAAGCATTCAAAGGCTTGAATATTGACTTGCCTAATAAAAGAAGAAAATATTTCAATAGTCATTGGATTTGAACTCTTCTTAGAAACATTCACAATGGATCTTTTCCAATTCACTTCAAAGGTAGGCACAGCTTAATGCATACAAATGGATACAGAGCTGGAGTGCACAACTCACTGGAATGAAGGAGCAAACCATTTGCATGTGGGAGTACTGTCCAAGTGAACTAGAGCTTGGAAATGTTATGTTGGGAGTTTCAGAAGAGTTTGGAAAGTGAGTTCTTTAGAGGCATTAATCCACCAACCACAATGCCCACCTAGCTGCAGTTTTCTGGGAGTTGGAGTCAAAAAAAGATCCTTGTCTAGATTCTGGACTAAATGAAATTGGCACAGTATCAGCAACTGACAGTGAACATATCCCCCCCCCCCCCAATGTTTTCATAGAGGATAGAAAACATAGAAAAGTTTCTTTTTGCTGACTATTTTGTTCTGTATGGTTTCTTTAAGGTGCGAGATGGTGCCACTCTAATTCTCTCAAAAATGGGGATCTCCCAACAGCCAGAGGACCACCAAGACTTGCCAGGGGAAAGTAAGTACAAAGTATCTTTCTTTCTTTTTAAAGTTTATTTGGATTCTACGATGACTATTTCTACCAGGGCAGTTCCTCATCCACAGTCTCGCCAGCATCAAAAGGAAGGTCTTTCAATGTTTTCCATGTTCTTGTGACTTCTAATCATGCAGTCCCAGACTATATTGCAATATGGTCTTTATGCAAAATATGTAATCCTTCAAAAATGGTTATTAACAATAAAGCCCCCTGGGTTGCAGCTCTCAGTGAATTATTTTTTCATGCTGTATTGCCTTTTCTCTCTCACTCTGTCTTCACATAGCCAGGATGGTTTTTCTCCTCTAGCCTGACCTGAGGTCAGGGCTGGGTTTTTAAAGATGTTTATAATCATTATTATTTATATTATGATCTTATAAGGCACTCTCCCATTCAAGGGACTAATTAGGATCACACAAGCTTTGAATCAGCAGTGCTGCAGTTTCAGATGCTCATAAAGCATTCATGGGACCCCTGGGATATACCGAGTTAGAAATATGTATAAATAAATGTCCGGATATTAGAGGTTTTTTTAAGTTATTATAGAATTCTACTACTTAAGGTTATTAGTAAAATACTTATCCTTCTGAAGGATGGTAGTTTTTTCAATCCCCTAGGAGTTTAAGTCAAGTAAATGGATAGCGTACCATATGCTGAACTGTACTGTAGTTGACCATTTAGCATATACACCTCAGACTTACTGTTGTACCTCTGTAGATCCCCATAGCCAGTGGTAGGTGCAAGCAGGGGAGAAGCATGTCCCCTTAGTTGGTTGAAGAATTTAACATCATCTGTTGAGAATCACCAGGATTCTCTGTTGGTCTCATCAGATTAGGTATCCATCGATTGATCCTTATTACAGGCTGGTTTTTTGTGTGTGTGCGTGTGTCAGGAGCAACTTGAGAAACTACAAATCACTTCTGGTGTGAGAGAATTGGCCGTCTGCAAGAACGTTGCCTAGGGGATGCCAGGATATTTGATGTTTTACCATCCTTGTGGGAAGCTTCTCTCATATTCCTGCATGAGGATCTGGAGCTGACAGAGGGAGCTCAACCCACTGTCCCCAGATTCGAACCACTGCTGGCACAAGTGTTTAACCCACTGTGCCACCGGGGGCTCCAACAACAATAACAACAACAACAACATGTTTATAACATATCTGGTGTGAGATAATTGGCCATCTGAAAGGACATTGCCCAGGAAATGCCCGTATGTTTGATGTTTTACCATCCTTTTGGGAGGTTTCTCTCATATCCTTGCATAGGGAGCTGAAGCTGACAGAGGGAGCTAAACCTGCTCTCCCCAGGTTTGAACCGCTGAGCAATCAGTCAGCTGTCCTGCCGGCACAAGGGTTTAACCCATTATTCCAATGAGGGATATTACGGGCTATGATCACTACTATAAAAAGCAAGCTGCTTTGAGTCACCTTGTCAAGAGAAAAAGTGGGTTATAAATAAACACAATAATAATTATTAAAATTATAATAATTATAATAAATGTAGAACAGAATTAATTAAACTGAATGGGCAAGACAATAAATAAAACACCAAGTGGAAGGGAGACTGGTGATTGTATATTGTATTGTCTATGTGGCAGCTCAAAATTACTATGTAATCAGATTCCATAATCATTCTGCTCCTGGCTATGGGAATGTAGCTAGGTACTTCTCCATTCCCTTCCTCAACAACCATGGAATCATTACATGGGAGCTGCAGAGCTCATGGATAAGTAGGGGTTGACCATTGCGAAGGGAAGATACCAACCTTCATAACAAAAAAATCCACGTGTAAGATTCAGTTTGTGTATGACACTAACAGAATGTCAGGCATTGTGTATACACACACAGGCCCCTTTTACACTGCCATATTATCCAAATTGTTAAAGTAGATAGTCTCCATTATCTGCTTTGAACTGGACTATATGAGTCTACACTTCCATATAATCCAGTTCAAAGTAGATAATCTGGATTTTATATTGCAGTGCAAAAGGGGCCCCAGAGATGCACAGAAAGAGGGGGAAGGAGAGAGTTTTGTCCAAAAATTATAGAGCTGGATTGGACAAAGTACGGCCCATGGGCTGCATGTGCTTCTGGGTCATCCCCCCCCCCCCCACACACACACACACACAGAGGTTTTAATCCCCTCCCTTCTACCCTGCCATAACATTTGGTTCAAAGCAGATAATGTGGATTTTATATGAAAGGGCCTCAGAGGTCTAAATCTAAAGACCAGGCCATCCAAAATGAAGGGCAGATAATAGGATTGACAAGGGAGACATTTTTTTCTGTTCCCTACTTTTTCTATATAGTATTTCTATATTTACATCTTGTTTATATGGCTGGTAAATTGTTTGCAGTAGCAGCTGCCGGAAATTCTGTAGATATAGCCCTGTTCTACATTAAAGGTGATGGGGACACAGAACTCCGAGATGCCCTCCCAGTTACTTCACTAAGCCAAAGATCTTTTTCAAAACTTCTTAAAAGCTTATAAAGGTAACTCCATAACGAATTAAAGAAATGGATTGTAATGAGTCGTGTCCTTGAACACATTCATCATAATTTAGACGGGAATCTACAGATGTCTTCTGGTGTAGCTCTTAAGTTCACAGCATGAATAAAATAAACTGTGTCCTGGCTCCCAAATTGGTTTGGGGACACGATCCATGTCCTCATTATATATGATAATGAGCTACTTTGCTATTCTGATTTATGGCAGTGGAAAGGGGGGAAAATTCGTTTTATTGGGCATAAGACTGTATTGTAGTTTAAACACCTGCCTGTTTTCTTTGCAGGCAGAGCAGGAGAGAGGGCATTGAAGGATAGCTGTCATTCTTCATATAGAACCCAACATCTTGATGAAGACAGGGCTACCCTGCTTTTATTACAGTGTGTGTTTATATTTAAGTGATAGATAGATAGTTTAAAAGCTATGAACCTTTGCATAGTTTGTGTACCTCAAATTGAGTCCCCTCCCCTACCACGGTTAGATAGAGACACTGGGGTAAGAAAACAAGAACTTGGAAAGTTACTTTAAAAAAATGAATTAACATTCTCAGGAAAGGAAACATACCGAGTGTATCGCTATTGTTATAATTGCAAGAGTGGCCCTTTCTTGTTGTATTCCTAAATGTTACTTTTATTACTTTTAAAACAAAAAGACTCTGAATACAAGCCATGGGCCTGTGATACCACTTCAATTACACCATGAATGACATTGTCTTTCTAAGTCAGAATTGTAATGTATTGTAGTTATGGTTTAATTGCAATGCAGTCAACCTTGCTGGGTTTAGGGTCATAGGGCCTAGAAAAAATGGCAAATAAAAATGCTGTTTTTATTT
Source organism: Anolis sagrei (assembly GCF_037176765.1). Taxonomy (NCBI): domain Eukaryota; kingdom Metazoa; phylum Chordata; class Lepidosauria; order Squamata; family Anolidae; genus Anolis; species Anolis sagrei. Next base: position 124,924,755 of record NC_090025.1, on the reverse strand, counting down.
TTACTTGAGAGAACACCTCTCCAGTAATATCTAGATCCTCTATCATGATTTTGTGATTACCTTCTACTGGAAGTTGACCATAAAATTGCACTGAAGGACCTAGAGATTCCTAGATAGGTGTCCTTATTAGGAATCTCTAGGTCTTCCGGTGCAACTCTGACATAAGTTGACAATAAAATTGCGTTGGAGGACTTAGAGATTCCTAGAGAGAATATTTTAATCAAATTTGCCAATGATCAAATCTGCAAATGTCAAATCCGCAAATGTCGAAGGCTGCCTGGAACTGTACAAGTTATTTCCAATTAGTTGCTTCCAATCTCTGGACAAAATACATTGAAACCAAAAGGTCTTTTCCATCAGGAGCCTCTTAAAGGTGCCCAAAAAGTAATATATTGTGTAGTGTATAATGAGAAGTATACTGTAAGAGCAAAAAGCAATCAGTTGCAAAATCTGAGACTGCTCATTTTCAGTTCCCTTTTTCACATATGAAATGGCTTGCAGGGGGATTCTGGAAAGGTAATATTTCATCCCTAACTAACTACTTTTTTCAGTGGCTTAATTCTCATAGAATTCTCTAATGCCAGCTTATTTGGAAAGCTGTAAAATATCAGAGGGCCGGAACAGAGCCGCAGCCTAAACTGACTGATTTCTTGCTCCCTTTGTTGTAAAAACACAGAAATTGTTTTCCCCAAGGGGAAAAAAATAACAAGGTGTTACGAGTCCTGACTACAGAACCCACACTTGCCAGTTTTACCCCCCCCCCCTCAAAAAAAAAAAGAATCCCAGCATCTTGGTGAGAATTTTTGTATTCTTAGACTTAGATTGGCTACTTTATTGAAACAATTTCCTGTGACTCTAGGCAGTTCAAGATGTTGGTTTCCTTTAATAATATACAAGGTTTATATCTCGTTCCAGAACAATAAAACTGTGTCCAAATACTTTATTAAAAAGTTATCCTTTTTCTGGAGAAAGCTCTGTTGGCGCATTGTAGGGCCAGGTGAATTAAGTACATTAATATTTCACATTTTCCAATGGAATATTGAAATGAACAAGAGTTCAACAAATGTTTTGACTCCTATGGAATTTCCATACATTTCACTGTGGCTGTCTAAGGGAGAAATAAGTTTGGTTACCTGAAGATTTGTTAGTCCATCCCAAAATGTTTAGGTCATACACATTTATCACTGCTCTTCATTTTATTGTTAATAATAGTGGCAGCTTTTTGTTATTCACAGTTTTGATGTAATTTGTTTATATGGGTTTTTTTTTCTTTTGGGACTGAATGTTTGCCATATATGTTGGAAACTGCCCTGAGTCCCTTCAGGGAGTTAGGGCAGTCTACAGATGATGATGATGATGATGATGATGATGATGATGATGGATTCACAATGTTTGATGTGCAATATTTCAATAATGTATCAATATAAAATATAAAATTGATCAGTATTAGGTCCATAACTGACTTCAGAATTAAAAGTATTCAGCTTTTTGGGTATCACCTGTAAATTGTAGCTGAGCACACAGTTAAACTACAGGCTTTCCCGTTTACCTTCTTAGCCTTTCCACCATACCAGCTCACTGTAGCTGTAGTCATAAAATTATAAGGAGACCTCTGCAGGATCATATTGAGACTTGTCTGTCCCAGAAACCTGATGTGCATGCAATTGCTAGTTGTATATTCCAGGAAGGGAGAAAAAGGAACAGCCAGAATGATCAGGAGACTGGAGCAGTGAGAAGAGCTTACAGTATTTAAAGCCATTTTGCTGGCGGAGGGAGCAGGGGAGTCAGTACATGGTAGAGGTATATATTACACGTAGCGTGGAGAGAGCAGATGCTTTAGCCTTGTATATAATACTAGAACCCAGGGAAATTGTGATCAGTGTGAAATTCTAGATGAGTGGGCAAAGTTTGGTCCATGGGCTCTCTGTGCCCCCAGATCCATTTTGTACCCTGGCAGGAGCCCTCAGAGGTTGCATGTCTGTGTGTTTGTATACACACACTCCAGAATGCCGTAAAATTGTATCTATGGGGTTTGAAAGCCACTTCCACCATGTTTGGAGCATCCCTAGACTTCTCCAGGAGTCAAAAGAAAAATTAAAATCTTAAATGCCATTTAGAGACTCAGGAATCTGGGGACATGTTGGTACTTCATATATTTAGTTAGTTTATTTTTTAATTTATGGGCAAATATGGTGAAAGTGCAGTCCTCTGGAATGTCCTAAAACCTAATTCATCTCTTTTGCCTCTCTAGTGTTCACTATTGTAAATCTAAATTCAAGAAAAATCCAACCCCGCCTTTAGAGAAACACCTACAAAATAGGACAGACTTGTTATCAGCAAAGTCCCATATCATTTGTCTTTACTGCTTCTGGATTTCTGTTCTATCACACATTGCAACAAGGAAGAGCCTTATACTAGAAACTGAGCTTACCCTGATTGTTTAATATGATTATACTAAAAGGAAGTCTCAAAATTGCATTTCACACATAAAAAGAGCTATATAATTCAGCTGTGTTGCAAATGTTATGCTTTTATGCTTGGCCTTGTCTGATCTGCATGCCCTGTGACTGAGTTGCAGATGCTTGGGGATCATGACACTGAATCTCATGATTCTTATGCAATTAAACATTAGCAGTGATAGTACATTTAAACAGCTTCAAAGTCAAGTGATTCATGTTTGACATACAATAAATATAATTCTTTCCATGTTTACTTCATTCACTTTGCCCATCAACTTGTTGACCGTGTCACACTCAAGCATGACATAGAAGTATATATGGAGGTTTCTCATTTTCTACAACAGACTTAGCTGTGTTAGTTGACTTAACTGATCTGCTCCTATACTCCACTTTTTGTCATTTTTCCCTCTTCATGCAGATATCCTTTTGAATCCCTGTTCGGAAAAAAAAAATGGTTTCAAATGTAATAAATACATATAACATGAATAAAGTATTTCACCTATGTCAAATTGCATGCCCAGTTGCATTACTATATATGCCTTCTTCTGAAGAGTCTAATGCCTGAAATTATCATCATCTAGACTGAAAACAAAAAGGAAAACTAATATGTTAAAATAAATTGCAACAGATAATAATGTGGGACCGCATGTGGTTCAGGAGATTTTGGGATCATAAGATGACAAAAATGCAAAGATAATATTTACTTCTTTTCTGTCTCTGTGGATTAAGGCAGGAAACAATAGATTAGAATACAACAACAACACTCACCTCTGGCCAGAAAGGCCAGCCATATGGCTGGAGGGTAAACTTTGAATTTCCCCATCGATGAGACCAATGGTCTCTTGAGGCTGCCATTGCCGCCAGTCTGCAGTTGGGAGGGGATTATGGAAGCCTACTTGGGTGTTAACCCCTCCTCACCACAAAGGGAACTCTATAGGTTCTGGGGCTTAAGGGGTCCCCCAAAACATCTACTTTGGGGCTTACCTGGAGGGCTTACCTCACTTCTCTTGGGTTCTGGGGCTCAGGAGGGAGGGCCCTAGGGATGGCCTTCCAATAATGACTGGCTGGGATAGCAAACCATCACTTTGGAGTGCCCCCAGGGTCAGGTGCTTTGCCCAGAGGTTGGCTTGGCAGGTAGTCAGAAAATGATACCTGGCCTCATCCCATTGCCCATGTTGCAGTGCTACCTCCACAATTAGTTACTTAGTTGCATTTTCCAGTTTTAATAGATCAGTAAATGACCCTTTATTTCTCCATATAACTTGTGCCTGGTCTCTTATTTTGTGGTGGGGATTCAAATAGACACATAACTCAGTTAAATCACAAGTACCAATTAATATATAGGCAGTCCCCAAGTTACAAATATCCAACTTACAAATGACTCATAGTTAAGAACGGAGGTGATATAACAAGAAGTGAGAGAAATCTACCCGTTGGAAGGAAAAATCATTTTTGAAAGAGTCATCCTGGGGGGAAAGGTGTATTGAAGCTTTATCACCAATCCTTGTTTCACAACAAGCCAAATTTTCCAAAATCCAATTATCACAAGGACAGAAAGTGAGGTGAAATCTTCTGAACAGGGACATCCAGACAACAAAACAAACACCTCAGGAGTGCCAACCCTTCCCTATGCTATCTAAAGATAGATACAAACACATTCAACTTAAGAACAAACCTACAGAACCTTTCTTGTTTGTAACTTGGGGGCTGCTTGAATATGTGTGTGTGTGTGTGTGTGTGTGTACTGTATATGTTCATTCATAGATCAACCTCATTTATACCGTACATTGAGGGAAGGTTTTGGGGCCAAAATTATGACTTTTTGATATAAACCATGGATAAGTTGAAGGTTTTCCTGCACAAATGTTCCCTGCCACAAATGCCCCCGGCTGCCATTTCTCTATCCAAGCATTCAAAACAGCCAGAAGCACTGTCACAACAGAGAGAATAGAGGTGGTTGGTGCTTATTTTATATTTTCCTTTGATGGACTAAGCTCTTACCTTTCATCACTCTACTCAGAGAAGGGGATAGTTACTTTTTTATAAGATACCATGGAATTCTATGTGGACAGAGATTTTCTCACATATATACACTTGTCTAGAACTGCTTCAAATTTAACATCTTATTATGAAAGCATATGATTCTTCATTTGCAGTTGAATAGAAAATCCTTACTCTTACTCTAGAGATCTTACGTGGAGGTTATTGAATTACAGTTTGCTTTAAAGGGTCCAGATATTTTGTAAAAGTTGCCTATTATTTTTTACTTCAGAAACTGTGAACTTCCAAATAAGAATAATGTCAGCACATCTGTAGCTTTTTAGTTTGGCACACTCATGCTTATGAAATGCAAATAGTATTAATTATAGGCAACTAAATATGCAAATTAGTTCCAGTCCTCTGGCACATTATTTATGACATTGGTGCTTGATCACTGGCTCTAATTGTATTATGCTTACTTAATAATGTGGTGTTTTTGCTACATTCAGGGCATGCATTGTTGGAAGAGGAAAATAAGATTTGGCACCTTGTTCGGCCAGTAGATGAAGTTGATGAAGGTAAATCTAAACGAGGGAGTATGAAAGAAAAAGAGAGAACCAAAGCTATTACAGAAATCTACCTAACAAGACTCCTCTCTGTGAAGGTAAGAGTGAGACATCAAGTTAATCACAACTTTCCCTAAAGTATACCTTTAATTTATTATGTTATATATAAATGGATTAAATAATGAGTTGCTATGTGAGATCTTTATATAGGACTGAGGTTTAGAATAAAGATAAGAAGTTTAATCCAGACTTAATCATGTCTAGAGTCGACATGTTGAAATGAATAGAATAAGTTATTAATGCCTAATGTATGTCCTACTGATAGTCCAGTGTCCTCATCTTGAGCTTCTAAATGTGTGTATATCAAAATGAATACTTGTGATAGCTTTATTAGGGCAAATTCATCACATTAGGTTTTGAAGCTCATAGTCTTCTTTATGAGAGGAAAGCATGGGATGGTGTTAGATTCAAGAGGTCTATATGATTATGTTTATATTGCACTTTGAGTGTTATAAGTCCCTTCACTTACCTGTGGTGCCACCATTCTTCTCTCGTTTTCTTGCTTCTACCACGACATTATTTGAGGTTCTGCCTCCCCTGCATTAAATGTCTGAAAAGCCAGGAATTGAGAAAATTCAGTCAGTTTTATTTCTGACATATAGTTTGTTTTTTCAAGGTCTTTCCTAATTTAAAACAAGCCTAGGGACTGGGGGCGGAATAACATAAAACTCATAAATCACACAGTCCAAAAGATTCTGAGGAAATACATAGAAGTTGGGGGAACAATTGATATAGGAAGATGAGGATAAATTTGAGGAAAAGTGAAAATAGCCCCTAGACTGAAAGAAATTACTCATCCATCCTATGCGTTGAGAGAGATTGAACTTAGCATGAATTCTCTTTTAAATGCAAACCAGAAATTAGTCAACTGCATATTTAGATTGTATTTCTCCCTCTGGTAGCTTTGGCTGCCTTTGGTACATGCATTTGTACATGCTTCTAATTATTGTCAAATCAGTGCTGTAAACATTTGGCTGATGGGGAGTTGTTCTGCTCCTTGGTTGAACTTGCTTGATACATGTCTGCAGGAGCTTGATGGAATCTTGTCTGCCTTTGTTGTAGCTGAGGTTGAACAAACACTAGATTATACTTTCACATTTAAAATACTTTCTTTTGGTCATCTCTGTCAGATTAATATCCAGAAGCTGTTACCTCCCACAGCACCATTTTAATAACCTCTGTATCTCTGTAGCTTCTTTACCTGTGTTCCTCTCCTGTAGTCTCAGAGGTCTGTGGTGCAGCTCAACTGGGATCTGTCTACCCAAGTGTAAAGTTGTCTGGTGTCCATTTCACTGTAGCTACACAAAATGTAGCATAGCAAATCAGACAAGGCCAGCTGGAATCTGGCCAGGGTAGATGGGTTTTCTTTGTAAATCCATGGCTAATTGGCAAGGAATGGACAACTTTCACACTTTCTTTAAAGGACAAAAAAACAAAAAGAGCCATTTTGCTCCTTGGGGGAAAATGTCTAAAATGTACATTAGCACCAACCAAGAGTTTCAGAGAATACAGAAGCTCGTGTTTTCTGTAATTGCATTTTTGGTGATTCTAATAGAGGTCAGAATCCTGACAGTGTGCCATGCTTTGATGCAACCACAAATAATAATAACAACAATAACAATATTATTTATTACCTGCCTCTCCTTTCAATTTGAGACAGAGCACAACATAGTTAAATGCATCTATAAAATCATAGGTTGTTGGCCTTTCCTTTCTGAAGTCCCACAACCACTACCACTTCCTGGTACTTGCAATTATGGGGGGTGGGGGGGGGGGGGGAGAATGACCTTTGAGATCATAACCTTTTGGAAAACCAGAATCTCCATAGCCTTTTGGAAGTGTGACCTTTTGGAGATTAATTGGCATTCACACATTTGGAAAATCATAACTTTTTTGTAAAGAATGATCTTCCCGAGAAGATCTAAAAACTCATTTGAGTGAATCTTCTCTTTAGTGATAATTATTCATGCAAGGCAAATTAGGTTTCTCCATTGTTAGACTTACTATCTGGTTATCTCTTTGAACTGTTAGGAACAAAAGCTGTGCCAATGCACAGAATATATAGCAGATATTCAGAAGCGTTGTTTCAGTTGCCCAAAAACATCTACTTTACATTTAAATATATAAAATATAATCATGCTCTCAAGAGACAAAAATAATGTAGTCTTCATTAAATATAACAGTTTGTTTACTTATAAACTTCATGTATTCAGCATACAGGTACATTGTTTATCAGTTGAAAGTTTAAACTGTAAGTTCTCTGAGGCATTCTGTTGCAGTCTCTTCTCTGTTTTATGTCTAATTCATACTCTCTTATTGCAAACTGAACACAACCTAAACACAACACTGACTATACAATACCCAACTTCTAAAATGGAGTCTCAGTCTAAATAGTCCCAGATCTGATCACATGGTCTGCAGTCCCTTCCACAACCTCAAACAACATAGAGTTAAAGGAAAACTGCACATATACAGTCTAGTAAGCAATCTAAATTATATACAGAACAAATAATTAGTATAAGGGGCTTGCAGAAGGTTGCTATTTTCAACACAATTTTGCTGTGGAAAACTGTTTGGAAATTAGTTCCTTAGTCCTTCACAGCTGCACAGGAGGGGTTTCATTATGTTGACTATCAGCTAAACATTGGGGGGGGGGGGGGGCAACAATATTGTAAAAAAGCAACTCTGTTAAAATACCAAGAACAAAAAAAGATAGATTATGTAATTCATTTTAAAAGTTGCTAAATTGTCTGATAGGCAATCAGAAAAAAATCGCAAAGGCTCGTGAGAGTATTATCAGAACATATTAAAATACATTGTATTCCACCGTCGATTCTCACCTTTGCTTGCCCATCTGTTTAAGGGACTAGCCTCCCAGGTTTCAAGAGCAATAATACTGAAATCCCTACCTCTTTAAAAAATAAAACCACACACATATAATTATTTTTCCTAAGTTCCCTAGATCTTTCTTATGGCTGTTCATTTCTTGTTGTTCTAAGAACCATTTACTACCCATTTATAGATGAAAAATGCTACACTTCAGGCTATTGTGATTCCTTGGTCATTTGGGACAAAGCCCTGTAGACATGACTATAAATCAGTTTACGAAGCATTCCTGCAAATTCGAAGGAATATTCTTGAAAATGCTGCACTTGCACTGTAACTTGACTTTCTAATCTTCGTGCAATTGTTGTTGTTTCCCCTTCAGGGTACACTTCAGCAGTTTGTAGATAACTTTTTCCACAGTGTACTTGACTCAAACCACGTTGTGCCACCAGCTGTAAAATACTTCTTTGATTTTCTTGATGAGCAAGCAGAAAAGCATGATATCAAAGATGAAGATACAATCCACATCTGGAAAACAAACAGGTAGGCTATTGGCATTTCTGAGAGAAATTGGATAGGTGATATAGGCTGTTTTTGTTATTGTTTTGAAATCAACCTAAAAATAGAAGTTTTAAAAATGGATCACATGTATATAAAGTGGGCTGTGTCATCAAATAAGAAAATATCATTTTGTTTAGGACTCCGTACCGCACATCTAACTGTAGAAGTTGCATGTATAAGAGCAACTCCTGGCAGAACACAGAAAAAGTAATGTTTTCCTTTTTGTGATTGTTCCTTTTTGTGTTGCTTGCTGCATCATGGTTAGAACTTGCCTTCTATTGTGTGGAAGGTAGCTAACAGGGAGGACACTGTTCTGTTTTTTCTCTCTGTGAAACCAGATTATGTGCCACTCTGAACAAGACAGAATCTCATATTTGACAATTAGAAGTCTATCACTTATTATTCAGCATAATGTCTGTCCACCAGTCTAGGAATTGTGGTATGCAGTTGCCACAATTCCTGAAAGATTCAGAGATTGTTGCATTGTGCTAAATAACATTTGGTCAATTCCTAGACATTGGAAATGCTGTAGACGGTGTCCTCTGTTTTGTAATAAAAATTTAGCCAGTTTGTATCAGATTCACTAAACCAGTGGTTATCAAACTGTGGGTCCCCGGGTGTTTTGGCCTGCAACTCCCAGAACTCCTAGCCAGTTTACCAGCTGTTAAGATTTCTGGTAGTTGAACGACAAAACATCTGGGGACCCACAGGATGAGAACCACTGGCCTAAACCAAGTGTTAATTGTTGAAAAAGTAACCCTGAAAATTAAAGCAAAAACAGCAAAAAGAAATGACTCCCCAAAGCATCTTCTTTTCATCTAGGGCTGAATCTACACTGCCAGTATATGGGTCAGTTTAGACCCATATAATGCAGTTCAATGCAGTTTAAACTGCATTATATGGATCTGCACTGACTATATAATGCAGTTCAAACTGCATGATTTGGCAGTGTAGATCCAGCCTGAAAGAGAGACCGATGAAAAGTTTAGAACAGAGGCACCCCTGGACTGTTCTGTGTGATGTGTAGGTGAAACAGAAGAGGTGGAAAGTAGACGTGGGTGTAGGGGCCCCCTGGTGGCACTGCGGGTTAAACTGCTGAGCTGCTGAACTTGCTAACCAAAAGATTGGTGGTTCAAATCCAGGGAGAGAGGTGAGCTCCCACAGTTAGGCCAAGCTTCTGCCAACTCTTCAGTTTGAAAACATGCAAATGTGACTAGATCAATAGGTCTCACCTTTGTGGGAAGGTAATGGTGCTCCATGCAGTCATAACCTTGGAGGTGTCTATGGACAATGCCAGTTTTTCGGCTTACAAATGGAGATGAGCACCCCCCCCCCCCCAAAGTCAGGCACGATTAGACTTAATGTCAGGAGAAACCTTTACCTTTTAGGCACAGGTGTAACCGCCCACCAGCCTTTGCTTTTAACAATTCATCTGCTTATCCAGAGGTTGGAAGCTTTCATTTGAGCCAAACATGGCATGTATATGAAGCCTACAGGCCATAGGTTTGAGCTGAATAGTTACAACAAAATTGTTGCCTCTGCCTCAGTCCTACAAAGTTTCACTCTTTTGATTGAAACATAAATTTACTTTTCACCAATCCATCTTGGATTTCTGGAGCATATAGCAGCAAAATTGCCATTTGTATCTATCAAACGAAACCTTTTAAATGCTTTGGGTACAAGATGAAAGAACCACATTCCAGATTCATGTAGTAAATTTAAGGCTATAATTAAACAGAAAGTGCAGTACAGCAGTTTAAAGCATAGTGATATATTTTGCCTGTCAGACTCCTGTTTTCTCCATTTCTGTTCATTTTGCCCTACTAAGGGTTTGTTTAATTTCTTTTCTTGTTTCACAGCTTGCCGCTTAGGTTTTGGGTAAACATATTGAAAAACCCACATTTCATCTTCGACGTTCATGTTCATGAAGTAGTGGATGCTTCCTTGTCAGTCATTGCACAGACTTTCATGGATGCTTGCACAAGAACAGAGCACAAATTAAGCAGGGTATGTATTTTATTTCCTGCTTTCTGTCTTTATGAGAGGAAGAACGTTGAAAAGCATTACAATGGACAAAGCAATGGTCACAGAAAATTGGTTCCTTTTGCCTTTGAAAGGATTGGGGATATGCAGTACTATTCCATTATCCACAAATTCAATAGGAATGATTTCACTTACCTATGTTCACCCCAGAAGTTGACTTAGAATATTTCCTCTGTGGATACAAGAGTCATACTGTAATTCTTCACTTATTTTCTTCTTGAAGGAAATAAGTAATCTTAGCAATTGTCTTCTCATTTGAAAGAAATTTTTCAAAATTCACACTAACTTTGAAGCCTATTCACACGTTGGTTTGCAGATAAAATATATTTCCCTGCACAAAAAATAGTATTTCACCACAGAAGTATTTTCAGTATAGAAAAGGCCATTTTCTATGCAAAAAATGCTGCATTCTGTGCAGATCTGAGTCCCATTTGGGGGAGAAAGACAAAATAAAAATAAATAAATAAATAAATAATCTACTATATGTATATTCTGTGCAGAATAAATACCCAAATACAGCATTCTATGTGTGGAAGCTGTTTTTTTTCCTCAGGGGGAAAAACATGCTTTCATTGCAAAATATGTCATGAACTGCGAGGATTCTCATCAGTCCAGAATACCATCATCAGGGTTCCTCTACACTCAAAAACATGTTTTAGTCTTAAAATATTTTTGAATAGTCTTTCCATGCCTAGTAAGAATGCTTTTGCTGCTTTATAATTGCATGAAATGTATTTTAGTGGCACATAAAACAGTGTATTTTCTAGTACTTTTAGACCACATGTATCACTTAGAGTAAATGTGATAGAAGATGTTGCTATAGATTGGTTATGCCTGTGGCAAAGATAAGCTAAGAGAGAGGTGGCTCTCTATTTTTTATTAGCCCGTATGGAGGGAAAGGCAGGATAGAAATGATGATGATGATGATGATGGAGAGAGATTGGCTTTTTCTTTCGAAAAAGAGGCATAATATAAGTATGGTTTTACCCTGTTGTTACACACAGAGAAGGCCTGTCCTTTATATGCCATGGGTTTTATGCCTTGGTGCATTGTGCAATCCAAATTTCTTCACAGCCAGTAGACTGTAAAACCCAGAATCCTCCAACCTTGTGGGGGATTCAGAAGTGTGCAGAAGTAGTTTGAATAACATATTCACTCTATTTGTTTATTTGAATAACATTTTCACTCCATTTGTGTTTGCAACACAGATATCATGACAGTATGCTTCCCTAACATTATAGTAGCACAGGCTCCATCCAAAGCCATTTTTCCTCCAGCAAAACATATATCTAGAACATGCCAACTGAAATTTAATGCACAAATAATTGAGCTTTGTGTGTTTATTCTTTCTCAGGACTCTCCAAGCAACAAGTTACTTTATGCAAAAGAGATCTCTACATATAAGAAGATGGTAGAAGAGTAAGTAAATAAGGAAGTTCCTTTTTTGTCTGCAGTTGCTTTCTCACAGAGGAAAGATTATTACATTTCACTAGATTATGTTTACATCAGTCAATGCAGTTGAATAAAATACTGTAATGTTATTTGGCACATCAGAAATAAACAGTGGAATTGGATGAGCAATACTCTACCAAAATGTATATTGACCTGACATTTATAATGGTGCATCTACACTGTAGAATCAATGCAGTTTGACAACACTCTTAACTGCCTTGGTATGGAGTTACAGGAGTTCTAGTCTTACAAGATCTTTAGCTTTGTCTGCTTTCCCATGGCAGTTAAAGTTAATTCTACTGTATCAATGCACCCGAATAGGTATATGGTTGTAATCTAAAGCAGTGGTTCCCAACCTGTGGTCTGTGGTCCGCAAGAACAAAAATATGGTCTGTGGCATCACCATGATTGCCTCAAAACCATGTGGCAACAAGAGTGACTGGTCTCATGAAACCCTCTTATAGTGCCCAGGCAACGGGAATGTCAGGAGGAAAGAGGCTGACTACCCACAAAAAATTACTACTATTGTATCAGCTCTAGATTATTAAATAAGGCTTTATGTGGGCGAGCAGATGGCAACTACTGAACGACATATGTCCTGTATCAGAAACTAGAACTGATGTGGTCTATCCAATGCAGTTTTCTGAATCAAATAATGAAACCGAATCTAAAGTTGACCAAAAACCAATTCGTAACCCTATTGGTACTGATGTTGGAGAGTGGTCCCTGGTCAAGTAGTCCCTGGTCAGAAAAAGGTTGGGAACCACTGTTCTAAAGGCTGCTGAAGCAGTCTGAACGATGCATTCACTTTCTTTGTTTTCTGGGGTGGAAACAATACTTCTATCACAGTTTATGTGAAATTTATATCTGTTTTCCCCCTAAGAGTGGGTAAGAGAGAAGAAGGTATTTGAGTATCTGTTACATATTGGATTAATAGTAAATCTATTATAAATTGTCAAATTCTGAATCAGTTGTGCCACAGTAACTGATCTATTTTGCTGACTGATCTAGGTAGCCATATTCTCACACTGCTCCCTAGTTATGGAACGTAATCAGCAGGCAAATAACTCTGATCATGTGTCAGCTCAGTAGATCATTAAAAAATTCTTTAAATATTTCATTCTTGTTTATTCACATCTGTATGCAAAACCACACATTATATATGATTTTACATCATATATAATGATGTAACATATAATGTTCTATATAAGACCAAAAATATTCCACAAGGCTATTAGCAGTGAAACAAAAACATTAATATTACAAATTACTGTGCACTGTACAATTATTTTAAAATATAGGGCATTTGATATCAAACAGAGAAAGGCTAAACACACTCATAGCAGATTTAAGCAACCCTTAAAGCAAGAGCTTTAAACATTATTGCCTTGTATATTTCTGGCTCATTCCTCCGTACCAGGGGAAAAGGTGTAAGTTGTAGTTCAGCAAAGCAATTTCTCCAAGCTCTTGTTACCGAGTCATATAAATTGCAATGTAGTGTTGTAGGAATTACGAAAGAGAAACTTTGAGGCATAAACTCATCTGTTCAGATGCTTAGGGAAAGATTCCACATCAAGCTTTACTACTCCACCGCAATATATGTTTCCCTTGCTGCCATGCGTAGCCAGTTGAAATAAATGGTGTTTTGTGGTAGCTGTGCTTGATGGATGAAACCCATTACATGTTTAACCAAAGAAGAAACAAAAGCCTCCATCTAGTGCTGCAAAGAATGATTGATGGGATGCAACATTACAGGAACATGGTAGGGGGTACATGGACCTGTCTGATTCTAGTTTCTTTACTCAGAAGTGTCTGCCATTTCCTCATCAGTGTATACTTTTTAAAATAAAATCACTCAAAATATGTATTTAACTGATCATTTTAGAGAAAACCAGCCTATAGCAAAGTTCCAGACTTTGTACAAATTGAATCAACTTTGTACAGATATTTCTGTTGAAGTCATCCAAATAACCTGAAACCTGTGGTCATAAAATCATTGCAAAGCGTAAATGTATTTTAAAGTATATTGCATCAGCTAAAGTTATTATTGTTTCCAGTTATTACAAAGGTATTCGCCAAATGGTACAAGTGAGTGACCAGGACATGAATACACATTTAGCAGAGATCTCTAGGGTAAGTATGATAATGTAACTCTTCCCTCAACAGCTTGCACTTTGTTTTCCCTCCCATTTGTTTTTATCACATTACTCATTGTCTGTTTGTTTCTAATTATAAGTTGTATCTGTAACTTTGAATCCCTGAAATATCTTTTCCATATAATTATGCTTAGTTGTATTGTTTGTGAAATAACGATTTCAAAGACATTCAAACATCTCCTTAAGGACCTTTCCCTGAAAGTGACTACACTATTTGTTTATGCACAATATGCACACGTTGGTTGCTGCTATTCACTTCTTTGTTTCCAAGAGTAATAACTTAGATGTACATAATAGCTTATAAAGAAAACAATAGTGTTTGTGTGGAGTTTTAGGCTCAAGGGGGTGTGTGTGGAATCATGACCAGTTTCTAAATTGCTTTATTTAGTGAATTTCATGGGTTGCGTTCTGAAGGATAATTTAAATTCAACTCAAATAAAAAAGAGATCTTCTGTATCATTTGTTTGCTTCCCTGTGTTATTATTGTTTTCAAAGTTCAAACAACAAATGCAAAAGATTGCAAAAGTGTGCAAATCAGGGAGAACTGATTTAAACCTCAACTCTTCTTTGGCTGATTATAGTATTAGCAGGAACAATGTAGTGTTTTTGAGTTTTGGACTAGCATTCTGAGAAACTGGAGTTTTACATTCTCATGCAGCCATGCAAAACCATTGGATGAACCTTGGGCAAGTCAAACTCTCGGCCGAATTGCAGGGCAATGGCATACCTCCTCTGAAGGCACCTTGCCACAAAAATCCTATGATAGGTTTTCTGGAAGTCAACTTGAAGGCACATAACAACAAAAAGAGGTAGCTTTGTGGAAGAATAAAACAATCAGTCCTCAAATCTACCCCTTGTGTTGTTATTGTCATTGTTTGTGGAGGAATAAGGCTATCATAGAATCATAGAGTTGGAAGAGATCACGTGGGCCATCCAGTCCAACCCCCTGCCAAGAAGCAGGAAAATCGCATTCAAATCAGTTGAGGGTCAACATGCTGTAGTGGTTTGAGCATTGGACTATGACTCCACTCAGCCATGAAAGCTAACAGGATGACCTTTGGCAAGTTACGTACTCTCAGGGTCACCCATGTTAGAAATGACATGAAGGCATACAACAACAATGTGCTTTAGTAACCGCATTGCATATATAATGTACACCATGGTTACTAAACCATGATGAATATATGCAGACCTTTTAAAAGTTACTTTTTTAGACTACAATGCAAGAATCCAGGATAAACTCTGGGGCTTGTAATACAAACAGTAATTTTCAGTAAAGGGCTCCTGGACTTCCGCTATGGCAATGAGCCACTGTGGCATATGGCACACAGGACTGGATGAACATTTGGTCTGATCCAGCTGAGATGCCATTAGCTTCTTAATGAAATGTTGTTTGTGCTTTTTGAAGACTTTGTCCATATGGTCTGTAGACATGTCTGGAGATAACCTATGATTTCACAGTGCTTTGGATGCATATATTCCATTTTTGTTGATGGAGAAAGCAGTGTGGAGGCTGTAAGTGATCCAGCAGGAAACCTAGGCCAGAGAGTTCTGAAATTTGTCAGTTTCACTTCCTTGTTGAGCCAGACAGCTAATAAAAGATTTAAGAACCAAAGCAGGGATATGGAAAAGGGATTTGCATCATGTCTGGGGCAACTATATAGATTTCATTAAAGTTCTTAGGCAGCAAGTTCTGTGCCCTAACACATTCTTTTTCTTCTTGTTTAATTTAATAGGCACACACAGACTCATTAAACACCCTTGTGGCTTTACACCAGCTCTACCAGTATACTAACAAATACTATGATGCGGTAAGTTTCCACCACTGGAATAACTTTTATTAGGCTGTAAAAAGGTCACCAGGAAGAAGGTTCAACAAAACTGGCAGATGTCAGGCATGTAATTTACCTGCTCCTTGATTCTTATAGAAGGACTGTCATTCCAATATACTTTGAGGGTTGGGGGTGGCAGTTAAAATTTGAAAATACACTCAGACAAATACAATGAGCATAGGAGGCCTCAAGGATGCGTATTCATTCCTAGTAACTGGGGAAGGGGATGGAGAATTGTTCATATTGATGACTTGTGCTGTGTTGACCTGGGTAGCTCCTCAACAGAGAATCAAATATAGTAAGGGATTATCCTACTGAAAATAATGAAATAAATAATGTGAATTATTATCTAAAGTGAATATTGTGTTGGCAAAGCCATAGCCATCCCACAACTACAAGCACTTTTTCCCGAGTACAGAATCAAAATCAAAATTGTAAAGAATATATTATTTATGTTGGGGTATCTATTTGTTTTTATTGAGAAATTTGCTATTTGCAAACAATATGTTTATTAAAAATATGGTATACAAAAAAAACCTGTTTTTCTGATAGACTGTCAGTGTGGCTTATGTAATCTAGAAATTGATAAAACTAAAAGTAGTAATCAAGATAATACAAGGTGCATTACAGAGGATAAAGTAGAAAAGAAAGGTTTAAAAACAGATTAAAAACCAGATTGTCTGTCAACTGCAATACCTGAGCAAATCAAATAAAATGAGATGTGTTGCTTTCCATGCAATGTAGATTTTCCTTTAACTGGCTTGCAGAGTAAATGTAAACAGTGGTAAAGACACATAGGCAGACACACAAACAGATCCCACTTGACACGGCATCATACATGCATCAATGTGCACACATACAGTTCAACCAAATGTAAACTTCCTCCGTGGAATAATCAAAAGTTGTGTGTAGCCAACCTGAAACAATGGAAAGTGTTGCAGTTATACCACAACTTTTGATTTTTTTTCTAGCAATGGTTCAGAAGTGATTCCAATTGGTGTGCTGTTCATCCTTGAACCATGAACATTACAGACAGACTCGCCATTGTGATTGACATCAGTTTAGCTCAGGTGTTAACCAAAGAGTTTCCCCAAAATTAAGAAAATGGATAGATTCAAACCAGTCTTAATGAGACTGCAGGCCAACAACAGTTCCTGGTAATCAGTGATTGTTTGGATTTTTGGAAAAATCTATCACGATTGTATGCTGTAGGAGTTTTAGCAGAAAATATGGAGGGGAAGAGACAAGCCTACCACAGTTAAGACCCTTCAGGCAAGAAGAATCTTAGCAGTTAAAGGCCATTTCAACTCGGGAATGGTTTTTGCCTGTAATAATAATAATAACAACAACAGCAACAACAACAATTTTATTTTTGTACCCCGCCTCCATCTCCCTGAGGGGACTTGAGGCAGCTTACATGGGGACCAGCCGGATCAACATAGTTAAAATAAAACACATTAAAATACATCAAAAAATAAAACAACATTCTAAAAATAATATAAAAGCAGACTTCAACCAGCAACCAATAGATCTGCAGTAATGGTCAGTTTCTGGGCACGGGTAGGCAGCTGGTGCAAATCAGTTGTAAGGATAGTGTTGATGGCTAAAGTGCGGAAGTCAATTAGCAATAGCAAAGGTAGGGAGCAATGTAAGAGCATTATAATTTTAAGTACTGGACAGTAGTAAAGTGCAGGATCCTAGCTGGGGCCCAGTTATCAGAGGAATTGTCTAGTCAAAAGCACAGCAGAACATCCACATCTTAGGTCTTCACTGAAGATGGACAGAGTGGACGCTAGTGTAATCTCCCTGTGCAGAGCCATTTTAATTCTCCCTCCTATTTGGTCTAGTCACAGTGGAATAATGTAGCACCACTGGATTGAATAATTAGGTAAAGGTTGTCCCCTGACATTAAGTCCAGTCATGTCTGACTCTGGGATGTGGTGCTCATCTCCATTTCTAAGCCGAAGAGCCGGCGTTGTCCATAGACACCTCCAAGGTCATGTGGCCAGCATGACTGTATGGAGCGCCGTTACCTTCCCACCGGAGCGGTATCTATTGATCTACTCACATTTGCATGTTTTTGAACTGCTAGCTTGGCAGAAATTGAATAATTAGACCTTGAAAAAAAAGTGGAATGATTGATAGATGAGCAGGAAGATGCATTAACCATAGAAGATGCTGCAGATTTAATTTTTCTTGTAAGCACCCCATGATCCTTTCTTTGATATCTGTCTTCTGCTCTTAAAACAATACTTCATTTGAGCCAATTACTACTAATGTGGTTAGGATACTGAAATTGTAATCCAACAAGAGAAGAATTTAAGGTGTTTGCAATATTTCCCTCTTGTTTCACATATTAAAGCCATCCAAAGCTTGCCTAGATCCCTGAGCCTGACAATTATTGCTGACATTTCTAGCTAAACATGCTAGGAGGTTTGGCTGTCTGATATAAAATTGCAAGCTTTCCTTGTGACTGTGATGGTAAACAGAGATCTGATATTGTAATGGGAGTAATATTATATTATGTGAAAATAAGCTGCTTCTTAGCCCTCCCCTCCATGTAAATTTGTTTAGGATTAGGTTGAGACCATGAAAGCAACAACTGAAGTGCAATTTCTTCATTTCATTCTGAATCTTTGCTCCTCTTTGTTTCCTGCCAGATCATAAATGCACTAGAAGAGGACCCAGCTGCACAAAAAATGCAGCTTGCGTTTCGATTACAACAGATAGCAGCTGCTTTAGAGAATAAAGTGACGGACCTTTGATCTTGAAAGCTGCAATAAAGAAGCCTGCTCTGAAGATGTGTAAATTCGTTCTTCCTAATATGGAAATAGTGTTCTATTTTTTAATGTGTAATTACAACTTTAAATGAAACACAAAGGATTTCTCTTTTTTTATATAGCAAAGTTGTAATGTAAAGAGTTTTTACTGTAAATTATGCTTCTAATTAAAACTTTGTGTTGTGTGTAAATGAATTTCCAGTGGGAAATGAGGGACGCCCACAAGGGTGGGGGTGGGTAAAGTTATATCTCATTTAATCCAATAGTACAATCTTGAAACATCAGCATTTTTAGAAGTCATTATGCTAGTAAATTCACTACCTATAGCATCCTTTATATTTTAAGCAATATTTGTACTAGAAGAGTGATAGCATAGTGGGAGAAAATTAATGCAATACCCCCATTTTAATTTTAATAATTGGAAATAGATTTTCTACTCTTTTGAAAGTTTCCGTCGTCTGTATTTTGCTCATAATGAGTAGGATAAAAGACACACCTGCTATGACTTCCCTGTTTAAGACACTGCAGTGGGTGTTGGTACCATGCATCTTTTACACACTAAGTGAGGTGTATTAAACATGAAGTGCTAAAATGCTGGTTGAGTCTGCTGCTCTCAAGCCTGCTTTACCAGAGTCAAAGCAGACAGTGCTGTAGATTAGTCACGTTGGCCTGAGCCTTTTTCTAGAAAGATGCATATTTCCTGAGAATATATATCTTTTAACAACCACATGAATGTGCTTCAAGAATAGAGTCCCAACACTGGGAACAAAGAAGGTGCTTAAGGTCTTCAGCGCTTTGTTCAAGTAAGATCAGGTATCTCCGGATAACCAAAGCTGGTCCAATGTGCCACAGGTATACGGCAACTGAGAATGGACAAACTTCTCTTTCCTCATTTCAGAGAAGGGATTGTTCATGCCTACCCATGGCACTGTTGTTGCCACAAAGGTTATAACATACATTGAGGGATGAAGTACCCTACAGAGCCAAAGCAAGGTCAGTTTTGGCGACATAAAAGCACCATGGGATAGATAGGCAGAGCTGCTTTAGTAATAGTGAGAGAATGATAGCAAAGGTCTGTTATCCAAGAACGAGAAATGCCCGGATCTGGTGTACCTCTAAAGTAGTGGTTCTCAGCCTGTGGATCGTCAGATGTTTTGGTCTTCAACTCCCAGAAATCCTAACAGCTGGTAAACTGGCTGGGATTTCTGGGAATTGTAGGCCAAAACACCTGGAGACCCACAGGTTGAGAACCACTGCTCTAAAGAGGAGATCGTCTCTGATCCCTGGTGAATTATACTAGTGGTGAAATCTAATTTGAAAGTGAGACAAATCAAATTGGCCTTCTTTTTCTTTTTCTTTTCTTTTTAAATTGTTTTATTACATATGCTAATGTGCCTTACTTGTACTAATTATGTGGATCTGGATGGTTTTGTAAAGAGAATCGTATCAAAAAAATATTTATGTGTGGTTTGATGACTTAGTGAGAGAAATTGACCAGCAGAATGCCTGTAATTAGCTTCTTGCCAATAATGTGCTGTTTGACATGATTCGAGTATGTGTCTCTTTTGTTGGAATGGCTCATAGGATTTTTTTAATGACTCTTTCCACTACCCTAGGAAAATAAACATAGGGATTTTTTTTTTGGCAAAAAAAGATAAACAAACAAAAACCTGTATCCATAATGTAAAATACTCATTGTAAGAAAATCCCATGCCCCTTCTAACGTTAAACACCACTTGAGCCTTGGAATGCTGCAATGGATGGAGTAAGCATCATTAACTTTGCTGTGGAAATTAAGTAATGTGTCGAAGATGTAATGTGTGTTTACAATATTAGTCAGCTTCCAGGAAAAATGATAAAGCTTGGTACGTTATCTTATATTGCTATGTTGCACAAGAAAAGAGCAACCCCTGTTGCTTTCACCATAGTTCTTTGGCAGCTCAGTAGCATTTTTCCTGTAGCACTGCCATTGAAACCCATTTCTTTTTGCTATTGCTGTTGTATTCCTGTCCTGTGACACCTTAAACTTGCTTGGCTCTTAACACAGTAACAGAGCTTCGTTTGCTACCTCTCCCTGAGTTTAATCTAAACGTTTGTCCTGATGTCTCATCTTCAAATGTATAAGTAATCTCTTCTTCAATTCTATGGAGTGAGTCACTAGCGGTGTAACTTATGGAAAAAGTTAATGGGTTACAGTAGAAATTACGAGTTTGCATAGAAGAAAGGGGGAGAGAAACAGGTGTCGCTTCTCATGGTTTTCCTTTCATAATACCTTTATGCTGCCATCTGCATATGCATCTCCACACCCTGGAATGTAAGTGACTACAAATTGTTGGGAGCAGTTTACCTAAGAATTCTGTGTCAAACTCAGCTTCTGTACTTGCCTTCTGTCTGATCAACAAAGATATCCAAAACTGCTGATCGGTTTTATTTTGTCATTGTTTGTAAATCCTGTTAATTGTAAATCAAATACAATTTTTTCCACAAAGTGTGATACTTTGCATTGTCTTCTTATATTCTTCAGTCGCGTCAGAATGGAATTGAGTGGACCTCTGAGAATTGTGCATGGTTGAGTATTCAGCAAGCTTTCCCGTACGGGTCATTTTGCATTAGGACGCAGTCTGACGCTCCACAAAATTCCCTATTACATTGCAAAGTGCTTGACTTTCCTTCTTGCAGCATATTCCAGGCGCTCTCTCTTTCGGGTTACAGATGGCGAGGCAGAATGACGATTATGGAGGTGAGTAAAATTGAGTATTGAGCTGGTGTTAGAATCTTTATGCAGAATTAGCTGGTTAATCTTGCTTGTGTGATAAAGTTTGACTTTCCTCTTCTTGAAGTGGAAGGAATCCCATAGAGCTGCTGTAAAGCGAGCTCATGGGGATGGAGAGTAGGAGCTAAATCCAGATGATGCAGAAACTAAAAGCTAAAGTAGACACCATTAGAAAGTTCACACTGTATTTATTTGGCAGTGTTTGATGAAATATAATATCTTTCAATTACCAATATAAAAAAGAATCAGAAATGAATAATTTCCCTTCTTTTTTCATGTTTCTTAATCTATCCTTGCAATAGTATATGGCAATCAACGATTTTTTAAAATAAAAACAATAGATACCTGCCATGCTCTGAAATTAGAAATATGTTAATTTTGAACTGTTCTATGATCTTGAATGAGAAATGAACTTTTCCAAATGAAAGAAATATGTGTCGATTGTGTGGTGTGCCCATATAAGCCAAGCTGACTACCTAAATGGCTAATCTTAAAGGGAAAAGCCCAGTGGTGCATTAAATGTCTCAACTAACATCTTTCTGTACAATCTGTGGGATAAATTGCTTTTTGAATCAGAAAGTCTCAGAAGTACTTATCAGAGGACAGGGAAAAACCGATTCATTGGTTGGGCAGAGTACAATAATAGCTCTCTTTTTAAAGCTTTCTATAGCTGGGTTTTGAGGGGAAAAATACCTCCGAGCCACACACTGTGTTCCTGAAATCCCCTTTTCGCTCCTCTAATTCTGAACAATGTTTTGGGCTAATTTAATTCTCCTCAAAATTGAATGTTGAGCGAAATGATCCCCCCACTTTTTTCTCCCCTTAATCCAGTGTGGAACAAGAAGGAAGCAAAACGAGGAGAAAAGTGTTCCTTTGATATTCTTAATCTTTTCTCTCCTGTGGTCTGGCCCTATTCAATGTGAGATCACACTTGCTGGTTACATGGCCTGAAAGCCAATAGTTGAGATATTTTTTAATTTTTTTAAAAAAGAAACTCTTTATGTTTCCTGGATCTGCACTTGAATTTGTGGTGGCACTGCCAATTGTTAAAGCTATTTTAGTGCTGTTCTTTGGAACCTAATTGTGATAGGTTTTGGCCGGTGTCCTTGTCCGTTTCCTGATGTGCTATTCTACTCTGATTTGCACCTTTATAATCCATCACCACCTGCTGTAAAAACAATCTTAACCTCCTAAAGTAAAGTGTATGTGTAAAGCCTCCTGGTGGAAAAACAGGCAATTTTTATTTTCAGGGGCAATTGTTTTTCTGTTATTTTATAAAAAAAATACAGCTATTGGTGCAGCGTTCCTCTAGTCCCCAGATGTCAAGTATTGCAGAGAGTGGAACATTGAAACGTTTCACATGTAGAATTCTATTTTTTTGTCTTCTCTCTCCCTTGCTTTGCCTGCAGATAAGCACCCTCTATATTGTCAGGGACCTAGGTTGCAAAAAGTGTGTCTTTTTTATAACCAGAGAGAACCCCTATCTAGGAATCTGTAAGTCCTCCAGCTCAGTTCAACAGTCAGCTTCTGTTCGAAGTTGATCACAGAAGTGCACTGTAGGACCTAGAGAGAACATTTTAATCAAATGTTCCTAAAGAAAACATGTCCTAAAGAGAACATTTAAATCAAATCTGTAAATAAGCAACTCTGCATGAGTCATACCAGCAAATCTGAAGGGTCTGCTGAATTGCTGAATGTTCTACTAATTATAAATTACTGCCATGGTAGAAATTTGAGGAATAAAATTTGAAGGGCAATGCCCACATTTGAAGGGCAATGTCCTCATTTTGCACACACCCCTGTACCTACTTCCCTGGGTGGTAAAGCAGCCTGTTTGCACTGCAATTGGGAGTACACTGGTTACAAAAGTAATATTTGTGGTGAAGTTGAGAAACATACCTCTTTCACTGTTTCTCTGTACCAGTGAATATCATTTTATCTCTCTCACTCTAACATGTATGCATACATACAGAGATCTTCCAGGATGGGTGACATGTCATTACATGCCCATTTTAAGACAAGAACTATTAAATATTTCACAAGAAAGATCTCAAGATGGTCTTCTTTCACCACCATTAGACGAGAAGCAGGAGTTGAAAGAAGACATTGACTAGCATTTAATCACAAGGCCAACTAGAGTGCCCAACTGACTGGAAACTTGCTGTGTCAACATTTATCTATTTCCCATTCATTCAGTTGGGAGAGGAGAGTGCTTGTGTGGTGAGCAGGTCCAAAGTGCCAGCACCTGCCAGGGCCTGCAGACAAGCACCTAGCACTAGCCCTAAAACGGAGGGGAAGAGGAGCATGAGAAGCCTGACCATTGCTGCCAGTGGACCGAAAATATTCATTTTTTCAGACCATGGACAAAAAAGCTAATTCAGAAAGGTGCCCGTTTCCAGGAGTGGTGCTCGAAAATGAAAGGAGGCAGGCTACGTTTGTGAAGGCATGTTGCGTATAAAGGCAACTGGTGAAAACATCCTCTGCCTACATGTGAAAAGCGTCTGTCTACATTTCATTCTAGCAAACCACTACAAACATAGGTTTTTCTGTCTACTCTCACCTACTTCTGGTGAACAGAGCCTGCAAAGATGATCTTCACTCCCTAAGTCTCTACACCAAGAAGATTTCATTCTTTATTCTTAATTGGTCCCAGTTTGTCTCAAGTGACCCAAGGACATGCAGTCCCCGAGTTTCAAACATCTGACTTATAAATTAGTCATAGTTAAGAACAGGGGTGAGACAACAGGAAGTGAGAGAAACCTAACTAGGAAGGGAAATTAGAAAAGTTATCATGGGGGAAAGGTTTCTTCACGACAAGCCACAACAAGGGGTACCTAGACAGCAAACAAATGCCACAGGGGTGTTAACCCTTCCCTGTGCTTTCCAAAAGCAGAGAGAGAGAGAGAGAGAGAGAGAGGTTGGAGTTATAGTTTAAAATGTACCTGTTCTGGCTTACAAACAAATTCAACTTAAAAACAAACCTACAGAACCTATCTTGTTTGCAACTTGGGGATAACTGTATTATGTCAGGAGGAGTTATAAAGTCCTTGGACTCTAGGATGTCACCATTTAAATTCCTCTTGTTATGAAGAGAAGTGGAGGAAGCCTCTAATTTTTCTTGTGTCCGTCCCCCCTTCTTTGAATTTATTTATTATAACCGGTCATTTGGTCAGTAATCCCGCTTTGTTATATTTGGCAAGTCACGGGCTCCAGTTGAATTCTCTGTTTTTTCTGAAGCCTTTATCTCCATGTTACAGAAATGACTGCTTAATAGTGACAAGTGTCTGTGTTCTTGCCCTCATTTCAGCATGAATCAGAGAAGTGCATTGGCCTGTGATTTTTCTCCCTCTGTGTTTTGGGAGGCCTGTGTTTTGTTCTACAGGGCAGATTAGCTTTTGCAGTGTCCAATAATCATGTTGGTTCTACTGCAGACTTCAACCAAGGTTCTGTCTTTGTGGATTCAGAAAAAAAAATAATGTTTTAACAGCTGCACGGATGAAACGAGAGGAGGACTTTTCAAGACCCTTTGAAATGTCGGGGACATACAAAGTTAGGAACATTCCTTTCTCTTTAAAGACAGGATCATGCAAAAGGTGACTCGTCTGTGGAGTATGTTTTGTTTCAGAAGCATCTCTTAAAAGGTAGTTATGCCTGTTAGTTGCGGTTAGAAAGACTGCAGCTGTTGCTTGGTCTGTCTTTTATAAAACTCATAAATTAGGGCAGTGAAACAGAATCTTAAAATTGCTAATGTATAGCTCCATTTCTATCAACACATAAATGGAAATGCTTAGATCATGTCTGCTCAACATGATTTCCTTCTTCTACTAGGATTTCTAAAATGCTAGTGGCAGAGCACATTCTAATTATACAAAAAATCCCAGCGCCTTTTGAGTCTGACTGTAGCAACACTGCAAATGACCTAATGGTATTAGTAATAGGGGAATTTGCTACGGTGTGAATCCAGTTTTGAATATTTAGGTAGGGCATCTGTTTCAGTCCTGGGTGCATTGAGAAAGGCACATGTTCTGTGTAAAATGGCTACCTCTGTGGTTCAGCCAGCTGAGGATGTTTTGTTGTGGATCTGACTCAAGTTAGAAAAGTATAGCTGGGTGCTAATAAGAGGAATTGAATGTCAATTTTAAGCATTAGTTCAAATGCATACGGGTTTAACTGTAAAGCGATCAGAAGCAATGGGGGAAAGAGAACCATCTGCGTTTAGTAATAATGATGCAGGAAAGGGAATTAGTGAGTAGCAATAGGTTGACTACTCGTGCTTCTTGTTCAATTATCTTTGTTGTTTTATTGGTCTTTTCATAAGGTTCTATCACACCGAAGGATTTAAAGTGTGGCTCTATAAACACCATAAATATTTCTGCTGTAAGCAAAAACCTATACATTTTTCATACCAATGTATGGTGGCATAAAATGTGATGACACAAATAAGGGTAGCCAAATAAGCCAGTTGTCATAAAGCAGGAAGAAGCCATTATAGGCATCTGGGAAGAAAGCTAAAGTTGCAGCTAACGATCCTGATTCAGTCCTAGGTCTCAATTGTATTTTTAGTTCCAACTTGAGTCAAGCTATTGAATTGACTGGATTTGCTTATATATTGACTCACTACTCAACAACTGACTTAATGGGTTTACACTGTGTGAGGATATGTGTATGTACCTTGAAGGTACCTGTCAGTTTATGGCAATCTCATGAATTTCATAGGGTTTTCTTATGTATGGAATAGTCAGAGATTATTTTTCCAGTTGCTTCCTGTGAAAAGGAGCACACATAAAAAATTAAGAAATTGTTTCTTTTAATCTAGGTGTGGGCCAGAAGCCCAAACGTCCTTTCAAAAGTCCTTCTCTACTGCCACTACTTCTCAAGTATACCTTCTAGACACTTTAGGAAACAGAGACATTTTCAGATAACTAAAACCGAGGCAGTTTTTGGTATGATGAGGAACACGGATCTTCTGCCACAAACACCATCCCTCACCAATCTCTGTAGTTTGTTAGAAAAAATTATTTGTATCCTAACATATTCTGTGTTTTGGCCTTGTTCTACAACACTGTGGAAAAGTCACATTGTTGCCCCCCCCCTTTTTTTCCTTTTCCCTTTGCCCATTCCTGTTCTACATCACTACCTGTTCCTGACGGAATAAGAATAAATTTTACTATTGCTATAGAGAAGTACACCTTGATTCATGGATGCTGTTCTCTTTTTTGTAGCCTGTATTTTTTTATAACATTCATTTCTGCCCTGAGTTTCTTACAATGCTGAGCTGTGCCCCAAATGTTTCTCATTTCAGCATGCTGATGTTGACCTACAAGACCTTTACTTGCTTTGGGCCAGGATTTCTGAAAAATAGAATCATCTCTTATGAGCTTGTTCCAAATTTGAGATTCTCAGTGGAGATCTTGGTGTATGTTTAACCTCCCTGAGAAAGTAGACTAGCGAGTAGACAACAAAGGTTTCTTTAGCAGGACCTTAATTGTGGAACCATCTCCCAAAGGTAAATAACTAAATCCTTCTCAATTTTTGTGGGCAATTATACTGGTACTGTTTCATCCTTTTAAAATTGCTTTATTTTTAAGAGTCTATTAATATATTAAAGTGTGCATCACTTTGCAAGTCCTGGTGGACAAAAAGGCAATTAATAATAATCTTCAGTCACAGCAGGGCTACCTTCTCTGTTTCTGCACTCTCATTATACCAGTCTTTCAAAGCCTGGTGCTCATCCAGATGCACATAACATGTGTATCAGCCTGGTAGCCTGGTGCACATACCATAATTCCCTAGTCATGCTGCCTGGATTGACAGGATTTGCAGTCCACACAGTTGCATGCTCTTAGGCTGGGGAAAGGTATGCTGCAAAGTCACACAATGGGATTCACCCAGAATAAGTCTAAGAAATCATAGCATCACTCTCTGCTTTGTTATTGTACCTTCAAATCATTTTCAATTTATGGCAACCCTTTAGGATTTTATTGGCAGAATTTGTTCACATTGCCTTCCTCGGAGACTGAGAAAGTATTTATGAGGGATTTCAGTTCATCATGAAATGCAGTTTTGGGCCCAGTATGCTTCACTACTCCCAATAGACCAGATCCAAGAAATGAGTTTGAATAAACCTCTGTTCTTTGCTTTCAATCTGTCCAGAAAGGATGACAGTACAAAGTCTATGCTCAAAAGAAACCAACATAAGGTTTACAGAGGCTGGATCTACACTGCCATATAATCCATTTTATCAAAGAAGATAATCCACATTATTTGCTTTGAACTGGATTATATGAGTCAATACTGCCATGTAATCCAGTTCAGAGCAGATAATCTGGATTTTATATGGCAGTGTAGAAGGGGCCAGAGAAGTACAGAGCATTTTATCTACATTGACAGCCATTCAAAATACCTGCACCCTCCCCTGATTGGCTGAAAAGCCATCCCAGTTTGGATCTGAGCTCTTGTTGGCTGGGGAATCTTCTCGACATCACAGGCTAGAGGAGGTTCCCCCATGGCGAGAAAAAGGAACCACTGTCGTTGGTGAATTCAAAGTCCAAGTCAATTTAAAAATTGAGAGGGACATGAGTCCAGGAATGCAAATAGTTCTGTGATTGACTTAATGTCCAATCCAGGTAAACACAAATGGATAGTCCAGAGCCACAAAAGGAATGATTGACTGGTCTTGCCTTCAGACCTGACCCCAATCCCATCAGTGAGAGCCAGGAAGTATCCCAGAGCATGTACCGGGATTTATGAATGGCAGGAGGTTTAAGGTTAGGGTTTACACACACACATAATAGAAAGCCTATCAATGAGACTTGGGCTCCAGGCTTGCATACATTAGCCAGTTTAACCCATTTTCCGTCCCTTTAGCATGAGATTAAGCAAGACAGATTTATACATTTGCAGTTCCAGTTACAATATGAGGATTTGATTTAATTTCATTCTGTTTCATACAATTTATATAATTTCATTAAAGTGTATTTCATTCAAAAGTGGAGATTTAGCTGGCCAGACGTTTTCACAGTTGAGGTGGAGCAGTATTTCGAGATTGCAATATTGATAAAAGGAAAAAATAAAAAAACATGTTTAATCTATCTGTTCATTCATGTCTTAATTAAGAAGGAAGACAATTTCTTGATAACAGTATGACTTGCTCAAGGTCACACACTCGTTTTCCATGGCTGAGTGGGAATTCAAACCCTTTTCCCCTATGATCCTAGTGAAACACCCAAACTACTATACTTCATTAGCACTTCTCCACTTTTTATCAGCTTCTTTTTTCCAGTCACATGGATCTTCAGGTACCAGCTTGTTGAGACATGCCTGAACAGACCTAGGTGCCCACATTTCTTGCAGCATTGCTTCAGGGTTATCATCAAAATTTGGCTTCAGCTACATGACAAGCACTGTTCAGCAACCCCTGAAGCATTCTTCTATTTTTTTTAATTTTTTGGAAGATAACAAGCATCTAAACAAATCCTAGGTAGGCACAAACAGGACAAGAGAGTTCAATATCACAGGAACCCAGTATCTGGAAACATAAATGTCATGATCATTAAACGGAATGATAAATAGTGTTCATGTGGAATGACAGGAAAAAGCAAAAGTATTTTTAAATGTTGCTTTTGAGATTAAAATCACAGTAGTATGTGCTCACAGAGCACTTTCTACTGATTATAATCGGGTCTGGAAACCAACTGCACATTTCGGTGTTTTGTCTACTGAGAATATTTCAGTGATTCCCAGGCGTGTTTCCATGAGGACCCACCAACAACACATTCTTTGTTCGGGAATTCACCTAGCTGCCATATTCATTGACCTGGACATTTTCTGCCATTAGCTCCCCGTAACCTACTGACCTTCACATCCAATTGCCAAAGGAAGGGAAAAAACAGCCAAGGAATGACTGGAGCATGAAGGGGAAAGCTGTGAATGCTGCTGCTTTAAAAAAAACACATTGAGAAAGAAGAGGAAATGTATGATAGCTACAGTTGGATTTTTGTTATGTTTTTAACTCTAGTGCAATAATTTGAATGTTCAAGCCATCTTGTCACTCAATCTGGGAGACAGACAGGATATAAAATAATAATAATAATCTTCCAGCGATCATGGCTGTTTTGTAGCCTTGTATAAAATAGCATCTGCCATCACAATAAGAATTGGATTGATGTGCAGAGATGTTGCACAAAAATGCTTCCCATAAAAGTGATTTTATCCTGCCAGAAGTATAGCTACAGGAGAAAGACCAGTAAGAATTCTGCCCCAGTGAATAATGTTCTCCTTCAAACCCCAAATTTCCAGCACTGTACCAATGAAATACATGATGTGATACTAACTCAATAGATGACTTGAAGGCACATACATAGGGAGTGAGATATCAAAAAGTGTGCACACTGTTTACTGTGTTCAACATTTGCTTTTCTTCAAATTCCTACATTGTGTTTCTAAAGGTTCAACTGAAGTTGTAAGTATCTGGACTGCTACAAAAGTGAAGACTAAAGGAAACTTGGAGGGGGCGGGGAGATTTGGGGCACAATACCATTATTTTACTTCCCAACCCCAAATAGTTACATTCTTGAATATCTGTTTCATGCTGCTGATTTACTAATCACTTGACATGGGTGGGAACTGAACAGTGTTGAATTTGCAAGTCCTAGCACTATATACCTTGGCAGCCACCTTTCCACCAAAGTCAATATCAACACCGAAATACAACACTGCCTGAGCTCTGTGAGTGCAGCATTTTTCCGAATGAAGCAGAGAGTGTTTGAGGACCAGGACAGGACATCCGTAGGGATACCAAGATGCTTGTCTATAAAGCTATTGTCCTCCCAACCCTGCTATATGCCTGCAGAACGTGGACTGTCTACAGGCACCACATGCAACTCCTAGAACGATTCCATCAGCACTGCCTCCGGAAAATCTTGCAAATCTCTTGGGAAGAGAAGCGGACAAATGTCAGCATGCTGGAAGAAACAAAGATCACCAGCATTGAAGTGATGGTCCTCCGCCATCAACTCCGCTGGACCGGCCACGTTGTCTGGATGCCTGACCACCATCTCCCAAAGCAGTTGCTCTACTCTGAACTCAAGAATGGAAAACGGAATGTTGGTGGGCAGGAAAAGAGATATAAAGATTGGATCAAAGCCAACCTTAAAAACTCTGGCATAGACACTGAGAACTGGGAAGCCCTGGCCCATGAGCGCTCCCACTGGAGGTCAGCTGTGACCAGCAGTGCTGCAGAATTTGAAAAGGCACAAATGGAGGGCAAAAGAGAGAAACGTGCCAAGAGGAAGGCACGTCATGCCAACCCTGACCGGGACTGCCTTCCACCTGGAAACCAGTGCCCTCACTGCGGGAGACGAGGCAGATCAAGAATAAAGCTCCATAGTCACCTACGGACCCACCCTGGAGGATTATCCTACTCGGACAACAAGGGATCGCCTAAGTAAATAAAAGCACTAAAGCTAAAAGACCCAATAATGAGAAATGCTGGGAATTGCAATCTATTAACAAAAAGGCCTAAGAATAAAGCTTATGGGTTTTTTTTTAAAAAAATCCAATCCAATTGAACTTTTCCATCTCCTAGCTATTACTGAGCCCCCTGGTTGTGCAGCAGGTTAAACCACTAAGCTGCTGAAGTTGCTGATCAAAAGGTCAGCAGTTGAAATCTGGGGGGCAGGGTGGTCTCCTGCTGTTAGGCCCAGCTTCTGCCAACCTAGTAGTTTGAAAACATGCAAATTTGAGTAGATCAATAGGTACCTCTTCTGTGGGAAGGTAATGGTGCTCCATGCAGTCATGCTAGCCACCTTGGAGGTGTCTATGGACAACACCGGCTCTTTGGCTTAGAAATAGAGATGAGCACCACCCCACAGAGTCAGACATGGCTAGACTTAAAGTCATGGGAAACCTTTACCTAGCCATTGCTATGTGAAATCCTCTCCAGCTGAATAGTTTGATTTCAAAATCTCTCCCAGTTTCTATTTTTTACTGAACTTCCATGGACTAGAGCATGATACAAATAGCTTGTATCTCAAACACTGCTATGTGGATATGATATTTATGCACGGTTGGCCCTCTGTATGCATGGGTTCTGGATCCACAGATTCAACCAATTATGGCCTGAAAATACTCCAGGAAAAATGCAAAAAGTAAATTTTGGCTTTGCACTATGCACATGTGAAGGCATACATTTCATAGATCCTCACGCTCTCTTCCAGCACTCATTTGTTTGCAATTTTTCATACGGGACATCATTTTGCTATATATGCAATGAGACTTGAGCATCCATGGAGGAGTCCTGAAACCAAATCTCAATGATTCCCAAGGGCTCAATGTAATGTCAACCATCTGCTGCTTAGATCGCAACCCAGTACCATTCCTGTATTCCAATCCGCTGAGCTGCTGAACTTGTGGACTGAAAGGTCAGTTGTTTGAATCCGGGGAGCGAGGTGAGATCCTGCTGTTAGCCCCAGCTTCTGCCAACCTAGCAAAAAACATGCAAAGGTGAATAGATCAATAGGTACAGCTCCAGCAGGAAAGTAACAGCACTCCATGTAGTCATGCTGGCCACATGACCTTGGAGGCATCTATAGACAATGCCTGCTCTTCAGCTTAGAAATTGAGCAACCCACCCCCCCACCCCCCACCGAGTCAGACACAACTAAACTTAATGTCAAGGGAAACCTTTACCTTTACCTTTTATGACTTCACATTGAGCTCTTCTGTACTTCTACTTTAGTTTTTATTGTACAGTGTTCCAGCACACTGGTTTCCACTGGGGTTTGAAACAAAAATCTCTGGGTATTTAAGTCCCAATGGTGTGGTAAAATGGCATCTATTATATACAATGTTGCAGTGAAATAGTGCCCCATATATCCAAACAGGAGTCCCTGTACATACCCAAATCTATAGTCTCATTATATACAGTAGTGTAGTAAAATTGTGTCCCTTTTATAAAATGGCAAAAATCAAAGTTTGCTTTTTAGATTATTATTTTTGGTGTTATTTTCAAACTATGAATGGTGATATCTGTAAATACAGCTTATTTTTGTGCGTATAGCCTTGCCAAATATACATCACATTCATCAATCTCATTTCACTGACTCGTTTTACTAATTCTGTGCAATTAAATTATGTGTTTAGAAAGTGGACAATATTAAGTAATTTGCTTCATACTGTGTATGATATCAGACCCCTTCATTATCGTTTCCCATATACTGCTTTTTTGTTTTGTTTTGTTTCTTTCCTTTTTCAGCTGCAAAAGATTACGCTAAGATGA
The DNA here is from genome assembly GCF_037176765.1 of Anolis sagrei. Classification (NCBI taxonomy): domain Eukaryota; kingdom Metazoa; phylum Chordata; class Lepidosauria; order Squamata; family Anolidae; genus Anolis; species Anolis sagrei. The sequence goes on along the minus strand of NC_090025.1, from coordinate 124,891,989 downwards.
AACATGCTAATCTTTAAAATTAGCTATACGCCTGGGTTTCTCAGCAAATGTTAGCTGAAGTGTTCGTGATTAAGATCTCTTTGCCGCAAACAATATTTATTGCACTACAGCTGTAAGGAACGCACAATATAATGATTGAAATGTAGGAAAGTCCTATTAAGCACAAAATCATTTCTGGCAGAGCTTTAATTTGCCTTCTAATGAAATGTTGATATCCAGAGATGTGGGACATGGGTTTTAATTCAAAATATTATTAGACAGTATATAATTCAGAAGGAAATGTTTTAAATTTGGAAGTGTTTGGATAATGGAAGCTGGCATCCTATTTAAACTAAGCCATAGGCTGACAGTAGAAAAAAAAATAATATTCTGGACCATCCTCATGAAGGGTAATACAGTCTGTGGAAGTCGTCAGCTATATAAGCCAATGATCATCCAAGCAAGAGCACCTTGTGTTGAGAGGTATATTGCCTAAGTAAACATGTATATAGTTCTAGTTGTTGTCAACAATGCAGTCCATTATTTTTAAATTGCATGATTTTGAAGCATAAGAACATCTATTGACAATGAGTTCCAGAGATTGATATATTGCATTAAGAAATCTTTTCCAGCATCTTTATCATTGTATGCCTTCAGGTCATCACCCTAAAGCAGCATTTCTCAACTTGAGGGTAGGGACCCCTGGGAGGGTCACGACAGGGATTTCAAGGGGGTCACCAAAGACCATCAGAAAACAGATGTTTCTGATGGTCTTAGGAACACAGTGCTCTCTGGAGGTTGATGAACTACATCTCCCCTAAATAACTGTCAATTCCTCCCACATCCCTACAGTGTTTTCTGTTGGTCATGGGGGTACTGTGCTGGAAGTTTGGCCCAATTCTATTGTTGGTGGGGTTCAAGGGGCTCTTTTAAACTATAAATCCTAGCAACTACAACAAGGTCTATTTTCCCCAAACTCCACCACTGGTCACATTTGTGCATATTGAGCATTGATGCCAAGTTTGGTCCAGATCCATCACTGTTTGAGTCCACAGTGCGCTCTCGATGTGGGTGAACTACAACAACACTCAAGGTCAATACCCACCAAACCTTTCAAGTATTTTCTGTTGGTCGTGAGAGTTCTGTGTGTCAAGTTTGTTTCACTTCCATTGTTGGTGGCGTTCAGAATGCAATTGATTGTAGATGAACTATAATTCCCACCAACATGAGGAACTGTATTAAGGGGTCACGGCTTTAGGAAGGTTGAGAACCACTGTCCTAAAGTAAGCCTATCACAGGGTTTTCTGGAGCGGAGTGGTTTTCCATGGCTGAGTGGTGACTTAGGACCTCATCAGAAAGAACACATGAAGTGTTCCACTTCACCTGGCATCACAACAAAAAGAGAGGGACAGCAGGATGAATCTGTCACTCTGCATACAGCTTCCTCTCAGCAATGCTACCTAGTACCTACATCACACATGGGAAGTGTTGCCCTCCCAGAGAGCCTGCCCAACACGGGTAGGCTCCCATGGTGTGGTGACCGCCTCTGGCAATGCTTTCATCCCAGGTAGGGGTGAGGCTTCCACTGGAAGTCATACAATATTGTGTGATGTCCAGCATGGGGCTCTGTCCCCAAAACATGGTGGAAGTGTCCTAAGATGCTAAATTCACCCCGTCTGACGAGGCCCCTATTAAACACTAGTTTTCAACCTATGCAATTCCTTTCTTTGCTACTATGTTCACTGTGCTGAATTGTGTTGTCTGCCCATCAGTTGGAGTTCAGCCCATTGCTTTGTAATTGACTGAAATGTCATTAGAAAACTGACCAAATCAAAACTGGTCTGGCCTGTCAATAGGCTCTTCCAAATGACTGAAAAGAAATGAGAACTCTGACAACCGAACTCTTCACTTACTGCTTCTTGTGGCTCCTTATTTATTTATTTACAGTATTTATATTCTGGCCTTCTAACCCCACAGAGGACTCAGGGTGGATCACAATACACATATACATGGCAAACATTCAATGCCATAGAAACACAACATATATAGACAGAAACACAAAGGCTATTTAACTTTCCAGCTTCATGAGGGTATGATCCAATTCCAGCCACCGGGGAAACTGTCACTTCACCATCCACTTGTGACACCAATGGAGTACTTTCTCATTCTTTTACATGCTCCTTCATGCACAACTTTCTTTTTACCTGTAAAACTTTAAAATGGGGAGAAAAGGGAGGATGAGGTAAGCTATAAGGCAGGGGCATTAGACTCATTTTCATTGAGGGCCACATCAATCTTATGGTTGCCTTCAAAGGGTTGTTGAATCCATGGATGGAGAATCCGTAGATACCAAGAGCCAACTCTCTCTCTCTTGATAGAGAGATATAAACATAGTAATTGGTGCTCTTAAGTTTTTACCCAAATTGGAGGGCTCAGATGTTATTGAATAACAACTCCCATCATTTTTTATTATCTGCCATGCAGACTGGGGACAATGGGTATTGCAACCCAATGGCATTTGTGGCTCTGAGGTTGGGGAAAGGTTAAAGAACATTTTAAAGTCAGACATCATATCCACAAGCCTTGTATCTAAATTCAAACTCCACTATCCTGACTAAACAGAACAAACTGCAACCTTCCAGATGTTACTATATCAGACTGCCCATCAACTATAATCATGATGTTTAATGATAAGGAATACATGAGTTGTAGTCCAGCATCTGGAGGGACACGTAAAATGACATGGCAGGTTGGATTCGGCCCACGGACCTTGAATTTGACACATGTTCATTGAAGGAAACTTATTAAGATCATCGTTAAGATTTCCACAGTGTCTTCACTCACTATTGGCTCTGTATGTTGTGAGACCAAATGTGAATGTGTCTTCTTTCTAAAGGAGCAGTAAAGAGCTGTAGCACAGCTGGTTAATCACCAGCAGCAATAGATCACTGCCGACCGGAAGGTGGCAAGTTTGAAGCCCAAGTTGGATTGAGCACCCGACTGCCTAGCTTACTATACACCTAAGCAGTTCAGAAACAGCTGAGCTTTGAGTAGATAAACTAGGGACTGCTTAAACAGGGAGGTATTTTACGACATCATAAAAAAATGCTGGCAATCAAATAACAAGGAAGAAATACAACCACAGTTTTCGGCTAATAATGGCCACCAGAGTGGTAATTCTTAGTAGATTTTAATTATTTTGTTTTAATGTATTTAACTATTTATAATTTTTGACTGTTTGTTTTTATTATGTATATATTGAGGCATCGAATTGCTGCTGATTGGAAGCTGCCCTGAGTCGTCCCCCCCCCCCCCCCGGGGATTGAGAAGGGCGGAGTACAAACATTCGAAATGAATCTGTATAAATAAAAATATAATGTCCGTTTGTGGGATTAACGTAACTCAAAACCACTGGACGAATTGCCCCCTAATTTGGACACAATAACACCTCTCAGGCCAGTGAGTGACCATTGCTCATAAAAACATTGGATAACACAGCAGAAGGGACTTAAAAAGCCAAAAAAGCAAAAAGACGCTACAGCACACGCGCAAAAATGACTCCCCCAGCAAACAAAGCACACAATAGCATACCCACACTCTCTTCCGAACTACAGCTCCCAGCATCCCCTAAACCAGGCCCTTTAGGAGAGGAGGATGATCCAAATGCACTGCTTCCAATCTGCATGGTTTCTTCTCCTTGCATTTCTTTAAGAGCATCCCAACCCCTGCACATTTCAAAGTTCCTATTCCTGGACTGCAACTCCCAGCAATCCTCCAGATAAGATAGATTAGATTAAAATAGATAGGTAGCTAGATAGATTGATTAGGAGGACTTCTGGGAGTTACAATCCAAGAATAGGTAGAGAAGGGAGAAAGGGAAGAAAGAGGAAGGGAAAGAAAAGGGGGAGAAGGAAGGAAGGAGAGAAAGAAAGAAAAAAAAGGAAAGAAGGAGAGAAAGAGGGAGGGAAGGTTGACTACAGCAACGCATGGCGGGTACAGCTAGCAAATAAATAAACAAATAAATAAATAAATAAATAAATAAAATACAATCAAAATGACTTGGCATCATAGTGGATGAAGCTACAGCACCCCCTGTGGCTGGAATCGAGCATAACCTCCAGGCGCCAGTTGGAAGTGCCAAAATACCTCTGTCTGTCTGTCTGTTTTGTATATCTAAAAACAGCATTGAATGTTTGCTATATATGTGTGCATTGTGATCTGCCCTCGGTCCCCTTCGGGATGAGAAGGGCGGAATATAAATAGTGTACATAAATAAAATAAATAAAATATTTTAGGTCAGAAGTGTCAAACTTGTGGCCTTCCAGAAGTGCTGGCCAGCTTGTCCAATGGCCAGGAATTCTGGGAGTTAAAGTCCAAAACGCCTGGAAGGCCACAAGTTTGACACTACTGCTTTAGATAAAGGGCATAACAATGACCCTGCTGGCTTTTGCTTCTCCTTCACGCCCTCTGTTCTTTTGATTCATAGGTTTGGTTGTATAGGAAGAAAGCACACTTTTAATAAGTTGTTCTTGTGTAAATGGTGCATCTCCTTTGCATACTGATTTCAGCCACTAGTTCATGGAGGACGAAATGCATAAGATGTCATTCCACAAGCTGTGTGGCTTTTGTTTCACCTTTTGGTAATAAAGGTTCAGGTTAAAATAGGCTTTTTGTTTATTTCTACTTCCCCTTATCTAAAAAAAATCCATCTTCAGCCACTATAGTAACTCCTGCCCTTTATTATCCCTATGGCAGCCCTTCCTCTCCGCAAGCCTGGAGCTAAGTGACCCTTATCTCTTAAACACATTCTTCCTTCAATAAATTCAGAGACAATAATTTAAAAACAGAATAAGTTGTGGAAGGAGTCGGGTTGTTTTTATTTTTTTGCTGAAGTAGGAATTTTCTCGTCACTGTTGTCTTAGCGTTAATAGAATTCATTAGTGTACAATACTCTATTTCTATGTGGTTGTTTAAAAAACGTATTTGATTATACTGCAAGCTGATTTGTGGCGGTTGTATTTTTTTAAAGGAAAAGTAAATACAAAAACAGAGATACAGTACAAATCCTGCACCTTCCTGCATCTGACAAAATATATAACCTCTAAAAATTTCTAGGTTCTCCATGCAATTCTATGGTATTCTTTAGCTGAAAGCTGCCATATAGTCAGACTGGGGAACCTAGCAAATTCCTAGAGGAATCCACTTTAGGAATTTTCTGGGTCCATCAACACAACGTCTTATAGCGATCCTCTCTAGATGTTTTCTAGGTCCATCAGTGCAACTTTGCTGACCCTGGCAGAAGTCCATTTCAATAGGATTCACTATTATCCATGGTTTCCTGATTTTGCAATAATTTCAGGAACATATCTCCATGGATATGGTGATCATGCAATACATAAAGATGGGAAGAAGGGTGGAGAAGATAATAAATAATAAACAGAGCACCATAGCAGAGCACCTGATGAACCAACCTGGACAAAGCATACTATTGGAGAACTCATAAATGCTGGACCACTCTAACAACCACCATGTCTGACTACACAGAGAAGCCACTGAAATCCACAAGCATGTGGACAATTTCAACAGAAAGGAGGAAACCATGAAAATGAACAAAATCTGGCTACCAGTATTTTTAAAAACTCTAAAATTATAACTGTAAATAAAGAACAACACACAAACACAGGGGAACTCCAGACAAGAATCAATCAGGGACAGTTAATCACCTCTCAACAAAGGATTCCCCCAGGCAGGAACAAGCCCCACCAATAAATTGTCAGGCCATCAAATGCTAATCAAGGTGGCCAACTGAAACAGACAAGCGTTCTTTCTCCCACCCTGGTCTTTCCACAGATATATAAACCCGATTTTCCTAGTTTCCAACAGACCACACAACCTCTGAGGATGCCTGCCACAGATGCAGGCAAAACGTCAGAAGAGAATGCTTCTAGAACATACAGCCCAAAAAACCTACAACAACCCATAACGAGAATGCTGGGACAGGGGAAAAACACTTAAACAATGATGGTGGAAAAGAAGTATGGTGCGTAGAAGATAGAGTTGTTCAGATCCTAGGAAGTTGTGATCAGATGTTACTAGTGATGGACTGGAACAGCAAAGATGATGAGGTACAAAACAGCTGTGCGGCACATGACTTCAGGTGACTTGCATTATAGAACAAGCATTACTACTGCATCATATAGGATTTCATTAATATGGGACAGAAATGTCAATCCAATATATAAGGAAGATACAGCGTTATTAAAGTACCATGTATTGAAAATAAGTTCTTTTCTTTTTATTATAGAATGTCTGAAACGAACCAAAATATATTTACCTTCTCTTCTGCAATTTTACAATTGGACCATAGTCCAATTTTATTAATTTTGTGCACTGACCCAGCTATAAAATCCAATACTCTGTTTCACTGGAAGCCTTTCCCACAGAGGTAACGCTTTTCCTTTGCACAGTATGTGTTCCTTACTTATCTAAAATATTTATTCGTAATTTTCCGCTCATGAGATCCAAAGTGATATAAATTATATTTGTAATATATTTTTGAAGACAGCTGAACAAGCCTCTTGGAATAATAGGGCATCCAACAAGACCTCCATTGATGATCTCAAATTTTAAGGCTGACATGAGCAAGAATAGTCAGATAGCCTAGACCCAAGTCTCATATAATAGCTCTTCAACTTCATTTGCATAACGAACATAAAACATCATGTTCCCATTATTAAGGGATATATATATATATATATATATATATATATATATATATATAATATCTATGATATGAATCTGTGTGTGTGTGTATATATATATATATATACACACACACACACAGATTCATTTTGCATATATATATGGTATATCTATGGAATTAAGGGATATATATATGGTATATATCTATATATAGTATATAGCTATGATGTGTGTGTGTGTGTGTGTGTGTGTGTGTATGCAAAATGAGTCTGTCGTTCCTCCCATTCTATCCAAAAACTTCTCAACAAAACCGGGAAAGTCCCTTGTCCTCTTTTTCCACCCCAAAGATTCACACACCACTTCCATAGGTCCCAATTAGGTGTCCCTGATTTCAGAAGAAATATTTCAACCATTGGATAGGTGTGCTGCATTTTGAAATGATAGGTGCTTCCTTGGTCTTCTGCGTGGCTTCTTTTTGAACCCCAAGAGGAATGAGATAGCATGCAGATAGGAGGCTATCCATTACCTTCCACTCTCTGGACCACTTCACTTATTTTCCACAACCTGCTTGTGCATCCTCTATCTTCTTAAGATACCTTGGTCCAGGAACTGCTAAAGATGGCCAAGACCCAACTGTGGCTCTTTTAATGATCTGAGCTCTAAACCATCAACTTCTCAGAGAGTCAAGAATATCTTAAGACACATATGAAAGATTGTATTAATTACAAAGGCGAATAATGGATGGAGAAAATATGTTACAGGAGAGAGAACATTGTTGCCATCTCCTGCCTTCTGTGAGTGCATCCAAAAAAGCTTCCAAAAGGTCCTGAGCATTTGTATATTCCCTGCTTTGGATGAGTATCTCAATGGGGGAAGGCATAATTTAAATTCTTACCCTTCTCAAAACAACCAGAATATTTGACTGAAGGAGAGCCCTTATGTTTAACAGCTTGGAAAAAGGGGGAAGGGGCAGAGGCCCAACCAAGGTCACACACTTCTGACTGGAAACTCGTGTTATTTCAATTGTTAGATGTCAGGTGAAGAATTCAACTGAGAGTTCTACAGGTTGAGTATCCCTTGTTTAAAATGTTTGGAAACAGAGGTATTTGGGGAATATACCTCTGGGTATGTTTGGATTCTGGAATATTTGCATTTACACAATGAGATGTTTTGTAGATGGTACCCATGTCTAAACCCAAAATTCATTTATGTTCATATATATTTTACACACATAGTCCGTTTACTACCTTAACACAAAGGCCAGACTCAGTGTCCTGCTTTGCCTGGCTTCCAGCAAGGAAAGAGAGAACAGGGAGGAAAATCTGTTGCTCCACATGTAGCTCCCTTTCATGACACTTTCCCCATCTCATGGGAAAAGTATAGCCCTCGTGGGGAGGCCCCGTACTGGCTCCATTAGAGTCAGCACAACACAGAAAGCCTCCTGAGTTGCCAGGAAAGTGTCTGGTGATGCCTTATACCAGTTGGCTTCTGGCAAGGAAAGAGAAAGCAAAATGGCATATCTGTCACCCTGAATTCACAGCTCCCTCTTGTATCACTTTCCCCATCACATGGGGAAAGTGTCCCCCTTGCAGGGAGACCTTGTGCTGGCTCTACTGGAGCCAGTATAACACAGGAAGCTTCCCATGTTTCTGCGAAAGTGTCTGGTGACGCTTGATCCTGGTTGGGGGCAGAGCCACAGGCTGCCATGGGGCTCTGTTCCCCAAGAAGGCTCTAAGCATCCTAAAGGTAAAGGTAAACATTGTCCCCTGACATTGTCTAGTTGTGTCTGACTCTGGGAGTTGGTGCTCATATCCATTTCTAAGCTGAAGAGCCGGCATTGTCCGTAGACACCTCCAAGGTCATGTGGCAGGCATGACTTCATGGAGCACCATTACCTTCCTGCCGGAGCGGTACCTATTGATCTACTCACATTTGCATATTTTCAAACTGCTAGGTTGGCAGAAGCTGGGGCTGACAGCAGAAGCTCATGCCACTCCTCGAATTTGAACCTGCGAACTTTTGGTCAACAAGCTCAGCAGCTCAGCAGCTCAGCAGTTTAACCCACTGCACCACCAGGGTCTCTAAGCATCCTAGGATGCTTATTTTGAGCCATGTGATCAGGTCGTGAAAGTAATTTTCTACAATGTTTTCATTAATTTTCTGCATGAAACAAAGTTTGTGCACGTTGAGTCATCAGAAAGCAAAGGTATGACTCATGCAGACTTTGGGGGGGGGGGATTTTGGAGTATTTGAGATTTTAGCTTTCCAAATAAAGATTATCCAACATTACTTCAATTCTGTAGTAATGTCAAGCCCAACATAATGTCTGTGAACAGCTCATACATGTGTACCAATTTCTTCTTCAGGTAAAATTACCCAGGATTGTAACTAAATAATATAATATTAAATATACAAAGCTACTTGCAATTCTCTAGATCTTGCAAAATGCTACCTTTAGACTTCAAGTTTCTCAGATGGAATTGTCATGGATCACAATGTCTGGGAATTCTGAGAGCTATCGTCGAAATTGTAAGCGGTGTATTTCAAACTTTTCTGACTGCTATGTTTTTCTTCTATTGCTATACTCCTGCGTCTCAATTCTCCTACATCTGCACATGCAAATACACAGCAAACCCTCACTGCAATGCAGAATTTCTAATCTCAAGTCAGCACAGCACAGAGAAGAAAAACTGGAAATCGTTTTTTCACAATTATAACTCTTACATTTGCATTACATGCCAATTGAAGCCTGCCATGCGCAAACATCCTAAGTAGATCATTTCCAGCCTTCTGGACAATCATAGCTGAAAGCTCTAAACGGCTGCATTGAGCTGTGCTATTGTGCGATTTTTTCTTTGCATCGGGCCAACTGATTTTTTTATTCTGAAACAGTCAGAACTAGTGGATGCCACATTAGAGTGCCGCCACTCTTTAAGCCCCATTTATTTTAATAAAAGTGGAAATACTTTCCAAGCCATCAGCCTGGTGCTTTTGCTGAGCATCAAATTCACACACAAAATGTGAAGTAACAATATTAAATTGCTGGTCACCTGGCAGAGAGGTCCAAACCACCAAGGAGCCACTGGTGGATTTCATTATGGGAGAGGAGGAGCAAATTAGATTTTTGTGGCACTTAAATGAATTCAAACCACTCTAGGATCTGAAACAAATAGCTTTAGATATTATTATATTAACTTAGCGGGCAACATATGAATTGCTGATGGAAGAAGTAGCCAGGAAAATAACTATGACCCTTTACCCAAGATGGAATATAATAAAAAGACACTTAGGTTTGAAAAGAAATGCTACCTAAATAGGGCTGCTATGCACTCCTACTTCCCTCTTCTTGTACATCTTTTCTATACACAATGCATCTCTTCAGTGTTTTGAAAACGGCCATCATTTTTGATGAGCTTGAATTTACTAAAGATAACAGCAGTACGTTTGCAAGTCGCACTTCTTTTGACAAAATTCGGGTTTCTCATACACCTTTTTAACTTGCTTACTTACTTTGATGATCCCTTGTAGCCCGAGGATGATGGTCCTCCAAGTGAAGTGTCTTGACAGTGGGTCCAAAGGTGGCTGTGGAGCCCTCTTCTGGAGCCACATATTATCTTGCAGTTAGGACATCAGTTTCCAGGTGGGAGGTGGTCCCGGTCAAGGTTGGCTTGCCTCTTGGCACGTTTCTCGCTTTCATCCTCCATTCGTGCCTCCCCGGTTTCACCCTCCATTCATGCCTCCATTCTGCAGCATTACTGATCACAGCTGACCTCCAGCTAGAGCACTTAAGGGCCAGGACTTCCCAGTGCTCAGTGTCTTTGCCACAGTTTTCAAGCTTGGCTTTAAGCCCATCTTTAAATCTTTTTTCTGTCCACCAACATTACATTTCCCATTATTAAGTTTGGAGTATAGTAGGAAACTGAGTCCCCTTCGGGGTGAGAAGCGCAGAATATAAGTACTATAAATAAACTGTAGTGCACAGAAATGGACACAGTATTCCAGATGAGTTCTTATCACACACATAGCCTTTATTGGCATACAACAACAAAATGACAACACAATAGGGTCTTATCAAAGCAAAATAGAGTGGCACTACTAATCACAACACTAGAATGCTATTTGTAGAGCTTCAGGTGGCATGTATGCCAGTTTATGCTACTTTAACAGTATTAAAGCCACCCACTCGACTCCTGGGAATTGTAGTTGGATGAGAAGGTTAGAAGTGTTTTGCTCCCTTGCAGTATCATAATTCCTAAAACGATTTGGCAAATGGGAATAACTGGCCAATGCATTTGAACATACATGTATGCTAAATGCACTCTTGTATTTCAGGATCACTTTTTAGCAACTCATTGCGATTTATGAGAGATGTTTTGGAAGACAAATGTCCATAAACATCCTAACTATTGCAGTTTTTGCATTCCTCTTAGGGGCCAATTTAAAACTAAGCCAATCTTCTCTCTACAGATAATACTAAACAGAAAGCCCATTCTCATTTTCCAAAAAATGTGCTTGGGTGGAAAAGGATGAGTGACCTCAGAGAATATAGAGCCAACCTGATTTTTAGATGCATTGTCTATTTAGTCTTGAATATTGACAAGGATAAGGAAGACTGAGTAAAGGAAGATAGATGCTTTTGAACTGTGGTGTTGGAGGAAAATTCTGAGAGTGCCTTGGACCACAAGAAGATCAAACCAGTCCATTCCCCGGGAAATAATGCCCAACTCCTCACTGTAGGGAAGGATATTAGAGGCAAAGTTGAAGTACTTTGGCCACATGAGAAGACAGGAAACCTTGGAGAAGATAATGATGCTAGGGAAAATAGTAGGAAAAAGGAAGAGGGGCAGACCAAGGGTAAGATGGATGGATGTCATCCTTGAAGTGACGGGCTTGACCTTGAAGAAGCTGGGGATGGCAACACTCGACAGGGAGCTCTGGTGTGGGTAGGTCCATGAGGTCACGAATCGGAAGTGACTGAATGAATAAACAACAATGACGAAATTGACAAGCAAATGTTTTCTGTTTGGGTCCCTCTTGATAATCATAGCCTAGAGTTCAACAAGATAATCTATCCCTTCCTCAAACTCTGTGGTATGAAAATAGAAGGGTTAATATATAGGATGAGTACAAATGGAGGACAATGCTGTCTAGATCCTGTAAGATTCAACAGATGAGGCAAGGTGAAAGTACGCTAAATAAAAACCTTATCTGGAAGTATCTCAGGTCGAGCTGCCTAAGCCTAAAGCCTGCCAAATAATGTTGGCACAAAGGGAGTAAACGCCACAAGGATGCCTACCCATCTCTAGTAGGAAAAAAATGTAACATCTTCTTTTAACTTGCTTATGGTAACTTTCTCTCTTTATAATGAGTTACCTTTGTGCATAAAACCAAACAACTGTATAATAGTAAAAGCCTTTTCTGGAGATAGTCCTAGTAGAATGAATGAAAGATAGGAATGAGTTGACCTAAGCCCTTCTGAGGATGTACAACATTATAGTGGCTTGAGATTTAGAGCCATTTTCCCTGGGTCCTTCCTGACCTGTAGAGTTTCAGTTACAGAAGCACAGTTCCATGCAGTTAGGTTTGAAAGTAACCAATATCTACTGTCCTGTGCCCAAAATTACCCTCTTGAACTTAGTGCACTCATCTTTACAGATTGCCTTGAGAAAACCCTTATTTCTCTTCCTAGCCAGGAAAATGTGTCTATTGCATGTAAGAAATATGTGTTTCGGTGATAGGTGAGCAAAAAGGGGAAACCGCCTTCCTTTCATTACAGAGGCTTCAGACTTTTACTGTGCTTCCTGTGCGTTTTGGCAGAAACTGCCCTTGCGCTGATTTCGATCTTCTTGGTGGATGTTCTGATCAGTAAGGAAACAAATGTTGCATATGAAACCTTTCCTTGAATACTCAGTGTTGTTCTCCCTTCCATAACTCTAGTCCAAAATCAATAAGTAGTAGAGTCTCGCTTATTCAACCTTCTCTCATCCAATGTTCTATTTTATCCAACACAGTCTGTCTCCCGCCCGGATTCACAGCTGTTTCAATACATTGCGATGTTTTGGTGCTAAATTCGTAAATACAGTAATTACTACATAATGTTACACATGTGTTGAACTACTTTTTTATCACTTTGTTGTAAAACATGTTTTAGTTCTTAAGTTGTAAAATCATAACATAATTTGATGTTTAATAGGATTTTCCTTAGTCCCTCCTTATTATCCGACATTTTTGCTTATCCAGCGTTCTGCTGGCCCATTTATGTTGGAAAAGTGAGACTCTACTGTGTTTGACTACTCAGTCCTCATTGGGATATTTCACATACACCCCCCCCCCCCCAAGCTTAGGGTTTATACTTGGGGGCCCAATCGAAGGTCTGTGGGCCGAATGTGGCTCTCCAAGATCATTTACCTGGCCTCCACTCTAAACTTTAGACTTGAAGGCCACAACAACAACTATCCCAATTAACTTAACTATCTCATCAGCCAAAAGCAGGCTCACACTGCCTGTTGAAATACTAGTAAGTATGTTGGCTAAAAATTTTCTTCATTTTAAATATTGCATTATTCTTTCATAGGATTTTTTTGTACTATGTACAATGTACATAGAAATTTGTTGATTTTTTCAAACTATAGTCTGTCTATCTCCAAACAGTCTGAGGGATCATGTATCAGCCCTCTGCTTTAAAGGTTTGAGGACCCCTGGTTTATACCTATGTATACTAGACATATGTAGGATTACTTGTCTTTCTTCTAGCTCATTCTGTGGAAAATGTTCCCCAAGTGTGCTGATCTCAGTCTCTTGTATTATTTGGACTTCTTCAAAATAAACATAGAGAGCAAATGGAATTTACTAAACAACTGCAAAATTCTTCTGCTTGCAGTTGACAAACCAGAACCCTTCCTTTTGACAGATACTCCATTTATCTTCCCATCCAATTACCTATTGTTTTCCTCCTCCAACATTGAGATCCCCTCTACATACTGTATAATGCAGTTTGAAGTCTGTGTGGACTCATATAATACAGTTGAATGGCATTGAACTGCATTATATGAATCTATACTAGGCATGGGCAAACTTTTTTGCAAGCCACACTAAGTCCCTCTTGGGATATGGTGGTGGGATATAATAAAGGTTATATCCCACCACGCACAGCTGGTAAAATCACCAGCAACTACAAGATCTATCAACCAAAAGGTTGCAAGTTTGAAGCCCCGGGTCAGCATGAGCTGCCGACTGTCAGCCCTGCTCACTGTTTACCTAAGCAGTCAAAAACAGCTTTATCTGTAATTAGAGAAATTAGGTACCGCTAAAAGTGGGGGAGGTGTTTTACGACGCCATAAAGAAAAAAGATCAGAAAATGCTGTGCAACCAAAAGGAAGGAGGAAGTCCTGATGGCTATTCATCATAGAGGATGGAGCGACAGCACCCCCTGTGGCTGGACTCAAGCCCAACCTTCAATGGCACCAAAACAGCTGGATACTGAGTCAAAACGACACACCTCCTTTCTGTTCTGTCTGTCTGTGTATTGTCTATACAAAGTGGCATTGAATGTTTGCCTGTATGTACTGTGATCTACCCTGAGTCCCCTTCGGGATGAGAAGGGCAGAATATAAATATATTATTATTATTATTATTATTATTATTATTATTATTATTATTTGCCCTGGAGCCGCATTGTGGGCTGGACCAGGAGGGAGAGCAGGGTGGGCCTGGAAGGGGGCAGAACAAGGGGCAGGGCAGGCCTTGGAGCAGGCAAAATTCTCATGTTGTTGTTTTGCAGAGAAAACAGTTTTTTTCTGCACAAAAATAATTTTTGCATGTTTCATATTAATAATCTTTTAGAATAATCCTTTTTCATGCACAGATAATATGTAAAATAACCATGTGCAGATTTTGCAGATGCCCTTAATCATTAATAGGATCAAAAAACTACAGTTTTTTCTTAAAGACTTTCTCACAGAGGTAATTAAATTGCTAGAACTACTTGTTGCTGCCTATGAAACAGAAAAATTTATCCATACTGACTAGGAACCACTGATGGCCCTAATCACCATCAATTAATGTAATCCCCTGTTAAAGACACCCAGCAGCACTGGATACCATAGTTTAATTACACATTGCATCATATCTCTCTTTTTACACGTCCAGGAAGACGGTGAAATCAGATTTATTCCACCTCAGATAGGATATTTTTGCAAGGCTGACTCAGCTACTGCTAGAGATGTGAAAGCTGAGGAGGATAAAGAAGGTTTCCACAGTATGAAGGGAGGTGGTGTATTTTTCTGAGCGATTCCTCCCTTCAGTCTTTGAATCTTTGTTGCTTTTGAAAAACTGTTATTGACCTGAATATACACACAGTGTGTTTCAAGCATTTCTCTTGTGTGCTCGTGACCTTCATAGCTTTTGTAAAAATGTGGTGCCATCTGATACAGTGGATATATGTTGACTCTGTTTTAAGCCTCGATCTCTCTCACAGTATACAATTATAGCACAATGCCATGACTGCATCTTATGGAATCCTGATTTTCTAGTTTGATGAGGCACTACAGATCTCTAGCTGTGACTTTCAAGTACCCCTCCTTAAACTGCCAGTTGTCATATTCTACATAATGTTGCTGAGGCTGCTAAAAAGTAAGTTCTTGTGCTATAATTATATTTGTGTGAAAGGCCTCTGAGGCCCCTTCTACACTGCCATATAATCCAGATTTTATGTGTGTGTGTGTATGTGTGTGTGTATGTAATGTTCGTTTGTGGGATTAATAGAACTCGAAAACCACTGGACAAATTGACACCAAATTTGGCAGCAAAACACATTCTAATCCGATCTATGTCTTTCAAACAGAAAAACTGGAAAAAAAATGAAGGGAAAATAACTTAAAACTTCCCAAAGAGAACATGAGCAAAAGCCCCTCCATTGCGTGAGAAGAATAAAGCACCAACCATTGTGAGGAAAGAGAAGCCTCGCCATGCAATCCCTTTCCATGCAGGAAGGCAGAGTCCTTTTTTCTTTTGGGGAGGGGAGGGATTGAGGAAAGGAAAGAGGGAAGGAAGGAGAAGGCCTGGCCCAGCAGAGGGGTGAGGGCTTGGTGAGGCAAGCCCCTGCAGCAGCTGGAACCACCACAGCGGCTCCATGGGGCCCACGTGGCTACCAGGCAACTCTTCCCACAAGACCAGAGGATTGCAAGGCAAGCCTGACTGCAGGAGCGGCTGCACACACCCCCCCCCCCCCCCGGGTTGGGTGCATGGAGGATGCGAACCACGAGAAGGCCAGCAACTCTCCCACTTGGGCTCCACATCCCCCCTTTCACCACCACCACCCCCCAAAACCCCTTACAAACTGTCCTGGGGCTACCAATGGGAGCTCACCTTAACCTGCAGATTTGAACCGCAGACTTTCTGGTCAGCAAATTTGGCACTTTAGTGTTTTAACCCACTGTGCTACCATGGCCCCATGATCATAAGGATAGTCTGGTTCAATTCTTTGTATTTTCTGTTGCCCTTTATCTTGGCTATGAGTTCTTCCCATTTCCCTTCCCATTTCCCCCTGGGATATACATTAGTATAATATAATCCAGATGATCAAAGCAGGTAATCCACATTATCTGCTTTGAACTGGATTATATGAATCTACACTGCCAATCCAGTTCAAAGCACATAATATAGCTTTTATTTGGCAGAGTAGAAGGGGCCTGAGTGAATGCCAACCTTAGATCAAAGGTTCTTAACCCTTTTTGTTGTCAGTCAGGTGAAAAATACTCTGCCTCAGAAAGCAATGGCAGATTCTTTCATGACACTCAACACTGCTGTGTCAAATTAAATTTGGGAGTATTCAAAATTATGCTTTACAACTTTTCCGCAATTCCAATACTTATAATCTAACAAGGTGCAACACCTGTTGTGCAATATTTTGTATGCAACAGGACTGCAAGCATGTGTGATCTAGCATCAGTCTAACAACTACCATAATTTCAAATTATGGATGAATATAAGTATTTTTTTGAGATATGCAACTATTGTAATGCGGGATTGCTGTACAGGCTGATGGGTATTCTGGGACCAATATCAAAAAAGCTACAAGATCAAGTCACAAGAGTAAAGACAAAGATCCACCCAGAGAAAAGGGGTTCTTACCATACATCAAGGGAACCACTGGCCACCCAGGGAAGCTGATGAAGAAACATAGCCTACAAACTATCTACAGACTCACCAAGAAAATCTAACAAATGCTACGTTCAGCAAAGGAAAAGAGGATCCTCTAACCACTGCAGGAGTCTACTGTATACCATGCAGCTGTGGATAAGTCTACATAGGGACCACCAAACGTCACGCCTAAAAATGTATCAACTAACACAATAGGCACTACAATCTAATTCAACCAGAGAAGTCAGCCATAGCAGAGCACCTGATGAATGAACCTGGATATAGCATATTATTTGAGAACACAGAAATGCCAAACCACTCTAACAACCACCATGTCAAACTACACAGAGAAGCCATTGAAATCCACAAATATGTGGACAAATTTAACAGAAAGGAGAAAACCATGAAAATGAACAATATCTGGTTACCAGTATTAAAAAAAAAACACCAGAATCAAGTAAACAATAAACACTACTGAGAAACAGGACAATTCCAGTCAGCAAAAAATGAAGTGCTAGTTAACACCTTCCAAACAGAGGGTGCCTCCAGGCCCCCTCTATGAAGATACCCTCACTGCTATTCAAGCTTGCTAATTGCAACATTCACACTTGCTTTAAACAGACAGGGTTCTTTCTCCCATCCTAGACATTCCACAGATATTATATATACACTCCACTTGCTTCATTGCCAACAGAACCTATGAAGATGCCAGCCACAGTTGCAGGTGAAACGTCAGGAGAGAATGCTACTTGAACATGGCCATACAGCCCGAAAAACTCACAGCAACCCAGTGATTCCTGCCTTGAAAAACTTCAACAACAAATTGGAATGCAATATGAAATAAATATTCTTTTAATATATTGTATACATTAATGTGAAGGAAATGCTAGATTTCCATTAGAAGCCAGAGAAAACAAAGATAACAGGTTGTTTTTTCATTCACCTTGAAATCTTTCCACGAATCCCCAAAGTGTCTGTGGACCCCTGGTTAAGAACCCCTGCAGCAGATGGAAACAGAAACCTCAAAAAGCAAAATGTAGTTGCCATAATGGGAGCCAGCATGGTATGGTGGTTTGATCATTAGATTTTGACTCTAGAGACCAGGGTTTGAACCATTATTCAATCATGAAACCCATTGGAGGACCTTGGATGGTCACGTTCTCGCAACATTAGAAGAAAGCAATGGCCTCTTTAAAAATCTTGGCAATAAATCCCTGCACTAGGTTGAAAATGACTTGGAGACAAACAACAACAACAAATGTAATTATGACTATATGTTTATTCGGCACAGAGTGTTAGAGGATATCTGAGAGATTTTCTGAGACGCATGATGCCCCCACTTATGAAGAGATGCATTGTGTGAAAAGTCAGAAAAATGTATTGAGCCCACCCCGCATAGAGTTGCTAATCCCTCCACTCTTTCCCTTAATTCCCAAATCCACTTCCATGTGATACAAGAAACAAATTGGCCATTGACAGCTATGGCACAGCACATCCTCGTGGCCAAGGGGTGAAATTACAGATGACTTTGAACAATTGAAATAGCTTTCTTCTCTTGCAGATCCAACCACCCCAGACTGGCATTTGTGTGCTCGCAGCTGCAATTTTGCTGTGCATATCAGAAGCTGTAACAACTGTATCAGGGTTTGTGCTTGTTAGCGGGGTCTGAAGTCCCTTCAGGCACATTGCTGGGAATCATATTTCCTATCACTCTTTGCCTAGTATGTTTATTTAACAAATCGGGAATTTTTCCCCCCGCTGGAATTTTTTTGACAAATTAAGAAAGAGAGGAAAAGACTGTTACCCAGAGATAGAAATGTACAATTTCATTTCATAATGATCCCATCTACCTTAGCTGCTCTTTGCCTTGTGGTGTCAGGTATCCATGGCCTGAAATGCGAACTGGACTGCTGCCAGTGAGTTAATGTTTCAAACTGCCTGAGGGAAATTTTCAAACTTTTTGACAGTTACAGTAATGGAGAAACTATCCACAGATGAGGTTCATTTCCTGCAAAAAAAATCCTTCTTTCTTTCTTTTTTTATAAAAAAAACCCCACAAAATGAAACAAAAACCTCCTTTAGGAAGGGGATAGGGGAACCTTCAAAAGTTCTTAGTAGAAATAAAACAATTTATTAAGGCCCAATATTTTAACAAAAGGATGAGGCTCTTCTTCATGGTCTATTCCATCAATTTCTCCAGCAAAATTAAGTCAAACTTCTCATATATATTTAATAACAATGGCTGGCATTCTCTATTGCATTCATAGATCTGTAAGTCAGAATTGTGGATCTGTAACTGTTTTGTATTCAGTAAGATTCTGTAGTTTTACTGATTATGTAAACATGTAAATATGTAAATGCCCTCCAGTCCAACTTAATAACCATCACTTGTAGCCAAGAAGGTCTGTTCGGCTGCCAATTGAGGCACAAGGAGGGTGACGTTTCCAGACCCTTCCAATAAAAAGCAAGACTTTGATAATCAGAAGAAGGACTAGACTCTGTCAATGTGAATCAAGGCCAGCAAGAAGGGTCCTAGAGTTGCGACTGAATCCCCAACTGGAATATGTAGTCATTGACAGCAGGCCTGTCACAGAAATATTTCATGGCTCCACTTTGCCTTACGAAGAAACTGGGGGTGCAACTGCACTGTCAAATTAATGCAGTTTGACACTCTTTTAACTGCCATTTCTCAATGCTATGTGATCATGAGAAGTGTAGCTTTACACTATCTTTAGCACAAGAAATCAAAGAAGGCTCGATTTCGCCAAACTACAGCTCCCATGACCCCATAGTATTACACTATGATAGTTAAAGTGGCTTTGAACTGTATTAATTCTATCGTCCAGATGCATCCTCAGTCTCATATATCAAGTATGGTCTAGACTTAACAAATGTGGTTGTATTTTGACAACTAGGAGTTATAGTACATAGACTTATAGTACTTCTATATCAGTGTTTCCCGGCCTTTTTTTGATGAGGGACCACTTGACCAGGGATCACTTTGACCAGGGACCATTCTCCAACATTAGTACCAAAAGGGTTATGAATCAGTTTGGATATTTGGGGTGCTGATTCAGAAAATTGCATTGGATAGACCACATCAGCTCTAGTTTCTGATACAGAACATATGCCATCCAGTAGTTGCTATCTTCTTGCTCACAGAAAACCATATTTAATAAGCCTCGGCACAGTCTGACTTCTTCAACAAGATACTCGGATTCAAGCTGATGCCCTCTAGGAGCCCTCTGCTTTCACACTATGGGGACTGTAACCCAACACATCTGAAGAGCCCCAGATTAGAGATGCGCTGGTTCATTCAACTTGAAAAAAGTAGAACTGCCAGTTTTATCTTGATATTGAAGAAAAAGCAAATAAACGAAGCTGGAGCTATTCATTACTCATACTTCTCAAGTACCTTGCAGAGGTATTCAAAGCAAAAATCCTTCCTTAAAACCCCAGGGTTGGTTTTGAGTGGTTTGCTTTTTAAAACTATTTTGATTATCTTGTTTGCCTCAACCTTTCCAAAACAGAGAAAGAAAGGCAGGACTTTACTGAATGTAGTCTGCCTAACTCAATAGTCCTTCAAAAAACATGAGTGTTCAATGGAGAGTGAATCTGAATGTCACCTCTTTCTGGTCTTCATCTCTTGCTGGCCTCTACCTATGAAGCTATAGATTGAAAGAAAACCTAGATGTTTGCAGTAGGCTTGTGCAAGCCAGGCAAACCTTGAACAGTTTAGTGTCCCGGCTTTTGGTGAGGGCCCCAATCCATTGGGGGGAGGGAGAGATACTCTAAAATCGGGAGGGCAGTTACCTGTTTTTGTTCTGGGGTGCCGAAAGATGCATTTTCTATCGGTCCATTATGGGGGGCCTCCCAGGCTCCCCTTGCCATCATTTTAGGTACTAACATTTAAGCTCAGCCCCAGATATTGTTGAATATGGCAATATCTTTTTCTATCAATTACCCAAGTTACGTCCTCTTATTCAGCCCAGGAAATGAACAGCCATAGACTTTACCTATTATTGTTGTTGCCTGTTATAGCATTGCACTTAATTTCCTGGGCCCTCTACAAATTGCACTAGCCTTGGCCCGGCCTTTTAATTACCTTGAACAGGTAATTTAAAATTTATATGTGCCATTGTGATTTTTTATGCTTATATTGTGCAATTTATATGAGCCATTGTGCTTTTTTATGCTTATATTGTCTTGTTAATTTTATATTTATGTTGTTTACTTTCTATGTATTGATGATGTTACTTGGAAATCGCTCTGAGTCCCCTCGGGGAGATAGAGCGGTATATAAATAGAGTTTTGTTGTTGTTGTTGTTGTTTCTTCTCTAGAGGAGAGGCGCTCAGCTGCAGGCAGGCAGGCACTTTAAGAAGGCTTCTTACCTGTTTCTCTACTCTAGAGGAAGAGCTTGGCTGCAAGCAGGCATGCACATTTTCTGGGTCTGTACGCCATGCACACACTCTTTCCAAGACAAGGAGACAAGTTCTGTTTCTTACTCTAGAGGAGGTGCTTGACTGCAGGCAGGCATGCACCTTCTGGGCCTACACACCACACACACACTCTTTCCAAGGCAAGGAGGCTGCTCATGAAAAGCAGGCGAGGAGCCGGGATCGGCTCCTGCTTGCTTTTGTGTCGAGCTGATTTTCGTACCGGGAGGGGGCTTCCCATTATGTGCTCCCAAAGGTAACAAAAGTAAGAAAAGAACGGATGTAACCAAGGAAAACAGATCTGTGAAAAACTCTAGCTTACAGCACACTCACATACAAGGCTTCTCATAGGAGAGTTTTCTTCTGTTTTGAAGGAATCAAAATAGGAAACCAAGATGTTCACACACAAAGCCTTGTTCTACCTGTTGAATCATTGTGTGTAAAGGGGATGTGAGATGTAGACACCAAGCAAAATCTTCATTCCCTCTCTGTGTTAAACCTACATAGACACTTCATGAGAATGGAAGTACAGCAAAAGGAATATACAATGAATGTACTGGCTAAAATCCAGTGCAAATCTATATGTGTCTTTTTAGAGAGACGTCCCCGTGTATTTGGTGGCCCTCACTCCCTGATCAGTGGGTATATGAATGCATTATACAACCTTATTGTGCCTTCAGCTTCTGCATTAATCTGACCATTTCGCTTGCTGAACTTTTTACATTATAAGAGAACAAAGAAAAATGTAGCAAAGCCTACAGAGCTGTGCTGTACAGACAAAAGCATTGATTTCTGTTTGGCTGGCACCAAGAGCCCTCTAGTGGCAGTCTTCATTTTCCAATGCTTGCTTAAAGCATTGTATATTAATGTTATCGGTCTTATTTAGTTTGCAGCTGCCATTTGAATACCAATCCACTAGGACACTTCATAGCCAGTAGCCACTGCTCATTTGCATATGTGATGCACATATTTTGAAAGGGACAGTTGTCTCACTGCCTTTAAAACTAGACCGAGGAATCACTGAACCATGGCCCAGATGTTGCCTCTTGGATTTCTGCTTTTGTCTCTAATCTGTAGTTGGAAATAAGAGAGAAAAAATTATTTAAAGCCCATGCTATTGCTCTGATCTTCAGCCTAGGAAGCAGTTGTATCGGATTGTGCTGGGCTTTGCCACTTGAGGACTAGCGCATGACTCTTCCCATTGATGAAGTGCAGCACCAAAACTCTTCCGAAACAGAAATTGGAGCTTTGTAATATACAAAGGACTGTTTCCCAACCTGATTTGCAAAAGTCTTTCTTGAAGGCTTTCAGGTCAGGATTAGCCAAAGGCATTCGCTGCCTAAGGACTTTATCACACACACCTAAGAAAACACATTTCAAAGTAGGTAACTTGTCAATTAAGAATGCCAGATGAGGACTGCATACCTACTCACCCTATCTCACATGCTTCTCTTCTTTCCATATCTAATAAAACAATGTGTGTTTGACTTATTATACCGTCAAGGGATGACTCTTCCCTATCTGTCCAATCTTTCCCAATGTCACTGTCTTCCTCATGCGAGTGTAAGGTAAAGGTTTTTCCCCTGACATTAAGTCTAGTCGTGTCCGGCTCCGTGGGGCAGTGCTCATCTCCATTTCTACACCAAAGAGCCAGCATTGTCCGTAAACACCTCCAAGGTCATGTGGCTGGCATGACTACATGGAACACTGTTTCCTTCCCGTCAAAGTGGTAGCTATTGATCTACTCACATTTGCATGTTTTCAAACTGCTAGGTTGGCAGAAGCTGGGGTTAAAAGACATGTCACTGGCACAAAGTATGAGCTGCAGATGAGCTGCAGACAAGTGTACCATCACACATAAAAGCTGTGTTTCTCCAATCAATTTCAAGAAAGATTCAGACTTGTTTATTACGTTTCTTCAGTAATTTTTTAAAATTAAAAGAGTGTCATCTTATGGAGAAAGGATATATTGATGGGTATGGAAAATTGAGAAAATAAACCTCCAGGCAGAGTATGCCAAGTCCTTAGATAGGTACTTGAGATCTGTATGTAGCCAATGTTTAATGATTGTAGAAGAATGTTTTCTATATTGGGAAAATGTATGTCTACTGTTTTTGTCTTAATATTTATTTATTTGTTTATTTCAAGCATTTATACTTCGTCCTTCTCACCCACGAGGGGGGACTCAGGGCGGCTTACAATAGGCAACCATTAGATGCCGGACATTGAATTAACTGACATAATTTTTTAAAAAACCATTAAAACAGTTATAAACGTTCGAAGATTTAAAATTCTAAAATATTGCCAGTTAAAATCGTGATCCAAGATCAGTCCATTGCCGGTCACATCAGTTAATCACATTCAAATCACTGTGTCTATTGCTCAAAGGCTTGGGATTTTTTTTTTGTTTTTTTTTTTTTTTGGAATACCAGAAGGGAGGGGGCAGATCTGATATCATTTGGGAGGGAGTTCCACAACAGAGGGGCCACCACTGAGAATGCCCTGTCTCTCATCCCACCAATCATGCCTACAAGGGTGGTGGCACCGAGAGCAGGGCCTCTCCCAATGATCTTAGAGTCCTTGAAGGTTCATATTTTGTCTTGTGGTTTTTATTCTTGCTTTTTATATCTGTTTGCAGATTTTGTGTTTGTTTCCTCTGAATGAAAATTATCAATAAAAAAGAAAGTAGAAAAAAATGATGCTTTGGAAATGTGTGGAGATATTAAAGACGAATGAACTCATTTTTTTCCAATTTTACAAAAAGTAATAATGGCAAATTCTTCATTTATGAATGCCTCCAAGTGTCTGATAAAATGGACCTTGGATCATGTGATAGGACCCATAGGCACCAGTAGGCAAAGAGCATCAGAGATAAGGTATAAGTGTGTGTGATAAGCAGGCCCGTAGCCAGGATTTCGTTTCGGGGGGGGCTAAAAAATTTTCAGGGGGGGTTTCGGGGGGGGCTGAGTTTCGGGGGGGGCTGAGTCTGAGTGAAAGAGGGTCTAGCCTAGCAAACCTTTTGTATCATTACCCCAATACCCCCATACATATGGGATATATTGAGAATGGTGATCAAATCATGATATTAATAAACATAACAGTTTAAATAATGCACCAGTAAGGCCTTTTCGCGAACCACCATGAGAATTTCGGGGGGGGGGCTGAAGCCCCCCGAGCCCCCCCCCCCCCCCTGGCTACATGCCTGGTGATAAGATCCTAAGATAAAGAACAAAATGCTGTTCTTCCCATTCTCTGTTCAAAAGCTAGTTGCTTATTGGGTCTTCTTTCTTCAACAATAGCATTGAGACACCTTCCTCTACTACACTAGCTTGAAAGGTGCAGGACTATGATGGCACACCCGAGCCTTAGGGAAAACTATATTGTCTGGCTTTACTTGGGGGCTATCTGATACCTTCTGTTAAGATTAAGACCCTTAGCAGACAGAGGCACTTTGAGGCAAGATGAAAAGATAACCAAATGAGTTTACTGAAACAAGATGAATAAAAAGTTACCTCCACTCGGGACTATTATAGAATAACTTAAAACAATATGTTACAAAAGGAGCATTGGCTGGCTGCAGATCATCTCTCTGGGTTTTCTGCCTGTGCTGCAGAGAGATGGTTAAAAACTGCCTTAATATACTTTTCTGTGAAGCTTAGGCTGACCAAAAGCTTCAATTGTCCTTTGGACTGTTGGTATAAATGCTGCTAAAAGCAGCAGTAGAAGCAGCAGTAACTGTAGTAGTAGGAGTAGTACTAAGTAGGTGTAGGAGTAGTGCTAAGAAATGCCTGTTGGATTGCTAGGCCTATGATTTCCAGACAATGTCCAGACTTCTATTCACTGTAGAAAAAGGATGAGTCCAGCAAAAGAGCTCTATACAGGAAATGGAATAAACCAACTGAGGATGCCTCTGAGGGGTGTTTTATGCTCCACCCACAAGCTAATACAAAGAAAGGTAACTACAGTATAGGAAAACAGGGGGAACTAAAGCAGAGGAGAGGTGAAGTCAGAGTCAAGACTTCACAAGGACTCTTTTCTATAATATCATTCTGTTGCTTTCCAGCATTTGCTGCCTGATGTAATTGTTTTGCTCTGCATAATGACAGAGTTGTTCCTTCTTCAAGGATTGTCCTTCATTTAGCATATGTACCTTGTCTGTTGTGTAATGCGCAACTATTTGGAATGCAAACTACTTCACCTCTTCTGAACCCTGGAGGAGAAAGGCAATGGAGCTAGAGAAAAGGTGAATGATTGATGTCATCTGCTGCATTTGGTAGCACAATGGCTCTGTTTTAGCTTTATAGAAAACTGACGGAGCCTTAGCACTGTTTTCTGCCTCCTGGTCACTGCTAGCTGATCATCTCAAACCCAGTCATATGATTCAGAGCTATTGGCCTCTGAAGCACAAGGCAATTCTGCCTTCTATTAATGTAGAGGAGTAAAGGAAGAGCTGGACTTTTGGAAGGCTGGTGCTGAAGGGCACATTTTTGGAATGAAAAATGCCAGTGTATTTCAGCACCCTATTTCTGGATAAAATTACTTAACAGCTAGAGATTCTGTAAACCATGGTGGTGCAATGGGGTAAACCCTTGTGCCAGCAAAACTGCTGACCTGAAGGTTAGCGGTTCGAATCCGCTGGATGGGTTGAGCTCCCATCTGTGAGCCCCAGCTTCCTATATGGGGACATGAGAGAAGCCTCCCACGGGATGGTAAAACATCTGGGCATCCCTATGCAATGTCCTTGCATATGACCAAATCTCTCACACCAGAAACAGCTTGCAGTTACTCAAGTCGCTTCTGACACGAAAGAAAACTATAGGTTCTGATGTCAGAGGACCAGACTCCACTCCTGTGTCTTGTGCAGGGTTCAGATGGTGCTGTTTGGAGATCCTCAGAAAAATAGGAGCTGTTTTATGGCATACCATGAAGTGTGATGCTGTCCCAGTGCTGCTTTAACATCTGCATGAAACTGCTGGGAGAGATCATCCAAAGGCATGAAGCAGGGTACTATCAGTACGCTAGTGACACCCAAATAAGCTTCACAATGTATTCAATAATAGCATCAATTGAAGATAATGTGTTTCCTCTGAATGACTGCCTGAAGGAGATGAAGAGTTATGAGGTGAAAAACCAACTGAAACTGGATCCAAACAAGACAGAGGTTCTTACCATCAAGGGTCTTAACCTGGGATTGGAAATGTATAAATCAACCTTGGATGGGGTGTAACTCCATCAGAAGGGCTGTGTTTGCAGCTTGAGGGTGCTTCTGGATCCATCCCTCCAAATGACAGTCCAGATACATGCAATGGCCAGGAATGCTTATTATCAGCTTGGACTGTTATGCCAGTTGCACTCCTTTCTTGAACTGGAGGATCAAAATAGGCCTTAAGGTTACTAGCGTTATACATTAGACTGCCTCTGTACCAAGTTCAGAAACTTCTGTTACTTCAAAACATGACAACCAGATTACTTACTGGTATATCAAGTAATTAACATATTACACCAATATTAAAATATTAAAATGAGTTAGTTTTCAAGCAAAGTACAATGTGTTGGTCATTTCAGTCCAGATTACTTACAGGATTGCCTTTTCATGTATAATCCATCCCATATGCTCACGTCCTCTGAGAGATATCTGCTTTGATCAGCCAAATCTTGGCTGACTGTTACCCAAAGGACCTGGTTTTACCTCCTGCAGATTGTGGAACGACCTGCCAGAAGAGCTTCAACAGCTTAAGACATTGTCTGGTTTTAAATCAGCATAACAGCCAGTCTCTTCTGACAGACCTATACAAAGTACAGACAGCCCCCAAGTTATGAACCAGATAGGTTCTGTAGGTTTGTTCTTAAGTTGAATTTGTATGTAAGTCGGAACAGGCACATTTTAAAGTGTAACTCCAGATAGATAGACAGACAGACAGATAGAAAGTTTTGGATAGCATAGGGAAGGGTAAACACCCCTGTGGTATTTGTTTTGCTGTCTGTTCCCCTGTTCAGGAGATTTCACCTCACTTTCTGTCTTTGTGATAATTGGATTTTGAAAAACGTGGCTTGTTGTGGAAAAAAAGGATGGGTGATAAAGCTTCAGTGGAGTCACCTTTCTCCCATGATGATAACTCTTTCAGGAGTGAACCTCCCTTCCTAGGGGTAAATTTCTCTCATTTCTTGTTATTTCACCCCTGTTCTTAACCATGAGTCATTTGTAAGTCGGATGTTTGTAACTTGGGGACTGTCTTTCTTGGAGAAATGTAATCTTTGTTTATTTATTTCTTTAGGGAATATCTATGCCACATTTCTCCAACAGACTCAAGGCAGCTTACAACATCATTTAAAACACACAATATAATATAAAACCATTGATAAGATAACCCAAATTGGTTACGTAAATACTTCCTTGCAGGACATTAACATTACCATTAAATTAAATTAAAACATTCTAAAAATTCCCATATGGTGATAAAATACTATAAAGTACATTAAAATCCTATGAATTGGTTGTATGTGCTCTTTTAGCTGATATGTGTTGTGTTACTCATTACTGTTCCCTAGCTTTATCCTCAGGGATAGGCAGGCAAGAAACAACAACAACAACAACAACAACAACAACAATTCCTGTTGCATGCTGCTGCTGTTTATGCAGTTAGTTTACTATTGCTCAGTATTTGAGATCATTCTGCTATTATTTTTGATACATATAATGCTTGTGGCCTCATACTAATTTTATAGTGAATTTGTTGATTTAATGGGTTTTCTTTTTCTTTTTGGAGGAGTCGAGGTTGATAGCTGTACTCGCTATCTTATTGTGAAGGTACGTTGTTGAAAAGCAGTGGAGAGATGCTTAATAATACACTTTTCCCATGACTGAATGCCAGACAAATCATTTTTGCACCGCAAGCAACTGTGTCATCTGCGGCAGGACTTTTCCCAGAGTTCTCTGTGTTGACAATTGGCAGTCGAAATCCTATAATGGAGGCCTTGGTCCCTCTGGCACAGTCCAATTTCAGTCACTTGATGGAGAACAAAACAAGTTAGATTTATTTTAAAAAATATTTCATTAGTCGATGTTTTCAGTTTCCACTTTCCTTAGTAAGCTGCTTTGACGCCGTGTGTTCCTCATTCTCCTGGGTCCGTAGAGGAAATGCCACAAATATATTTGTATGTTCAGCAGAATTATAATCAGTCAATCAGGAAGTGAGGCTTAAATCAGTCAGTTCAAACTATGTCCAGATGCAGCTTTTACAAAAAAATACAACGTTGCTGTAAGGGATATCTCCAACACAAGCCATTCCTTTTGTTTGTTATTCTTGAAAGTAATCCTTTCTAAGTAGTCCAAGTCTTTCTAAGGGTGCTTCCAGACAATGTCAAAATATGAATCAAAGAGGTGTGGCAAAAAAAAATTGTGGGATCTGACAGCAAGTCCAAACACAGACTTGTCAGTCCCAGTAATGGTTCCCCACAGTCCTTACACCTTCCTTTGTAATGGATTTTAGAAACCCGCAAGATGGACAGGGGACACCCGCTGGAAGTTTACTTTTTTAAAAAATCTCCAAGATGCGTTGGACCTTACATGGACCTTATATGCGTACACACAAGCAGATTTCTTATTCTCCCTCCTCACCCAACTGTAAATTTAATCTCTGTTTAATATCATAAACATCAGAACAAAGGAAACCATAACTCACTACTTTGAAGACATTCACAATTAAAACAGTTAAAATACATATTATATACAATACACTTATTTGCAAATCAATCTACCTTGGTTAATGTGCAAAGGGATCATATACTAATAATGCATCTGCACTGATGAATTTGTGCAGTTTGACACCATTTTAACTTCTTTGAGTTTTCAATATCCGGGGCTTTTTTTTTTTTCATCACAGTCTTGGTCCACTCATATTGCCTCTATTATCCTCAAAGCTCAAGTAAATAGTTCAGCCATTTTGCATTTTAGCAATACTAAAGGGGGGCAATTGATACCTTCTGCAATCAAATTTTAAATACTAAGATAGCTTCCCAGCTACTGTATGTTTCTATCATCTGGATCGGTGACTGTCATATGTTCTGCAGTTGTTGGTGATGAAAGGGTTAATGTGAGTATTAGTTCTAGAGGGTTTGGTAATCTGTAAGTGGGATGAAAGCAATTAGGGGTGGAGGTGTGCAGGAGATGGGTTGCAGCTGGGTGTTACTGGATTTAAGGAGCTAACCTTGAGACTGATCTTTGGGAGAAACGTATCTGTTGTTGGATGCTGCTGGTTTTTTTCCCAGGTCTGTTGGATTTTTTGGTATCCTGACCTGTCTCCTGTAATCTTGGAATCCTGGAAACTTGAACCTTTGGACTGGCTTTTGACTAAGGTATAGACTCTTGATTCCTGGACTTTGTTTATTGAACTCTCAGCATTTGACCACTGGACTGGACCCTTTGACTACGGAGTTGTTTTTGCTATCAGTTTTTGTTTATTCTGTGGCTGGGTGCTATCTTTATGTTTTATGTTTTGGTCTATTAAAACAGCCAGCAAGTAAGTAAGTGCTGTTTTAATTAAACTGTTTGATAAAACTGGGAGTTTGGTTCATCTCTACCTAAATAAGGTAGAGCCCTGGCAATGTGACAGTGACTTAACATTCAAAATAGACCAACAGCAAACACAGTTTTTGAGGTCCCTCTTCCAGCGCCCCAGAAGTGTTCCATCCTGTGTCTTGCTACTTGAACCCAGGGAAATATCCTTGTCAATAAGAGCCTGGCAGGGGGCACTTAAATATTAACTCAAAACCAGAGTTTTCCATCTAGGTTACAGTCTGATTTCTCACTTAGCTCCGGATGAGTACCTAAGCACTTGGTGCAAGATCAATTCTAAGGAAGCCTCCTCCATCGGTCTTTCCGCATCCCTCCTAACTCATCTGGGCTTTGATATGGCTCTCAGATCAATCAAACAGAGACTGTGGGACATTGCCTTTTGTAAGCTATGTTCTCATTCATATGTCTCTTACTCTCCAAGTGCTCTGTCCATACGCTATGTCAGCCCTTTCCTCACAGCAAACATAGACCTGTCAGGACAAATACCACTGTCTATTTTCCAAACCAAGAAATAATGTGCTCACTCCTGAACTGCTGCGTGGGAGATTTGCAGGTATCCCATATAAAGAAAGACTCTGCTCATGTTCATCTCTACCTAAATATTCTATGAACAGTTTCTATGAACAGGCCAGAGCACACATAATCAATCCCCTACTGAGAAACTTACTGGCTAGCTCAGTGAAACTTTATGTGAAGTTTCTGCTTGGTGACAATATTCCCACGTGACTTTGGCAATTGCCAAGTTTTTTTTCTGTGGCAGCCAGGATTGGACAATTCCCAATTTTAGACACAGGCTGAAACATGCTGGTATATTTGAAGTGTTTAACATGCTTTTAGCCACCTTGTACAGCATCAAGCAGTTTCAACCCCACATTCTAAGCAGTTTTAATTGTAAATTTTATGTGTCTAATCAGTCGGCTGTAGTCAATGTTCTTAAACTTCTTCCCCAAGGAGAAAAAGGATCTTTGGACCAAAATAAAATGTTGTTGTTAAACTTCTATGGCTGAATGCTATGGAATCGTGGGAGCTATATTTCTGTGACGCATTGACAATCTTTGACAGAGAAGGCTAAATACCCTGTAAAATTACAACTCCTGTGATTCTACAGCATTGAGCCTTGCCAGCTAAAGTGTTGTTAAACTGCATTACCATAATTCTACAGTGCAGAGGCAGCCTAAGGACCTCATCAGATAGAGGTCCAGAAGCCGGGGCCAGTGGGGGAAACTGTGGGGCAATGCCCAGCTTTGTCTCCTTACAATGGTTGGTTGTAGGCTGCCATCTCATGACATTTCCCAGCTGTCCTCGGCTTCCTCCTGTGCTGTCCCCAGCTTCTTCAATGAGCCTACAGGTAAGTACCCATATCCTCAGCTCTCCATCTTAATGTGATGCTGGGATTCTGACAAAACAGAGCCCAGTGGAACCCTGTCAGAACTAGCCCTGGGTCCTATGATGGGATCTGGCAGTATCCCAACAGTGTACCAGGACGGGGGGAAACCCCATCAGATGAGGTTGTATGTCTACTTCCTCGGATGAATGAAGTGAATTGCCTTGTAGCAGATCTTTACAAGCAGATTGTGTGTGAACAGCCATAGAAATGCAAAACTTGTGGGTATTGTGATAAGATGAATAATACAGATTTAACTATAGAGGACAAAGATGGGGGAAGATATTGTCTAAAAGCAAGATGAGTGGATAATCATATGAATGGAGGGAGTTACTGAAATGAAGTCATGCAGGCTGGGAACCAGAAGGTGTGATAAACTATCCAAGAGAGCCCTCATGAGGCCAGGGTATTAGCTCATGTTATAATATGTGTAGTGAGTACATTGTCTGTGTACAAGAATGTGGATATTTTCCAGTGCTGCTGTTTCTCTTTTCAAACTTCCTTTGTAGATTTTTTTGTTTGTTGTTGTTCAAAGACAGCTATTCTGAATGCCTAGGAAAACTGAGGTTTTCTACATCTGGTTTTTGTGTGTTCTCATATTTAAAGTCTGATTTATGTCCATTTATCCACTGACATAGAAACTGATCTATTATTTACCCAGTGTAGAGTACTTGGCTGTAAACCATGCATGGGCAAACTTTTTGACACAGGATCCGCATTGCATTTTCAAAGATTGACAGACCAGTGGCAGATGGAAGGAGAGTGTTTGTGTGAACTAATATAAATTGGATATAAAAGCCATAACATAAATTTTTGCCCTTTAAAATGCAGCCAAAGCAACAAGTGTAGAACCAAGGGCTGCCAAAGCATGAACAGTAAGATGGGTTTGTTTTACTCAAGGATTTTTTAAAACTTATAATTTTCTAAATGTAGCTACACCACAAAAAGTAAAGAAACATACCTTCAGTGTCAGTGAGAACAGTGTTGTTGGCCACCATTTTTTACCAGTGCATCAATGTTTGTTGTCAATTACTTGTGACAATTCTTAAGATTGATTTAAGATTTCCATCAGTCAACTGAGCTGTGTGACATGCTTTGTTGACCCCTCATTCGGCCTCTGCAGGCACTTCCAAACAGCACCAAAATGTGCATTTTAAATCTGGTCCACACACAGACCTGTCAGTCCTGGAAAATGGTCTCCCACTGTCCTCACATCTTCATTTGAAGAGGATCAAGATAAAGAGCAAATCAGGGACATCTGGCAAAAGTTTTTTTAAAAAAAATAATCACTCCATTATGTGTTGGACCTCATATGTGCACATGCTAATGTAAACATAAGCAGATTTCTTATCTCTCTCCTCACCCAATTGTTAATTCAAACTCTGTTTACTATTATAAACTTTGAAAGAAAGAATTTCACAGAGTTCTAATTGCTTTCCACTTGTGCTCTCCTTGAGCCACCTTTGTGGCTCCATGTTTTGATAGCCTGATCAGCTGACCAGCTTTATCAGACTTTTAAAAGGTGCATGTATGCTGTAGCAGTCCACACAGGAGGAAGGGGGGAAAAGTGTGTGTTTTGCCTGACTGCAGGGATATATAGGTGCACATTTTTCTGGCAGAATTGGGTTTTAAGCACATGTTTTTAACACATTTTCAGTTGTTAACCTAATTCCACCCACACTTTGGCTAAACGTCATTTAGCCACCCCACCCCTTTTTAACCCAATTACTTCTAGGTTTTTAGTCATGTGTAGAAGGGCCCTCCATTAACTCACAGATCACTGAACCCACCTTCAAACTCATTATCTCTTGTAATCAGCATTTATTAAGAATCTACTTGATACATCTTTCAGAAAGGAGCAGATTGCTTCTATTATAATCTGAATTACACATAATACACGCGAAACATTGGGTTTTAAAAAGCTACAACCAATCTTTCTTTCAGCCTTTTATTTCCAGACAACTCTTTAAGCAGTGTATAGTTTGCATGTCCCTGATACCCCCACATCTAACACCATAACACTGGCAGGAGGAAAAGTCAACTTGATCTGAAAACATCATCTGTCTGGTATCTATATATAAATGTGGGCATGTGTCATTCTTAAAGCAGAAACCCTCTCTGGTTTAAGAAAAGGTGTGTGATCCCACACCCATCATTTTAAAAATGCTTTCACCACTGCACTCTTAGAATTTGACAAGAAATTGTGAAGCTTTATAGCGTTGTCTGAAATCTCAGAGTGCCAATCAGTCCAATGAACATATACAAGAAGAAAGACAGGAACAGAAATCATTTATTCAGCGATGGCCAAGGTGGATTCTAGGGGACTATGTGTAATCCCAAATCTATCATGCCTCCCATTGACAAGCATGAACATTTTATAAGTATTTCACACACCTTTGGAAAAATGAGAAATGATTATTATTGATGTGCTTTTTAGAATCCACAGTCTCGCTGGCAAAGGGGGCAATGAGATGTCTCTTTCTGGTCACTGATTGGTTGAGAATTTAAATGTCAATGGATCTTGATCACTGATCAACAGAGAGATCTTGTGGGAATTTTAATAAACTGTCATTGGTTGAATTTGAAGCTGTCTGATGCATTTTGGGAACAATGGCTTCGAACTATAAGAAAGGAGATTCCATCTGAACATGAGGAAGAACTTCCTGACTGTGAGAGGTGTTCAGCAGTGGAACTCTCTGCCCCGGAGTGTGGTGGAGGCTCCTTCTATGGAGGCTTTTAAACAGAGGCTGGACAACCATCTGTAGGGGGTGCTTTGAATGCAATTTTCCTGTTTCTTGGATGGCCCACAAGGTCTCTTCCAACCCAATCATGATTCTATGACTGGGAAAGAAGGCGGGCTAAGTCATGAAGATGAAGGATGGATGATGAGTTTACGTTGGCATTATAGTATTTCCAGATTTGGGACAATGGGTAAGTGAGTGCTCTGATGGGCTCAGAGATTAGGACAAAAGTGTGAGAAAGTGAGTTGATAGATGTGTGTTTTATGTCAAGCACAGGATTTTGTAAAATGGGGAGCTGGCCAATTGCTGATCCCTGTTTATTGTGAAGGTGCAAGTCAAGGGTGTGTATAGTGCTTATGCATAATTAGCGGGTAAATGGGGTAAGACTTGAGAAGAATGGCTTGATTGGGGTCTTGTGAAATTTCAGAATGACAGCGTTGGAACCTCATTAGATTATCCATCAGAGACCCGGTTGAGGTTCCCTTTTAGGGTGTGTGAGGGTATTGGACAAAAAATTCCCATCATAAATTGTATGCAAAATCATAATAAATTTTGCTTTCTTTTAAATCTCGACTTTTAGAATACAGAAAGACAGTGCACTTACCCACCCAGTCAGTATTATTTTGTATCAGAGCAGTGGAGAGAAAGGAAGAAGAGGGACTAGATAGGAAATATAAATCATTTCCATGTATTTTCCATTCAAGTGTGCAACACTACACTACATGTTTTAAAATGAAAAACTAATCAGTTTTCTTCAACCAGCTGTAGTATTGGCAATGAATTGTAGACATGTTTGGACAAGGACGTCCAGGGTGGAGTGGGATACGGAGTGGAAATATTTGGAAAGGGAAAATAACCTAGATTGAAAACTGGCAGCCTTGACAAAAGGCAGATGGTGTAACAAGACACATGCAGATAAAAAGGGAGGAACAGTTTTTAAAAGGCTCTGCCGATTAAGACAAAATCACAAGAACGAGCTTTGCAATGCAAAATTACAGTCTCTCACATTTTGTGACAACTATTGTACAGATTTCTTAGACTCAAATGCATGCCTAAATTTGATTTGACTTGAACCTGGTTCAAAATATACGAATGGGAACATATTTGTAATTCTACTAATCAAAACAAAAAAATGGATCATGTGTTTAACTGCATCTAATCGAAACACATTTTTTTCCCTTTTAGGTAGTTTTGTCTCTCCTCTGCCAAGAGTCTATTCACTTCTGGCATAGTGAAATGCTCCGCCTGCATTATTACACTGGATTGCCAAGCATAAACCTTTTACCAGAAGCTAGCTGTATTCATAATTGTCTGATCCTTGAATGCATAGCTCCACAGAATCCTTAGAGCCAAGGCTCTTTGAGGGGAGTGCTTTGGGACATCACCTGTGTCTTTTTGACAGGCAATTTCCTAAGCCAGTACTCCCATAATGCCTTAGTCCCGAGGACTTCACATTTGGAAACCAGGGACTTCATCCCATTTGATGGGGAAAGTGGGTGGAAATGTCTTCTTTGTCAATTTATGCGTCTTCAATTGTTTCTTAAATTTCAACAGTTGATCTAGCTGTTGAATCTCTTCTGGCAGGTCACGTCACAGTTGTGGGGCAGCCGAAGTAAAGATCTTCTGGGTGACCGTCAGGTTCTGGCAGGCTATGTATGCAACGCTTTCTGTATCATTGTCAAAGAATAATCATTCTCACAGTATACTTGAAAAACAATGTCCCAATGTCCATCAGTTCAACTCATGATGAGTACTGAAAATGGCAAAGCCTAATGTACCAAATTCGAACAAGCCCACCTCTCTACCTCCACTACAACCCATATAATGGCTCCTCAAAATAGGAGAGATCTTTATAACCCATCCTATATTTTCCAGGCTGTTGCTCCAAAGTAGGAAAGGATGTGCAATTCCATCATCACAGAAACAGTTATGAATCTTCAAGCACAGATCATTTCTATCTTTGTTTTTACATGCCATAACATCAATACAGTTGTGTGTTTATGGGCTCTTCTTCTGACTGTACCAAAATTACAATCACATAATTGAGGTTATTCAGGGCATAGATGAGTCATCTGAGAAACTGACGTCACCAAGAATGCATCTCTGTGGATAGAAAAAACACACCAATTTCACCAAGAGTTGTATCTAAATCTTCTGGGAAATGGTGATGTCATATATTGTTGAAACTTAATCTAGGTGTGAAGCAACATCACAATGTAATACTGAAACCAACATACATTTGATAAGTTTTTCTAGCAAGAAGGAATACGAAGATCTTAAATTTCCAGTAATGATCCAACATTCTATATCAACCTGTGGGCCATGACCCACTGATGGGCTACGAGATCCAAAATAAGGCCAGTGGCTCTAGATGATTAAATATGGTTTTCTGGGGGTGAGCAGATGGTGACTACTGGATGGCATATGTTCTGTATCAGAGACTGGAGCTGATGTGGTCTATCCAATGCGATTTTCTGAGTCAGCGCCCCAAATAACCAAACCAAATCTCAAGTTGACCAAAAATTGTTTCGTAACTGTTTTGGTACTAATGTTGGAGAATGGTCCCCTATCAAAGTGGCCCCTGGTCAAGTGGTCCCTGGTCAAAGTGGTCCCTGATCAAGTGGTCCCTGGTCAAAGTGGCTCCAGGTCAAGTGGTCCCTGGTCAAAAAAAGGTTGGGAATCACTGATAGAAATGCACAAGTGGTTGGAAATTAGGATGGAATTCTCATACAAATGTTCAAGAAAAACATGAAAATGTTGTATTTTTGAACTGCAACTTTCAGCATCCTCCAACCAGCAATGGCGATACTGGTTAGAGAATTCCAGGACTTGCAGTCTAAAAAATAGGACTTTTCCAGGCCTTGCTGGCAAACAGCAATTTCTTGCAGCTACTGCTAAATGGAGTAGTGATCCTTATTCCATTGTACAATGCAAAGAAGTAAATCTCCTTCTGTGTTGATACCCTCGAAAACCATAGTGAGAGATATTCATATGCAAATGCTGTGTGCATTTCCTGAATTGCCAATTTCAGTTGTAATCCTATGCACACTTAATTTGGGAGTAAGCCTCACTGAATATGGCCAGACTTAACTTTCAAAGAAATATGATTAGGATTTCATGGGAAAGGGTTGTTATTGCTTTATATTGATTCTTATTTTTAATGCAGTCTTGAGGTCATCAGATTGAAAACATTCTGATTCATAACATTTCTGCCTAAGCTCTGATGAGAAAAAGTACAGCGTAAATCAAATTAATGACAACAATGACAGTCAAGGCAATAATTCTAGTATTTTTTTAAGAATAGAGAGTCTGGCACTTTACATCCCCTTCAAAAATTATTTCTTTGTTATTATTTTTAAAAATACATACAACACATTCCGAAAAAAACGCCACTACCACAAATCAACTTTAGTCCATTCTTTAGATGTGCACAGCTTGTAACTTAGTTTTTTGTTTTTGCTGGGAATCCGTCTAAGGCAGACTTCGGCAAACTTTCTAACTTGGGGGCCACATGGTGGGCCAGAGCGGGGTGGATGAGCCAGGAGGGAGGAGGTTCTCCCCAAGTCCCCTTCCTGTCTTTTCCTCCCCTTCCTCTTCTCTCTTGAAGGCAGAAAGTGAAGGAAATATGGAAATGTTCAAATCCCAAAGGGTTCGCCTTGGTCAGGATGAGATCATGGACAGGAGAGAAAAAGTGCATCCATTCGACCCCATATTGCCTACTCCTGATATAGAATTTAAGAGCTGGAAGAGACCCCCAAGGGCCACTCATTCCCAATCCCCTGCCATGCAAGAAACACAATCAAAGCACTCCTAATAGCCTCTGCAGAAAAGCCTCCAGAGAAGGAGACTCCACCACACTCCCAGGCAACCTGTGCCACTCTCCAACAGCTCTTACTCTCAGGAAGTTCTTTTGAATCATTTCAGTTGAATCTCTTCCCCTGCCATTTGAACTCATTGCTCCCTTGTGCCCCGGTCTCTAGAGCAGCAGAAAGTCAGTTTCCCCCCTCCTCCTCAATGGAACACCCTTTGAAATGTTGAAACATGGTTCTCACGTTCCCTCTCTACTTCTCTTCACCCAGTCAAACATCCCCCAGGAGGTAAGGAGGAAGGAAAAAGAAAAGTAAGGGAGGAAGAGAAGGATGGAAGGGAATGGAGGGAGGAAAGGAAGAAAGGAATGAAAGAGAGAAGGAAGGAAAAACAAAAGGGAAGAAAGGGAGGAAGAGAAGGATGGAAGGAATAGTGGAAGAGAATGGAGGGAGGGAGGGAGGGAGGGAGGGAAGAGAGAAAGAAGGAAAGACAAAAGAGAAGAGAGGGAGGAGAAAGAGAGGGGGAAGGAAGGGAGGAAGGAGGAAACAGGGAAAGAAGGATGAAAGGCTGGAAGGGAAGGAAGGAGGGAGGGAGAAAGAGGGCGGTAAGGGAAGGGGGAAAGAAGAAGGAGAGAGAAGGAAAAATAGGATGGTAATAGAGGAGGGTTTGAGAAAAGAGCCCAAGGGGCTGCAACCGGCCCCCGGGCCTGAGTTTGCCTATACCTAGTCTAAGGCTGTATCTAGGCTGGATTTATACTGCCCTATATCCCAGGTTCTGATCCAGATTATCAGAGTATCCCAGACTCAGTTTAGACTCATATAATCCAGTTCAAAAA
This sequence comes from Anolis sagrei, assembly GCF_037176765.1. Lineage (NCBI taxonomy): Eukaryota > Metazoa > Chordata > Lepidosauria > Squamata > Anolidae > Anolis > Anolis sagrei. Next base: position 124,853,389 of record NC_090025.1, on the reverse strand, counting down.
TTGGATTAGATCCTGGCATACAAGGCACTGCAGATTCATCCTAAGGCTCCCATCCACACTGACCATTTAATGCAGTTTCAAACCATTATAGAATCAAGTGGTTTTGCTGTGCAGATAATTACACAAGAAATCCTGCAATCAATTTGAAACCCAAATTGTGATTATGCAAATCGCAGAGCACTGATATACATTAAAAGTTTTCTTTCGTGTGCTTTTGTGGGGGTTTGTTTTCTGGTAGACACTAGGCCTGGGTAACAAAGGAAAAATTTGTTTCTAAAATCGATTTGTATTTGGGGTTTTTTTTTGTTTCGATATTTAAAATAATTACAAAATTTTCCTTTTAAAAAGTTCGATATTTATGAAATTTCGTAAATGGTAAAAAATTAACGAATCGATTTCCGAAACAATAACGAATCGATTCGTTAATGGCGGACGCGACCGCGAAATACGCTAAAAAACCTCCAAAACCTTCTGAAGCTTCCCTCTCCCTCTGTTGTTGACTGTTGGTGTGATATTATAATTTTTTTTCACTAATTAAACCATAAAACTGGCCCAGACATGCGGAAATAATAACGAAACGACCTCAAAACAATAATGAAACAAATACAATACCGAAATACGAAGCATTTACAAAACGTTTTTGAAAATTCGTTTTTTTAATAATTGCTCCAGAATGGTTCGTTATCGTTTTGTAATTGAAAAAATTAACGAATTATTAACGAATTACGAATTAACGAAACGAAACCGCCCAGCCCTAGTAGACACCACTTCAAGCTGCATTAAATGGTTAGTGCAGATGGGGCCTAAGTAATTAAATCCAAAAGATTTGAAGCCTGATGTTGAGTTTTGTTTTGCAGCCTGCAAACTGTTGGGTTGGAACTTTCTCTTGAGTAGGCATGCATAGATTTCAAGAAATGAGTCAGGATCCTGGGGACCACTTATGATCAGGAGTGTTGCGTGGTTCTCCACTGCATCCCTCCCAGAGCGCATTCCCAAATGTTTTTCCATTCACCAATCTTTGTACAGCACAGGCACCAATATGTGTTTGGAGTTAGTGAAGATGACTTATTTTGGCAGCTATTATTAGATTCAGGATGGGCCAATCCCCTCCTTTTGGGACTATGCCACTTTTGCAATGTGTATATAGTTTTGTTGCATCATTTCCATATTCAATTGTGATTTTTACTCACAAACCAATGTATTTACATGCCCATATGCACCCCAAATGCATTTATTTAAGTGTGTATTATCTCTCAGATTGTTTATTTGCAGATTATTCCTACCCTTAACAATTCAAAAGTAAATTCAACAGCTCTTCTTCTCAAGGTAAGTGGTTATTAGAATGTAGCTTTAAATGCCCTTTTTGATAAGTTGAAAGTACTGAGAATGGATTCAATGCATTTGAAGAAATGTGAAATCTTTTAGAGAGGAATTCGCAAAGACTGAATTCCTGAAGCAGACACCAGGTAAGGGAAATTTCCGTCAATATGGATAGGTTTACACCTTCACACACACATGAATGACCTCTTTGCAATTGCACTATATAGTCAATGTAGACCAGTGGTTGCCAAACATTTTTGACCAAGGACCACTTGATCAGGGGTCACTTTGACCAGGGACCCCCACCCCCTGCTCTCCTGGCATGTCATTTTTTACATGTAGAGAGAGCTCCGGCTACAATCAACTGGAGGCCAGATAAGTTTTCCTTACTTTTCAAAGGGGGTTGGGGGCTCTGGGAAAGGGTGGTGGGGCTTCCAGATGTTCTTGCGGACCAGTCCCATGAGAGCATCTGGACATGGCCTTTCTGGGGTGTGTATAGACAGGCCCCCAGGAGCATCCATGTTTTTCAAACATGGATGGTTTTGGGATAAAGGCCTGTCTGGAACTGCCAGAGACCACTTGACCAGGGACAATTTGAACAGGGATCACTTGAACAGGGACCACTCTCCAACATTAGTACCAAAAGCGTTACGAATTTATTTATTTATTATTTATTTATTTATTTCTTGCATTTCTTGCAATCAGTTTTTGGTCAACTTTAGATTCAGTCTGGTTATTTGGGGTGCTGATTCCAAAAATTGAATTGGACAGACCACATCAGCTCTAGTTTCTGATACAGAACATATGCCATCCAGTAGTCGCCATCTGCTTTCCCAAAGAAAACAATATTTAATAATCTAGAGCTGATGTGGTAGTAGTAATCTTTCATGGGTAGTCAGCCTCTCTCCTCCTGACATCCCCGTTCACTCTAGTTGCCGCAGGGTTTCAAAGCAACAGTGTAGTAATGGTGAGGCTGCGGACCATATTTTCATTCTTGCAGACCACAGGTTGGGAACCACTGGTGTAGACCCATAATGCATTTCAATGCAGTTAAACTGCATTAAATGGATCCAAATTATCGCTGGGGTTAGGAGGGCAGGATCATGGAAAAGCAGGGTAAAAAGTCTAATTTTTTAACCTGTGAGAACACCTCTGTAAGAATCAATAAGTCTTCAAGCATGACTTATGCTTCTATAGGTCCCATTGGTAAAGGGGAGAGGGGATTCCTAGAGATAACATTTTAATCATATCCACAAATAATCAAATCCACAAAGTTCAAATTTGCAAACATATTCATAAGAAGAACAGCATCCCTAGTACAGGTGTGTGTAGATTTTCCTCCATGTCTGTCTATAGGCAGTGGTATAAACCTTTCAGTGCAATTTAATGTGGGATGTATAGATTATTACAGCAAAAGCCAGCCATGGTGTGACTAGGCTTGTTGTGTCAGTAAATGAGTATGTGTGGGAGTGTGTTGTCAAAATCACTTTTGGCTAATTAATGATGCAACCCGGAATCTGCTTTTTGCAGATAACACCCATGCGGCGATCCAGTGGCTCTTGTCCAATGTCTTCTTCATGTTGACTTAATTATAATATGCTCATTATTTCTAATGTTAACAAGAGATGTCAGATGAGAGCCATGGCAGTACAATGATTAAGGGCAGGAGATGTAAATAGGGAAGTCCAAAGTTCAGATCTCGCCTCAGGGCTATGCAGGCTTATGTCATGAAGCACCCAGTGTGCATCATTTATATAATGCTTGGAACTGAATGCTCTTACAAAACAAAACAGAAACTACCATG